>NC_058083.1:434032763-434717613 GCF_014858855.1 Bufo gargarizans | reverse complement strand
CTGCATCAATTCTAGGCATTATGTCAGGTTATTTCACCTGCTCTTCGGAGGCTTGGCTTCTCTCTGGTCCATGCAGCAATGTTGAGCTATCCCTGGTGTGTCCTAGCAACGTCTCTGTAAAATGCAGGCAGCACATGGAAGAATAGATCTGCAAAAACACTGACGTGTGCATGGCACCATAGAAATTAATGTGTCAGTGTGCTATCCACAAAAAATATGGATAGAACACTGATTACAAACAAAAAATGCTCCTGTGCATGGGGCCTAAGGCTAGCTTCACACTAGCGGCAAGGAACTCCGGCAGGCTGTTCCGGCGGGTGAGCAGCCTGTCGGATTCGTGCTGCCGCTAGTGCACGCGTGCCCCTGGACTACCACTCCGGCCCCTTTGACTATAATGGGGGCTGTCCGGAGTTCCGGCAGCATGGATCCGACAGGCTGTTCACCCGCCGGAACAGCCTGCTGGAGTTCCTTGCCACTAGTGTGAAAGTAGCTTCAATTGTAAAAGTTTACCTGGTGCTAAATTCTATTTTTAATATTCATTGGCAGCCACAATGTGAGAGGCATCAACCTACATCTCACTGTTCACAATTAGTGTTGATCGAGCACCAAAGTGCTTGGGTGCTCGGGCCGAACACCTCAGGATGCTCGGGTGCTCTTTAGAATAGAAGTCAATGGGAGAACCCGAGCATTAAACCAGGCACCCCCTGCTCTGAAGAGGGGAGGGTGTCTGGTTCATATGAAAAGGTCAGAAATCAAAGGAAACACCTCTGAAATGGTTCGGAAATAGCATGGGAAGGATGTCTGTATTTATCTTGGACTCCAAAGTCGCTGCTCGGAATGATGTTGCCGAGTAGTACGCCACTTTTATAGACTGACAATAGTACGCACCAAACAGAAGATAAAATAGTTTTTAGAGGAAAAATTGTTACGATACATTCTTTCCTGTATATTTACTTGTATATGAAGTGCAAGTGCTGCCAAATATTACAAGGAAGAGGCACTCCGATACAACCTGTATATCACATAAAGGAGGGCCTCATTCACATTGTGGTACAATTTTTCAGGTAGTGGGACTCCTACACTCATAAAGCCTATGCACTAAGTGAAAAGGCTGCCAAAAATTACAAGGATCCGGAACTCCAATACAACCTTTATTACACATAAAGGAGGGCATCATACACCCTCGAAAAATTATGATTGATGGCCTGCTGGTGAGCTGACCCTCTAAAAGATTATATGCGAGGGCCTGCAGGTGAGCTGACCCTATAAAATATTATATGCGAGGGCCTGCAAGTGAGCTGACCCTGTAAAAAATTATATGCGAAAGCCTACAGGTGAGCTGACCCTGTAAAAGATTGTAGGTGAGGGCCTGCAGGTGAGCTGACCCTGTAAAAGATTGTAGGCAAGGGTCTGCTGGTGCGCTCACACTGTAAAAAATGATATGCGAGGGCCTGCAGGTGAGCTGACCCTGTAAAAGATTGTAGGTGAGGGCCTGCTGGTGAGATGACCCTCAAAAAAAGATTACTGAGGGATCACTGAGGATGCTGACACCGTCTGCTATATACTCCTTCACAAGCTTCCCAAATTTTTCCCTCCTTGTGACAGTAGGCCACGCATCAGGGTGAGGGTGCTAGCGGGGTGTCATGAAACTGTCCCAGGCTTTGTAGAGTGTTGCCCTGCCTCTGTTGGAACTGCTGTGTGTTTCCCTTGTCTCCCCTCCTCGGTTGCCCAAGGAACTACGTTGTCAGATGGAAATTTTTGGAGCAATTTTTCATGGACCTTCTGGTATTGGACCGTTTTGCTTGTCCTCTCCACCAGAGGAATGAGAGATGAGAAGTTCTCTTTGTAGCCGTGGTCGAGAAGGGTGAACAACCAGTAATCCGTGCTGTCTAAAATGAGTATAAGGCGTGGGTCAATGGAAAGGCAGCCTAACATGAAGTCAGCCATGTGGGCTAGAGTACCAACAGGAAAGACTTCGCTGTCGTCATCAGGAGGATGACTCTCAATCTCCTCATCCTCTTCCTCCTCTTCTGCCCATCCACGCAGAACGGATGGAATTAAACTTCCATGGGTACTACCCACTGTAGCGGAGGCAACCGTCTCCTGCTCCTCCTCCTCCTCTTCATCATCCAATTCGTGCTGAGAAGACGAACGGAGGGTGGTCTGGCTATCACCCTGTGTAATATCTTCCCCCATTTCCACCTCTTCCACATGCAAAGCATCGTCCTTAATTGTGAGCAGCGAGCATTTGAGTAGACACAGAAGTGGGATGGTTACGCTGATAATAGCGTTATCGCCACTCACCATCTTTGATTCCTCAAAGTTTCTTCGGTAGCACCTGTGCCATCTCAGGGTACGATTCGCTCCCGGCCTCCACAACGTTCACCCAGTGTGCCGTCAGGGAAATGTAGTGTCCCTGGCCGAATGCACTTGTCCATGTGTCCGTGGTTAAGCTGACCTTCTCAGTAACTGCGTTGGTCAGGGCACGTGTGATGCGACAGGACACATGTTGGTGTAAGGCGAGCATGGCACACCTTGAAATATAGTGGCGGCTGGGGTCTGCGTAACGCGGGACGGCCGCCGACATCAGACTGCGGAAGGTCTCAGTGTCCACAAGCCTAAATGGCAACATTTCCAGGGCCAGTAATTTGGAAAGTTGCGCATTTAGTGCTATGGCCTGTGGGTGGGTGGCTGGGTATTTGTGCTTGTGTTCAAATGCCTGGGGTAAGGACATTTGTAAGCTAGTGATGAGCGGCAAGGGTTATATTCGAATTCGCAATATTTCACAAATATTTGGGCAAATATCCGTCATATATTTGCAAATTCGAGATTGTTTTCTTGATCGCGAAAAATCGACAATGTAATATTCGCGTTATGTGGGCGAAATACAGGCATTCGTCACTTTTGCTACATTTTCCAAGCTGCTAGAAGTTTCCTGAAATTGGAGAAAATGGTTGGCACGGCAGAACATTAAAAATGGCTTTATGTGCAATATATTTGCGATTGAGCTAATCGGCACTAAAGATGCGAATATTTTGCCGCAATACATAAAACTTAACATTGTGACTGCATGTATGTATGGAAAGCAGAACCTATCACACTACATAACACACTGCACTGCAACAGCTATACTATAGATGTGGCAATGTGAATAGTGATGGGTGCAGTAAACTCCCGTGGAAAAATGAAAAAGGGGTGTTTGCACCAGGAGCGTGTCACCAAGGGGCCCAGCCTTTGTGAAGTAAAGGCTCTAGATATAGGTGGACACTAAGCTAGTTGGTGGACACCAAGCTACTTAGCTTAGCTGGCTCCAGCTAGTCTGGCAATGTGTTGGGTGGGTGCTTGTTCCCCATGCTCCAATCCGGGATTTTGGAATATGCCCATGTCCAGGGATAGTATTTAATCCTGTTGCTGGACTTGGGTGTGGCTCCCAGTCTGGGAAAGGAGACAGAGTCTTTGGGAAACACAGAACACAGTCCTGCTGGAGGCTCTGGAAGAGTGGTCTCAGCTGGGCTAGCTGAGGGGCCACAGATAAAGGCACTGGACTTTAGACCGTGTGTACACGGTGCTCTGTAAAGCCAGGAGGCTGATGGACATTGGGCTAGGAAAGTCGCGTGTGTGACCGTGTCTGAATGGTCCTTTGGGTGAGTCAGGTTATTATATGTTTAGTTAGAGCCTAGCCGGGCAGGTGTTTATTTTGCATAATTTATGTTTGGTTTGCTGAGGTGCCAAATAAACGGATGTTTGGACCCGAAACTTGGTGTCTGGCAACGATACTTGTGTGAATGACACCTGGAGAAGAGCTAACCCCCCCACACAGGATATAACCTACACTGACTGACTATCTCCCACTATCTATCTGTATTATATATATTAGCTATCTAACTATCTATCTAATGTAGTGTGGAAAGCACAGAGCACAGCAATGACACTGCTGTCTCTCTCAGAACTTAAAACTGTAGAAAATAGCTGCTAGGAAGGTTCTTATATAGTTATAGTAAGGGGTAGGCAACTTTCCTATTGGTTGCTAGGGATATTGCTAAGCTCAGACAAAGACATTGCAGCCTTCTCATTGGCCCACAAGCAAGAAGGGAGGTTACTGATGAGAAAAAAAATCTAGAATATTCAAAATTACTAATATACAGACGTGGACAAAATTGTTGGTACCCTTTGGTCAATGAAAGAAAAAGTCACAATGGTCACAGAAATAACTTTAATCTGACAAAAGTAATAATAAATTAAAATTCTATAAATGTTAACCAATGAAAGTCAGACATTGTTTTTCAACCATGCTTCAACAGAATTATGTAAAAAAATAAACTCATGAAACAGGCATGGACAAAAATGATGGTACCCCTAGAAAACACAGAACATAATGTGACCAAAGGGACATGTTAATTCAAGGTGTGTCCACTAATTAGCATCACAGGTGTCTACAACCTTGTAATCAGCCATTGGGCCTATATATATGGCTCCAGGTAATCACTGTGTTGTTTGGTGATATGGTGTGTACCACACTCGACATGGACCAGAGGAAGCAAAGGAAAGAGCTGTCTCAAGAGATCAGAAAGAAAATTATAGACAAGCATGTTAAAGGTAAAGGCTATAAGACCATCTCCAAGCAACTAGATGTTCCTGTGAGTACAGTTGCACATATTATTCATAAGTTTAAGATCCATGGGACTGTAGCCAACCTCCCTGGACGTGGCCGCAGGAGGAAAATTGATGACAAATCTAAGAGACGGATAATCCGAATGGTAACAAAAGAGCCTAGAAAGACTTCTAAAGAGATTCAAGGTGAACTTCATGCTCAAGGAACATCAGTGTCAGATCGCACCATCCGTCGTTGTTTGAGCCAAAGTGGACTACATGGGAGACGACCAAGGAGGACACCATTGTTGAAAACGAATCATAAAAAAGCAAGACTGGAATATGCCAAACTACATGTTGACAAGCCACAAAGCTTCTGGGAGAATGTCCTGTGGACAGATGAGACAAAAATCGAAGTTTTTGCCAAGGCACATCAGCTGTATGTTCACAGACGAAAAAATGAAGCATATCAAGAAAAGAACACTGTCCCTACTGTGAAACATGGAGGAGGCTCTGTTATGTTCTGGGGCTGCTTTGCTGCGTCTGGCACAGGGTGTCTTGAATCTGTGCAGGGTACAATGAAATCTCAAGACTATCAAGGAATTCTAGAGAGAAATGTACTAGCCAGTGTCAGAAAGCTTGGTCTCAGTCGCAGGTCATGGGTCTTGCAACAGGACAATGACCCAAAACACACCGCTAAAAACACCCAAGAATGGCTAAGAGGAAAAAATTGGACTATTCTAAAGTGGCCTTCTATGAGCCCTGACCTCAATCCTATTGAGCATCTTTGGAAGGAGCTGAAACATGCAGTCTGGAAAAGGCACCCTTCAAACCGGACACAACTGGAGCAGTTTGCTCATGAGGAGTGGGCCAAAATACCTGCTGAGAGGTGCAGATGTCTCATTGACAGTTACAGGAAGCGTTTGATTGCAGTGATTGCCTCAAAAGGTTGCGCAACAAAATATTAAGTTAGGGGTACCATCATTTTTGTCCATGCCTGTTTCATGAGTTTATTTTTTTACATAATTCTGTTGAAGCATGGTTGAAAAACAATGTCTGACTTTCATTGGTTAACATTTATAGAATTTTAATTTATTATTACTTTTGTCAGATTAAAGTTATTTCTGTGACCATTGTGACTTTTTCTTTCATTGACCAAAGGGTACCAACAATTTTGTCCACGTCTGTATATCACTATATTCTAAATATTCGCGAATTCTAAATGTGCTGATATTTGCGATTAATATTCAAAATGGAAATTGAAATTTCTAATGTAGAAAATCAATTGATGCAGAAATTGTCCCAGAGTGATCTGGAGCAATATAAGAAGGAAATGAAAGGAGATTTTCTTAACTGGGAGAGACAGATCAAGGACATCAAAGACATCATTTTGGATGTTGAAAATGATAGGGTATATCGATAGAAAAGTAAGGACCTAAGGTTGAGGTCAAGATCAGTATCAATATAACATCGGGGACATCGATGAGTGAAGATGGGAGTACCCAAGCCCAAAGAGTTAGAAGATATCCTAACAGATATAGTAAGTGGACACATGGTGAATCACAACCAGCAGGGAAGAGACGCCCTGAGACTTTGCAGGTAATACATTTATCTGACCATATATTGACCCAGGATCAATTGTCAATCCTAGGTAAGGGATTATCATTTTCACCAACAGCTAATCGTGATCTTTTCTCAACAGTAGAAGATGTACAGCAGTTTGCACGCAAACTCATCTTTAAAAAGATTTTTAACAGTAAATGTGATTAGAATTTTCCAACAACTGTGGAACAAGAGGCCTTGAGTACTTTGATGGCACTTCTAGATGATCAAGACCCTTTAAGAAATCCTGGTGAGTTTCTTGGTACATTAATAACTAGATACAAGAAATATCCTTCTCTTTCACCGTTTCCTAACATTGAACTTTTTGTTCAATTAGTTTGTAGAAAGGTGGTTAAGATCCCTACTGGAGGAAGTTATGATAACTGCACCAGGGGAGAATGACAAGCACTCAAAGAAAGTAAGAGTTGGGCAGATGTAGTCAAAAAAGCGGCCGATAAAGGGGGCAATATAGTTATATGGCCTACCTCGATGTATGAGAGGGAGGAATGGAGGCAGCTTAATGATCATAACTGCTATAAAAGACATACGTACAATCCCACACTGGCATACACAAAAGAACTGGTGGCCATCTTGGACCAGGGAGTTAATGATGTAATAATAACAATTAAACAATACACATATTTGTTACCGGAACATTGGAAAATTTACATCTGGATATGATTATTGCAACATGTGACGTAGAATCCCTATACACATCAATCCGACACCATGATTGTTTAGAAGCGGCTGAATTCTGTCATCTACTTACATGGAATCTACTAAACGTAAGTTTAGATTGTCTTTGTTGGAGTTTGTGCCAACGCATACATTTTTTCTGTTTGGGGGAGGGGGGTCCTTCTTCCTGCAGCTCCAGAGCACTGCAATGGGGGCATCTTGTGCGCCCTCATATGCAAATGTGTTCCCCTTGCCTGCCCCTTCGCTGTGAGTGACAGCGCTTATGCACGACAGTTCAGTTGGCTTTGCCAAACTGCCAGCTGTCAGTCACAGAAAAGGGGCAGGGAAGGGGGCGTGAAGCAAGGAGGCCGCTGCCTCCGTGACTTCAAGCCTGACTAGATAAGCGTGCCAGCAGGGGATTAAAGATCGTTTTTACAGCTTTTGCTTCGACTACCTGCAGGAAGAAAATGATCATTACAAACACGCTGCTGGCTACTCTCAGGTACTGCTGCCAGCTTGGGATGTTTTTTGGAGGTGACAGGTTTCCTTTAATAATATTTGAATATATGAATTCTACATTTTCACTATTATTCATGAGATGTAATTTGTATTAATTATGCACTGTTGTTTAATTGTATACACTAGTTAGCACTTTCACATTTGTGCATTGTGGCCCTTTACATATAGTTTTTTTTTATGTATATGTGATTTTTTATATGTCATTGCCAGGATGCTGTAATTGTTTTCTTATAGCCCATTCTTATGCTCTGATATGGCACTTTATTGATTAATATTCATCTCTATGTGTACTAATAAGAGGTGGTTTCTGTAGGTGATTGAAGCTGCTGCCGATGTCTGTGGGAGGCAGGGTCACTTGTGCCTCCTTAATGTGCAGTAGATTGAGCGGAGACCTGTGGTGAGATCCCGGGTCTGATTACGTGACGCGATCAGGTGGTCACGATCCTGCAGGATTTGCGCCATGATAAGGAGCGATCATGTGACCTCCTTCTAAGCACCCTCTGTGGTGACAGGGTAGGAATTCTTATTGGTCACCATTGATAGGGTGACGCCCTTTGGCAAATCTATACCAATTAGGCGGGGTATAAATAGCCATGTGAGGTAGGCAGTAGGTTACGCCCCCCGGAAGAAGCGCACCAGCTAAACGTCCGTCGGTCCCAGGCCTTCCCTAAAGTGGTTAGCTGTCTTGCCTAAATGACATCAATTGTTTGGTCTGCATTTTCTCTGTAATGGGCTATCCTTTGTGATTTATATTTATGTGTGCTCAGCAATACAATAGCCCTTGTAGGCTTTGTATATACAATAGTAATGATGGTTAACATCCCCTGATTTTGGCTGCTTGATCTCCTGGTTTTTTTGCCACTCCATATCATTGGCAATGTTCATTTAATGTTGGTTTAGCAAATATATACTGAGTGGCACATATTCTTGATGTAGGATTCATTTTATCCACAATTATTATACATTTTGTACACTTGTACTAGTATTTGCGTAACACTATACTGCTAACGAATTGGGAGATCATACCAGACATATAGGGGTGTTGCTCCATTTATTTACTTTTATACAATTATTGATATATGTGCGGCTTCATTGTCTGCACCTAAGATTATTATATCTCCATTTTAGGGGGCCTTTTGTCTACATTCCAGTACTTTTTGCAACGTTTTGTGACTGTCTCTGATATATATATATATATATGTGTGTGTATACACACTCACCTAAATAATTATTAGGAACACCTGTTCTATTTCTCATTAATGCGATTATCTAGTCAACCAATCACATGGCAGTTGCTTCAATGCATGTAGGGTTGTGGTCCTGGTCAAGCCAATCTCCTGAACTCCAAACTGAATGTCAGAATGGGAAAGAAAGGTGATTTAAGCATTTTTGAGTGTGGCATGGTTGTTGGTGCCAGACGGGCCGGTCTGAGTATTTCACAACCTGCTCAGTTACTGGGATTTTCACGCACAACCATTTCTAGGGTTTACAAAGAATGGTGTGAAAAGGGAAAAACATCCAGTATGCGGCAGTCCTGTGGGTGAAAATGCCTTGTAGATGCTAGAGGTCAGAGGAGAATGGGCCGACTGATTCAAGCTGATAGAAGAGCAACGTTGACTGAAATAACCACTCGTTACAACCGAGGTATGCAGCAAAGCATTTGTGAAGCCACAACACGCACAACCTTGAGGCGGATGGGCTACAACAGCAGAAGACCCCACCGGGTACCACTCATCTCCACTACAAATAGGAAAAAGAGGCTACAATTTGCACAAGCTCACCAAAATTGGACTGTTGAAGACTGGAAAAATGTTGCCTGGTCTGATGAGTCTCGATTTCTGTTGAGACATTCAAATGGTAGAGTCCGAATTTGGCGTAAACAGAATGAGAACATGTATCCATCATGCCTTGTTACCACTGTGCAGGCTGGTGGTGGTGGTGTAATGGTGTGGGGGATGTTTTCTGGGCACACTTTAGGCCCCTTAGTGCCAATTGGCCATCGTTTAAATGCCACGGGCTACCTGAGCAACACCATATTAGTATTTATTTTTTTAATAAAGATGTGATGTTTGTACTTTTATGTGTGGTCTTGTGTACACGTTTTTTGGAGGTTTGGATATAGTCCCACACATGCTGTAATTTTGTGGTTATTTGTGGATACAGGAGATGTGGCGCAGCTAATGTCGCTGTCTGCAGCGGCCTAACTATTGCACCCTATTTAGCGCAGGATGCGCTAAAAATAGGTATTGCTGCACTAAAAAGGACTTTTGGGTCTGTAAAGTTTTAGCTATTTAGCACAGTTTGCGCTAAAAATAGATATTGCTGCTGCCACACACAACAATAGTCCTTAAAAGGAGTTTTTGGGTCTCTGAAAAGTTTTTCTAATAAAGATATCCCTATATTCCCTACACTGTCTGTCCCTTCCTCAGCACAGCTCTCCCTGACTAAGACTACATGCACACGAATGTTGTCTGCTTCGTTCCGTGTCCGTTCCGTTTTGTTTTTTTTTGCGTATAGGATGCAGACCCATTCATTTCAATGGGTCCGCAAAAAATGTGCCGTCAGCATCAGTATGTCCATTCAGTAGCCCAACAAAAAAAATATAAACTGTCCTATTCTTGTTTCTTTTAGGCATTGTTACAATGGATCCGGAAAAAAAACGGATGGCATACGGATGTCATCGTTTGTGTTTTGCGGTTCGCAAAAAAATAATAATAATATGGTCGTGTACATGTAGCATAAGATTGAGCCTAACACGCGTCATCGGGTGCTATAAAGTCACACGATGACGCGTTCCGGCCACCCAATCACTGTAATGCCAGTAACCAACATGGCTACGGCATTACAGTGAGGGCAGTACTTACCTGCATGCTTATTTGCTGCGTAGCAGCCAAGAAACGTACGGGGAGGAGACTCGAGCATTGCGCTCGAGCACATGCGGTATTCGGCCGAATACCGCCATGTGCCGAGCATCGAGATGCTCGAGCTGAACTGCTATTCACAATCCATGTACGTCAGTTTTCTGGCACACAAAAGTAGTATTGTACATAAAAAGTGACAACAAAAATGGGCATGGTGTAGCGGGAGGACATGCCTACCTTGGCTTAACAGATTTACCATAATTTATGGAAGCTATTGTGCAAATGATGCATTTACTGTTTTGGCACATGGACACCCCACTGATGTGCCAAATTTATTAACAGACATGGAACTCTTAATAAATTTGTCACGTCTTCTAGATTAAGGGCATGGTCACACATGGTGGAAAATGCTGTGGATTGTCAGCAGTGGAATTTCTTGTGGAAAATTCTCATTACAAAACAAGCAAAGTGGATGAGGTTTCAGAAAACGCAAACTGCATGTCAATTTATGCTGCGGATTCCACGGTTTTTAACCTTTGCAATTGAAGCAGCAGGAGAGCGGATGCAACTCCAGCAGTGATGCTGCTTTAAAAATACTGGCCATTTTGGGGCATTTTTTGAAGCAGCTTACTCAGCATAGAGCTGCTGTGGAAAATCTGCATGGGATGTACACTTTGACAGGTGTTTGAAACGCTGGTCTTAGTAAATCTCCCTTATAGTGTCCTACTACTGCCCTGCTCTTATCAGAATTGCTGCCTCCTGTAAAAGGAGCAATTTTATTGTATATTTTAGATTAGCGTTTTCATGAGTGTGCAATAAACAATGTTATGACATCTCCTTGAATCAATGACAGATGTGGTGACCTGTGTACCTTCTACAGTTGTAGAAATTCAGTGAGGCACACGGTTATAGGAGTGCTGCAGGGCCGTTTAAGACAAAGATGTAAGAATGTAGACCATAACCCTGCTGCCTGCTCAGGAAGAAAATGGAACAAGAGCTCCCCCTATTGGAAAAACCTCTAACAGTCACATGAAATTTGGTTTCACAGCTAAAGCTTCAGTATTAGGCCTCATGCACACGACCGTGCCGTTTTTTGCGGTCCGCAAACCGCGTATTGCCTTCCGCAATTTGCGGAATAGGCGCCTGCAATATAAATGCCTATTCTTGTCCGCAAATCGTGGACAAGAATAGGACATGTTATATTTTTTTTGCGGGCCGCGGAACGGAGCCACTCCGTGTGCTGTCCGCATCTTTTGCGGCTCCATTGAAATGAATG
This sequence comes from Bufo gargarizans, assembly GCF_014858855.1. Classification (NCBI taxonomy): domain Eukaryota; kingdom Metazoa; phylum Chordata; class Amphibia; order Anura; family Bufonidae; genus Bufo; species Bufo gargarizans. Next base: position 434,706,090 of record NC_058083.1, on the reverse strand, counting down.
GGTCCGCATCCGAACCGCCAAAACGGCGGACTCTCCTATCAGAAAGGAGCATGTCTTTTTTTTAAATCATGAAAAAAATAAATTGAAGAATATTTGGCTTTCTTTTTCATTTCGGCAGTACAATACCATATCAGTCAGTCTATAGCAGGCATGCTCAACCTGCGGCCCTCCAGCTGTTGCAAAACTACAACTCCCAGCATGCCTGAACAGCCTACAGCTATCAGCCTACAGCAGGGCATTGTGGAAGTTGTAGTTTTACAACAGCTGGAGGGCCGCAGGTTGAGCATGCCTGGTCTATAGGGTCCTTTTGTTATTTTAAAGCTGTTGCGAGGAAAATATGTTATCTGATGATAATTACTGTAGAAGTTAGCATGACAGTATAATAGTACTTTTTTTCTATTGATAGGCCTAGATCTAGGGTACTCCACTGGTGGTTGTCAGCTGTCAGGACCTCTATGTCCCACTTTTAACTGTACAGACATAGAATGATCCGGTACATGTACCTGCAGCAACCGGGACACGCAGGGGAAAACATGTGAGGCTCACGGTGGGCTGATGGGGGCAGTAGTTGTTTGTACTCATGGTTAATAGATGCCTCCCTGGGCAGTGATGAGGAAGACAACACAAAATCCTCCAGGGCACTCTCTGTTGCAGGGAACACCAGCCAGATGTTGGTGAGATGCCCTTGATGGTAATTGGTGTTTAAGGTGCTTTGATGGCTGGGCCCCTGGTTTGTGACGCCAGCACGGCAAGGTGCAAATGTTGAGAGTAGCAGTAGCAAGAATGAGTCATTTGTTGTAAACCAGTTGAACGTTTACTGAAAATCAATAGTCTCTGGACAGTTGGTACAGTTCATCAATGGGAAGCTTTTTGTATAGCATAAGTAATAATACGTTCAATTGTAATCCTATTATAAGGTAGTGGCAGTTGTCAATGAAGGAGTTGTCCCTTTTAAAGTAGAAACTTTACAGGCAAGGATCCTGGTGGTAATCCTAAGTTCACTCTATAGCACTCGGGTACTAAGTATACTGATATATCTGGTTACTATGAGCTATCCTTTAAGGGTTATCTCCCTTGTGGCAGGCAAACACATCTGCTTCATTATTTGCAGGATACTCTACTAAAAAGGTTTAGATTTTCCACTATGACCCGGAAGGCTTGTGTAGTGGAGAAGGACAATTCTGTGCAATAACTGTCCATTTGTGTCCTGGCACTCGGAAAGTTGCTCTCAGGCACTTGTGCTAATGAGGTCCATAAGCTAAGTTTAGCTGTTACCCTCGCTGGGCTCTCTGCATCTTTGTACATAGACTCACTGTCTGGTGCATGGTTGCTATGGTTGTCTTCTCCAGGCTTGATCAGGGCCCAGAGGAAAGGAAAATCATTATATGGTGACTTTAGCCTGTTTCTCTCCTCCATGAACTTGCTTCTCCGCCCCTCACACAAACTACTAACTAACTCCAACTCTCTTTATTAACACCACCAAAGCTATATATAGTGTGGTGCCGGCACCACCTAGGGGCCAGTGGGGTGTAATGACATTGCCAGCCAGATAATGGGAAATACCATACATTGCAAATACATAGGCAGATGTTTAAAGTGTCCCATTTACACACTGATGTGGGACACTGCATACCGGTCATGTGACACACAGACCAGTCATGTGACATTCAGCAAGCAGTTTGAGTGATAGTTGCTTTATTTTAACGTAAAAGCCCTTAAAATACACTTAACATGCATTCCTATACCATTTTAACATGATCATTTTAAGGGGAATCTGTCACCTGATTTTACCATTTTAAGCTGTAACCATCGCTATGTTCACTAAAGTACCTTATTTCCAGCAGTCTTCTTTTTACTTTATTTAGTTTTGTCCTTTTGACATAAAAGCTCCAAGGTGCACAGAGGGGTATTTTTTTCCATCTCCGGTGCCCAGTGACACCCCCTCTGCAGTGCCCAAGAACGCCTCCTGATCCTCAAATAACCTCCCACAGCCCCGGCAAATGGTTCCGCCCCATCCCTACGTCATAGTCTACATTCTAGAAATGCCCCGTCCTTCTTCCTGTCGGCGGCCAGAAAACTTGCGCAGGCGCAGTACCGCCTGCGGCCTGCGCAATCGTCAACCTCCTCAGGGCAACAGCGCTCAGGTTACATCACTGGGCTCAGCGCATGCCCAGTGAGACTTTTGAGGCTGTTGCCCTCAGGAGCTTGATGATCGCGCAGGCGGTACTGCGCCTGCGCGAGTTTTCTGGCCGCCGACAGGAAGAAGGACGGGGCATTTCTAGAAGGTAGACTATGACGTGGGGAGGGGGCGGAACCGTTTGCCGGGCTGTGGGAGGTTATTTGAGGATCAGGAGGCGTTCTTGGGCACTGCAGAGGGGCGTCACTGGGCACCGGAGAAGGAAAAAACGCCCCTCTAGGCACCTTGGAGCCTCATTAGCATATCACTAAACTGGTACATGGATTGCAGGATAAAACTTACCAGGAAAGAGTAAAGGACCTTAACATGTGTAGCTTGGAAGAAAGACGAGACAGAGGGGATATGATAGAAACTTTTAAATACATAAAGGGAATCAACTCGGTAAAAGAGGAGAGAATATTTAAAAGAAGAAAAACTGCTACAAGAGGACATAGTTTCAAATTAGAGGGGCAAAGGTTTAAAAGTAATATCAGGAAGTATTACTTTACTGAGAGAGTAGTGGATGCATGGAATAGCCTTCCTGCAGAAGTGGTAGCTGCAAATACAGTGGAGGAGTTTAAGCATGCATGGGATAGGCATAAGGCCATCCTTCATATAAGATAGGGCCAGGGGCTATTCATAGTATTCAGTATATTGGGCAGACTAGATGGGCCAAATGGTTCTTATCTGCCGACACATTCTATATAAAAAACGCTTTTATATCAAAAGGACAAAACGAAATAAATTAAAAAGAAGACTGCTGGAAATAAGGTACTTTAGTGAACATAGCGATGGTGACAGCTTAAAACTGTAAAATCAGGTGACAGATTCCCTTTAAATTCTTTTATTGGAATTGTCTTGTATGCATTAATTCACTGATTGCAACACCTCCCCTGGGAGCTTTGGGGGTCATTTATCAAACTGGTGTAAAGTAGAACTGGCTTAGTTGCCCATAGCAACCAATCAGATTCTCCTTTCATTTTCCAAAGGAGCTGTGAAAAATGAAAGTTGGAATCTGATTGGTTGCTATGGGTGACTAAGCCAGTTCTATGTGAAAATTAAAGGGGCAGTAACGTTCTAAAATATATATAACTTTTAATGGTACGAATAAAAAATACATAAACCCCTTACAGACAAAAACGTACACGTAGACCACTGGGAGGCGGGTTACGGTAGATGGGGCCCCTCGGGCCGACCCTTATTCAAATGGTGTGGACCCCAAGGGTCAGGGGGAATCACACCTAGTGGTGAGAATAAACGTAAATGTCCTGTGTCCCAGGGTAAGGACACCAGGGCAATGCCTAATGTAGGTAAGAAGACAAGGGTAGATCTTACCAGTACAGAGTAGATAGGCACGTTTATTCATCAAGCTCAGGAGGTCACCGGAAATAATGGTCCTTTCTCAGCGCATAGGTGGGTGTCCTTCGGAACAGGGTCTTCGTGAAGAAGGTCATGCGTTGTGGAGTACTGCAGGGAATTAGACTGTCCCTGTTGCACCCCACTTGACCTACTGTGACCCTGGTGCCCTACCACGGGATCCGTGCCCCGCAAGGGGTGGTCCCGTCCGGAACCTCACCCTGGTCTAAGGTCCCTATAAGACCCTGCCGGGGTGATGGGAAGGACACCTGATACAGTGGAAAATAAAACCGTGGGTACCAAAAATTGGGTATGTTCACCTGTCCCTACGCGTTTCTTCAATAGAACATACTTAAGAATAATTATAATGAACCCCTTGAATCGTCAGGGGACGGGGGTTAGCACAAGTGGTAGTTGTCCTCAATTGCACAGTATAAAGGTTATATTGCTGAGCATGATGAAAGGGGCAAACTAGATTAAGCCACTCGTGGTACGTGGTGTATTTACACTAGAGCTGACCTCAACTGCAGAGAATGAATAAAATAATGTTAGGCAGTTGGGACGAAAGCGCAGACTAGCTCTAACCACTAAATGGTGTGTGGTGCGGTTACTGTGTACCTAGAGTGCGTATGGCAAAAATCCAGGTGTACCTGTAACACAAAAATAATAAAGGAACGCCCGCTAGACAGATGTTTAATGATAAGTAGCCCTGCCGATCCCCTAATACAAGGAAGGGCCGGCAGGCAATGCACCAATATATATCTAGACAATCAGATATTGTAACGTACAGTTACTTACATACAGCCTGGGATGCGTATGGCAACCTTCTGGCTGGACCGGCGTCAGACAGTTTATGTGAGGCCGGGTCTGTGGCATCTGGCAGCGCTGTATGGCGCGCTGATGCTGTTTTAAAGTGAAGGAGGGCGAAGGTTTAGTCCGCGCATGCGCGCACAGGACGTGGTCGCATTGTGATGAGAAAGCATCACATGTTGCGGCGCACGTCACGTGAGTGCGCGTCATTGGTCATGTGAGCGCTGGAGCTGTCCCATTCTTTGCCCGTGTCCACCGGCAAGCGCATCCAATCAGGTTACAGTAAAAATCAGTGGGCGGACGCACCAGGTGGGCACAGGGTGGGCGGACACAGCGGTGCACTCAAGAGACTAAGTGGGTGGAGATGGGCAAAATTACACTGTCCAGCTACTACAGAACACTTGCATATAGATTATGTGTGGAGGGTCATGGTCACAGACCCTCCACTAAGGACAACAAGGTGGACATTAAGGGGCAGGGATAACCAAAGTGACCGAGGATGGGACCACAGTGGGGAGTGAATAAATTACAGACTCCCAGCCCACATATGGAAGAGATTGCTGAATACATAGACGAATGAACAATCTTATATAGTGAAGAAAAACCTTAATTTAGATATTATATCTTAAGGCGGACATAATACTAGAAGGTATGGTGACTTGACGTCACCCCCCATTGCCACCCATGATGCTGGTCGAGGAGGGGGGAGGGTGGAGAGAGAAGAAGGTAGAAGAAAAAGACAGTGCACCCACCAGTAGTCCCGTCAGAGAAAGCATCCAAACTGAAGTTGGTCGTTGAGGCCTTGGGGGTTGGTGGTTTTTAATTTAAAAATCCACCAGCACTCACGTTGGAGTATGCGCTTGTCCCAATCGCCTCCACGTTGAGGTTCCTGGACATGTTTGATACCCATAAAGGTCACGGCTGAGGTGCGTCCGCTGTGGTCAGTGTGGACATGTTTCGCCACCGGGGTATCTCTATCGTTGCGGATATCCCCGATGTGCTCCCCCATCCGCTTGCGCAGTCCCCTGCGGGTCTTACCCACATACCTCTTGCTGCATTCACAGGTGAGGAGGTAGATAATACCCGTGGTGCGGCAATTGATAAAGTCACGTATGTGGTAAGACTGACCCGCAGGGTCCAACGCAAAGGATTTACCTTGGGTGAGGTGAGTGCAAAAGCTACAGTGTCCACCTCTGAGGCAGCCCTTAACCGGGCTATCCAGCCACGTGCGTTGTTTCTCTGGTGGGCTATAGTGGCTGTTGACCAACCTATCTCTTAAATTGATTCCTCTCCTGAAGGTCACAGAGGGTTGGGGGCTTAAAACTGCAGCTAAATCTGGGTCCATGAGAAGAGTGCCCCAGTTGCGGCCTAAGATCTCCCTTATTCTAGTGGCTGCAGAGTCGACAACCCGTATCAATTTCTGAGGATCTGTTTTTAGTGGGTCGTAGGAGGGTGGTGCGCGTCTCGACACATGCTCTTTGATAGGCCTTTTTGAGTGACCTGTCAGGATAACCCCGTTCACGAAAACGTCTTCTCAGGTCATCTGCCTGACGCTTAAACTCCCCTTTTTCAGAACAGTTGCGTTTAAGCCTTAGATATTGCCCGACCGGTATGCCCCGCTTGAGTGGGGTGGGATGGCAGCTATCCCACCTGAGGAGGGAATTCGTGGATGTGGACTTACGGTAGATGGTGGTCTGTAGACTACCGCTGCCGCCCCTGGATATGGAAATGTCCAGGAACGGGAGGTGGTCCCGCACAATAATGGAGGTAAACCTAAGGTTAAGACTGTTATGGTTGAGTTTGTCGACGAACCCCATGAAGGCGTCCTCTGGCCCGCTCCACAAGATGAAGATGTCATCTATGTAGCGGGACCAGAGGGCGACGTGCTCCGAGTACCGTCGTGGTGTATCACCGAAGACCACTGTCTCCTCCCACCAGCCCAGGAGCAAATTCGCATAAGATGGCGCACATGAACTGCCCATTAGCGGTGCCCCTGAGCTGGTGGTAAATGTGGCCGTCGAATAGAAAGAAGTTACTGCGGAGGACGTAATTCAGTAGATTCAGAACCAGGTTATGTGCGGTAAACTGTTGGCCCCTTGCTCTCAGAAAGTGTGCAGCAGCCTCAAGCCCTTTATCGTGCGGAATGGACGAATATAGGGCCTCCACATCGATTGATGCTAGGAACCAGTGTGGTCAATCTCTATATTCCCGAGTTTCGTGAGAAGATCTCCTGTATCCTTCACATACGAGGGCAGTGATTGTACAAAGGGGCAGAGGATGTGATCTACATAGATACCTACGTTCTGTGACAGGTTCCCCACTCCTGAGACAATCGGACGCCCTTTGATGGGAATGGTGTCCTTATGAACTTTTGGCAAACAGTAGAACGTTGCCGTTACTGGGCGAAGGGGGTACAGGAACTCAAATCATCAGTGCTAATAGTTTGTCCATTTTTGCTTTGTTAGTATTTCCAGCAACTCTTTTTGAAATGCACCAATCCTGTGGAACACTCCCTATCAGTATAGAGTCTGTAAATGATAACCTATATTGTTTATTATATTGATATTTGCCGCATGCCATTTCTTGATCAGCTATCAACTCTGGTTTATTCCTATGGGTAGTGTGAAAAGCCATCAGTTAACAGCTATCAGTCTTTATCAACTCATCATGCATAGCATTTTTGCTATCATTGAGGACTGAGGCAGATGGATTGAAAAACTGGTAAAAACACGTCAAGTGTGAGCCGGTGATAGTGTTTCGGTGCAAGATAGCTTTATGCCACTGTGTACTCTGGTTGTGGGATTAGAAGAATATACTCATGGACAAGTTTCTGAAAGCCGCAATCAAAATTAAAATGGAAGGTTGGTTCACACTGTACTTGAGTACCATATTTGCAGCATTTCTCAGGAAATTCTCTAGGACAGCTAACCTATCTATCTATCTACAGCCTCTATATATCATGTGAACTTATCAGAAAGGAATCTCTCTCTCTCAAATTAGGTGAAAACTATTTGTACCGTGGTTCAGACAAATCGGAACAAAACCAATTTTGAGAAATTTGCTCATCCTTACAGAACTCCTGCAAAATGTTTATTCTCTGACCTGTTAGAAAGGTTCATTATGTAATCTGTACTGAAATTAATTGTCTCATCAGTGACTGTATTTGTGAATTAATCCCTTACTTCTGATCCTCAGCTATGTTATGTGACCAACTTTCTGATCTCCAACTGAAACAGGACAGGAAGTCAGTTACATAGAATACATAGAGAAACTGACGTCCTGTTCACATATAAGATTCTGTGTTATTTGGAGAGTCTGATTGCTGGTCATATAACACAGCCAAGAAGCAGAAGGGAGGATAGAACTCAGAAATACATTCACTGGTAAGAAGATTACATTCACTACAGATCACATGTGACTTTCTAACAGTTCAGAGAATCAATTTTTGTTGCCGGAGTTCTTCTTTAACCCCTTCACGCAACATCACGTATGTACGTGGGGGAATGTGGTGCCTCACCGCATCCCCACGTGCATGTACGTGATCGGCTTCACTGTCAGCGCAGGGACCTGAGCGCTGAAGATCAGTGAAGCCGGCGTGCTGGGGTTGCTAGGCAACCCTAGAAGCCGGAAGGAGATGTATTGGCCCCCTGACCCGCCACGATCGCTGTGATTGGTCCAATACTGCAGAGGGACCAATCGCAGCGCATCGGGGCAGGTAAGGGGGTTAGGGAGGGACTGTGTGCCTCTCCTTCTCTGATCGTCCCCATTCCTGTCAGGGAAGCGATCAGAGAAGGAGAGAGTGACAATCTGATGTACCTATCACATGTATACTAGTCATGGAGCACTGCTACTTAGCGCTCCATGACTAGTATACTCGTCATGGCATAAAACTGTCACCATGTCTGCAGACATGGTGACAGCGCTGAGTGCCGGCTGTTACACAGCCAGGCACTCAGGCTCAATGCCGATGGGGGTCCTGTGACCCCCGTATCGGCGATCGGGTAGTTTCGGCACCCCCCCCCCCCCTATCGGCGATCGCTTTATGTCGTTTCTGATACCTGCGGTCCCTGACCGCAAGGATCAGAAACCTAAAAAATGGCCCCAAATCGTTTTTTTTACCCCCCCTGCACCCTGAATTCCATTTATGTGGCGGGGTGCAGGGGGCGGTTTTGTGGGCGGTGCGGGGCGGTGTGGCAGTTGCGGGAGGCGGGCGGTGCGGCAGGCGGGATCGCGATCCCCCGCCCGCCCCATTATATCATCGTGGTGTCTAGTGGGTTATACCAGGGTGCCAGCACATTGCTGGCACCCTGGTATAAACGGCTGACATCGGTGATGCGATGTCAGCCGTTTTAACCCTTTCCATACCGCGGTCCGTACGGACCGCGGTATGGAAAGGGTTAAACGGCTGACATCGCATCACCGATGTCAGCCGTTTATACCAGGGTGCCAGCAATGTGCTGGCACCCTGGTATAACCCACTAGACACCAACGATGATTATAATGGGAGGCGGGCGGGGGATCGCGATCCCGCCTGCCGCACCGCCCGCCTCCCGCAACTGCCACACCGCCCCGCACCGCCCACAAACCGCCCCCTGCACCCCGCCACATAAATGGAATTCAGGGGTGCAGGGGGGGTAAAAAAAATCGATTTGGGGCCATTTTTTAGGTTTCTGATCCTTGCGGTCAGGGACCGCAGGTATCAGAAACGACATAAAGCGATCGCCGATAGGGGGGGGGGGGGGGTGCCGAAACTACCCGATCGCCGATACGGGGGTCACAGGACCCCCATCGGCATTGAGCCTGAGTGCCTGGCTGTGTGTAACAGCCGGCACTCAGCGCTGTCACCATGTCTGCAGACATGGTGACAGTTTTATGCCATGACGAGTATACTAGTCATGGAGCGCTAAGTAGCAGTGCTCCATGACTAGTATACATGTGATAGGTACATCAGATTGTCACTCTCTCCTTCTCTGATCGCTTCCCTGACAGGAATGGGGACGATCAGAGAAGGAGAGGCACACAGTCCCTCCCTAACCCCCCTTACCTGCCCCGATGCGCTGCGATTGGTCCCTCTGCAGTATTGGACCAATCACAGCGATCGTGGGCGGGTCAGGGGGCCAATACATCTCCTTCCGGCTTCTAGGGTTGCCTAGCAACCCCAGCACGCCGGCTTCACTGAATCTTCAGCGCTCAGGTCCCTGCGCTGACAGTGAAGCCGATCACGTACATGCACGTGGGGATGCGGTGAGGCACCACATTCCCCCACGTACATGTACGTGATGTTGCGTGAAGGGGTTAAAGAAGAACTCCGGCAACAAAAATTGATTCTCTGAACTGTTAGAAAGTCACATGTGATCTGTAGTGAATGTAATCTTCTTACCAGTGAATGTATTTCTGAGTTATATCCTCCCTTCTGCTTCTTGGCTGTGTTATATGACCAGCAATCAGACTCTCCAAATAACACAGAATCTTATATGTGAACAGGACGTCAGTTTCTCTATGTATTCTATGTAACTGACTTCCTGTCCTGTTTCAGTTGGAGATCAGAAAGTTGGTCACATAACATAGCTGAGGATCAGAAGTAAGGGATTAATTCACAAATACAGTCACTGATGAGACAATTAATTTCAGTACAGATTACATAATGAACCTTTCTAACAGGTCAGAGAATAAACATTTTTGCAGGAGTTCTGTAAGGATGAGCAAATTTCTCAAAATTGGTTTTGTTCCGATTTGTCTGAACCACGGGTACAAATAGTTTTCACCTAATTTGAGAGAGAGAGATTCCTTTCTGATAAGTTCACATGATATATAGAGGCTGTAGATAGATAGATAGGTTAGCTGTCTAGAGAATTTCCTGAGAAATGCTGCAAATATGGTACTCAAGTACAGTGTGAACCCAACCTTCCATTTTAATTTTGATTGCGGCTTTCAGAAACTTGTCCATGAGTATATTCTTCTAATCCCACAACCAGAGTACACAGTGGCATAAAGCTATCTTGCACCGAAACACTATCACCGGGCTCACACTTGACGTGTTTTTACCAGTTTTTCAATCCATCTGCCATCAGTCTCAATGATAGCAAAAATGCTATGCATGATGAAGTTGATAAAGACTGATAGCTGTTAACTGATGGCTTTTCACACTACCCATAGGAATAAACAGAGTTGATAGCTGATCAAGAAATGGCATGCGGCAAATTATCAATATAATAAACAATATAGGTTATCATTTACAGACTCTATACTGATAGGGAGTGTTCCACAGGATTGGTGCATTTCAAAAAGAGTTGCTGGAAATACTAACAAAAGCAAAAATGGACAAACTAATTAGCACTGATGAATTTGAGTTCCTGTACCCCCTTCGCCCAGTAACGGCAACGTTCTACTGTTTGCCAAAAGTTCATAAGGACACCATTCCCATCAAAGGGCGTCCGATTGTCTCAGGAGTGGGGAACCTGTCACAGAACGTAGGTATCTATGTAGATCACATCCTCTGCCCCTTTGTACAATCACTGCCCTCGTATGTGAAGGATACAGGAGATCTTCTCACGAAACTCGGGAATATAGAGATTGAACCACACTGGTTCCTAGCATCAATCGATGTGGAGGCCCTATATTCGTCCATTCCGCACGATAAAGGGCTTGAGGCTGCTGCACACTTTCTGAGAGCAAGGGGCCAACAGTTTACCGCACATAACCTGGTTCTGAATCTACTGAATTACGTCCTCCGCAGTAACTTCTTTCTATTCGACGGCCACATTTACCACCAGCTCAGGGGCACCGCAATGGGCAGTTCATGTGCGCCATCTTATGCGAATTTGCTCCTGGGCTGGTGGGAGGAGACAGTGGTCTTCGGCGATACACCACGACAGTACTCGGAGCACGTCGCCCTCTGGTCCCGCTACATAGATGACATCTTCATCTTGTGGAGTGGGCCAGAGGACGCCTTCATGGGGTTCGTCGACGAACTCAACTATAACAGTCTTAACCTTTAGGTTTACCTCCATTATTGTGCGGGACCACCTCCCGTTCCTGGATATTTACATATCCAGGGGTGGCAGCAGTAGTCTACAGACCACCAGCTACCGTAAGTCCACATCCACGAATTCCCTCCTCAGGTGGGATAGCTGCCATCCCACCCCACTCAAGCGGGGCATACCGGTCAGGCAATATCTAAGGCTTAAACGCAACTGTTCTGAAAAAGGGGAGTTTAAGCGTCAGGCAGATGACCTGAGAAGACGTTTTCGTGAACGGGGTTATCCTGACAGGTCACTCAAAAAGGCCTATCAAAGAGCATGCGCCGAGACGCGCACCACCCTCCTACACCCCACTAAAAACTCAGACACAGACCCTCAGAAATTGATACGGCTAGTAGGGACTTTCGACTCTGCAGCCACTAGAATAAGAGAGATCTTAGGCCGCAACTGGGGCACTCTTCTCATGGACCCGGATTTAGCTGCAGTTTTAAGCCCCCAACCCTCTGTGACCTTCAGGAGAGGAATCAATTTAAGAGATAGGTTGGTCAACAACCACTATAGTCCACCAGAGAAACAACGCACGTGGCTGGATAGCCCGGTTAAGGGCTGCCATAGATGTGGACACTGTAGCTTTTGCGCTCACATCACCCAAGGTAAATCCTTTGCGTTGGACCCTGCGGGTCAGTCTTACCACATACGTGACTTTATCAATTGCCGCACCACGGGTGTTATCTACCTCCTCACCTGTGAATGCGGCAAGAGGTATGTGGGTAAGACCCGCAGGGAACTGCGCAAGCGGATGGGGGAACACATCGGGGATATCCGCAACGACAGAGACACCCCGGTGGCGAGACATGTCCACACTGACCACGGTGGACGCACCTCAGCCGTGACCTTTATGGGTATCGAACATGTCCAGAAACCTCAATGTGGAGGCGATTGGGACAAGCGCATACTCCAACGTGAGTGCTGGTGGATTTTTAAATTAAAAACCACCAACCCCCAAGGCCTCAACGACCAACTTCAGTTTGGATGCTTTCTCTGACGGGGCCATTGGTGGGTGCACTGTCTTTTTCTTCTACCTTCTTCTCTCTCCCCCCCCCCCTAGACCAGCATCATCTGTGGCAATGGGGGGTGACGTCAAGTCACCATACCTTCTAGTATTATGTCCGCCTCAAGATATAATATCTTAATTAAGGTTTTTCTCCACTGTATAAGATTGTTCATTCGTCTATGTATTCAGCCATCTCTTCCATATGTGGGCTGGGAGTCTGTAATTTATTCACTCCCCACTGTGGTCCCATCCTCGGTCATTTTGGTTATCCCTGCCCCTTAATGTCCACCTTGTTGTCCTTAGTGGAGGGTCTGTGACCATGACCCTCCACACATAATTTATATGCAAGTGGTCTGTAGTAGCTGGGCAGTTAATTTTGCCCAGCTCCACCCACTTAGTCTCTTGAGTGAACCGCTGTGTCCAACCACCCTGTGCCCACCTGGTGTGTCCGCCCACTGATTTTTACTGTAACCTGAATGGGTGCGCTTGCCGGTGGACACGGGCAAAGAATGGGACAGCTTCAGCACTCACATGTTCAATGACGCGCACTCACGTGACGTGCGCCGCAACATGTGATGCTTTCTCATCACAATGCGACCACGTCCCGAGCGCGCATGCGTGGACTAAACCTCCGCCCCCCTTCACTTTAAAACAGCATCAGCGTGCCATACAGCGCTGCCAGACGCCACAGACCCGGCCTCACATAAACTGGCTGACGCCGGTCCAGCCAGAAGGTTGCCATATGCATCCCAGGCTGTATGTAAGTAACTGTACTTTACAATATTTGATTGTCTAGATGTATATTGGCGCATTGCCTGCCGGCCCTTCCTTGTATTAGGGGATCGGCAGGGCTACTTATCATTAGACATCTGTCTAGCGGGTGTTCCTTTATTATTTTTGTGTTACAGGTACACCTGGATTTTTGCCATACGCACTCTAGGTACACAGTAACCGCACCACACACAATTTAGTGGTTAGAGCTAGTCTGCGCTTTCGTCCCAACTGCCTAACATTATTTTATTCACTCTCTGCAGTTGAGGTCAGCTCTAGTGTAAATACACCACGTACCACGAGTGGCTTAATCTAGTTTGCCCCTTTCATCATGCTCAGCAATATAACCTTTATACTGTGCAATTGAGGACAACTACCACTTGTGCTAACCCCCGTCCCCTGACGATTCAAGGGGTTCATTATAATTATTCTTAAGTATGTTCTGTTGAAGAAACGCGTAGGGACAGGTGAACATACCCAATTTCTGGTACCCACGGTTTTATTTTCCACTGTATCAGGTGTCCTCCCCATCACCCCGGCAGGGTCTTACAGGGCCTTAGACCAGGGTGAGGTTCCGGACGGGACCACCCCTTGCGGGGCACGAATCTCGTGTTAGGGCATCAGGGTCACAGTAGGTCAAGTAGGGTGCAACAGGGACAGTCTAATTCCCTGCAGTACTCCACAACGCATGACCTTCTTCATGAAGACCCTGTTCCGAAGGACACCTACCTATGCGCTGAGAAAGGACCATTATTTCCGGTGACCTCGTGAGCTTGATGAATAAACGTGCCTATCTACTCTGTACTGGTAAGATCTTCCCTTGTCTTCTTACCTACATTAGGCATTGCCCTGGTGTCCTTACCCTGGGACACAGGACATTTACGTTTATTCTCACCACTAGGTGTGATTCCCCTTGACCCTTGGGGTCCACACCATTTGAATAAGGGTCGGCCCAAGGGGCCCCATCTACCGTAGCCCGCCTCCCAGCGGTCTACGTGTACGTAGGGTCCCACTTGTGTCTGTCTGTTTTTGTCTGTAAGGGGTTTATGTATATTTTATTCGTACCATTAAAAGTTATATATTTTAGAACGTTACTGTCCCTTTAATTCTCACATATTACATTTCCTAGCAGTACCCTGGTGAGAGGTGCGGCTGCACCATTCTCTCCTGAAGGGACAACTCTTCTCTTTTTTGCATAGCAAATGTGGTGCCAATATTCAAAAAGGGTCCAAAAACAGAGCCTGGAAACTATAGGCCGGTAAGTTTAACATCGGTCGTGGGTAAACTGTTTGAAGGTTTTCTAAGAGATGCAATCTCAATGAAAATAAGCAAATAACACCATATCAGCATGGCTTCATGAAGGATCGGTCATGTCAAACTAATTGAATCAGTTTCTATGAGGAGGTAAGTTTTAGACTTAGATGGTGAATCAATGGATATCGTATATATGGACTTCTCCAAAGCATTTGACACTGTACCGCATAAAAGGTTAGTATATAAAATGAGAATGCTCGGACTGGGAGAAAACATCTGTATGTGGGTAAGTAACTGGCTCAGTGATAGAAAACAGAGGGTGGTTATTAACGGTACACACTCAGATTGGGTCACTGTCACTAGTGGTCAGTGACCTCAGGGGTCAGTATTGGGCCCTATTCTTCAATATATTTATTAATGATCTTGTAGAAGGCTTGCACAGTAAAGTATCAATTTTTGCAGATGACACTAAACTGTGTAAAGTAATTAACACTGAAGCGGACAATATACTACTACAGAGGGATCTGCATAGATTGGAGGCTTGGGCAGAGAAGTGGCAGATGAGGTTTAAAACGGACAAATGTAAGGTTATGCACATGGGAAGGAATAATGCAAGTAACCCGTACATACTAAATGGTAAAACACTGAGTAACACTGACATGGAAAAGGACCTAGGAATTTTAATAAACAGCAAACTAAGCAGTAAAAACCAGTGTCAGGCAGCTGCTGCGAAGGCCAATAAGATAATGGGCTGCATCAAAAGGGGCATAGATGCCCGTGATAAGAACATGGTCCTACCACTTTACAAATCACTAGTCAGACCACAAATGGAGTACTGTGTACAATTCTGGGCTGCTGTGAACAAGGCAGACATAGCAAAGCTGGAGAGGGTTCAGAGGAGGGCAACTACAGTACCCCGGAAGATTATCAACATTAGGGTTATTCACTTTAGAAAAAAGACGACTGAGGGGAGATCTAATTACTATGTATAAATATATCAGGGGTCAGTACAGAGATCTCTCCCATCATCTATTTATCCCCAGGACTGTGATGAGGGGACATCCTCTGCGTCTGGAGGAAAGAAGGTTTGTACACAAACATAGAAGAGGATTCTTTACAGTAAGAGCAGTGAGACTATGGAACTTTCTGCCTGAGGAGGTGGTGATGGTGAGTACAATAAAAAAAATTCAAGAGGGGCTTGGATAAATTTCTGGAGTGCAATAATATTACAGGCTATAGCTACTAGAGAGGGGTCGTTGATCCAGGGGGGTATTCTGATTGCCTGATTAGAGTCGGGAAGGAAAATTGGCTTGTACCTCACAGGGATTTTTTTGCCTTCCTCTGGATCAACTTGTAGGATAAAAGGCCGAACTGAATGGACAAATGTCTTTTTTCGGTCTTATATACTATGTTACTATGTATTTGGTAGACAACTAAAAAGGGATATCACCAATAAGCAATACAATGCAATATCTATGCTTATAGATGCTAAACATCTTGACAGATTGCTGCAACATTTTTCGCAGTAAATATTTTTGTATTATTTCAATCAGATTGAGTTTTAAATAGCGAGCATGCTCATCATCACATCGAGCATGCTCAACATCACAGTGTTCGGACGAATACTATGTATGCTCGAGCACCATTGAACACAATGAAAATCAATGGGAGACCCGAGCATTAAACCAGGCACCAGAGAGGGTGTCTGGTTCACAGAAAAAGGTTAGAAATTTATCAAAGCACCAGCGAAATGGTTTGGAAACAGCATGGGGAGGATGTCTGGATACATATTGGACTCTCATTACCTATGACATACAATATACAACCACACAAAGGCTATGTGCCAAAAGCCGGGTATGTGCAAGCCAACAATCTATCCATGAGACAGATACAGTCAGCATACCTTACAATGGCAGCCTTGTGCACTATGTGACATTCAAATCAGCTCTCATCTGACTGAGTGCTAGTAAGCCTCAAAGTTGCTTCGTAACTGTTGGATGGATTGGGTGGACCTGCTTACCTAGATCATTATCATTAGGGTGACAAAAAGTTTTCTGATTGTCCTAACATAATATTCAATAACCTTTCTATATAGTTTTGTCATGTAAACTGATTTGCTTAGCTGAATCTGCTTTTTTTTTAGATTAAACACCATTTGCATGAAAAATTCGCTATAAAAATTTGCGATTAGAATATTTGCTACTACTACTACTCAAGAACAGCGCCATTTATTGGATTCATAGTCTTTTATTTTTCAAATGCATTTTATTAGGTTTTGATATAATTTGCACATTTACATTTAAAGGTACATATTGGATCAAATTACAGGTCATATTCCTTTTTTTTTTTTTACAGATATGTGCAGTGAAAACAAAGATAAAAAACATATAAACAGTGCAATAATTCCCTATACATTTCCCTATACCCTCAAACCCTCCCCCCTTCTTTATAGGTGATGTGGTTTAAAGTTTTATTTTTATTATAGGTATTCCTGGAGGTGTACAGTGTCTTATTTCAGAGTTCATGTGGATTTATTGCAGTGTAGTCTCATGGTAGTGCGTCTTTATGTAAGGATTGATGATTCCTCATATGTTATTGGTTTCATAGTCTTATGAAAAGACTATGAATGGAATAGATGGAGATGTTCATGACTCATGAACAGCGCCATCTATTGGTTTCATAGTCTTATGACAAGACTATGACTCCAATAGATGGCGCTATTCATGAGTAGTGTAGATCGCGAATATTCTGCTCATTTGCATGTCTTTCCCATATGCCCATGTCTATGCAAATGAGTTTACATGACAAAACTGTATAGAACGGTTATTGAATAGTATGTTAGGACAATCAGAAAACTTAATGTCACCCTAATGATAATTATCTAGGTGCGCAGGTCCACCCAAGCCATTCAACAGATATAAAGCAACTTTGAGGCTTACTGGCTCTCACTGCCATTGTAAGGTGTGCTGACTGTATCTGTCTCATGGATAGATTGTTGGCTTGCACATACCTGGCTTTTGGCAAATAGCATTTGTGTGGTTGTCTATTGTATGTCATAGGTAATAGGAGTCCAAGATGCATCGAGATGTCCTGCCCATGCTGTTTCCAAACCATTTTGGTGGTGTTTCCATCAATTTCTAACCTTTTTCTGTGAACCAGACATCCTTATTTCTTCAGAGCAGGGGATCCCTGGTTTGATGCCCAGGTTCTCCCATTGACTTCCATTGTGCTCTGTAGAGCACCAGAACATCCCAATGTGTTCAGCCTGAGCACTTTGGTGCTAGACCAACACTAGTTTTAATGAAATCTGTTGTTAAGCATAACAATGTTACCTTTGTGATTTGCTTTGTTCATTAGACTAAAAGATGCCTGTATGAGATATTGAAGCTCTGTCATCTGGGATGTGTTATACTGTACAATGCTTTCAGATTTAATGCTTGGGATTTAACGTGATTTGTGTTTTTTTTAAAGCACATTTTTCCCTGCTATTCAAAAATAAAATTGTCATACATGTCTGTGATGAGTATAAACTGCAAATCCCTGATGTGAATCTGGGCTTTGTTTAGACAGGAGATGACATGCACTAGAGATCTGTGCTGAGAAAATGCATATTTTTATCAAGAGGCTGTATCCATGTATGGAACAAAAACTAGCATTGGTTAAAGTCTGAACTTGACATATATATTTTTTTACTTTAAGAAATCATATATCAGGTGGTGGACTGGTCTCTATGTTCTTTGTGGAGTGCAGCAAAATATGTAAGAAGTGGGTCAAACGTCTATAACAATCACACACTGCAAAAATACCACATCCTACTCTGCTCCTAGAGTGACAAACAGAGTAGATACTCAAGGTTTCAACAATCAGTATATGTCCATCAAAGCTGCTATTTAATTACTTCCACAACTAATAGTAATAGATCTTCCAAGTAAGTCAAAGATATGGACTTTTCTACAAGGTATAGTACATAACTCCAATGGTGACACACCTTACATCACTTTTACCACTATATCCAATGTCAGACTTCAGTTCCTTGAGCCCACCAGAGGAAATTATTCTCAAAGTTCAACCCCCTATATCATCAATAAAGTCTAATAGGTTTTGAGTCAAAGAAATCAACCCTAGAAGCAAGTTATTCGCTCCAATAATTCGAGACAAATAAATTGTTTTCTCCTGTATCTTCGAGGCAACCATGGTACCAGAGCTTGGGCCCACCAAACTTGACCATATCTTTTATTCTACTTACTGGATTTCAACATTAAAAAAATAATGCGCAGCAGAACTCCACATCTTGGCTCACTTTTGCCCAAAGCGAGTTTCGCATAAAGCTCTTTTTCAGGGGCTCATTTAGGATCCAGCTACATGGAAACACTGGTCGCGCAACAGCTGTACCAGGCAGGATTGCAGAGTAGAGGTGATCCCATAGAAATAAATGGGATCACTGCACCACTGCAACTGGCACGGAGATCCCATTCATTTCTATGGAATCACTGCTACTCTGCTATTTTGGCCTTGACCCATGTTGTGTGATTAGCTGCTCCTGTAGCTGGACCCTTATAGCTTCTAACAGCTTTTTATAACTGTGTGTAAGTACATGTTTTATAAGACGACTTTCTAACGCTAGAAATTCTTTACAAAAGTCGGGGGTCGTCTTATAGGCCGGCTATAAGGTATAAACTCAGATCCGATGGTATATTCTAACCCCCAGGCGTTCCCATGGTGACGGGGATGCTTGCCTGTCCCTCGCTCCCCCCATGTGCTGCCGCGCCACGAATCCTGGATCCCAGTGCCCTGAATCCCTGGATCTCTTAATTTATTCACTGTAGGGCTGCTAGAGCTTCACAGCGTAGTGATGTATCAGCCGCTCACAGCAGTATAATATCTAAAGACTATTCCTTAACCGGCAGTAACTTGAACTTTAAATCGCTATGATCTTTATTACCTTACAATGAAGCTCTGGTAACAGGCAGAGCGGGCGGCGGCGTAACCTCACTCACTCACTGTTACCGGAGCTTCATTGTAAGGTAATAAAGATCATAGCACTGATTTAAATTTCAAGTTACTGTCTGTTAAGGAATAGTCTTTAGATATTATACTGCTGTGAGTGGCGGGGCCGGTGTATTGGGGGACACTGTTATGGGGGACATCTGTGAATGACACATATAGCATAAGATGCTATATAGTGTCATCCATAGATCCCCCATAGCAGTGTCATCCACAGATCCCCCTCCCCATAACAGTGGCATCCACAGACCCCCCCCCCCCAATAACAGTACCATCCACAGATCCCCCATGGCAATGGACCCACCATCTCTTCCCAGACCCTAGTAGTTCCTTTGTGGGAAACTGGGAATGTGAAAAGAAACAGATAGGTTACCATGGCAGCCAGGACGCTACTTAAGCCCTGGCTGGCATGGTCAGTTCCCTGGACTGGAGAAGATCGTCTTGGACACAGGGAGGGCTGGGCAGGCAGGCGTAGTCTTATACGACAAGTATAGCCTAAACCCTATATTTTAAATGGAATAGTTGGGGGTCGTCTTACGCACCCAGTCGTCTTATACGCCGGAAAATACGGTAAATTAGTTTCTTGCAGATTTTTATTTAATATTCATTTGCTCTCATTTTGATTTGATGTATTGAGGCTTTGTAGCCAATTACAGGTTTTCCATAGAGTTATGTTCTCAAGTTATCCCTGTAATTTGATTGACCACTACATGTCACAATTATCCATATTTCTTTCATGTATGGATTTTCACAATGCTTTATTACTCTTTCAATGTATTCTGTATGGTATGCCAACTATTAAATGCTTGCACCTTTTCTCATCTTATACCACAGCTCTTTTATTTGATAAGCTGTTGTGTTTTCCTATTTTCTTATTCTTGCTTCTTAAAAGCATTCTCGAGTCATTAACTGGTTAACTTCTCAAAACCCTCAGTTAGAGTAAACAGTGGGATCCCTCACAGATGGCTTCTAGTTCTTATGTATTTTTTCTTCTTCTGTGTTCATGTATTTTTAGCAAGCTCCACGTGAAGTTAGCAGATTCTGAAGGTGACATTAGGTTCTATAAAACACTTCTGTCAGAGTGAGACTAATAAAAGCTCAAGTGAGTGGGCAATTGAATTGCTTCTGAGTTTATGCTAAAAGAAAGGATTTGAAGAACACGGTGTGATCCTACTGGATAGGCTTTGATAAGGTAACACTCTTATTATTATTGCTTCATTGTGTTATTCAGGGAGATGCAAAGAATAGAAAAATGTATTCTTAGAGTTTCACATATGTAAGCCATGGTGAATTCAATGACAACAAAATCAGAAGGGTCTCATCCAAAATATTTTGATGCATTTAAAAAATAGCACAATAACAATTCTATAAAGCATTACTAGCTCATTAAACCTGTGTAAACTCTTTTTTACATGGATTGCCGCAATTGAAATGTAGGTTCTTTTAGACCTTGTTACAAGAACACAACCTCATAATCAGCTCACTCAAAATTTAAATCAGATCGGGTCCGAATCCATCCTACCTATCCTAAAAATATGCGTATACTATTCTGAGGTGTCCTAGGAGTTGTATTTTTTCTATCGCGTCTTTCACTTTTTAAATTTTTTATTAAATTTCTCTCTCTCCAAAATGTGCTTGAATCGGAAATTCAGTGCCCAATTTGGGTCAAATCTGATTAGTTCCAAATTGATTCACTCTTATCTAGTACTACATATCCAATAAATACATTCTTATCAATGCCTATTCAGAACAATAAAATCTACAAATCTACAAAGGACAAATAAAAACAAGCCATATACAATGGAGAACACTTTCAGGTAACATATACAGTACCACAATATGTAATTTTATTCAATAAACCATCTGTAAAGATCCTAACATATATGAATATGTCAGTTAAGTGCAACCAATTGATGAAAAATTAACCCGAATTGATCAGAATGAATCTCCTGGATCCTCCACTTCCACCTCGCCCTCCAAAGTGCTTTTCGCGGGGTGCTTCTTGTTACAAGAACTTCTCCATAACAATTTTTTAGAGATGTCCTTCATTGACTACATAAGCATGTGATCCTCATTAGAGAGCATGAAGAAGGTCCATCGCCATGACATTAAAATTTCTAAATTGTATTCACATCTTCATGACTCTTTATGTGGCTCCATGGTAGGCTTCCTCCACAGACCACCATTAGGCAGAAGGTATCTTCTGCCTGATTGGTACCCTATATGTCATTGCAATTGGTAACTGTAGTACAAAATTCTGACAGTTCTTCATAGCTAAACATAGTGCATTTGGTGATTGAGGGGATTGAGTGCTAAGAAGAAAGTATGACAACCAAAATAAAGACTGTGTTAGCAAAGCTAATACTGCAAGTAAGGGATGTACATAGTTCTAGTAGTGGTAGTCACATAGCAGATCTTCAGGTCAAAGAGTAAACCATATAGGGGAGCTACTGTAGGTAACAGAGGGTGCATGCAGTATATTGTTCCCTACAGAGTACAACAAGGTTTCTTAGACACTGGAGTCACCTTAGCACAAAAATAGTAGCAGCAATACAACATGATAAATTGTTCTTTATATGGTTCTCACACTGTAGTGACAGCATACAGGCTGTTTTGAATGGTGCTTGTATTTTGCTGACAGGACCTGCTAAACAGCTGTGGGGAGCCTGCAATTCTGGGAAGCCTTGCTGGGTTTTGTTCAATATGGTAGGATTTTTTATACTAATATTATATTAAGAAAATGCTGAAAATGTGTAACTTACTGTTATTTTTTTTTACTGTTTGTGAATTAGTTACACTTTAGATTTATCAATTTCTTTCTGCTCTGCTTTTCATTAATGTTTTAGTGTATAAGATATAATTCACTCCCACAAATTTCCATATTCTTTAACTTGTCGACATAAAGGAGGTGATTTATTAACATCCCTATATCTGGTGGTAGATCCACTGAAGTTATGAAGAGGTGTCGACCCCTACATAACTTCAGCGCATCCAGCACCAGTCTAAATGTAAGCCAGTTTCCCGTCTGTCTTACTGTACATTTAGACTTTTTTCTGCGGCTAATAAAACAGGCGTAGAAAATGATGAATGAGACGGGCCTGATGGCCCTTCCCCGCCCACACCATGCCCACTTTCTAACTGTTATGCCACAATCTGTGCCATAAAAACTCTTAATATAGGCGTATTTCTGGATAATAATTAATTCCCAAAATGTTATTAATGATGAACATAATGGTGATGGAGTGGCTAAACATGTATCACAACAAAATCTAAAAAGTCACAAAAGTATGGTGGCACCAAATGGTCACATGCCAAGAAGTATAAATAAATCTTACCACAACTCTAAGCTATTGACTTTTAAGTGTTGCTTGCTTTAGAACCCATAATTTCTATCTAGCACTTTTTTTTTAAATAGTTATATATAACCTTAAAGTTTATAGTCCTGTGCATTGTTACATGTGTATTGGTAATATGCTTGTAATAAACACATAGATAAAACAAGGAGTATATATACAGTCAAGAGTAAGACTTCACATCAGCGCTCAGCCTTTCCAGTTAGCAGTTAGCTCAGTTATAGAAGCAGAAGAACGAAAAAGGACGGATTTGGCACATAACTGAGCCGAACTGAGCCTACGGACCCCATAAACTATAATGGAGTCCATTAGGTTTCCGCTCAGAGGAAGATTTTTGAAGCGGAGACAAAAGTCGTGTGAACTCAGCCTAAAGGAAACCATCCTATCAAACACTCCTCTCCTGTACAGGTGTGGTATATTCTATAATTACTTGTACAGTGATTAGGGAGGAGATTTTAATAGGATGGTTTCATCTACTCTTGAATGCATATATTCATAGGCACATTGATGTCTTATGATCAAGAACTATTATGACACTTAAAAGGCATACGTGGCTATTTATTTTGGATATACACTTCAGGTTTTTATATATTGCTCAATAAAGTTTCATCAATCTACTCATTGAACTTGGATCACACTTTTCACCCAGGAATTGGCCTGGAGGACTATGCAGCATGTGCTTGAAGCCCGGGGGGGCCTTTTCACTGGATGGTGAGCTGTGTTCCCTGTTTTTCTGAATTTATTCCTATGCTTTAAATTTAAAGGGAGTTGAATAAATCTATCTTCAACAATCTTCCCAAAGTGGCAAAATGTATATTATGAAATTAATCTCCACTGAATTTTGTACCTATTTAGAAAAAATAAAGTAAATACCTTTTAAATGTTATTTCTATGACAAGGAGGCTTTCATATTGTAGTGAGGGGAGAATACATTTTATGCCTTGAGGAATAAAAAATAGTAGAGAAAGAAAAGGCAAGCATGGGTACCTGTGTGTGGCTCTTTCATTTTTCTCTGACCAATTTTGACATGGTAATATTCATTAAAATATTTCAATGGAAGTAGAAGAGTCACAGTCCTACCCAGGACACAACTAACTTGATCCACTCTCCATGTAAGGGAATCATCCCACCCCAGAAAGCCTTTTGTTTTGTCAGTGGTTTGAATTGTGCATCGTCTAGGGCTTTATGTACCAAATCTTTGACGTGATAAACATACTGTACGTACATAACAGCTCTAATGTTTGCTGAACACAGATTGAAGCAAATAGATTATTTTTAATGTTGTGCTGGAGACTGTTGACTTTGAAGTATGAGGAATGTAGAATTCCTCCACACAGTGCACTATTTGCATGGTGTCCTATCCAACGAAAGTGCCTGAGGGAAAACAGAATGAATGTTTGACAACTTAAGTCTAAACAAAATGTTATTTCTACCTGATATGTATTAAGGTTGCTCCCGAGAACGGCAATTTCTTTGCTTTGCAAAGGTTAGGTTATTGAACTCTAAGTCTGAGTTTATTTGTACTGAGGAACACTAAACTAATAAAACATCCAAATGCATAATAAACATCTGACAATGCAGGTTAGGCCAAGTTTATGGTTGTATTAAAGCTCTGTACAGTATTTTCTCTAAGTGATTGGCATCCACAGCTGCTAGACCCCAGACATGTTGTGCTATACTTATCCACCAAAGTACCATTTAGGCCCCTTTCACACGGGTGAGTTTTCCGTGCGGGTGAGATGCGTGAGGTGAACGCATTGCACCCGCACTGAATCCTGACCCATTCATTTCTATGGGGCTGTGAACATGAGCGTTGATTTTCACGCATCACTTGTGCGTTGAGTGACAATCGCAGCATGCTCTATATTGTGCGATTTTCACGTGACGCAGGCCCCATAGAAGTGAATGGGGTGCGTGAAAATCGCACAGCATCCGCAAGCAAGTGCGGATGCGGTGCTATTTTCACGCATGGTTGCTAGGTGACAGTCTATTCACTGTATTATTTTCCCTTATAACATGGTTATAAGGGAACATAATAGCATTCTGAATACAGAATGCATAGTAAAACAGCGCTGGAGGGGTTAAAAAAAATAAAAAATAATTTAACTCACCTTAGTCCACTTGATCGCGAAGCCCGGCATCTCCTTGTGTCTCCTTTGTTGACTAGGACCTGTGTTGAGCATTAAATAGAGGTAAAGGACCTTTGATGACGTCACTCCGGTCATCACATGGTACGTCACATGATCTTTTACCATGGTGATTCACCATGGTAAAAGACCATGTGATGACCGGAGTGACGTCATCAAAGGTCCTTTACCTCTATTTAATGCTCACCACAGGTCCTAGTCAACAAAGGAGACACAAGGAGATGCCGGGCTTCGCGATCAAGTGGACTAAGGTGAATAAAAAAAAAAAATTTAAACCCCTCCAGCGCTGTTTTACTATGCATTCTGTATTCAGAATGCTATTATTTTCTCTTATAACCATGTTATAAGGGAAAATAATACAATCTAGAGAACACTGTGAAGAAGTTCGGGTTTGGGTACCAAACATGCACGATTTTTCTCACGCGAGTGCAAAACGCATTACAATGTTTTGCACTCGCACGGAAAAATCGCACATTTTCCCGCAACGCACCCGCCTCTTATCTGGGCAAAAAAACTGACGCCCGTGTGAAAGAGGCCTTACTTCTGTATATAAGGTACGTCAATTACACCAATCACTGGTAGTAAAATGTCATTGTGACTAAACAAGACCCAGTAGCACTGTCAGGTCCATGCACAAGTGCCATGTACCCCAGGTCCTTTACCTGGTGCTCAGAGTGTCATATTGTATTTGTGTTTTTCAATCCCTGCCCTGTGTCTTAATGGCTTATAAGAGTACCATAGGATCCTCCAGTGGGCCCAGGTTCTGATACCATACTGTAGAACCAAACAAGAAAGAGGCCTCACTTATAATGCCATAATTGAGGGCAAACAAGAAAAACAACTATATAAACCTAAAGTGTTGTCCGACAAACAACAAATGGATGCCCAATGTATTAAAAATATATATTTTATTTCCTAATAATAGACAATACATAATTATTGTGATATTAAGGATAACAAAAAAGAGATTTGAAGAGTCAGCAGAAAAACCCCGGATGCCGCAGTCCCCCGGCCGGTGTCTCTGTAACCCACCAAAAGATGGAGCACATGTCAGATGTGTATAAAGTATGCAATATGGTGATTCACAGAAAAAAGAGGGTTATATCATATATAAACCACTGAAAAATAATACTGATACCATACTGGGCTTCAAACCTCCAAAGGGAATAAAATCAGTTAGAGCTGCCTTTGGATCAAATCACTTGGCACTAGGGTCTATTTCTTTAAATCAAAACCTATTAGACATTACTGATGACCTGAAGTTTGGCCCCCAAAAACAATTTCCTGTGGTGAACCTAAGGAACCGAGTCCGGCACTGCCCCTGTCAGAATAATTTACTATATATCCTATGAAATTCCCAAAGCTCTAATCTGTGGTCTTAATACTGTGTGTAACACTACATAGTGCCTCTATATACAGTTGCAAGAAAAAGTATGTGAACCCTTTGGAATTATATGGATTTCTGCCTAAATTGGTCATAAAATGTGATCTGATCTTCATCTAAGTCACAACAATAGACAATCACAGTCTGCTTAAAAACTAATAACACACAAATAATTAAATGTTACCATGTTTTTATTGAACACACCATGTAACCATTCACAGTGCAGGTGGAAAAAGTATGTGAACCCTTGGATTTAATAACTGGTTGAACCTCCTTTGGCAGCAATAACGTCAACCAAACGTTTCCTGTAGTTGCAGATCAGACGAGCACAACGGTCAGGAGTAATTCTTGACCATTCCTCTTTACAGAACTGTTTCAGTTCAGCAATATTCTTGGGATGTCTGGTGTGAATCGCTTTGTTAGGGTCATGCCACAGCATCTCAATCGGGTTGAGGTCAGGACTCTGACTGGGCCTACTCCAGAAGGTGAATTTTCTTCTGTTTAAGCCATTCTGTTGTTGATTTACTTCTATGCTTTGGGTCGTTTTCCTGTTGCAACACTCATCTTTTATTGAGCTTCAGTTGGTGGATAGATGGCTTTAGGTTCTCCTGCAAAATGTTTTGATAAACTTGGGAATTCATTTTTCCTTCCATGATAGCAATCCGTCCAGGCCCTGATGCAGCAAAGCAGCCCCAAACCATGATCCCCCCACCACCATACTTCACAGTTGGAATGAGGTTTTAATGTTGGTGTGCTGTGCCTCTCTTTCTCCACACATAATGTTGTTTGTTTCCTCCAAACAACTCAACTTTGGTTTCATCTGTCCACAGAATATTTTGCCAGTACTACTGTGGAACATCTGTGCTCTTGTGCAAACTGTAAATGTGCAGCAATGTTTTTTTTGGACAGCAGTGGCTTCCTCTGTGGTATCTCTCCCATGAAATCCATTCTTGTTTAGCGTTTTATGTATTGTAGATTCGCTAACATGGATGTTAGCATATGCCAGAGACTTTTGTAAGTCTTTAGCTGACACTCTAGGATTCTGCTTCACCTCATTGAGCAGTCTGCGCTGTGCTCTTGCAGTCATCTTTACAGGATGGCCACTCCTAGGGAGAGTAGCAGCAGTGTTGAACTTTCTCCATTTATAGACAATTTGTCTTACTGTGGACTGATGAACAGCAAGGCTTTTAGAGATACTTTTATAACCCTTTCCAGCTTTATGCTAGTCAACAATTCTTAATTGTAGGTCTTCTGAGAGCTCTTTTGTGCGAGGCATCATTCACATCAGGCAATGCTTCTTGTGAAAAGCAAACCCAGAACTGGTGTGTGCTTTTTTAGGGCAGGGCAGCTATAACCAACACCTCCAATCTCATCTCATTGATTGGACTCCAGTTGGCTGACACCTCACTCCAATTAGCTCTTGGAGAGGTCATTAGTCTAGGGGTTCACATACTTTTTCAACCTGCACTGTGAATGTTTACATGGTGTGTTCAATAAAAACATGGTAACATAACGATTTTTGTGTGTTATTAGTTTAAGCAGACTGTGATTGTCTATTGTTGTGACTTAGCTATAGATCAGATCACATTTTATGACCAATTTGTGCAGAAATCCATATCATTCAAAAGGGTTCACATACTTTTTCTTAAAGTGCCTTAGAAAAGTATTCACCCCCCTTGACTTTTTTCATATTTTGGTGCCTCACAACCTGGAATTAACAATTGTTTGAAGATTTGCATCATTTAATTTACAGAACTTTGAAGATTTTTATATATTTTTTCATTATGAAGCAAACAAATAGGACAAAATGACTGGAAAAGTCAATGTGCATAACTATTCTCTCCCCCCCTAAAGTCAATACTTTGTAGAGCCACCTTTTGCAGCAATCACATCTCCAAGTCGCTTTGGATAAGTCTCTATGAGCTTGCCACATCTTACCACTGGGATTTTTGTCCATTCCTCCTTGCAAAACTGCTGCAGCTCCTTCAAGTTGGTTGGTTTGCGCTTGTGAACAGCAATCTTTAAGTCTGACCACAGATTTTCTATTGGATTGAGATCTGGGCTTTGACTAGACCATTCCAACACATTTACATTATCAAATATTTAGATATTTTTTTTATAACCTAATCCTGACTTGTACTTCTCAACAACATTGTCCCTTACTTGTTTGGAGAGTTCCTTGGTCTTCATGGCAGTGTTTGGTTAGTGATGCCTCTTGCTTAGGTGTTGCAGCCTTTGGGGCCTTTCAAAAAAGGTGTGTATATGTAATGACAGATCATGTGACACTTAGATTGCACACAGGTGGACATCATCTCATTAATTATGTGACTTCTGAAAGTAATTGGTTGCACCAGAGCATTTTATGGGCTTCCTAAGAAAGAGGGTGAATACATACACACATGCCAATTTTCTCTTTTCTATTTTGAAACAATAGCTTTATTTATATATTTTTCTCATTTCACTTCACCAACTTAGACTATTGTGTTCTGATCCATCACATAAAATTCAGATTAACAAAACATTGAACTTAAGGCTGTAATGTAGCAAAATACAAAAAAAGTCAAGGGGGGTGAATACTTTTGCAAGGCACTGTATATACTTATTTTGTGCCAAGTTATACATTGCTAATAGGGATGAGCGAACTCGAACTGTATAGTTCGGGTTCGTACCGAATTTTGGGGTGTCCGTGACACGGACCCGAACCCGGACATTTTCGTAAAAGTCCGGGTTCGGGTTCGGTGTTCGTCGCTTTCTTGGCGCTTTTGTGACGCTTTCTTGGCGCTTTTTGAAAGGCTGCAAAGCAGCCAATCAACAAGCGTCATACTACTTGCCCCAAGAGGCCATCACAGCCATGCCTACTATTGGCATGGCTGTGATTGGCCAGAGCACCATGTGACCCAGCCTCTATTTAAGCTGGAGTCACATAGCGCCGCCCGTCACTCTGCTCTGATTAGCGTAGGGAGAGGTTGCGGCTGCGACAGTAGGGCGAGATTAGGCAGATTAACTCCTCCAAAGGACTTGATTAACTGATCGATCTGCAGCTGTGGATCATTGAGCTGCTGATCCTCAATTGCTCACTGTTTTTAGGCTGCCCAGACCGTTTGTCAGTCACATTTTTCTGGGGTGATCGGCGGCCATTTTGTGTCTTGTGGTGCGCCAGCACAAGCTGCGACCAAGTGCATTTAACCCTCAATGGTGTGGTTGTTTTTTGGCTAAAGCCTACATCAGGGTGAAGCTGTCACACCAAGTGCATTTAACCAGCAATAGTCTGTTCATTTTTTGGCCATATACAAAATCAGGGGCAAGCTGCGCCTGTCACCAAGTGCATTTAACCCTCAATGGTGTGGTTGTTTTTTGGCTAAAGCCTACATCAGGGTGAAGCTGTCACACCAAGTGCATTTAACCAGCAATAGTCTGTTCATTTTTTGGCCATATACAAAATCAGGGGCAAGCTGCGCCTGTCACCAAGTGCATTTAACCCTCAATGGTGTGGTTGTTTTTTGGCTAAAGCCTACATCAGGGTGAAGCTGTCACACCAAGTGCATTTAACCAGCAATAGTCTGTTCATTTTTTGGCCATATACAAAATCAGGGGCAAGCTGCGCCTGTCACCAAGTGCATTTAACCCTCAATGGTGTGGTTGTTTTTTGGCTAAAGCCTACATCAGGGTGAAGCTGTCACACCAAGTGCATTTAACCAGCAATAGTCTGTTCATTTTTTGGCCATATACAAAATCAGGGGCAAGCTGCGCCTGTCACCAAGTGCATTTAACCCTCAATGGTGTGGTTGTTTTCTGGCTAAAGCCTACATCAGGGTGAAGCTGTCACACCAAGAGCATTTAACCAGCAATAGTCTGTTTATTTTTTGGCCATATACTACATCAGGGGCAAGCTGCGCCCGTCACCAAGTGCATTTAACCCTCAGTAGTGTGGTTGGTCAAGCTGTGACACCAAGTGCATTTAACCAGCAATAGTCTGTTCATTTTTTGGCCATATACTACATCAGGGGCAAGCTGCGCCCGTCACCAAGTGCATTTAACCAGCAATAGTGTGGTTATTTTTTGGCCATATCCCAGTCTAATTCTGTCACTAAATCCATACCGGTCACCCAGCGCCTAAATACTAGGCCTCAAATTTATATCCCGCTAAATCTCTCGTTACCGCTGTCCTGTTGTAGCTGGGAAAGTTATTTAGTGTCCGTCAAAGCACATTTTTTGTTCTGGGTTGAAGTACAATTCCCAATTTAGCAATTTCATAATTTAGTGGTTTCTGCTATATCAGAGCTATTTGAAATCTATCCCTAAAAGGGTATATAATATTCAAGGTGCACATTGGGTCATTCAGAATAACTTCACACACACCCGCTACTGTGTATTTTCAAGTCTAATTCTGTCACTAAACCCATACCTGTCACCCAGCGCCTAAATACTAGGCCTCAAATTTATATCCTGCTAAATCTCTCGTTACCGCTGTCCTGTTGTAGCTGGGAAAGTTATTTAGTGTCCGTCAAAGCACATTTTTTGTTCTGGGTTGAAGTACAATTCCCAATTTAGCAATTTCATAATTTAGTGGTTTCTGCTATATCAGAGCTATTTGAAATCTATCCCTAAAAGGGTATATAATATTCAAGGTGCACATTGGGTCATTCAGAATAACTTCACACACACCCGCTACTGTGTATTTTCAAGTCTAATTCTGTCACTAAACCCATACCTGTCACCCAGCGCCTAAATACTAGGCCTCAAATTTATATCCTGCTAAATCTCTCGTTACCGCTGTCCTGTTGTAGCTGGGAAAGTTATTTAGTGTCCGTCAAAGCACATTTTTTGTTCTGGGTTGAAATACAATTCCCAATTTAGCAATTTCATAATTTAGTGGTTTCTGCTATATCAGAGCTATTTGAAATCTATCCCTAAAAGGGTAGATCATATTGAAGGTGCACATAGGGTCATTCAGAATAACTTCACACACACCCGCTACTGTGTATTTCCAAGTCTAATTCTGTCACTAAACCCATACCTGTCACCCAGCGCCTAAATACTAGGCCTCAAATTTATATCCCGCTAAATCTCTCGTTACCGCTGTCCTGTTGTAGCTGGGAAAGTTATTTAGTGTCCGTCAAAGCACATTTTTTGTTCTGGGTTGAAGTACAATTCCCAATTTAGCAATTTCATAATTTAGTGGTTTCTGCTATATCAGAGCTATTTGAAATCTATCCCTAAAAGGGTATATAATATTCAAGGTGCACATTGGGTCATTCAGAATAACTTCACACACACCCGCTACTGTGTATTTCCAAGTCTAATTCTGTCACTAAACCCATACCTGTCACCCAGCGCCTAAATACTAGGCCTCAAATTTATATCCTGCTAAATCTCTCGTTACCGCTGTACTGTTGTTGCTTGGAAAGATATTTAGTGTCCGTCAAAGCACATTTTTTGTTCTGGGTTGAAGTACAATTCCCAATTTAGCAATTTCATAATTTAGTGGTTTCTGCTATATCAGAGCTATTTGAAATCTATCCCTAAAAGGGTATATAATATTCAAGGTGCACATTGGGTCATTCAGAATAACTTCACACACACCCGCTACTGTGTATTTTCAAGTCTAATTCTGTCACTAAACCCATACCTGTCACCCAGCGCCTAAATACTAGGCCTCAAATTTATATCCTGCTAAATCTCTCGTTACCGCTGTCCTGTTGTAGCTGGGAAAGTTATTTAGTGTCCGTCAAAGCACATTTTTTCTTCTGGGTTGAAATACAATTCCCAATTTAGTAATTTCATAATTTAGTGGTTTCTGCTATATCAGAGCTATTTGAAATCTATCCCTAAAAGGGTAGATCATATTGAAGGTGCACATAGGGTCATTCAGAATAACTTCACACACACCCGCTACTGTGTATTTCCAAGTCTAATTCTGTCACTAAACCCATACCTGTCACCCAGCGCCTAAATACTAGGCCTCAAATTTATATCCCGCTAAATCTCTCGTTACCGCTGTCCTGTTGTAGCTGGGAAAGTTATTTAGTGTCCGTCAAAGCACATTTTTTGTTCTGGGTTGAAGTACAATTCCCAATTTAGCAATTTCATAATTTAGTGGTTTCTGCTATATCAGAGCTATTTGAAATCTATCCCTAAAAGGGTATATAATATTCAAGGTGCACATTGGGTCATTCAGAATAACTTCACACACACCCGCTACTGTGTATTTCCAAGTCTAATTCTGTCACTAAACCCATACCTGTCACCCAGCGCCTAAATACTAGGCCTCAAATTTATATCCTGCTAAATCTCTCGTTACCGCTGTACTGTTGTTGCTGGGCAAGATATTTAGTGTCCGTCAAAGCACATTTTTTGTTCTGGGTTGAAATACAATTCCCAATTTAGCAATTTCATAATTTAGTGGTTTCTGCTATATCAGAGCTATTTGAAATCTATCCCTAAAAGGGTATATAATATTCAAGGTGCACATTGGGTCATTCAGAATAACTTCACACACACCCGCTACTGTGTATTTCCAAGTCTAATTCTGTCACTAAACCCATACCTGTCACCCAGCGCCTAAATACTAGGCCTCAAATTTATATCCTGCTAAATCTCTCGTTACCGCTGTACTGTTGTTGCTGGGCAAGATATTTAGTGTCCGTCAAAGCACATTTTTTGTTCTGGGTTGAAATACAATTCCCAATTTAGCAATTTCATAATTTAGTGGTTTCTGCTATATCAGAGCTATTTGAAATCTATCCCTAAAAGGGTATATAATATTCAAGGTGCACATTGGGTCATTCAGAATAACTTCACACACACCCGCTACTGTGTATTTTCAAGTCTAATTCTGTCACTAAACCCATACCTGTCACCCAGCGCCTAAATACTAGGCCTCAAATTTATATCCTGCTAAATCTCTCGTTACCGCTGTACTGTTGTTGCTGGGCAAGATATTTAGTGTCCGTCAAAGCACATTTTTTGTTCTGGGTTGAAATACAATTCCCAATTTAGCAATTTCATAATTTAGTGGTTTCTGCTATATCAGAGCTATTTGAAATCTATCCCTAAAAGGGTATATAATATTCAAGGTGCACATTGGGTCATTCAGAATAACTTCACACACACCCGCTACTGTGTATTTCCAAGTCTAATTCTGTCACTAAACCCATACCTGTCACCCAGCGCCTAAATACTAGGCCTCAAATTTATATCCTGCTAAATCTCTCGTTACCGCTGTACTGTTGTTGCTGGGCAAGATATTTAGTGTCCGTCAAAGCACATTTTTTGTTCTGGGTTGAAATACAATTCCCAATTTAGCAATTTCATAATTTAGTGGTTTCTGCTATATCAGAGCTATTTGAAATCTATCCCTAAAAGGGTATATAATATTCAAGGTGCACATTGGGTCATTCAGAATAACTTCACACACACCCGCTACTGTGTATTTCCAAGTCTAATTCTGTCACTAAACCCATACCTGTCACCCAGCGCCTAAATACTAGGCCTCAAATTTATATCCTGCTAAATCTCTCGTTACCGCTGTCCTGTTGTAGCTGGGAAAGTTATTTAGTGTCCGTCAAAGCACATTTTTTC
The DNA here is from genome assembly GCF_014858855.1 of Bufo gargarizans. Lineage (NCBI taxonomy): Eukaryota > Metazoa > Chordata > Amphibia > Anura > Bufonidae > Bufo > Bufo gargarizans. The sequence continues at coordinate 434,672,220 of NC_058083.1, read as the reverse complement.
TTCTGGGTTGAAATACAATTCCCAATTTAGCAATTTCATAATTTAGTGGTTTCTGCTAAATCAGAGCTATTTGAAATCTATCCCTAAAAGGGTAGATCATATTGAAGGTGCACATAGGGTCATTCAGAATAACTTCACACACACCCGCTACTGTGTATTTCCAAGTCTAATTCTGTCACTAAACCCATACCTGTCACCCAGCGCCTAAATACTAGGCCTCAAATTTATATCCCGCTAAATCTCTCGTTACCGCTGTCCTGTTGTGGCTGGGAAAGTTATTTAGTGTCCGTCAAAGCACATTTTTGTTCTGGGTTGAAATACAATTCCCAATTTAGCAATTTCATAATTTAGTCGTTTCTGCTATATCAGAGCTATTTGAAATCTATCCCTAAAAGGGTAGATCATATTGAAGGTGCACATAGGGTCATTCAGAATAACTTCACACACACGCTTCTGTGCATTTCCAAGTCTAATTCTGTCACTAAATCCATACCGGTCACCCAGCGCCTAAATACTAGGCCTCAAATTTATATCCCGCTGAATTTGAATACAATACATTGGGCCAAATAATATATTTGTTGTTGTGGTGAACCATAACAATGAGAAAAACATCTAGTAAGGGACGCGGACGTGGACATGGTCGTGGTGGTGTTAGTGGACCCTCTGGTGCTGGGAGAGGACGTGGCCGTTCTGCCACATCCACACGTCCTAGTGTACCAACTACCTCAGGTCCCAGTAGCCGCCAGAATTTACAGCGATATATGGTGGGGCCCAATGCCGTTCTAAGGATGGTAAGGCCTGAGCAGGTACAGGCATTAGTCAATTGGGTGGCCGACAGTGGATCCAGCACGTTCACATTATCTCCCACCCAGTCTTCTGCAGAAAGCGCACAGATGGCGCCTGAAAACCAACCCCATCAGTCTGTCACATCACCCCCATGCATACCAGGGAAACTGTCTCAGCCTCAAGTTATGCAGCAGTCTCTTATGCTGTTTGAAGACTCCGCTGGCAGGGTTTCCCAAGGGCATCCACCTAGCCCTTCCCCAGCGGTGAAAGACATAGAATGCACTGACGCACAACCACTTATGTTTCCTGATGATGAGGACATGGGAATACCACCTCAGCATGTCTCTGATGATGACGAAACACAGGTGCCAACTGCTGCGTCTTTCTGCAGTGTGCAGACTGAACAGGAGGTCAGGGATCAAGACTGGGTGGAAGACGATGCAGGGGACGATGAGGTCCTAGACCCCACATGGAATGAAGGTCGTGCCACTGACTTTCACAGTTCGGAGGAAGAGGCAGTGGTGAGACCGAGCCAACAGCGTAGCAAAAGAGGGAGCAGTGGGCAAAAGCAGAACACCCGCCGCCAAGAGACTCCGCCTGCTACTGACCGCCGCCATCTGGGACCGAGCACCCCAAAGGCAGCTTCAAGGAGTTCCCTGGCATGGCACTTCTTCAAACAATGTGCTGACGACAAGACCCGAGTGGTTTGCACGCTGTGCCATCAGAGCCTGAAGCGAGGCATTAACGTTCTGAACCTGAGCACAACCTGCATGACCAGGCACCTGCATGCAAAGCATGAACTGCAGTGGAGTAAACACCTTAAAACCAAGGAAGTCACTCAGGCTCCCCCTGCTACCTCTTCTGCTGCTGCCGCCTCGGCCTATTCTGCTGCTGCCGCCTCGGCCTCTTCCTCCGCCTCTGGAGGAACGTTGGCACCTGCCGCCCAGCAAACAGGGGATGTACCACCAACACCACCACCACCACCTCCGTCACCAAGCGTCTCAACCATGTCACACGCCAGCGTTCAGCTCTCCATCTCACAAACATTTGATAGAAAGCGTAAATTCCCACCTAGCCACCCTCGATCCCTGGCCCTGAATGCCAGCATTTCTAAACTACTGGCCTATGAAATGCTGTCATTTAGGCTGGTGGACACAGACAGCTTCAAACAGCTCATGTCGCTTGCTGTCCCACAGTATGTTGTTCCCAGCCGGCACTACTTCTCCAAGAGAGCCGTGCCTTCCCTGCACAACCAAGTATCCGATAAAATCAAGTGTGCACTGCGCAACGCCATCTGTAGCAAGGTCCACCTAACCACAGATACGTGGACCAGTAAGCACGGCCAGGGACGCTATATCTCCCTAACTGCACACTGGGTAAATGTAGTGGCAGCTGGGCCCCAGGCGGAGAGCTGTTTGGCGCACGTCCTTCCGCCGCCAAGGATCGCAGGGCAACATTCTTTGCCTCCTGTTGCCACCTCCTCCTTCTCGGCTTCCTCCTCCTCTTCTTCCACCTGCTCATCCAGTCAGCCACACACCTTCACCACCAACTTCAGCACAGCCCGGGGTAAACGTCAGCAGGCCATTCTGAAACTCATATGTTTGGGGGACAGGCCCCACACCGCACAGGAGTTGTGGCGGGGTATTGAACAACAGACCGACGAGTGGTTGCTGCCGGTGAGCCTCAAGCCCGGCCTGGTGGTGTGTGATAATGGGCGAAATCTCGTTGCAGCTCTGGGACTAGCCAATTTGACGCACATCCCTTGCTTGGCGCATGTGCTGAATTTGGTGGTGCAGAAGTTCATTCACAACTACCCCGACATGTCAGAGCTGCTGCATAAAGTGCGGGCCGTCTGTTCGCGCTTCCGGCGTTCACATCCTGCCGCTGCTCGCCTGTCTGCGCTACAGCGTAACTTCGGCCTTCCCGCTCACCGCCTCATATGCGACGTGCCCACCAGGTGGAACTCCACCTTGCACATGCTGGACAGACTGTGCGAGCAGCAGCAGGCCATAGTGGAGTTTCAGCTGCAGCACGCACGGGTCAGTCGCACTACAGAACAGCACCACTTCACCACCAATGACTGGGCCTCCATGCGAGACCTGTGTGCCCTGTTGCGCTGTTTCGAGTACTCCACCAACATGGCCAGTGGCGATGACACCGTTATCAGCGTTACAATACCACTTCTATGTCTCCTTGAGAAAACACTTAGGGCGATGATGGAAGAGGAGGTGGCCCAGGAGGAGGAGGAGGAGGAGGAGGAAGAGGGGTCATTTTTAGCACTTTCAGGCCAGTCTCTTCGAAGTGACTCAGAGGGAGGTTTTTGGCAACAGCAGAGGCCAGGTACAAATGTGGCCAGCCAGGGCCCACTACTGGAGGACGAGGAGGACGAGGATGAGGAGGAGGTGGAGGAGGATGAGGATGAAGCATGGTCACAGCGGGGTGGCACCCAACGCAGCTCGGGTCCATCACTGGTGCGTGGCTGGGGGGAAAGGCAGGACGATGACGATACGCCTCCCACAGAGGACAGCTTGTCCTTACCCCTGGGCAGCCTGGCACACATGAGCGACTACATGCTGCAGTGCCTGCGCAACGACAGCAGAGTTGCCCACATTTTAACCTGTGCGGACTACTGGGTTGCCACCCTGCTGGATCCACGCTACAAAGACAATGTGCCCACCTTACTTCCTGCACTGGAGCGTGATAGGAAGATGCGCGAGTACAAGCGCACGTTGGTAGACGCGCTACTGAGAGCATTCCCAAATGTCACAGGGGAACAAGTGGAAGCCCAAGGCCAAGGCAGAGGAGGAGCAAGAGGTCGCCAAGGCAGCTGTGTCACGGCCAGCTCCTCTGAGGGCAGGGTTAGCATGGCAGAGATGTGGAAAACTTTTGTCAACACGCCACAGCTAACTGCACCACCACCTGATACGCAACGTGTTAGCAGGAGGCAACATTTCACTAACATGGTGGAACAGTACGTGTGCACACCCCTCCACGTACTGACTGATGGTTCGGCCCCATTCAACTTCTGGGTCTCTAAATTGTCCACGTGGCCAGAGCTAGCCTTTTATGCCTTGGAGGTGCTGGCCTGCCCGGCAGCCAGCGTTTTGTCTGAACGTGTATTCAGCACGGCAGGGGGCGTCATTACAGACAAACGCAGCCGCCTGTCTACAGCCAATGTGGACAAGCTGACGTTCATAAAAATGAACCAGGCATGGATCCCACAGGACCTGTCCGTCCCTTGTCCAGATTAGACATTAACTACCTCCCCATAACCATATATTATTGGACTCCAGGGCACTTCCTCATTCAATCCTATTTTTATTTTCATTTTACCATTATATTGCAAGGCTACCCAAAGTTGAATGAACCTCTCCTCTGCCTGTGTGCTAGGCCTAAATATATGCCAATGGATTGTTGCAGTGGTGGCTGACGTGAAGCCTCATTCTCTGCTATGACATGCAGACTGATTCTCTGGTGACATGAAGCCAGATTGTCTGTTACGGGACCTCTCTCCTCTGCCTGGGTGCTGGGCCTGAATTTATGACAATGGACTGTTGCAGTGGTGGGTGACGTGAAGCCTGATTCTCTGCTATGACATGCAGACTGATTCTCTGGTGACATGAAGCCAGATCCTCTGTTACGGGACCTCTCTCCTCTGCCTGGGTGCTGGGCCTAAATTTATGAAAATGGACTGTTGCAGTGGTGGGTGACGTGAAGCCTCATTCTCTGCTATGACATGCAGACTGATTCTCTGCTGACATGAAGCCAGATTGTCTGTTACGGGACCTCTCTCCTCTGCCTGTGTGCTAGGCCTAAATATATGCCAATGGATTGTTGCAGTGGTGGCTGACGTGAAGCCTGATTCTCTGCTATGACATGCAGACTGATTCTCTGGTGACATGAAGCCAGATCCTCTGTTACGGGACCTCTCTCCTCTGCCTGGGTGCTGGGCCTAAATTTATGAAAATGGACTGTTGCAGTGGTGGGTGACGTGAAGCCTGATTCTCTGCTATGACATGAAGACTGATTCTCTGCTGACATGAAGCCAGATCCTCTGTTACGGGACCTCTCTCCTCTGCCTGGGTGCTGGGCCTAAATATCTGACAATGGACTGTTGCATTGGTGGCTGACGTGAAGCCTGATTCTCTGCTATGATATGAAGACTGATTCTCTGCTGACATGAAGCCAGATTGTCTGTTACGGGACCTCTCTCCTCTGCCTGTGTGCTAGGCCTAAATATATGCCAATGGATTGTTGCAGTGGTGGCTGACGTGAAGCCTGATTCTCTGCTATGACATGCAGACTGATTCTCTGGTGACATGAAGCCAGATCCTCTGTTACTGGACCTCTCTCCTCTGCCTGGGTGCTGGGCCTAAATATATGAAAATGGACTGTTGCAGTGGTGGGTGACGTGAAGCCTGATTCTCTGCTATGACATGCAGACTGATTCTCTGGTGACATGAAGCCAGATCCTCTGTTACGGGACCTCTCTCCTCTGCCTGGGTGCTGGGCCTAAATTTATGAAAATGGACTGTTGCAGTGGTGGGTGACGTGAAGCCTCATTCTCTGCTATGACATGCAGACTGATTCTCTGCTGACATGAAGCCAGATTGTCTGTTACGGGACCTCTCTCCTCTGCCTGTGTGCTAGGCCTAAATATATGCCAATGGATTGTTGCAGTGGTGGCTGACGTGAAGCCTGATTCTCTGCTATGACATGCAGACTGATTCTCTGGTGACATGAAGCCAGATCCTCTGTTACGGGACCTCTCTCCTCTGCCTGGGTGCTGGGCCTAAATATCTGACAATGGACTGTTGCATTGGTGGCTGACGTGAAGCCTGATTCTCTGCTATGATATGAAGACTGATTCTCTGCTGACATGAAGCCAGATTGTCTGTTACGGGACCTCTCTCCTCTGCCTGTGTGCTAGGCCTAAATATATGCCAATGGATTGTTGCAGTGGTGGCTGACGTGAAGCCTGATTCTCTGCTATGACATGCAGACTGATTCTCTGGTGACATGAAGCCAGATCCTCTGTTACGGGACCTCTCTCCTCTGCCTGGGTGCTGGGCCTAAATTTATGAAAATGGACTGTTGCAGTGGTGGGTGACGTGAAGCCTGATTCTCTGCTATGACATGCAGACTGATTCTCTGGTGACATGAAGCCAGATCCTCTGTTACGGGACCTCTCTCCTCTGCCTGGGTGCTGGGCCTAAATTTATGAAAATGGACTGTTGCAGTGGTGGGTGACGTGAAGCCTCATTCTCTGCTATGACATGCAGACTGATTCTCTGCTGACATGAAGCCAGATTGTCTGTTACGGGACCTCTCTCCTCTGCCTGGGTGCCGGAGCCTAAATATCTGAGAATGGACTGTTCCAGTGGTGGGTAACGGGAAGCCAGATTCTCTGCTATGATATGAAGACTGATTCTCTGCTGACATGAAGCCAGATTGTCTGTTACGGGACCTCTCTCCTCTGCCTGGGTGCTGGGCCTAAATTTATGAAAATGGACTATTACAGTGGTGGGTGACGTGAAGCCTGATTCTCTGCTATGACATGAAGACTGATTCTCTGCTGACATGAAGCCAGATTGTCTGTTACGGGACCTCTCTCCTCTGCCTGGGTGCCGGGGCCTAAATATCTGAGAATGGACTGTTCCAGTGGTGGGTGACGGGAAGCCAGATTCTCTGCTATGGAACCTCTCTCCAATTGATTTTGGTTAATTTTTATTTATTTAATTTTTATTTTAATTAATTTCCCTATCCACATTTGTTTGCAGGGGATTTACCTACATGTTGCTGCCTTTTGCAGCCCTCTAGCCCTTTCCTGGGCTGTTTTACAGCCGTTTTAGTGCCGAAAAGTTCGGGTCCCCATTGACTTCAATGGGGTTCGGGTTCGGGACGAAGTTCGGATCGGGTTCGGATCCCGAACCCGAACATTTCCGGGATGTTCGGCCGAACTTCTCGAACCCGAACATCCAGGTGTTCGCTCAACTCTAATTGCTAACTATTCTAGCTAATACTCAATAACAGGGATCCTAATATCATCCATGCCTAGTTGCACAAATAATCCCTACCTCTCTTTTTTCCCTCATTAGTATGCCCTTGTGAGCAAGAGAGTGATCTGCATTTTACTGTCATGGCATCAGACTCCATACTGCGCATGCCACTACTTTGTCTTGGGTACATATGAATCACGGCATCATCTAAGATGGCGTCCGGGCATTCCCGGACCTACTGCGCTTGCCCACGCTGCCTGCCGCCAGCCCCAGGCTGCATCCAGCACAGGAACCTATCGGAGATCCTGTAGTTATGCCGCCCCAATAGACCCAGCCTCCCATTGGGCCATAACACCCGTAGCAGCGACTTAAAAATGCTGCAGCCTCCCTCACCAACCATGCACGCCAGACCTGAGGCCTAATCACATACCAGGCAACCCCTTTTTTATTTACTCTTGAACATGAGTTTTATCTTCTGCTTTAACCATGTGACAATGCTTATATGCCTTCCCTCTCTGCACTACTGGGCTCCAGCCCTGTGGCAATCCCATATAACCTTCTTACTGGTATAAATAGATGCACCTGGATCATGTGACCCCCGCCCCTGCTAATCATGTACTTTTCTTGATTTTCTTGATGCCTTGTGTTGTGGCAGACCAAGGGTCAGTCACGTAAGGATCGATACCACGTGTTTAGGTGAATGACGTCAACGGAGGAGAATGACAGAGGTCAGCGCATAGTTCAAAACTCTACCAGGATCCCAAAAAGGGAGTGTCCTGGGCCCTTTATTTACACCCCATTCCAAGGGTGTAACCCCTTAAAGTATTGACATGATTGGTTTACAAATATTCCGGCAATAACTTCTGATTGGTACACAAATAATAGTTCTAATTTTTCAGAACTGAATCCATCTATTGATTGGTTAGTATTCTATATTCTACTAATGGGTTAATAGCTAAGACTATTTTTTTTTTAGCAAGAAATGCATATTGGCTACTTAGCACGTACAAACCTTATCTTAACTCAACACACATATGCTAACTTCTATACTTTAGCCTATGTCATTGTCATCTTCTTATGGTGTACACAGAAATTAAACACATAAAGTCTCTTTGTAATATCCAGTTTCAGGAAAGCTGGGTTTTCCTTAACACCTTGGTTCTCTATTACTCTCAATGTATTCTTTTTCACAATTTTGGGTTATTTTGCCCTGTGTTTCTTCCTTCCAATAGACTTACCAATCATGTATACAGGCAGGGCAGATATATAATAACATTTGTCCTGTTACTCCAATCACTGATATGTGGCACAGCCTCGGTAGTTTTCAACCATGCATTTGTATTACCTCTATGCTCTGATCATGTGCTATACCATCCCATGTCTCTTTGTTATCCTCACTATTGTTATATAAGAAACTCATGCTATTCTAAATGATTTGTTGCTTATGTTATGAATATTTTGATTTTTGATTTTTCTCTTTCTTATAATCATCAGCTTGAAAAGGGCACTAAAATAAAATAAAAAAATGTTCCCTTCTACGAACACACTGGTATTGTTGCATTGAAATGAGCTGAACTGTGCAATTATAAACAATAGCAAAATTGCAGATGTTTTTCAGTAATTAAAAAAAGCGCAATTAAACATCTTCTACGAACAAACTTGTATTTGCAGACTGAAATGTGCTGAGCTACACAATTATAAATGCTGCAGTTTTTTAAGTACATAACAGAAGCACACTTAAATATCTACTTCTACGGACACACTGGTATTGACACACGGAAATGCCCTGAACTATGGAATTATAAACTGTAGCAAAATTGCAGCTGTTTTTATTTTCCAGTTACTAACTGAGGTGCAATTAAAGGGATTGTCCAGACTTTTACTATTGATTATCTATTCTCAGTGAACAGAAGGAGAGACGGGAGACAGCACATGCATACTGCGCATGCTGTCTCCTCATACAGCTGATCGGCAGGGGAACATTCATGAAATGATGCTTTGACAGGGTCAGAATGCCCATACAACACGTCCAAGTGTTAATTGTCAGAAGAAAAAGTGGCTTGTTGCGAATAAGCCTATAACAATTCTCCCCGTTAATCGGGAGTAGCAGCAGTGCATTGTAGAGGTGGAAAGAGTAGGGTAATCAGGCACATGGTCGCAATAGTAGGGGCAGCAGAAGCATGATAGTATGGACCATTCAAGTTGGTAGGTTGGCTATCTATGGGTAGTAGTAGTAGTAGTTGCAATTTAATTAATTGTTTGCACATTAATTACCTTTTGAATTAATGACCAGATCAGGTGCAGCCCAACAATTACCAGTAGTCTGCATGATACCTTGTATAAACCCCTTAGTAGTGTTTGGGGTGATTTGCTGCATCAGGAACTGTAACATTTACAATTATGTAAGAAACCATAAAAAGTAGTTAGCATAAATTGGATAGATAATAAGACTAGAGTTGAGCGAACACCTGGATGTTCGGGTTCGAGAAGTTCGGCCGAACATCCCGGAAATGTTCGGGTTCGGGATCCGAACCCGATCCGAACTTCGTCCCGAACCCGAACCCCATTGAAGTCAATGGGGACCCGAACTTTTCGGCACTAAAACGGCTGTAAAACAGCCCAGGAAAGGGCTAGAGGGCTGCAAAAGGCAGCAACATGTAGGTAAATCCCCTGCAAACAAATGTGGATAGGGAAATTAATTAAAATAAAAATTAAATAAATAAAAATTAACCAAAATCAATTGGAGAGAGGTTCCATAGCAGAGAATCTGGCTTCCCGTCACCCACCACTGGAACAGTCCATTCTCAGATATTTAGGCCCCGGCACCCAGGCAGAGGAGAGAGGTCCCGTAACAGACAATCTGGCTTCATGTCAGCAGAGAATCAGTCTTCATGTCATAGCAGAGAATCAGGCTTCACGTCACCCACCACTGCAACAGTCCATTTTCATAAATTTAGGCCCAGCACCCAGGCAGAGGAGAGAGGTCCCGTAACAGAGGATCTGGCTTCATGTCAGCAGAGAATCAGTCTGCATGTCATAGCAGAGAATCAGGCTTCACGTCAGCCACCACTGCAACAGTCCATTGTCATAAATTTAGGCCCAGCACCCAGGCAGAGGAGAGAGGTCCCGTAACAGAGGATCTGGCTTCATGTCAGCAGAGAATCAGTCTGCATGTCATAGCAGAGAATCAGGCTTCACGTCAGCCACCACTGCAACAGTCCATTGTCATAAATTTAGGCCCAGCACCCAGGCAGAGGAGAGAGGTCCCGTAACAGACAATCTGGCTTCATGTCAGCAGAGAATTAGTCTGCATGTCATAGCAGAGAATGAGGCTTCACGTCACCCACCACTGCAACAGTCCATTGGCATATATTTAGGCCTAGCACACAGGCAGAGCAGAGAGGTCCCGTAACAGACAATCTGGCTTCATGTCAGCAGAGAATCAGTCTGCATGTCATAGCAGAGAATGAGGCTTCACGTCACCCACCACTGCAACAGTCCATTGGCATATATTTAGGCCTAGCACACAGGCAGAGCAGAGAGGTCCCGTAACAGACAATCTGGCTTCATGACAGCAGAGAATCAGTCTGCATGTCATAGCAGAGAATGAGGCTTCACGTCACCCACCACTGCAACAGTCCATTGGCATATATTTAGGCCTAGCACACAGGCAGAGCAGAGAGGTCCCGTAACAGACAATCTGGCTTCATGTCAGCAGAGAATCAGTCTGCATGTCATAGCAGAGAATGAGGCTTCACGTCACCCACCACTGCAACAGTCCATTGGCATATATTTAGGCCTAGCACACAGGCAGAGCAGAGAGGTCCCGTAACAGACAATCTGGCTTCATGTCAGCAGAGAATCAGTCTGCATGTCATAGCAGAGAATGAGGCTTCACGTCACCCACCACTGCAACAGTCCATTGGCATATATTTAGGCCTAGCACACAGGCAGAGCAGAGAGGTCCCGTAACAGACAATCTGGCTTCATGTCAGCAGAGAATCAGTCTGCATGTCATAGCAGAGAATGAGGCTTCACGTCACCCACCACTGCAACAGTCCATTGGCATATATTTAGGCCTAGCACACAGGCAGAGCAGAGAGGTCCCGTAACAGACGAATCTGGCTTCATGTCAGCAGAGAATCAGTCTGCATGTCATAGCAGAGAATGAGGCTTCACGTCACCCACCACTGCAACAGTCCATTGGCATATATTTAGGCCTAGCACACAGGCAGAGCAGAGAGGTCCCGTAACAGACAATCTGGCTTCATGTCAGCAGAGAATCAGTCTGCATGTCATAGCAGAGAATGAGGCTTCACGTCACCCACCACTGCAACAGTCCATTGGCATATATTTAGGCCTAGCACACAGGCAGAGCAGAGAGGTCCCGTAACAGACGATCTGGCTTCATGTCAGCAGAGAATCAGTCTGCATGTCATAGCAGAGAATGAGGCTTCACGTCACCCACCACTGCAACAGTCCATTGGCATATATTTAGGCCTAGCACACAGGCAGAGCAGAGAGGTCCCGTAACAGACAATCTGGCTTCATGTCAGCAGAGAATCAGTCTGCATGTCATAGCAGAGAATCAGGCTTCACGTCAGCCACCACTGCAACAGTCCATTGTCATAAATTTAGGCCCAGCACCCAGGCAGAGGAGAGAGGTCCCGTAACAGACAATCTGGCTTCATGTCAGCAGAGAATTAGTCTGCATGTCATAGCAGAGAATCAGGCTTCATGTCAGCCACCACTGCAACAGTCCATTGGCATATATTTAGGCCTAGCACACAGGCAGAGGAGAGGTTCATTCAACTTTGGGTAGCCTCGCAATATAATGGTAAAATGAAAATAAAAATAGGATTGAATGAGGAAGTGCCCTGGAGTCCAATAATATATGGTTATGGGGAGGTAGTTAATGTCTAATCTGGACAAGGGACGGACAGGTCCTGTGGGATCCATGCCTGGTTCATTTTTATGAACGTCAGCTTGTCCACATTGGCTGTAGACAGGCGGCTGCGTTTGTCTGTAATGACGCCCCCTGCCGTGCTGAATACACGTTCAGACAAAACGCTGGCTGCCGGGCAGGCCAGCACCTCCAAGGCATAAAAGGCTAGCTCTGGCCACGTGGACAATTTAGAGACCCAGAAGTTGAATGGGGCCGAACCATCAGTCAGTACGTGGAGGGGTGTGCACACGTACTGTTCCACCATGTTAGTGAAATGTTGCCTCCTGCTAACACGTTGCGTATCAGGTGGTGGTGCAGTTAGCTGTGGCGTGTTGACAAAAGTTTTCCACATCTCTGCCATGCTAACCCTGCCCTCAGAGGAGCTGGCCGTGACACAGCTGCCTTGGCGACCTCTTGCTCCTCCTCTGCCTTGGCCTTGGGCTTCCACTTGTTCCCCTGTGACATTTGGGAATGCTCTCAGTAGCGCGTCTACCAACGTGCGCTTGTACTCGCGCATCTTCCTATCACGCTCCAGTGCAGGAAGTAAGGTGGGCACATTGTCTTTGTAGCGTGGATCCAGCAGGGTGGCAACCCAGTAGTCCGCACAGGTTAAAATGTGGGCAACTCTGCTGTCGTTGCGCAGGCACTGCAGCATGTAGTCGCTCATGTGTGCCAGGCTGCCCAGGGGTAAGGACAAGCTGTCCTCTGTGGGAGGCGTATCGTCATCGTCCTGCCTTTCCCCCCAGCCACGCACCAGTGATGGACCCGAGCTGCGTTGGGTGCCACCCCGCTGTGACCATGCTTCATCCTCATCCTCCTCCACCTCCTCCTCATCCTCGTCCTCCTCGTCCTCCAGTAGTGGGCCCTGGCTGGCCACATTTGTACCTGGCCTCTGCTGTTGCCAAAAACCTCCCTCTGAGTCACTTCGAAGAGACTGGCCTGAAAGTGCTAAAAATGACCCCTCTTCCTCCTCCTCCTCCTCCTCCTCCTGGGCCACCTCCTCTTCCATCATCGCCCTAAGTGTTTTCTCAAGGAGACATAGAAGTGGTATTGTAACGCTGATAACGGTGTCATCGCCACTGGCCATGTTGGTGGAGTACTCGAAACAGCGCAACAGGGCACACAGGTCTCGCATGGAGGCCCAGTCATTGGTGGTGAAGTGGTGCTGTTCTGTAGTGCGACTGACCCGTGCGTGCTGCAGCTGAAACTCCACTATGGCCTGCTGCTGCTCGCACAGTCTGTCCAGCATGTGCAAGGTGGAGTTCCACCTGGTGGGCACGTCGCATATGAGGCGGTGAGCGGGAAGGCCGAAGTTACGCTGTAGCGCAGACAGGCGAGCAGCAGCAGGATGTGAACGCCGGAAGCGCGAACAGACGGCCCGCACTTTATGCAGCAGCTCTGACATGTCGGGGTAGTTGTGAATGAACTTCTGCACCACCAAATTCAGCACATGCGCCAAGCAAGGGATGTGCGTCAAATTGGCTAGTCCCAGAGCTGCAACGAGATTTCGCCCATTATCACACACCACCAGGCCGGGCTTGAGGCTCACCGGCAGCAACCACTCGTCGGTCTGTTGTTCAATACCCCGCCACAACTCCTGTGCGGTGTGGGGCCTGTCCCCCAAACATATGAGTTTCAGAATGGCCTGCTGACGTTTACCCCGGGCTGTGCTGAAGTTGGTGGTGAAGGTGTGTGGCTGACTGGATGAGCAGGTGGAAGAAGAGGAGGAGGAAGCCGAGAAGGAGGAGGTGGCAACAGGAGGCAAAGAATGTTGCCCTGCGATCCTTGGCGGCGGAAGGACGTGCGCCAAACAGCTCTCCGCCTGGGGCCCAGCTGCCACTACATTTACCCAGTGTGCAGTTAGGGAGATATAGCGTCCCTGGCCGTGCTTACTGGTCCACGTATCTGTGGTTAGGTGGACCTTGCTACAGATGGCGTTGCGCAGTGCACACTTGATTTTATCGGATACTTGGTTGTGCAGGGAAGGCACGGCTCTCTTGGAGAAGTAGTGCCGGCTGGGAACAACATACTGTGGGACAGCAAGCGACATGAGCTGTTTGAAGCTGTCTGTGTCCACCAGCCTAAATGACAGCATTTCATAGGCCAGTAGTTTAGAAATGCTGGCATTCAGGGCCAGGGATCGAGGGTGGCTAGGTGGGAATTTACGCTTTCTATCAAATGTTTGTGAGATGGAGAGCTGAACGCTGGCGTGTGACATGGTTGAGACGCTTGGTGACGGAGGTGGTGGTGGTGGTGTTGGTGGTACATCCCCTGTTTGCTGGGCGGCAGGTGCCAACGTTCCTCCAGAGGCGGAGGAAGAGGCCGAGGCGGCAGCAGCAGAATAGGCCGAGGCGGCAGCAGCAGAAGAGGTAGCAGGGGGAGCCTGAGTGACTTCCTTGGTTTTAAGGTGTTTACTCCACTGCAGTTCATGCTTTGCATGCAGGTGCCTGGTCATGCAGGTTGTGCTCAGGTTCAGAACGTTAATGCCTCGCTTCAGGCTCTGATGGCACAGCGTGCAAACCACTCGGGTCTTGTCGTCAGCACATTGTTTGAAGAAGTGCCATGCCAGGGAACTCCTTGAAGCTGCCTTTGGGGTGCTCGGTCCCAGATGGCGGCGGTCAGTAGCAGGCGGAGTCTCTTGGCGGCGGGTGTTCTGCTTTTGCCCACTGCTCCCTCTTTTGCTACGCTGTTGGCTCGGTCTCACCACTGCCTCTTCCTCCGAACTGTGAAAGTCAGTGGCACGACCTTCATTCCATGTGGGGTCTAGGACCTCATCGTCCCCTGCATCGTCTTCCACCCAGTCTTGATCCCTGACCTCCTGTTCAGTCTGCACACTGCAGAAAGACGCAGCAGTTGGCACCTGTGTTTCGTCATCATCAGAGACATGCTGAGGTGGTATTCCCATGTCCTCATCATCAGGAAACATAAGTGGTTGTGCGTCAGTGCATTCTATGTCTTTCACCGCTGGGGAAGGGCTAGGTGGATGCCCTTGGGAAACCCTGCCAGCGGAGTCTTCAAACAGCATAAGAGACTGCTGCATAACTTGAGGCTGAGACAGTTTCCCTGGTATGCATGGGGGTGATGTGACAGACTGATGGGGTTGGTTTTCAGGCGCCATCTGTGCGCTTTCTGCAGAAGACTGGGTGGGAGATAATGTGAACGTGCTGGATCCACTGTCGGCCACCCAATTGACTAATGCCTGTACCTGCTCAGGCCTTACCATCCTTAGAACGGCATTGGGCCCCACCATATATCGCTGTAAATTCTGGCGGCTACTGGGACCTGAGGTAGTTGGTACACTAGGACGTGTGGATGTGGCAGAACGGCCACGTCCTCTCCCAGCACCAGAGGGTCCACTAACACCACCACGACCATGTCCACGTCCGCGTCCCTTACTAGATGTTTTTCTCATTGTTATGGTTCACCACAACAACAAATATATTATTTGGCCCAATGTATTGTATTCAAATTCAGCGGGATATAAATTTGAGGCCTAGTATTTAGGCGCTGGGTGACCGGTATGGATTTAGTGACAGAATTAGACTTGGAAATGCACAGAAGCGTGTGTGTGTGAAGTTATTCTGAATGACCCAATGTGCACCTTGAATATTATATACCCTTTTAGGGATAGATTTCAAATAGCTCTGATATAGCAGAAACCACTAAATTATGAAATTGCTAAATTGGGAATTGTATTTCAACCCAGAACAAAAAATGTGCTTTGACGGACACTAAATAACTTTCCCAGCCACAACAGGACAGCGGTAACGAGAGATTTAGCAGGATATAAATTTGAGGCCTAGTATTTAGGCGCTGGGTGACAGGTATGGGTTTAGTGACAGAATTAGACTTGGAAATACACAGTAGCGGGTGTGTGTGAAGTTATTCTGAATGACCCAATGTGCACCTTGAATATTATATACCCTTTTAGGGATAGATTTCAAATAGCTCTGATATAGCAGAAACCACTAAATTATGAAATTGTTAAATTGGGAATTGTATTTAAACCCAGAACAAAAAATGTGCTTTGACGGACACTAAATAACTTTCCCAGCCACAACAGGACAGCGGTAACGAGAGATTTAGCAGGATATAAATTTGAGGCCTAGTATTTAGGCGCTGGGTGACAGGTATGGGTTTAGTGACAGAATTAGACTTGGAAATACACAGTAGCGGGTGTGTGTGAAGTTATTCTGAATGACCCAATGTGCACCTTGAATATTATATACCCTTTTAGGGATAGATTTCAAATAGCTCTGATATAGCAGAAACCACTAAATTATGAAATTGTTAAATTGGGAATTGTATTTAAACCCAGAACAAAAAATGTGCTTTGACGGACACTAAATAACTTTCCCAGCCACAACAGGACAGCGTTAACGAGAGATTTAGCAGGATATAAATTTGAGGCCTAGTATTTAGGCGCTGGGTGACAGGTATGGGTTTAGTGACAGAATTAGACTTGGAAATACACAGTAGCGGGTGTGTGTGAAGTTATTCTGAATGACCCAATGTGCACCTTGAATATTATATACCCTTTTAGGGATAGATTTCAAATAGCTCTGATATAGCAGAAACCACTAAATTATGAAATTGCTAAATTGGGAATTGTATTTCAACCCAGAACAAAAAATGTGCTTTGACGGACACTAAATAACTTTCCCAGCCACAACAGGACAGCGTTAACGAGAGATTTAGCAGGATATAAATTTGAGGCCTAGTATTTAGGCGCTGGGTGACAGGTATGGGTTTAGTGACAGAATTAGACTTGGAAATACACAGTAGCGGGTGTGTGTGAAGTTATTCTGAATGACCCAATGTGCACCTTGAATATTATATACCCTTTTAGGGATAGATTTCAAATAGCTCTGATATAGCAGAAACCACTAAATTATGAAATTGCTAAATTGGGAATTGTATTTCAACCCAGAACAAAAAATGTGCTTTGACGGACACTAAATAACTTTCCCAGCCACAACAGGACAGCGGTAACGAGAGATTTAGCAGGATATAAATTTGAGGCCTAGTATTTAGGCGCTGGGTGACAGGTATGGGTTTAGTGACAGAATTAGACTTGGAAATACACAGTAGCGGGTGTGTGTGAAGTTATTCTGAATGACCCAATGTGCACCTTGAATATTATATACCCTTTTAGGGATAGATTTCAAATAGCTCTGATATAGCAGGAACCACTAAATTATGAAATTGCTAAATTGGGAATTGTACTTCAACCCAGAACAAAAAATGTGCTTTGACGGACACTAAATAACTTTCCCAGCCACAACAGGACAGCGGTAACGAGAGATTTAGCGGGATATAAATTTGAGGCCTAGTATTTAGGCGCTGGGTGACCGGTATGGATTTAGTGACAGAATTAGACTGGGATATGGCCAAAAAATAACCACACTATTGCTGGTTAAATGCACTTGGTGACGGGCGCAGCTTGCCCCTGATTTAGTATATGGCCAAAAAATGAACAGACTATTGCTGGTTAAATGCACTTGGTGTCACAGCTTGATGCACCACACTACTGAGGGTTAAATGCACTTGGTGACGGGCGCAGCTTGCCCCTGATGTAGTATATGGCCAAAAAATGAACAGACTATTGCTGGTTAAATGCACTTGGTGTGACAGCTTCACCCTGATGTAGGCTTTAGCCAAAAAACAACCACACCATTGAGGGTTAAATGCACTTGGTGACAGGCGCAGCTTGCCCCTGATTTAGTATATGGCCAAAAAAATGAACAGACTATTGCTGGTTAAATGCACTTGGTGTGACAGCTTCACCCTGATGTAGGCTTTAGCCAAAAAACAACCACACCATTGAGGGTTAAATGCACTTGGTCGCAGCTTGGATGCACTTGGTCGCAGCACCGCACAAGACACAAAATGGCCGCCGATCACCCCAGAAAAAAGTGACTGACAAACGGTCTGGGCAGCCTAAAAACAGTGAGTGAGCATTTGAATTTCAGCAGCTCAATGATGCACAGCTGCAGATCGATCGATTAATCAAGTGAAGTCCTTTGGAGGAGTTAATCTGCCTAATCTCGCCCTACTGTCGCATCCGCAACCTCTCCCTACGCTAATCAGAGCAGAGTGACGGGCGGCGCTATGTGACTCCAGCTTAAATAGAGGCTGGGTCACATGGTGCTCTGGCCAATCACAGCCATGCCAATAGTAGGCATGGCTGTGACGGCCTCTTGGGGCAAGTAGTATGACGCTTGTTGATTGGCTGCTTTGCAGCCTTTCAAAAAGCGCCAAGAAAGCGTCACAAAAGCGCCAAGAAAGCGACGAACACCGAACCCGAACCCGGACTTTTACGAAAATGTCCGGGTTCGGGTCCGTGTCACGGACACCCCAAAATTCGGTACGAACCCGAACTATACAGTTCGAGTTCGCTCATCCCTAATTAAGACAAGTGTCCCAAACACAAGAAAGTCTCAACAGTGGTGAAACAAGAAAAAAATTCATTTGGTTTTGTTGGTCAAGGTGGTGATCAACCTCACATACTACGGGAGGCTCAAATGCTACCATGGCTCCATCAAAGAAAATCATAGCACAGTCTGGTCACAGCATGTTAAGCTGGAAGTTAGTAGGAATAGTTTTGTTTTTGTTTTTTTACATTGAAAAAAAATAAATTCAAAGAAGTAACAAAACAGCAGAAGACTTTTTATTTAAAAATATACCTACTCTATGGGAGATATTATTGAAAGTGGAGGTGTTTCTTCAAAACAATGTAAAAAAGTGTCAATATTCACACTCAAACACTTGAGATCAATTTCCATATTATTTGTTATAACTTTTCTGAATTACTTTTTTAATTAATTTTAATACACATCTGTCATTTGCAGAAGTGACCCGTACCAAATGACAAAGACTATAAAGAATTCAGCACATAATTGACTTACCCCGGTTTTGTCATCAGAAAGGTCATGTGTCCTGCGAGCATATGGGCTTGTGCATAAAGCTAGTATTAGACACGAAGCATACTGATTAGCTGGAGCGCGCTTTGGTTCATTAACCTCTTTCATGGCTTTTGTTCTGCAGGTGTTCAGTGGCCCAGTTTCCTAGCAACCCCGAAACACAGCTTTCACCTGCTCCACCTGGACAGTGCACAAGCCGAGCTAAATATTGGCACATTGTGACAGGATGGAGCTGGCTTCAGGCTTCTAATATTGTATCTTGCTGTTCAGTAAACCATCCCCGCCTTTCATGGTCTGCTCTTTTAATAAAGGCCAATATTTGGCCAACTTCTAAGCATGAAATAAATGAAATCATTTTTTGCCTTATGCGCTTTTACACTTAGGAGCTTAGTGATGCTTTTGTTTGGCTCTTAGCCAATTGCGATTAGTGAAAATATACTGTATATTTTGGCACACGCGGCTTTCAAATGAGTTCTGAAAAAATGCAAACAAGAAAACCTTCTAAGTAGCCAACATCAAAGCTGCACGTGTTTCATAAACATACATTTACTGAACTGCCAAATGAGTACTGGAAAAGCACACACATCACGACTCCACACAGTAAAAGGGCCAAGTCAATGACATAATCATTTACCTGGTGAAGGGACTATAGAGGAGACTCATCATCTCCCTTGTGCTAGTAAAGTGGCTTTAAAGGGTCACAGGCTGTGTATTTGTGACTTAAAAAAAAAAAAAATTTAAGTCGCAATTGCCCCTTTTTACTCTGTACTCGGCCCTTTTTAACTTTCCCAAAAAGGGGGCGTAACAAGGGTAGGAAATGGTCATGGTCGACAGCAGAGACAAAGTTATCTTCATTTACACCAGTTTTCTGATGCAAATAAAGCCAGAAATCTACAGCAGTCGTAGATTTCTGTTTAGGTGCACTGGCTGCAGTAGGATGCACCCAATTTATGACCAGGACTGCGGCCCGTCATAAATGTGGAGCATCCTCCGGCAATGCAGGGGATAACAAGACCAATGTAGAAAGTGCGTGTCTTGATAAATCTCCCCCTATGTGCTTGAGACCAAAAAAAGTACATTTACAGATGCTTCTGGAGTTTGTATTTTGTCACTACACTACAAAAAAAGGGTGGTGCTAGTCCTGCATTTTTCTCTTCCTATAACCTACCTACTTTTGTAATTTATAAACACTAGTACATACATGTGGAAGAAGCCTAGGTGTTGTGTCCGGAGGATGACAGTGATGGCAATGGGGGGGGGGGGGGGTGTAGTCCTCATGGTGGCTGATCCTACTCCAACTTTCCTTCAGACTGCATAGATAGTGTATGGAGGAGGATATGACGGCAATATAGCACACACACACAGGGACAGTGTAGCCCTAAAACTCCCCAGACCCACTATCCCTGCCTACTTGCACAGTTAAGCTATGCAGTGACCCCACAACTGGTCGATGGTCCCTATACTACATATGTGAGGGAAAGACACACAAAAAGGGAATAATCAGACACAATAGGAGTAGTTGTACGGTACCAGGGTTAAAAGCCAGTCAGTCAACGAAGTGCCAAAAATGTCAGAAGCAAACAAGAGAGCCAGACACGCCAGAGGTAAAAAACCAGGAGAGCAATACAAGACCAAAAATTGCCAGAAGCCAGTCACAATACCATATCCAGAAGTCACAGCCAAAGTAAATGCAATACCACCAAGGAACAGAAGGGGGAGTCAGAGGAACAGAAATTCACCAGCACCTTCACCCACAGGAGCCAGGCATATAGAGAACTGGAATGATCTCCAGCTGGCTTCCTACATGTTGTGCTGTGAGCTGAATGAGCTGACGCCCTAAAGACCCCAGGCTGAGAGGGTTGCATCAAAATCATTTTTTTCTGACAGCAAGACACCACTGCCACATGAACCGTGACACATTTTTGGCTGAGAGTCTTAGATTTTATCATATCAGAGTGAGGGCTTAGTCCATATATAATGCTAGCATGCAGGGGAGTAACTACCATAGCGGCAGACCATGCGACTGCTAAGGGGCCATGGGCAAGAGGGGGCCCAGTCTTAGTTGGGATTATCCCCTCTTCTACTGGAGGTGAAAATCTAATCAGGACTCTACCCTCTAAAGGAACAACTTTTAGCAAATGAGGCAGTAGAAAAAATGGCCCAAGGGTCATTGAAAAGGGTTTAGGCAGAAACCCTTCTGTCCTGCGTGCGGGGCCTTGTTTGATTCTTACTATGGGGCCCTTACTTTTCTATGTACGCCACTGCTTGCATGTATCGTGCATTATTATCTGTTTTCAGTGATCTTTTTCTTAAATGTAGCCATAGACATCCGCATATTTATTTATCATATTGTGCAGGATGCTTTTATCTTTGTTTTTTATCTTTTCCCTGTGATTTTGCTTAGTTTGTAGTATACACTTGAGGAAGTGGAACCTTCAAGTGTGAATGCGCTTCTATTTTATCCTAGGAGTAGTATTCCTGTGCACTTTTGACCCTCCTATCAAACAGGCCGCCTTGATTAGGTGGTACATATAGCTGTGCTCGTCCTCTCATTGGTTGCTGGATGCACATAGAGGTGACTAGGAGCAGCACACTATATGTGCAGAGTCTGCTGTCCTGAATATAGATGCCCAATGGCATAGGTAGATTGAGAGTAGGACCTGCCTGACTGAAAAAAACCTTGGCGCGGGTAGGCAGGCACAGATATGTTTTGATCAAAATATATTGGCTGAGAGTCTCGGATTTTATCATATCAGAGGGTTTAGTACATATATAATGCTTGCATCTATTATCTGTTTTCTGTGATCTTTTTCATAAATGTAGCCATGGACATCTGCATATTTATTTATCATATCGTTCAGGATGTAATTCCACAGTCTTTCTTGCTGTGTTTGGGATTTGTTTGTTCTCCATCCACTTCATTGTTGGATCATCTCCTACTTCTGTGACTTCTTATGATTTAGTATTTTAGTACCTTGCCTTTTGCTAGTATTGATACATACTTCATATATGTTGTTTTGCCACTGTCTAGTCTTGTGCAGTTCAACCCTACTGTAAATCCTGGGGTTTTCTGAATACTAAGAGACCCCTGGTGAAGACCAGGTTTGTGGTTTTGTGCACAACCACTATCATCACAATTAGAGATGAGCGAATTGAAGTTGACGAAGTGGAATTCGATCCGAATTTCAGGAAAAATTAAATTCATCCAGAAGTCGAACTCCCTTGTGCTTCTTGGTAATGAATCACAGTTTTTCTAAAATGGCTGCTGCACATGTTATAACGAAGAAGTAAGAAGCCCAGGAACGAAGGATCCTCTTTGATTCTGGGGTGAAATTACGTTTTGTTACAAACAGTTTTGGGTGCATTTATTATACATATAAGTACTTCCATTCCTCCATGATTCTGGGGTTAAATTGCGGTCTGATACAACCAGTTTTGGGGTGTATTTAGTTTATATATAAGTACTTCTATCCATCCTTGCTTCTGGGATGAAAGTGTGGTCTGGCATGCTGCATGGATGAAGAAAGCATGCAACTTGGACTTAAACAAATACACAAATAAAAGATAATACAGGTGATTATACCATAAAGACAGAGAACAGATAACCCGAAAAGGGTTTGCCACTGTGGCCACTGTTCACAGAAGCGGAACACTTCTCTACACACTTTTAGGGTGGTCAAATAATTTTACACTAATGGATACGTCAGTAGTTGCGGAGTTGGTGTGAAATAGCGGCCTGATACTAAACACTTTAGGGTGAGTTCACACTTCAGTTATTTGGTCAGTTATTTCCATCATTTTTTGTGAGCCAAAACCAGGATGGAAGCCTACTCAGAGATATGCCTCATTCGCACCTCAGTGTTTTGATCAGTGATTTCCATTAGTGATTGTGAGCCAAAACCAAGTGCTGCTCTAAATGCAGAACAGGTGCAGATCTTTCCCTTATACCTAATGTCTGTGGTGGCTCCAATGCTGGCTTTGGCTCACAATCACTGATGGAAATCACTGACCAAAATACTGATGTGTGAATGAGGCTATAAGGTGTAATGGAAAAATCTGCACCTGTTCTGTGTTTTGACCCAAACCTGGTTTGATACTACAGATTTTAGGGTGTTTACATTCTGTTACACCTAATTCGATGCATCAATCAGTAGTTGCGGAGTTGGTACAAAATTGCGGCTTGATACTATTGCTCTTTTACCCTTGCAGTTAATGTTATAGTACAGTATGTCTGACAGACAGGTAAGGAGGAGAGATCCGCTGCTTCCTCCGGTAGACGGGCAAGTAGTGACGATGAGAGTCGCATGGGAGCTGGTGTTGTGAGCGGTCAGGCATGTGGCCCTGAGACTGGTGAGGGTGACATCAGTGGCATGTAGACAGGAGTGGATGATGATGATGTAGCCGATTGCACGTGGGAGCCGGGTGAAGAGGAGGATTCATCATCATCAGGAGAAAAGTGTGGCAGCTTGTGCGTGAGGCAGTGGCTGAGCCAGCAGGGTGGTAGCGTGGCCGTGAGTCAGCAGGGTGGCAGCTGTGTGAGATTTGTAGCCAAACGTGTTGGGGGTAGACCACCTGCTATGCAGGAGCCTACATACATGTCCAGAGAGAAGTAGCAGTGCACAGGTTCACAGAGGCAGCGGTAGCAGGCAGTCAGCATGGAGTGGTGGTAAGAAAATGCCATACATGGCGGGTGGGAATTTTTCATCAAGCTGTCGGAGGATTTCAGCATGACACACTCTGTTACTGGGTCACTGTGTTGACTCCTCATGAGATTCCTCATGCGAATCCCACCCTCACCACTCTGTGACTGGGCCACTGTGTTGACTTCCCATGCTGTTGCCACCTCACCACTCTGACACTGGGCTATTGTGTTGACTCCTCATGCGACTCCTCATTGATTTTTGGGGTTGTTCTTATGACAGATGAGAAGAAGGGCAAAATAAACAGTGATGTCAACACAAACTTACTGATGATACCTTCTCCACTCTGTCATGGGGACACTACTTGTATCAGCATGTAACAGAACAGGTTCTGTAGAAATCTTTGTAGAATCAGCTGATATCGGTGTAAAAGGAGTGCGCTCTTTCACTCTATAGTAGAATCTTGGTCCACTGCACAGTTCTTCATACCCGGTGCTAACATTGACGTGTAAGGCTGAGTTCACAATTTAGTTATTTGGTCAGTCTTGGCCCTGTAACTGATCAAATAAGTGAAGTGTGAAGCAGGGGCGTCACTAGGGCTTTTTCTATCCGGGGCCAGGGCCCCAAATGAAGCTACCACTGCCCCAAACCTCGCGACAAGCCCCGAACCTCGCGACAACGAAGCAAGCAGTAACCCCAGCGTCTCCTCCTATACCCTTAGTGGCCGGCGACATTCGCAGCGCCAGCCGCCACATCTGCAGAGGCAACGGGACGGGCCGTGACATCACGCTGCGCGTCCAATGAGCTGGCGGCCCTGGAGAACGCAAAACACTGTCTACATGTAACTGTTGCCAGGTAGAGATGTAAAGCGCGGCTGTCGCAATGCTGTATCGTGAGACGAGCGTGCTCTATACTGAACCGTCACCAAGACCCGGCCATTGGATGAGATGCAGCAGCATGTCCTTCTACTCCATGTAAGTGACAGGGCCAGCCGCCAATGTGCTAGTAACTCTCTGATGACAGCCTGTAAATGTAGTTCTTCACCTCCACTAACAAGCAGACAGTTATCAGGAAGGAACTGTTCCTTCCCGATAATTCTATGCCGAGTTGGCGAGGGACACAGAATGCACCTTTACGTTTTTATTTATTTTTACAAATTTTAATTAAACTTTAAAGGATTATTCCAATTTCCAGTTAAAGAAAGTAGTCCCTCGTGGGGACACTAAAGGGAAAGCATTGTAACATTAGGAGCCAATATAAATACTGGGGGCACTGTAGGGGCATTTTAAATCCAGGGGACATTATAGGCATTCTTATTGCTACTGGGGCTCTATTGGAGTGACTTATAGATCTGCCTTATTTCTACTAAGAGCACTATGGGGGGGTCTTATTACTATTGAGGGGTCTGTAGAGTGCTTTATTACCACTGTGGGAACAATAGGGGGGCCCTATTTCTACTGGGGGCTGTGTGAGGGCATTAATACTGGGGACTCTTCTACTAATGGAGGCACTCTTGGGGAGCATTATCACAGTTGGGGGCACTGTAGGGGGCAGTATTACTAATGAGGACACTCTAAAAGGGAATTACTATTGGTGGCACTTTGAGGAGCACTATTACTATGGGGGGTTACTATCTGTAAGTCACTCATTTTTCTTCAGGATAGTATTTGGGTATATCGGGGAGCACAGCGAGCAGCAGGATAACACTTTTGGGACTCGAGGTTGGGGATGATGATAGAAAAGTAAGGAAGCTAAGATGTCTGTGTGTCACTCTGCAGAGATGAGGTGCAGCTGAAAGTAGTTGTCATGACCGAATGGAGAAGATGATAACAAAAAAGATCTACATCAAAGGAGACGTCACCTGGGAGGCCCTGGATGTGAGAGGTATGTGCTGCTGTATAGCAAGTACAGTAAAATGCAGTGTGCAGGAGGAGGGTTGACTTTGAGAATTGGGCAACATTCATTAGGGCTTGGGCCCCGGATCTTTTGAGACCCTAGCAACGCCCCTGGTGTGAAGTGATTCTAAGAGTGACACCTGTCATTTGCATGTTATACTCGCTCACTACCACTGTGGACTCCCTAAGCATGTTTCTACAATGCACAGTATTCTACACCACTATACAGGCTCTCTGTTGCCAGGAAATAACGTTTTATTAAGGCAATTCATCACAAATAAATTCGGATCAAATCAAATTTTTGGGGGAAATTCAGCGAACCATCAGAATTTAATTTTTGAAAAATACGCTCATCTCTAATCACAATATGGTGAACATGCAAATGGATTAAGGCTGGTGATTTCTGTAGAGTATGATCAGTAAATTTGAATGTAGAATTGGAGAAGGGAGTATCGCACACTGTTTTGCTCTTCCCGATGCCAGCAAAAACCTGACGGTCAGCCAACAGTTTTATAAATATACGGCACACAGAATATTGTTTGCAATTTAAAGGTAATTTTATTTTGTGATTTTCACAATAAAAGGTTCATGATCCAGTTTTTAGGAAATTAAATGTTGCATAACCACTATCCATATGTGACCCGGACGTTTCGGTCCATAGGGACCTTCTTCAGCGGCTTGGAGTTTCTATAGAAAAATAATAGCACATCTATAATGAGAATTTTTTTTTTATTTATTTATATTTTTATTGAAATTTTCCAATATAACAAAGGGTAACAGGGAGTACCAAGGTGAATGCTCGCAGGCAACATCAGAGTACAATCAATATTCAGAGTGACATCAGATCAGTTAGACAGTACAGTATATCAACTGGATGGGTATAAATGACCACAGTGAGGATTAAGACTATCCAGTAACAAATGGTAAGAGGGTTGCAAAGAATGCGAAGGCAGACAATCAAAGAGATAGTAACCTCAGTTACCAGAATATTTCGTTCATTCTTATGCCGAGGACTGATAGTCAGAGCATGGAGTGCATTTAGAGGATGCTAAGAAGGGTTGCCCGCGCCCACCAAAGATTAGACACCGGCAGTGCTCTAAGATTTAGGGGCTCTATAATCAGACCATTTGTTCCATTTTTTGAGGAACTTTATGTGTGTACGGGTCTCCCAAGCAGAGAGTTCCTCAAATCTGTGAATCTGGTCGATCTTTTGGATCCACTGATCCACAGGGGGAGTTGTCGATTGTAGCCAGAATTTAGGAAGTTGGAGACGGGCTGCTAGTATCATTTGTGTAAATACAAATGGCTGTTTGGGGGTCTCTTTTCCCTGGGAAAGGGAAAGAAGTGCAATTTGAGGGGAAGGCTGAATTGAGGAACCACAGACCTTGTTGGCAATTGAGAACACCTCGCACCACCATTTATGTATGAGCGGGCACGTCCACCAGATGTGGAAGAAAGATCCCTTTCCCCCCTGGCACCTCCAGCAGGCATCCGATATGGACGCAGTGTATTTTGCTGTCCTATCCGGTGTGTTGTACCACCTAGTTAGAATTTTGTACCCGTTTTCTTGGATCCTGACACATCGGGAAACTTTGTGTGGGGATTCTAACAATTTAGGCAGGGACGTGTAGGGAATTGTGATGTTTAAATCCGATTCCCATTGCCTAATAAAGGATGGCTTAGCTATCATGGGAGGTAGGCGGAGCTTACCGTATACCCGTGAGATAATCTTTCTGGGTAGTGCTTGTGAGGAAATCAAAGCCTCCAGCCAAGTTAAAGGGCGGAACAGGTCGCTCACTGAGATGTGCTGCTTAAGGTATGCTCTGAGATATGCCATCGAGAGGAAATCTCTTGGATGGGGGTTTAGCAGGACGTTGGTATCCTCCAAGTCCTTCCATAAACCATCAGGTAGGGCGAAGGATATTATTGGAGTTGAGGAGGAGGTCAATTCTTGGGAAGTTGAGCCTCTTAAGGAGGGAGGAGCTGTATTGATGATATCAGCTATGGACAGTAAAGGCGAAGGGAATGGGATCGCGCAATGTGTGGATGATAACCATTGCCATGCCTCCAAAGTGGCCCTAACAATCGGATAGTGTGACATGCGGCCAGGGAAGACCGTTTTATGTCCCAAAATGAGTGCCCTAGGCGGGCTATTCAATATGCCTAATTCCATCCGGACCACTGCGGAGACAGGGGAGGGGCCCAACCAAGCAATCGCGCGCGAGAGAAGTATAGCCTTCCCGTACAGCTCTGGGTTTGGAAGGCCTATACCCCCTGCATGTCTAGGTTTGGTAAGAAGGGCAAACGAGAGCCTCGCTTTTTTCCCACTCCAAATAAACAATCTGAATTTTTTCATAAGCTCTTCATAGTAGCATTTAGGGACAGGGATGGGAAGAGCCTGCTGCAGGTAAGTCAGCCTAGGGAGGATTAAAGAGGAAAGAAGGTTTTTCCGGCCAAACCAAGAAAGCGTAGGGTTTGTACGGGCTAGATTATCAATTGATTCGATGAGCAGCTTTTTCAAGGGAGTATAGTTTAATGAAAAGAGGTCATTTATATCGGGGCTAATCCTAACCCCCAAAAACGTGATGTTAGGAGAGGACCAATTAAATGGGAAGTCGGCCATCAACCGACGTTTAACTGTCTGCGAAATCCCAGAGCAAAGGGCTAGTGTTTTGCTAGAATTAATTTTGAAATCTGATATAGCACTGTATGCATTAAGGTGAGTTTGAATTCGCGGTAGGGATATTTTTGGGTTAGTCATCATCATAAGCACATCATCAGCAAAGGCGGCGACCTTTTGTTCCTTGCCCCCGACTCTTAAACCCACAACCTCTCCATCTAGTCTTATAGTTGCTAACAGTGGCTCAAGAGCCAGTATAAATAAGAGGGGTGAAAGTGGGCAACCTTGGCGGGTCCCATTTCCAATAGTGAAGGGAGCGGACATGCTTCCGTTAACTAGGACTGAGGCAGTTGCACATTCGTACATCGAAAATGTTGCTTTGACGAAAGGATCAGGCAAACCAAAGCTTGACAAGACTTGCTTTAGATATGACCAGTTCACCCTATCGAATGCTTTCTCAGCATCCGTGCTGAGTAAAAGCAGAGGGGAAGATATCTGTTTAGCATGACAGAGAGTATTAATCACTCTGGCGGTATTATCTTTGCCTTCTCTGTTTCGCACAAAGCCCACCTGGTCCTCGTGAACAAGTTGAGGAAGCAGTAATGCCAATCTATTTGCTAGCATTTTGGCCAATAATTTGAGATCTACATTTAGGAGGGAAATGGGCCTATAGCTGGGGCATAGTTTGGCGTCTTTCCCTTCTTTAGGGATTAGAGTGATTTGGGCTGCCGTCATATCTCTTGAGAGGGGGATACCCTTCAGGGACTGGTTACAGACTTTGAGGAGATGGGGGAGCAGCAGCTCTTGAAAAGTTTTATAATATGCCAGTGGGAGTCCATCAGGGCCCGGACTTTTCCCAGTCGGCATTTGGTGTATTGCTGTTTTGAGCTCGCTTAGGGAGAAGGGGGCTTCTAAGCTCAGTTTTTGGCTTACAGAGATGTTAGGTAGTTTGGCGGCTACTAGAAATGACGATGTGAGTGAGGCACGAGCTTTGGGGTCTATTGTTGAGGGGAGGTTGTAAAGATCCCTATAAAAGGAGCGGAATTGGGCTGCAATTTGGTTGACCGAAAATATTGGGGTCCCATCGTCTGCGGAGAGCTGATGGACGTAATTAGCCGATCTTCGCCCCTTAACCCTGTTCATCACAAACTTGGTGGCCCTGTCGCCGTGTGCGAAGAATTTATGTTGGGCACTCATGTAGTATTTGGCCGCTCTAGACGCTAGCAAGGTTTTAAGTTTGGCCCTATATTCTGATAACTCTTGGAATTTGGTACTCAAAGGGGAATTTTTGTGCTGAGATTCAAGTCGCCGAATATTTCCTAGTGTGTCGTCAATCTCTCTTTCCCTCCTTTTTTTGTGATATGTGCCTATGTTAATGAAATGTCCCCTGATCACAGGTTTGTGGGCATCCCACACGGTATTAGCTGATAGTTCAGAGCTTTCATTTAGGGAGAAATATTCAGCCAAATGTTTGGAGATTTGTTCAACTGAATCCTTGTAGCCCAATAGGGACTCGTTTAATCGCCAGTTAAAACACTTAGGCGTTTCGTTAGGGGCCACAACCTTAACATAAACTGGGGAATGATCTGACACATGTATTGAGCCAATACACGGCTCCCTGCACAGGTGGATGTGCTCTTTAGAAATGAACAGATAATCCAATCTGTGGTAGGTGCCATGCGTTGGGGAATAGAAAGTGAAATCTATGGCATCTGGGTTGTGAGATCGCCACACATCCACCAAGTGTAGATCCCAGAAGACATTGCGAATATGTTTGAGAGATTTCTCAGAGTGAACTGATTTGTGCGTGGAGATGTCCAGCCGCGGAAACAGTGCCACGTTTAGATCACCTCCGGCTATCACCACCCCCTCTTGAAAGGAATCTATTATAGGGAAGATGTCGGAGTACGGGAGTGGCCAGAATTTGGGGCGTAGATGTTGATAAAAGTATATATTTGTGGCCCTATAGTACCTTTAAGCAAAATAAACCTACCCTCTGGGTCTAATGTTTGGCTAATAAATTTAAAGGGGATTCTCCTTTGAAACCCAATGCTAACTCCACAAGAAGCAGAGGAGCCGCTTCCACAGTGATACCAATTGGAATAGTGGGAGAACCGCATGTCAGGATAGTGGTTGAAGCGGAAATGCGTCTCTTGTAGAAACAACACTCCAGCCCCCGCCTTCCTCAGAATGGCAAAGATTTGACTCCGTTTTGAGGGGGAGTGGAAACCTTTGACATTATAGGAAGCAACCGATAAATCAGCCATTTGTTGTGGTGTGTGTTAATTTACCTTGCGGCTGATGCTGCTTTAACTGGGAGATAATGTCAGGTTTGTGATGATCAGTTGTTCTGTACATCAAAGAAGTTGAGTAAGGGAGGCATTTACTCCATAACGGTGAAGTAAGCGGACACCTTGGATTAAAAGAGGGAGAAGAGAAAGGAAAAGGGAAGGGAAAAAAGGGGAACATAACATAAACGTTTAAACAGACTGTAAGTAAAAGAACATACAGCATAGGATGCACTATCATCCTAATCAAGGGGGTTATTTGGTCAGTAGACCGTCAATGAGAACGTATAACGCCTAGAACAAGGTTATGCTATGGCGAAAATGGAAATACTCAATAGGCAATAAGGCAGGCTATATATGCGGGAACAAAATTAGCAAAGGAAAGCTCGGGATCTAGTATAACATTATAATGTGTCCTTCAGCTATTGTCGTAGCCTAAACCTATAAACAGACAGGTATGTAGGACCATCTATTGATCCTGAGAGAGACTTCTTGGGGAGAGTAGGAGACTTCTTTTCTTGGAGCGAGAGGACTTCGGAGTACGCGGCGCCTCAAAGGGAGTTTTTGGGTATATCCGGTAATGTGCATAGATCTTGAAAAAGTTCCCAGTTTTCTATCGGCAGAGGAGGTATTTTCATAAGATCATAGGCGACTGTGAGATCAGTAAAGGAGGCAATATTAACTCTTTTGCCCTCATAGGCAAAAGATAGGCCAAAAGGGTAGGACCACCTATACAGAACTTTTTTTGACCGAAGCCAATCTGTTAAAGGCTTGAGGGACCTGCGTTTCTTCAATGTTGAAGGGGCTAAGTCCTGATATATGGCAATCTTGGACTCCTCAAACAAGAGGTCAGGGTGATTGCGTGCAGCATCCAATATAGCCGTTTTAACTTGGAAGTTGAGGAACTTACAGATTATGTCCCTAGGTGGGTCAGCTGGTTTGGGCTTGGGCCTCAGGGCTCTATGAGCACGTTCTATGATCACTTCTTGTGAAAAGTTAGGGCCCAGCAGTAACCTGCAAATTGCAAGTATGGAAGCTGCGGTGTCAGTTGTGGGGACTGACTCGGGGACACCCCTGAATCTCAGGTTATTTCGGCGCCCCCGATTTTCTTGATCTTCTACTGAATTATGGAGGTCATTCAGGTATACTGCGACCAACAAAGCGAGGCGCCAGCTTGGGAGTGGGCACTCGAAGGTTGAGGTTGCGGGTGGACAACCATACACGGTCTCCGACCTGGTAGGAAGGAGCGGGCGCTCGTCTGCGATCAGCCTGGAGTCTCTGGCGCTGCGCAGAGACCTCAAGGGACCTCTGGATCTGTACCCAAGAAGCACGTAGGACGGAAAGGTGATCCTCCACAGCCGGAATATCCTGGAGAGAGAATACCTCTGGTAACACGGCAGGTTGGAACCCATAATTGGCCACCAGAACAGACGTGAAACAGCCCAGGACAGCTGATTCTTTCCAGGATGCCCCGCGGCCTTGGAGTTATGGTAGGTTCGCAACAACCGAGTGCGCAACTCCTCAGGCACAAAACACCTGCCGTTGGGTCTCCCAGAGGGAGCACCAGATTGAGCCGCCAAAATCTGCTCACCCAGGGGAGAGGTCAGGCTGGTGCGAATGGCGGCCAGGATCTGATTCGGAGGTATGACCGAAGTCGGAATTGACTCCTCCCCGGACAGCTCGGAGTACTGCCGTGATAAGGCATCCGCTCTGATGTTCTTGGAACCGGGTAGGTAGGAGACCACGTAATTAAAACGTGACAAGAACAGAGCCCATCTAGCCTGACGTGGTGTCAATCTCTTGGCCTCAGAAAGGTAGGTCAGATTCTTGTGGTCCGTCAGGATGAGAACCGGAACCACCGAACCCTCGAGCAAGTGCCTCCATTCTTTAAGGGCCTGCACGATGGCCAATAACTCCCTGTCACCAATCTGATAGTTGCACTCCGCGGAAGACAGTTTCCGGGAGTAAAACCCACAAGGAAGCAGAGGACCCTCTGGTGTTCTACGCTGAGACAGAAGGGCGCCTACTCCCGTCTCAGACGCGTCCACCTCGAGGACAAAGGGCAACCCAGGGTTGGGATGCGACAGAATCGGAGCCGACACAAAGGCGGACTTTAGAGCCTCAAAAGCTCGGATGGCCTCGAGCGGCCAGACCTGGAAATTACTGCCCTTCCTGGTCAGATCCGTGAGAGGCTTGGCTAGCATAGAAAAGTCCCTGATGAACTTCCGATAATAATTGGCGAAGCCCAAAAAGCGCTGCAGGGCACGGAGACCACTGGGCTGGGGCCACTGTAAGACAGCCGAAACCTTCTCAGGATCCATGGAGAACCCCTCAGCGGAAATGATGTAACCTAAGAAGGTTACCTGGGATCAGTGAAATTCGCATTTCTCAAGCTTACCGAACAGCCTGTTCTCTCGTAACCGTTGCAACACTCGTCTGACATCCATAATGTGGGCCTCCATGGATTCAGAATATACCAAGATGTCATCCAAATAGACCACCACACACTGCTGCAACAGGTCACGGAAAACATCGTTGATGAATTCCTGGAAGACTGCGGGCGCATTGCACAACCCAAAGGGCATAACCAAGGATTCATAATGACCGGTCCTGGTGTTAAACGCGGTCTTCCACTCATCGCCCGCCTTGATCCTTACCAGGTTATATGCCGCCCTCAGGTCGAGTTTGGTAAAGACCGTGGCCCCTTTGAGGCGATCGAACAGCTCGGAAATCAAGGGTATCGGGTAAGCGTTCTTGATCGTGATGCGATTGAGACCCCTGTAATCGATGCAAGGCCTCAACTCACCGCCCTTCTTTTTCACAAAGAAAAATCCAGCCCCTGCCGGGGACGAGGATTTGCGAATGTGTCCGCGTGAAAGCGCCTCCCTCACGTACTCCTCCATGGCCTCATTCTCAGCTACCGACAGTGGATAGACCTTGCCACGAGGAGGAACGGCACCAGATTGTAACTCTATGGCACAATCGTATGGGCGGTGCGGAGGTAGGGCAACCGCGCGCACCTTATCGAATACATCCCGGTACTCCTCGTATTCAGGAGGCAACAGAGAGTCCGAGGAAGTACACAGCAACTTGACAGGCCCATGGATGCAACTAGCCCCACACTGCGGTGACCACGAGAGGATCTCGGCCGATCTCCAATCGAAAGTCGGATTATGCTTCTGGAGCCAGGGGTACCCCAAGACCACCGAGTAGTGTGGAGACGAAATCACCTGGAGACAGACCGACTCTCTGTGAACGGCACCAATGGCTATCCCCACTGGAAGGGTCTCATGAGTCACGTGTGGCGGCAGAAGGGGTCTGCCGTCTATCGCCTCAAGAGCCAGTGGGGAACCTCGAGGCTGCAGAGGAATGGAATTGGCGGCAGCGAGCACACTATCAATGAACAAACCACCAGCACCAGAGTCCACCAACGCCTGGGTCGTCACCGAGCCCCCGACCCAGGAGAGGACAACAGTGATCAGTGGTTTGTCAACA
Organism: Bufo gargarizans; assembly: GCF_014858855.1. Taxonomy (NCBI): domain Eukaryota; kingdom Metazoa; phylum Chordata; class Amphibia; order Anura; family Bufonidae; genus Bufo; species Bufo gargarizans. Next base: position 434,638,629 of record NC_058083.1, on the reverse strand, counting down.
CGGGAAACCGGGGACGAGGAGACTCCACCCAAGATCTGCCCCCGACAGGATCTCAGGTGCGAGCGTTTCCCGGACGGTTCGGACATGCCAACCGAAAATGCCCACCGAGACCACAGTACATGCATCGGCCCTCGCGTCTCCGGAGTACCCTCTCCCCCTCGGACAGGCGAGCAAACCCCAGCTGCATGGGTTCACCCCCAGACGAGTCATCCCCAGGAGGCGTGGGAGGAGAGGGAGGCACGGGTGGGACAGCAAACGTAGGCGCCAATCTGTTAGAAGACCTCCGCAGGCTCTCCTTAAAGGAAGGTCTCTCCCTGAGTCTGGTGTCAATCAAAATCAGGAAAGAAATAAGAGACTCGAGCTCCACTGGTAGGTCCTTAGCTGCAACCTCATCCTTCAAGGCATCCGAGAGACCATGAGAGAAAGCAGCGACCAGAGGCTCATTATTCCAGCCCACCTCTGCTGCCAGGGTACGAAACTCAATGGCGTATTCAGCTACGGATCGTGAACCCTGTCTGATGGACATAAGGAGCTTCGCAGCAGAGGCAGCACGAGCCGGCACATCGAATACCTTCCGAAGAGAAGCAACAAAACCGGAAAACTCGGCAACCACCGGATTGTTGTTCTCCCATAAAGGGCTGGCCCAGGCCAAGGCCTTGTCCGAGAGCAGCGAGATCAAGAAGCCCACCTTTGATCTCTCAGTAGGAAAGGCATGTGGCAGCAACTCGAAATAAATGCCCACCTGGTTAAGGAAACCTCGGCACTGAGTTGGCTCTCCCCCAAAGCGCTGTGGAAGGGGGGCAGAACCGGTCATACCCCGAGACACCGCAGGCGCAGCAACAGGTGTCGGGGTAGACTCTGGCGCAACAACCGGAGCGGCAGTAGGAGCGGGCCCAGGAGCGACAACCGACCCATCGGCAACGGAAGCGAAATGAGCCGTGCGTTCAAGCGTGTGTTCTGCTAGTAAAAAATGCATGGTATATAGTGAGTAGGGATGAGCGAACTCGAACTGTATAGTTCGGGTTCGTACCGAATTTTGGGGTGTCCGTGACACGGACCCGAACCCGGACATTTTCGTAAAAGTCCGGGTTCGGGTTCGGTGTTCGTCGCTTTCTTGGCGCTTTCGTGACGCTTTCTTGGCGCTTTTTGAAAGGCTGCAAAGCAGCCAATCAACAAGCGTCATACTACTTGCCCCAAGAGGCCATCACAGCCATGCCTACTATTGGCATGGCTGTGATTGGCCAGAGCACCATGTGACCCAGCCTCTATTTAAGCTGGAGTCACATAGCGCCGCCCGTCACTCTGCTCTGATTAGCGTAGGGAGAGGTTGCGGCTGCGACAGTAGGGCGAGATTAGGCAGATTAACTCCTCCAAAGGACTTGATTAATCGATCGATCTGCAGCTGTGGATCATTGAGCTGCTGAAATTCAATTGCTCACTGTTTTTAGGCTGCCCAGACCGTTTGTCAGTCACTTTTTTCTGGGGTGATCGGCGGCCATTTTAGTGTCTTGTGGTGCGCCAGCACAAGCTGCGACCAAGTGCATTTAACCCTCAATGGTGTGGTTGTTTTTTGGCTAAAGCCTACATCAGGGTGAAGCTGTCACACCAAGTGCATTTAACCAGCAATAGTCTGTTTATTTTTTGGCCATATACTACATCAGGGGCAAGCTGCGCCCGTCACCAAGTGCATTTAACCCTCAGTAGTGTGGTTGGTCAAGCTATCACACCAAGTGCATTTAACCAGCAATAGTCTGTTCATTTTTTGGCCATATACTAAATCAGGGGCAAGCTGCGCCCGTCACCAAGTGCATTTAACCAGCAATAGTCTGTTCATTTTTTGGCCATATACTACATCAGGGGCAAGCTGCGCCCGTCACCAAGTGCATTTAACCCTCAGTAGTGTGATAGGTCAAGCTGTCACACCAAGTGCATTTAACCAGCAATAGTCTGTTCATTTTTTGGCCATATACTACATCAGGGGCAAGCTGCGCCTGTCACCAAGTGCATTTAACCCTCAATGGTGTGGTTGTTTTTTGGCTAAAGCCTACATCAGGGTGAAGCTGTCACACCAAGTGCATTTAACCAGCAATAGTCTGTTCATTTTTTGGCCATATACTAAATCAGGGGCAAGCTGCGCCCGTCACCAAGTGCATTTAACCAGCAATAGTCTGTTCATTTTTTGGCCATATACTACATCAGGGGCAAGCTGCGCCCGTCACCAAGTGCATTTAACCCTCAGTAGTGTGGTTGGTCAAGCTGTCACACCAAGTGCATTTAACCAGCAATAGTGTGGTTATTTTTTGGCCATATCCCAGTCTAATTCTGTCACTAAATCCATACCGGTCACCCAGCGCCTAAATACTAGGCCTCAAATCTATATCCCGCTAAATCTGTCGTTACCGCTGTACTGTTGTGGCTGGGCAAGTTATTTAGTGTCCGTCAAAGCACATTTTTTGTTCAGGGTTGAAATACAATTCCCAATTTAGCAATTTCATAATTTAGTGGTTTCTGCTATATCAGAGCTATTTGAAATCTATCCCTAAAAGGGTATATAATATTCAAGGTGCACATAGGGTCATTCAGAATAACTTCACACACACGCTACTGTGCATTTCCAAGTCTAATTCTGTTAGTAAATCCATACCGGTCACCCAGCGCCTAAATACTAGGCCTCAAATTTATATCCCGCTAAATCTGTCGTTACCGCTGTACTGTTGTGGCTGGGAAAGTTATTTAGTGTCCGTCAAAGCACATTTTTTGTTCTGGGTTGAAATACAATTCCCAATTTAGCAATTTCATAATTTAGTGGTTTCTGCTATATCAGAGCTATTTGAAATCTATCCCTAAAAGGGTATATAATATTCAAGGTGCACATAGGGTCATTCAGAATAACTTCACACACACGCTACTGTGCATTTCCAAGTCTAATTCTGTGAGTAAATCCATACCGGTCACCCAGCGCCTAAATACTAGGCCTCAAATTTATATCCCGCTAAATCTCTCGTTACCGCTGTCCTGTTGTGGATGGGAAAGTTATTTAGTGTCCGTCAAAGCACATTTTTTGTTCTGGGTTGAAATACAATTCCCAATTTAGCAATTTCATAATTTAGTGGTTTCTGCTATATCAGAGCTATTTGAAATCTATCCCTAAAAGGGTATATAATATTCAAGGTGCACATAGGGTCATTCAGAATAACTTCACACACACGCTACTGTGCATTTCCAAGTCTAATTCTGTCACGTAAATCCATACCGGTCACCCAGCGCCTAAATACTAGGCCTCAAATTTATATCCCGCTAAATCTCTCGTTACCGCTGTCCTGTTGTGGATGGGAAAGTTATTTAGTGTCCGTCAAAGCACATTTTTTGTTCTGGGTTGAAATACAATTCCCAATTTAGCAATTTCATAATTTAGTGGTTTCTGCTATATCAGAGCTATTTGAAATCTATCCCTAAAAGGGTATATAATATTCAAGGTGCACATAGGGTCATTCAGAATAACTTCACACACACGCTACTGTGCATTTCCAAGTCTAATTCTGTCACTAAATCCATACCGGTCACCCAGCGCCTAAATACTAGGCCTCAAATTTATATCCCGCTAAATCTCTCGTTACCGCTGTCCTGTTGTGGATGGGAAAGTTATTTAGTGTCCGTCAAAGCACATTTTTTGTTCTGGGTTGAAATACAATTCCCAATTTAGCAATTTCATAATTTAGTGGTTTCTGCTATATCAGAGCTATTTGAAATCTATCCCTAAAAGGGTATATAATATTCAAGGTGCACATAGGGTCATTCAGAATAACTTCACACACACGCTACTGTGCATTTCCAAGTCTAATTCTGTCACTAAATCCATACCGGTCACCCAGCGCCTAAATACTAGGCCTCAAATTTATATCCCGCTAAATCTCTCGTTACCGCTGTCCTGTTGTGGATGGGAAAGTTATTTAGTGTCCGTCAAAGCACATTTTTTGTTCTGGGTTGAAATACAATTCCCAATTTAGCAATTTCATAATTTAGTGGTTTCTGCTATATCAGAGCTATTTGAAATCTATCCCTAAAAGGGTATATAATATTCAAGGTGCACATAGGGTCATTCAGAATAACTTCACACACACGCTACTGTGCATTTCCAAGTCTAATTCTGTGAGTAAATCCATACCGGTCACCCAGCGCCTAAATACTAGGCCTCAAATTTATATCCCGCTAAATCTCTCGTTACCGCTGTCCTGTTGTGGATGGGAAAGTTATTTAGTGTCCGTCAAAGCACATTTTTTGTTCTGGGTTGAAATACAATTCCCAATTTAGCAATTTCATAATTTAGTGGTTTCTGCTATATCAGAGCTATTTGAAATCTATCCCTAAAAGGGTATATAATATTCAAGGTGCACATAGGGTCATTCAGAATAACTTCACACACACGCTACTGTGCATTTCCAAGTCTAATTCTGTGAGTAAATCCATACCGGTCACCCAGCGCCTAAATACTAGGCCTCAAATTTATATCCCGCTAAATCTCTCGTTACCGCTGTCCTGTTGTGGATGGGAAAGTTATTTAGTGTCCGTCAAAGCACATTTTTTGTTCTGGGTTGAAATACAATTCCCAATTTAGCAATTTCATAATTTAGTGGTTTCTGCTATATCAGAGCTATTTGAAATCTATCCCTAAAAGGGTATATAATATTCAAGGTGCACATAGGGTCATTCAGAATAACTTCACACACACGCTACTGTGCATTTCCAAGTCTAATTCTGTGAGTAAATCCATACCGGTCACCCAGCGCCTAAATACTAGGCCTCAAATTTATATCCCGCTAAATCTCTCGTTACCGCTGTCCTGTTGTGGATGGGAAAGTTATTTAGTGTCCGTCAAAGCACATTTTTTGTTCTGGGTTGAAATACAATTCCCAATTTAGCAATTTCATGATTTAGTGGTTTCTGCTATATCAGAGCTATTTGAAATCTATCCCTAAAAGGGTATATAATATTCAAGGTGCACATAGGGTCATTCAGAATAACTTCACACACACGCTACTGTGCATTTCCAAGTCTAATTCTGTCACTAAATCCATACCGGTCAACCAGCGCCTAAATACTAGGCCTTAAATTTATATCCCGCTGAATTTGAATACAATACATTGGGCCAAATAATATTTTTGTTGTTGTGGTGAACCATAACAATGAGGAAAACATCTAGTAAGGGACGCGGACGTGGACATGGCACGTTCACATTATCTCCCACCCAGTCTTCTGCAGAAAGCGCACAGATGGCGCCTGAAAACCAACCCCATCAGTCTGTCACATCACCCCCATGCATACCAGGGAAACTGTCTCAGCCTCAAGTTATGCAGCAGTCTCTTATGCTGTTTGAAGACTCCGCTGGCAGGGTTTCCCAAGGGCATCCACCTAGCCCTTCACCAGCGGTGAAAGACATAGAATGCACTGACGCACAACCACTTATGTTTCCTGATGATGAGGACATGGGAATACCACCTCAGCACGTCTCTGATGATGACGAAACACAGGTGCCAACTGCTGCGTCTTTCTGCAGTGTGCAGACTGAACAGGAGGTCAGGGATCAAGACTGGGTGGAAGACGATGCAGGGGACGATGAGGTCCTAGACCCCACATGGAATGAAGGTCGTGCCACTGACTTTCACAGTTCGGAGGGAGAGGCAGTGGTGAGACTGAGCCAACAGCGTAGCAAAAGAGGGAGCAGTGGGCAAAAGCAGAACACCCGCCGCCAAGAGACTCCGCCTGCTACTGACCGCCGCCATCTGGGACCGAGCACCCCAAAGGCAGCTTCAAGGAGTTCCCTGGCATGGCACTTCTTCAAACAATGTGCTGACGACAAGACCCGAGTGGTTTGCACGCTGTGCCATCAGAGCCTGAAGCGAGGCATTAACGTTCTGAACCTGAGCACAACCTGCATGACCAGGCACCTGCATGCAAAGCATGAACTGCAGTGGAGTAAACACCTTAAAACCAAGGAAGTCACTCAGGCTCCCCCTGCTACCTCTTCTGCTGCTGCCGCCTCGGCCTCTTCTGCTGCTGCCGCCTCGGCCTCTTCCTCCGCCTCTGGATGTACCACCAACACCACCACCACCACCTCCGTCACCAAGCGTCTCAACCATGTCACACGCCAGCGTTCAGCTCTCCATCTCACAAACATTTGAGAGAAAGCGTAAATTCCCACGTAGCCACCCTCGATCCCTGGCCCTGAATGCCAGCATTTCTAAACTACTGGCCTATGAAATGCTGTCATTTAGGCTGGTGGACACAGACAGCTTCAAACAGCTCATGTCGCTTGCTGTCCCACAGTATGTTGTTCCCAGCCGCCACTACTTCTCCAAGAGAGCCGTGCCTTCCCTGCACAACCAAGTATCCGATAAAATCAAGTGTGCACTGCGCAACGCCATCTGTAGCAAGGTCCACCTAACCACAGATACATGGACCAGTAAGCACGGCCAGGGACGCTATATCTCCCTAACTGCACACTGGGTAAATGTAGTGGCAGCTGGGCCCCAGGCGGAGAGCTGTTTGGCGCACGTCCTTCCGCCGCCAAGGATCGCAGGTCAACATTCTTTGCCTCCTGTTGCCACCTCCTCCTTCTCGGCTTCCTCCTCCTCTTCTTCCACCTGCTCATCCAGTCAGCCACACACCTTCACCACCAACTTCAGCACAGCCCGGGGTAAACGTCAGCAGGCCATTCTGAAACTCATATGTTTGGGGGACAGGCCCCACACCGCACAGGAGTTGTGGCGGGGTATAGAACAACAGACCGACGAGTGGTTGCTGCCGGTAAGCCTCAAGCCCGGCCTGGTGGTGTGTGATAATGGGCGAAATCTCGTTGCAGCTCTGGGACTAGCCAATTTGACGCACATCCCTTGCTTGGCGCATGTGCTGAATTTGGTGGTGCAGAAGTTCATTCACAACTACCCCGACATGTCAGAGCTGCTGCATAAAGTGCGGGCCGTCTGTTCGCGCTTCCGGCGTTCACATCCTGCTGCTGCTCGCCTGTCTGCGCTACAGCGTAACTTCGGCCTTCCCGCTCACCGCCTCATATGCGACGTGCCCACCAGGTGGAACTCCACCTTGCACATGCTGGACAGACTGTGCGAGCAGCAGCAGGTCATAGTGGAGTTTCAGCTGCAGCACGCACGGGTCAGTCGCACTACAGAACAGCACCACTTCACCACCAATGACTGGGCCTCCATGCGAGACCTGTGTGCCCTGTTGCGCTGTTTCGAATACTCCACCAACATGGCCAGTGGCGATGACGCCGTTATCAGCGTTACAATACCACTTCTATGTCTCCTTGAGAAAACACTTAGGGCGATGATGGAAGAGGAGGTGGCCCAGGAGGAGGAGGAGGAGGAGGAAGAGGGGTCATTTTTAGCACTTTCAGGCCAGTCTCTTCGAAGTGACTCAGAGGGAGGTTTTTGGCAACAGCAGAGGCCAGGTACAAATGTGGCCAGCCAGGGCCCACTACTGGAGGACGAGGAGGACGAGGATGAGGAGGAGGTGGAGGAGGATGAAGCATGGTCACAGCGGGGTGGCACCCAACGCAGCTCGGGTCCATCACTGGTGCGTGGCTGGGGGGAAAGGCAGGACGATGACGATACGCCTCCCACAGAGGACAGCTTGTCCTTACCCCTGGGCAGCCTGGCACACATGAGCGACTACATGCTGCAGTGCCTGCGCAACGACAGCAGAGTTGCCCACATTTTAACCTGTGTGGACTACTGGGTTGCCACCCTGCTGGATCCACGCTACAAAGACAATGTGCCCACCTTACTTCCTGCACTGGAGCGTGATAGGAAGATGCGCGAGTACAAGCGCACGTTGGTAGACGCGCTACTGAGAGCATTCCCAAATGTCACAGGGGAACAAGTGGAAGCCCAAGGCCAAGGCAGAGGAGGAGCAAGAGGTCGCCAAGGCAGCTGTGTCATGGCCAGCTCCTCTGAGGGCAGGGTTAGCATGGCAGAGATGTGGAAAACTTTTGTCAACACGCCACAGCTAACTGCACCACCACCTGATACGCAACGTGTTAGCAGGAGGCAACATTTCACTAACATGGTGGAACAGTACGTGCGCACACCCCTCCACGTACTGACTGATGGTTCGGCCCCATTCAACTTCTGGGTCTCTAAATTGTCCACGTGGCCAGAGCTAGCCTTTTATGCCTTGGAGGTGCTGGCCTGCCCGGCAGCCAGCGTTTTGTCTGAACGTGTATTCAGCACGGCAGGGGGCGTCATTACAGACAAACGCAGCCGCCTGTCTACAGCCAATGTGGACAAGCTGACGTTCATAAAAATGAACCAGGCATGGATCCCACAGGACCTGTCCGTCCCTTGTCCAGATTAGACATTAACTACCTCCCCTTAACCATATATTATTGGACTCCAGGGCACTTCCTCATTCAATCCTATTTTTATTTTCATTTTACCATTATATTGCGAGGCTACCCAAAGTTGAATGAACCTCTCCTCTGTCTGGGTGCCAGGGCCTAAATATATGCCAATGGACTGTTCCAATGTTGGGTGACGTGAAGCCTGATTCTCTGCTATGACATGCAGACTAATTCTCTGCTGACATGAAGCCAGATCCTCTGTTACGGGACCTCTCTCCTCTGCCTGGGTGCTGAGCCTAAATATTTGACAATGGACTGTTGCAGTGGTGGCTGACGTGAAGCCTGATTTTCTGCTATGACATGCAGACTGATTCTCTGCTGACATGAAGACAGATTGTCTGTTACGGGACCTCTCTCCTCTGCCTGGGTGCTGGGCCTAAATATATGCCAATGGACTGTTGCAGTGGTGGCTGACGTGAAGCCTCATTCTCTGCTATGACATGCAGACTAATTCTCTGCTGACATGAAGCCAGATTGTCTGTTACTGGACCTCTCTCCTCTGCCTGGGTGCTGGGCCTAAATTTATGACAATGGACTGTTGCAGTGGTGGGTGACGTGAAGCCTGATTCTCTGCTGACATGAAGCCAGATTGTCTGTTACGGGACCTCTCTCCTCTGCCTGGGTGCTGGGCCTAAATATATGCCAATGGACTGTTGCAGTGGTGGCTGACGTGAAGCCTCATTCTCTGCTATGACATGCAGACTAATTCTCTGCTGACATGAAGCCAGATCCTCTGTTACAGGACCTCTCTCCTCTGCCTGGGTGCTGGGCCTAAATATATGCCAATGGACTGTTGCAGTGGTGGCTGACGTGAAGCCTCATTCTCTGCTATGACATGCAGACTAATTCTCTGCTGACATGAAGCCAGATTGTCTGTTACGGGACCTCTCTCCTCTGCCTGGGTGCTGGGCCTAAATTTATGACAATGGACTGTTGCAGTGGTGGGTGACGTGAAGCCTGATTCTCTGCTATGACATGCAGACTGATTCTCTGCTGACATGAAGCCAGATTGTCTGTTACGGGACCTCTCTCCTCTGCCTGGGTGCTGGGCCTAAATTTATGACAATGGACTGTTGCAGTGGTGGCTGACGTGAAGCCTGATTCTCTGCTATGACATGCAGACTGATTCTCTGCTGACATGAAGCCAGATCCTCTGTTACGGGACCTCTCTCCTCTGCCTGGGTGCTGGGCCTAAATTTATGAAAATGGACTGTTGCAGTGGTGGGTGACGTGAAGCCTGATTCTCTGCTATGACATGAAGACTGATTCTCTGCTGACATGAAGCCAGATTCTCTGTTACGGGACCTCTCTCCTCTGCCTGGGTGCCGGGGCCTAAATATCTGAGAATGGACTGTTCCAGTGGTGGGTGACGGGAAGCCAGATTCTCTGCTATGGGACCTCTCTCCAATTGATTTTGGTTAATTTTTATTTATTTAATTTTTATTTTAATTTTCATTTCCCTATCCACATTTGTTTGCAGGGGATTTACCTACATGTTGCTGCCTTTTGCAGCCCTCTAGCCCTTTCCTGGGCTGTTTTACAGCCGTTTTAGTGCCGAAAAGTTCGGGTCCCCATTGACTTCAATGGGGTTCGGGTTCGGGACGAAGTTCGGATCGGGTTCGGATCCCGAACCCGAACATTTCCGGGAAGTTCAGCCGAACTTCTCGAACCCGAACATCCAGGTGTTCGCTCAACTCTAATAGTGAGAAGTTGTGATATATGTAGACAGAGCAAATTGATAAAGAATTAAGTTATGAAGAACAAAATAAAATAAAATAAGTATACAGGGGAGATGGAAAATATAGTAGTAAATGCACTAAATAAAGCAAACAATGAAAGGAAGAAAAGCAATGGAGCGGGGCACAGCCGTAGCGAAATGTGGCTTGACTTTGGTGGAAGGCAGTGGCTTATAGGGTTAATTTTAGTGTTGGTGAGGAGTATGGCAGGAGAGGAGTAAGGGGTGGAGTGGCATTTTCGCACCTGGGATTTAAGGCAGGTCAGGGAGGGGCTTATTGAGTGTGAGGAACGTGATGCCGAAGTTAGTTAGGTGGCTTGCCATGGCTTTTTTGGAGCAATTAATTTAGCAGGTTAGAGCAGCGGCGGCTAATCATGGGCCAGAATGGATGCAGGAAACTCTGCAGGCGGAGTTACAGGGGGGCAGGTCAGCTGAGGTGGCCCCATCTAGAATGGCGCGGACGAGGAGATCTAGGCCCCCTGAGAGGTTAAGCCCTGACATGACTCCCCGAGTTCAGCGGCGCTTAGGGAGCCCCTTACAGGACCCTCCAGTGCATCGGCGGGGCTGGGAGGAATCCTGCATGTCAGCCGGGCTCTGCGGGAGAAGGACGGGTTTACCCCGATGCCGTCTCCCTGAACATGCAGGAGGGAGGTATGGAGGATGCAGTGGGCCACCTGCTGGAGATCCTCAGCAGGAAGCGAGCCAAGGAGTTACCTGGTGACGGGGCCGCAGCGCGGGAGCGACGGACGGGCTCCAGGAGGAGTAGACAAGCGGCATCCATCCTGGTTGGGAAGATGGGTAGGATGAGATCGGTGCAGTCCCCACTCTGAGGCCCTCTGCTGGGAGGTGGAAGCATTCACGGCAGAGGGAAAGGAGTGAGGTTGTTGCGGCTCCACCCACTAAGATTTCTGCAGTAGAAGGGGGAGCCCTGTGAGAGCAAGCAGGATGAATTCCATTGTGGCAGGGGCTGTCAGGGAAGAAGAAAAAGGCAGTGGATTACAGAAACCGGCTGGTGGGCCAGGACTGAGAAGAGAAGAAAATCTTGCCCATGCTCCCTCTGGACCTGTCAGTGGGTCTCCATTATTGCGGTCCGGTGAGGAAGGCTAACGGACCCTAGACTCAGAGGATGGTGAAGATGGCCAATTGCAGACGATCGGGACCAGTGCTGAGCCGGCTCTGGCGGCCAGAAGTTTCAGGAATGTCCAGGAGCAAGGGATGCGGCAATCTTCGGCTTCTGGAATTCTTCCCCAGGGACAGCCAGGTGAGAGTACATTGAAGGGGGGGGGGGGGGGGTGAGGAAGTACGAGATAGGGCTGTATTGGGATCGCCAGCGGTTGTTGGGGGTAATCGGTCAGTGCAGGAATAGCTGGAGGAGTTGGCAGCATTGTTGGCACGAGTTGGGTCCGGAACGGTAGCTCTGCCGGCAGTGGTTTGGGCATCACCAGTTCTGGCCATATCAGGGGTGACAACAGTGGTCAACACGTCTGGGGTTGCGGTGGGGAGTGCCGTTCCCTCCACGGTTACGGTGTCTGAGGCTGTGGCACCATCAGCTACAAAGTCTGGGGAGGCGACAACTAGTGGTGGGAAGTCAGGTACGGTAGATGTCGCCCGGTTGGCTGATGCCACGAAAGGAGAGGTATACATGTGTTTTGAGGGGCCACTTGGTGCCCACTTGAATATCGAAGTGAGGGAAAAGATTTATAAGGATGAACATATTGAGATCTTTTAGTGGCTTCCGTTAGTGAAATTTAACTTGCATAGGGCACAGCCACATGAGAGGAAAAAGGAGGAAGAAGAAAGGCGTCGGTATCGTTTGATACCATGCACATTTATGAATTGGTTGCAGGCTTTTGCGATCTTGGTGAGTGTAGTCGGGAAAAAGCGCCGGAACATTGTTCAGCGCTTTTTGGCTATATGGATTCCATAAGGGAGGCCTTTAGGGTATATGGTGGGGTAGCGTGGTTGAGATACGATGAACAGTTTCGCCAGGATATTAGCTTGTGGTTGCGGCTGATGGTGGCTCCAAAAGGGGGTGCTCAGCCCTTTCGAGGGGCGTCAGGGGGTGCTTCGGCAGCAGAGTCACCTTCTGGCAGTAGAAAGGGTTGCTGCTGGCAGTTTAACTAAGGGTACTGTAATTTTCTTTCCGACTGCCGTTTTAAGCACAAATGCTCCGGGTGCAGAGGTTCCTATAGCCTCACCCAGTGTTTCAAGCGGGGTAAGGGAAGGGGACATGAGACTGCGAAGAAGAGGTCTGACACCGGTGAGAGTGGACGAGATGCTTCCCTTTCTAAATAGATTTCCAAATAGGGCGGCATCGGAATTATTATGTACGTGTTTTGTTGAGTGTTTTCACATTTTGTGTACTTTGGTGGAGTCAGGCAGTAGCTTTCGGAACTTGGTTTCGGCTCTTGCTAGGCCGGAGGTTGTTAAGGAAAAGATTGAGAAGGAGGTGCGAGTGGGTTGCCTTTCGGGACCGTTTCGGGATACGTTGCCAGGGTTGTGCGTATCTCAGTTGGGGCTGGTGCCAAAGAAGGAACCAAACAAGTTTCAGCTCATTTATCATCTGTCCTACCCGACTGGAGGCTCGGTGAAAGACGGTATAGATCAGATGCTCTGTTCTGTCTCATACACGTCTTTTGATGCAGCGGTCGCATATGTACGTCGTTTAGGGCGAGGTGCTTTTTTTTGCAAAAACGGATATAGAGGCGGCTTTTTGCTTACTACCAATATGTCCGGATAGTTTTCACCTGTTGGGTTTTGAATGGGAGGGGCAATTCTATGTAGATTGTTGTTTGCCTATGGGTTGCGCAATTTATTGTTCATTGTTAGAAACTTTTAGTTCCTTTCTGGAATGAGTAGTGAAGCAGGAGTCTGGATGGGAGTCCAGGCTTCACTACTTGGACGATTTTTTATTTTTGGGGCCAACGGGCACTCTGATTTGTTCTATTTTGTTGCATATGATTGAACGCGTTGCAGCTGCTTTTGGGGTTCCGTTAGCACCGGAAAGGACGGAAGGGTCAGCGACTTCGGTTAAATTCCTAGGTATCGTTATCATTATTGTAAACATGGAATGTCGTTTGCCAGAAGAGAAAGTGACTGATCTGGTTGCTGAAGTGGCTGGTTTGTGGGGGGGTTAAGAAAGCCCAATGCAGGGGTCATATTCGAATTTGCGATATGTCACGAATATTTTGTAGAATATCCGGCGAATATTTGCAAATTTGAATATTTGTTATATTCTACGGGTTTTTTTTACTCGCAAAAATAGACAAGGTAATGATCACATAATATGCTAATTTCCATAATGCAAATTTTTATTGCACATTTTTCAATTGCTGATCAAAAACACGATTCCTCCCGGCTTCTTGCTTGTGGGCCAATGAGTCACAGCACTATATTGAATATATTAGTTTTTTTGAATATTCATAATATTCTAAAACAAGAATATATAGCAATACAGGGAATATTCGAAAAAAAAAGGAATGTAGAGAAATCTAGCTAATATAGTGCTATAATATTTTTTTATAGTTGTAATTTTTTTCCAATCTGACCTTCAGATGAGAAAAACATTACAACTATTAGACAAAAAAGATTATAGCACTATATTAGCTAAATTGCTCTATATTCGTTTTTTCGAATATTCGCTATATTGCTATATATTCTTGTTTTAGAATATTACAAATATTCGAAAAAATTAATATATTCGATATAGTGCTATATACAGACGTGGACAAAATTGTTGGTACCCTTTGGTCAATGAAAGAAAAAGTCACAATGGTCACAGAAATAACTTTAATCTGACAAAAGTAATAATAAATTAAAATTCTATAAATGTTAACCAATGAAAGTCAGACATTGTTTTTCAACCATGCTTCAACAGAATTATGTAAAAAAATAAACTCATGAAACAGGCATGGACAAAAATGATGGTACCCCTAACTTAATATTTTGTTGCGCAACCTTTTGAGGCAATCACTGCAATCAAACGCTTCCTGTAACTGTCAATGAGACATCTGCACCTCTCAGCAGGTATTTTGGCCCACTCCTCATGAGCAAACTGCTCCAGTTGTGTCCGGTTTGAAGGGTGCCTTTTCCAGACTGCATGTTTCAGCTCCTTCCAAAGATGCTCAATAGGATTGAGGTCAGGGCTCATAGAAGGCCACTTTAGAATAGTCCAATTTTTTCCTCTTAGCCATTCTTGGGTGTTTTTAGCGGTGTGTTTTGGGTCATTGTCCTGTTGCAAGACCCATGACCTGCGACTGAGACCAAGCTTTCTGACACTGGCTAGTACATTTCTCTCTAGAATTCCTTGATAGTCTTGAGATTTCATTGTACCCTGCACAGATTCAAGACACCCTGTGCCAGACGCAGCAAAGCAGCCCCAGAACATAACAGAGCCTCCTCCATGTTTCACAGTAGGGACAGTGTTCTTTTCTTGATATGCTTCATTTTTTCGTCTGTGAACATACAGCTGATGTGCCTTGGCAAAAACTTCGATTTTTGTCTCATCTGTCCACAGGACATTCTCCCAGAAGCTTTGTGGCTTGTCAACATGTAGTTTGGCATATTCCAGTCTTGCTTTTTTATGATTCGTTTTCAACAATGGTGTCCTCCTTGGTCGTCTCCCATGTAGTCCACTTTGGCTCAAACAACGACGGATGGTGCGATCTGACACTGATGTTCCTTGAGCATGAAGTTCACCTTGAATCTCTTTAGAAGTCTTTCTAGGCTCTTTTGTTACCATTCGGATTATCCGTCTCTTAGATTTGTCATCAATTTTCCTCCTGCGGCCACGTCCAGGGAGGTTGGCTACAGTCCCATGGATCTTAAACTTATGAATAATATGTGCAACTGTACTCACAGGAACATCTAGTTGCTTGGAGATGGTCTTATAGCCTTTACCTTTAACATGCTTGTCTATAATTTTCTTTCTGATCTCTTGAGACAGCTCTTTCCTTTGCTTCCTCTGGTCCATGTCGAGTGTGGTACACACCATATCACCAAACAACACAGTGATTACCTGGAGCCATATATATAGGCCCAATGGCTGATTACAAGGTTGTAGACACCTGTGATGCTAATTAGTGGACACACCTTGAATTAACATGTCCCTTTGGTCACATTATGTTCTGTGTTTTCTAGGGGTACCATCATTTTTGTCCATGCCTGTTTCATGAGTTTATTTTTTTACATAATTCTGTTGAAGCATGGTTGAAAAACAATGTCTGACTTTCATTGGTTAACATTTATAGAATTTTAATTTATTATTACTTTTGTCAGATTAAAGTTATTTCTGTGACCATTGTGACTTTTTCTTTCATTGACCAAAGGGTACCAACAATTTTGTCCACGTCTGTATATATATATATATGTTTTTTAGAATATTCATCATTTTTCCCATTTAAAGTCATGATTCCTTCTTGCTTCTGGGCGAAGCAAGAAGCAGGGAGGAATCATGTTTTTACTCTGCAATTTAAAAATTTGCGATAAAAATTTGCATTACAAAAATTTGCAATAAAAAAAATCTCGAATATTCGAAATTACGAATACATATAACTATATTCTAAATATTTGTGAATTTTCGAAGTACCTATATTTGCGATAAAAATTTGCAATTCGAATATTCGTGATCAACACTAGTAGGGTACAGTCGGTGTTGGGTAAGCTTAATTTTGCATGTAGGATTTTTGCCTATGGGGAGGGTTTTATGCCAGCGACTGGCCATGGGCACAGCGGGGGGTGGCTGCCCCTTTCCATTTTGTGCGGTTGTCTGCTAAAGTAAGGGCTGATTTGGAGATATGGGAGCATTTCTTTTCCCAGTTCAACGGTAGATTAGTGTGGATGGAAGTGCAGATTTCCAATGTTGATTTGGAGCTTTTCACAGATGCTTCAGTGTCTTGTGGCTATGGTGCATTCTGTCAGGGACAAAAGAGTGCGGGGTCATGGCCTGAGGAGTGGCAACGGGTGGGGTTCCTTACGAACTTGGCATTATTGGAACTGTTTCCTATTGTCTTGGCTACTGAGTTATGGGGGGAATTGTTACAGCATAGACAAGTACGTTTTTGTTGTGATAACATGGGCATGGTACAAGCTATCAATGCGCAGTCTGCAAGTTCGCCTCCGGTGATTCGCTTGTTGTGGCACTTGGTGTTACGGGGTTTGGTTTTGAATGCTTACTTTGTGGCTGTTCATGTTCTAGGTGTGGAGAATTCAGTGTCTCTTTCTCATTTTCTGTGGGATCGTTTTTGCCGACTGATGCCAGAGGCGGAAGAGCAAGGGCACCCTTGTCCTCGGTGGATCTGGAACGTGGCCTTGGGGTATCCATAGCTCTGATAAGGAAGTCCGTGAGTACCAGTGCGTAGTTGGCTTATGCTGTGCTGCAGTGTGGGAACGATTGTTAGAGCAGGTTGGGGGTTGTAGTTCAGCAGACGATTTCCAGACACTTCTAATATACAAGGTGTTGGGAGTTTGAATCCCGGCAGAAAGTTTTCAGAAATAGATACTAAATTTCATTTAAATACATGTACTTGAGCATCGCACTGTTCTTCTGAGCATGCTTGCCCAACATTATTGGTGGTTTGGTCGGACATAGTGGCAGGACGGGTTTGGCGCTTTGCAAGGTTGGTTGAGAAACTGAATAAAGCTCGGGCTAAAATCAACAAGGAGGTAGGTCTTTTTGTTAGGCGACAGAGTGGTTTTGTTGTGCGACACAAAGATTTGGAGGAGGGGTCCACAATGTATTTGCGGCATGATGGGGTCCATCTGAATGATGTGGGGATTGACCTGTGGACATTGGGCTTGCAGGATGGCTTGGAAATGAATTTTAACGTATGGAGGGACGAACATAGGTGAGATGACACCTATGTTCGTCTGATGACAGGTAAAAGGGGGATCCTGGGAGCCAAAACTTGGAATAGGTTCATGGCTCTCTCTTTCTTTTCGCATGCATCTAGGAGGTATGTGGTGAATGGAAAACTGGGGGATGCTGTTTGGGCTAATAGCCCTACAGGGGTATAATTGCGAGGAGTTGGTGCCTTTGGCGCGGCCGAGGGTAAAGTTGGATTAAAAAACCTGGATCATATGTGGAGGTTCGAGAGTGGCGAATACAGTTTACTTGTATTGCCTTGTAGGATCCCTTCGCGTAATGTAGGAGTATGCCGGGACAGGAAGTGAGGGAAAAAGTTTACATGTTGGATTAATGTTAGCCATGGTTACAAGGTATATGTACATGTCTTGGTAATAATTGTATTATTAATAAATTGCTGCCACTGCATTTACACTAAGTCAGGCTGATGAGGTCTTTCTTTGAGTTAACGGTTCAAAAGGATACAAGCCAGAGAATCTTCCATCCCAGGAAGTCAGAAAAGCAATGGAGCCATCCGCAGCCGTAGCGAAATGCGGCTTGACTTTGGTGGAAGGCAGTGGCTTATAGGGTTAGTTTTAGTGTTGGTGAGGAGTAGGGCAGGGGAGGAGTAAGGGGTGGAGCGGCATTTTAACGCCTGGGATTTAAGGCAGGGCAGGGAGGGGCTTATTGAGTGTGAGGAACGTGATGCAGACATTTCCCGCCCACCCACCCTTGTTTTTAATTTCAATGATGTAGTTTATCTTTTCTGTTGCTTTTGTAGTAGCGGGCAGCAAAAGAAGGGGGATCCTGGGAGGCAAAACTTGGAATAGTTGCATGGCTCTCTCTCTATTTTGGCGTGCATCTAGGAGGTTTGTGGTGAATGGAAAACTGGGGGATCCTGTTTGGGCTAATAGGCCTGCAGAGGTATAATTGAGAGGAGTTGTTGCCCTTGGGTCGGAGAGTGCGGCCGAGGGTAAAGTTGGATTAAAAAACCTAGATCATATGTGGAGGTTCGAGAGTGGCGAATACAGTTTACTTGGATTGCCTTCTAAGATCCCTTCGCGTAATGTAGGCGTATGCTGGGACAGGAAGTGAGGGGAAAAGTTTACATGTTGGATTAATGTTTACATGTTGGATTAATGTTAGCAACTAGGGACCTGGGGGGGGAGGAAAATTACATTATAGGAGGGGAAGGTAGTGCAGATAGAGACCGGGGGCAAGATAGTTGGACTGGGGGAGGAATGAAAGGAGGAACTAGAACAGTTCAGAAGGAAAGATGTAGGGTAAATAATATACACAAACCTCTTAAATGTATATATACTAATGCCAGAAGCCTGACTAATAAAACTGGGGAACTGGAATTAGTGATGTGTGAGGAGGACTATGACATAGTGTGAATAACCGAGACATGGCTGGATGATAGCTATGACTGGGCAGTTAAAGTACAAGGTTACAGTCTGTTTAGAAAGGATCGTCAAAACCGGAGAGGGGGGGGGGGGTATGCCTTTACGTAAAATCCTGTCTAAAGCCCACACTCCGGGAAGATATAAGTGAGGGACATGAACATGTGGAGTCACTGTGGGCAGAGATACATGGAGCTAAAAACAATAATAAATTACTAATAGGAGTTTACTATAAACCACCTAATATACCAGAGTTTATAGAAAATCTACTACTAAACGAGAAAGACAAGGCAGCAAATCATAATGAGGTGGTTATTATGGGGGACTTCAACTACCCAGATATGGACTGGGAAACTGAAACTTGTATATCTCATAAAGGAAACAGGTTCTTGGCAATAACCAAAGACATTTACCTCTCCCAACTGGTTCAGGACCCGACTAGAGGGATGTCCATACTGGACTTAGTATTAACCAATAGCCCTGACAGAACAACAGACAAGCAGGTTGCGGGACACCAGGGAAATAGTGATCATAAAGTAATAACCTTCTAATTATCATTCAAAAAAGCGTATCTACAGGGAGGAACAAAAATACCAAACTTCAAAAAAGCTACATTTAGCAAACTAAGAGAGGCCATAGGTCTAACTAAATGGGACAAAGTCCTAAAAAATAAACATACAGCCAGAAAATGGGATATCTTTAAAAGCTTTCTAAAATCTTATTGTGAGAGGTACTCCCATACGGTATGTATGGGAATAAAAGGTTAAGGAACAAAAAAAAAAGCAATGTGGATCAATAGAACTGTAAAGAAAGCATGTAAATCACTAAAACAGGAGGGTAGCACGGAAGCACTGAAAAACTATAAGGAAAAAAATAGAACATGTAAAAAACAAAAGCGGCCAAACTCGAGACCGAGAGATTAATTGCCAAAGAGAGTAAAACTAACCCTAAAATGTTCTTCAATTATATAAATGTTAAAAAGTATAAATCTGAAGGTGTCGGCCCTTTAAAGAGAAATGGAGGGGGAGTCGCAGAGAGCGACGAGGAGAAAGAAAAGCTGTTAAATATTTGTTTTTCTCCAATGTATTCACTGAGGAAAATAAACTGTCAGATGAAATGCTAAATCTAAAAATAAATTCCCCATTAAAAGTGTCCTGTCTGACCCAGGAAGAAGTACAACAGCGACTTAAAAAGATTAAAATAGACAAATCGCCAGGACCGGATGGCATACACCCCCATATCCTAAGGGAATTAAGTAATGTCATAGCCAGACCCTTATTTCTGATATTTGCAGACTCTATACTGACAGGGAATGTCCCACAGGATTGGCAAATAGCAAATGTGGTGCCAATATTCAAAAAGGGTCCAAAAACAGAGCCTGGAACCTATAGGCCGGTAAGTTTAACATCTGTTGTGGGTAAACTGTTTAACCACTTTAACCCCGCTAGCTGAAACCCCCTTAATGACCAGGCCACTTTTTACACTTCTGCACTACACTACTTTCACCGTTTATTGCTCGGTCATGCAACTTACCACCCAAATGAATTTTACCTCCTTTTCTTCTCACTAATAGAGCTTTCATTTGGTGGTATTTCATCGCTGCTGACATTTTTACTTTTTTTGTTATTAATCGAAATGTAACGATTTTTTTGCAAAAAAATGACATTTTTCACTTTCAGCTGTAAAATTTTGCAAAAAAACGACATCCATATATAAATTAATAAAATCACTAAATTTATTGTTCTACATGTCTTTGATAAAAAAAAAATGTTTGGGCAAAAAAAAATGGTTTGGGTAAAAGTTATAGCGTTTACAAACTATGGTACAAAAATGTGAATTTCCGCTTTTTGAAGCAGCTCTGACTTTCTGAGCACCTGTCATGTTTCCTGAGGTTCTACAATGCCCAGACAGTAGAAAACCCCCACAAATGACCGCATTTTGGAAAGTAGACACCCTAAGGTATTCGCTGATGGGCATAGTGAGTTCATAGAACTTTTTATTTTTTGTCACAAGTTAGCGGAAAATGATGATTTTTCTTTTTTTTCTTTTTTCCTTACAAAGTCTCATATTCCACTAACTTGCGACAAAAAATAAAAAATTCTAGGAACTCGCCATGACCCTCACGGAATACCTTGGGGTGTCTTCTTTCCAAAATGGGGTCATTTGTGGCGTAGTTATACTGCCCTGGCAATTTAGGGGCCCATATGTGTGAGAAGTAGTTTGCAATCAAAATCTGTAAAAAATGACCGGTGAAATCCGAAAGGTGCACTTTGGAATGTGGGTCCCTTTGCCCACCTAGGCTGCAAAAAAGTGTCACACATCTGGTATCACCGTACTCAGGAGAAGTTGGGGAATGTGTTTTGGGGTGTCATTTTACATATAACCATGCTGGGGGAGAGAAATATCTTGGCAAAAGACAACTTTTCCCATTTTTTTATACAAAGTTGGCATTTAACCAAGATATTTATCTCACCCAGCATGGGTATATGTAAAATGACACCCCAAAACACATTCCCCAGCTTCTCCTGAGTACGGCGATACCACACGTGTGACACTTTTTTGCAGCCTAGATGCGCAAAGGTGCCCAAATTCCTTTTAGGAGGGCATTTTTAGACATTTGGATCCCAGACTTCTTCTCACGCTTTAGGGCCCCTAAAAAGCCAGGGCAGTATAAATACCCCACATGTGACCCCACTTTGGACAGAAGACACCCCAAGGTATTCAATGAGGGGCCTGGCGAGTTCATCGAAAAAAAAATTTGGGCATAAGTTAGCGGAAATGGATTTTTTTTTTTTTTTCTCACAAAGTCTCACTTTCCGCTAACTTGGGACAAAAATTTAAATCTTTCATGGACTCAATATGCTCCTCAGCGAATACCTTGGGGTGTCTTCTTTCCAAAATGGGGTCAGTTGTGGGGTGTTTGTACTGCCCTGGCATTTGAGGGTCTCCGCAATCATTACATGTATGGCCAGCATTAGGAGTTTATGCTATTCTCCTTATATTGAGCATACAGGTAATGAGATTTTTTTTTCCGTTCAGCCTCTGGGCTGAAAGAAAAAAATGAACGGCACAGATTTCTTCATTCGCATCGATCAATGTGGATGAAAAAATCTCTGCCCAAAAAAAAAAAAAAGGAGGGGAAAGGCGTCTGCCAGGACATAGGAGCTCCGCCCAACATCCATACCCACTTAGCTCGTATGCCCTGGCAAACCAGATTTCTCCATTCGCATCAATCGATGTGGATGAATAAATCATTGCCGGGATTTTTTATTTTTTTTATATATATACAAAGTGTTTGCCAAAGCATAGGAACGCCGTCTCCTCCTCAGCTCGTATGCCCTGGCAAACGTATCTTTTACTGCAGAATAGAAATCTCGTCTTGCAGCGCCGCATACACAGACTTGCGTGTAATCTGACAGCAGCGCAATGCTTCTGTCAGAATGCACATCAGTGCTGCAGCTAGTCGATCGGTTGGTCCACCATTTTATTAACTTTGGAACCGAACATATAAACTTTAACTTTTTGAGCTAAACATTAACCTTTTTGCTTACTGGTGTTTTTTTTTTACCTTTATAGATCAAACATCTCCTTCCCTATGGGTCAATGTGCAAAGCGCAAATCGCCCAAATATGTGGCGAAGTGCGTTATGCACTTTGTCCCAGGTGAAAGGAGACGTTTGCAGCAGCTGTGTGAGTGAATGGGCCCTAATTGCCCTGTGTGCCTGTCCTGGTGAGATGTGATCCCTATACTAGGTGTACCTGTGTGTGGTACTTCCGGAAACACTCCCCTAAGCATAGGGCAGGGTGGTCAGGACAGTCAGGACAGAAATAGCGGGTGTCACGCCTTATTCCACTCCTGCTACAGACACGACATCTTTTTCTGGGTGACGGGTGGGTTGAGGTACCGGCAACGACATTGGGGAAATGTCGCTCGTGTAGACGGCTAACTACACTGGTGGAAGGGGCCACGGAACCTCCTGGATACAGGAGGTTCTCGATGATCTCTTCCTGAAATTTGAGGAAGGATCGTGTTCTCCCAGCCTTACTGTAGAGAACAAAACTATTGTACATCGCCAATTGAATCAAATATACAGACACCTTCTTATACCAGCGTCTGGTTCTGCGGGAAACTAAATACGGAGACAACATCTGGTCATTGAAGTCCACCCCTCCCATGTGAAGGTTATAGTCGTGGACTGAGAGGGGCTTTTCAATGACAAGGGTTGCTCACTCAATTTGGATTGTCGTGTCTGCGTGAATGGAGGAGAGCATGTAAACGTCACGCTTGTCTCTCCATTTCACCGCGAGCAGTTCTTCGTTACACAATGCGGCCCTCTGCCCCCTTGCAAGACGGGTGCTAACGAGCCGTTGGGGGAAGCCTGCGCGACTAGTTTGCGCGGTACCACAGGCGCCAATTCGTTCTAGAAACAAATGCCTAAAGAGGGCCACACTTGTGTAGAAATTGTCCACATAAAGATGGTACCCCTTGCCGAATAAGGGTGACACCAAGTCCCAGACTGTCTTCCCACTGCTCCCCAGGTAGTCAGGGCAACCGACCGGCTCCAGGGTCTGATCTTTTCCCTCATAGACACGAAATTTGTGGGTATAGCCTGTGGCCCTTTCACAGAGCTTATACAATTTGACCACATACCGGGCGCGCTTGCTTGGGATGTATTGTTTGAAGCCAAGGCGCCCGGTAAAATGTATCAGGGACTCGTCTACGCAGATGTTTTGCTCTGGGGTATACAAATCTGCAAATTTCTGGTTGAAATGGTCTATGAGGGGCCGAATTTTGTGGAGCCGGTCAAAAGCTGGGTGGCCTCTGGGACGGGAGGCGGTGTTGTCGCTAAAGTGCAGGAAACGCAGGATGGTCTCAAATCGTGTCCTGGACATAGCAGCAGAGAACATGGGCATGTGATGAATTGGGTTCGTGGACCAATATGACCGCAATTCATGCTTTTTAGTTAGACCCATGTTGAGGAGAAGGTCCAAAAAAAATTTAATTTCGGAAACTTGGACTGGTTTCCACCGGAAAGGCTGGGCATAAAAGCTTCCCGGGTTTGCGGTTATAAATTGTGTGGCATACCGATTTGTTTCTGCCACAACTAAGTCTAAGAGCTCCGTAGTCAAGAACAGCTCAAAAAATCCCAGGGCCGAACCGATCTGAGCTGTCTCAACCCGAACTCCAGACTGGGCGGTGAAAGGGGGAACTACAGGTGCGGCTGAAGTTGGGGACTGCCAATAAGCATTTGGCAGCACCTCAGGGATTCTAGGGGCTCTACGGGCACGTCTTTGCGGTGGCTGCGATGGGGTCACTACTGCTCGTGCCACCGTACCAGCTTCAACTGCCCTTCTGGTGCTCGCTACTTCACCAGGTTGTACGGCAGTGCTGGTACTAGGTCCAGGAAGGGCTGCGCTGTTGGTGTATGCCTCACCACGTAATCCGACAGCGCCAGCCCCACTCTGCTGCTCTTGAAGCGGATCCTGCACAACCTGCGGTCTAGCGACACGGGGCCGGGTACGTCTGGTGCTATCAGGGACCTCAGCCTCCTCGTCCGAACTTTGGGTCAGAGAGCCACTGCTTTCTACAGGTTCGTATTCTGACCCGCTAGATTCATCAAATGAGGGTTCCCATTCCTCATCCGACTGGGTCAGAAGCCTGTAGGCCTCTTCAGAAGAATACCCCCTGTTTGACATTTGGGCAACTAAATTTAGGGGTATTCCCTGAGACTACCCAAGAAAAAAAACAAGCCTGTCTTACAAATGGGAGGCTAGCGAAGTACCGGAGGCCGCTGCGGTTGATAAAAAATATCAAAACTGATTTTTTTTTTATCGCCGCAGCGCGTGTAAAGTGAATGTGCAGTGATCAAAAAATATATATTTTCTGTCACTGCGGTGGGGCGGGCGTGGGCAAACGCACGTGTGGGCGACCGATCAGGCCTGATCGGGCAAACACTGCGTTTTGGGTGGAGGGCGAACTAATGTGAAACTAATACTATTATAGATCTGACCGTGATCAGTTTTGATCACTTCCAGATACTATAAAAGTACAAATGCTGATTAGCGATACGCTAATCGGCGAATAAAGGACTGCGGTGCGGTGGGCTGGGCGCTAACTGATCCCTAAACTACCTAACCAAGGGACCTAAACTATACTAAAACCTATCAGTCAATACCAGTGAAAAAAAAAAGTGACAGTTTGCACTGATCACTTTTTTCCTTTCACTAGTGATTGACAGGGGCGAACAAAAGGGTGATCAAAGGGTTAATTGGGGTGCAGGGGGGTGATCTGGGGCTAAAGTGTAGTGTTTGGTGTACTCACTGTGAAGCCTGCTCCTCTGCTGGATCCAACCGACGAAAAGGACCATCAGAGGAGCAGGGCAGCCATATAACAGATCATATTTGTGTTATCTGGCTTCTGATGTCATATTACAAATAAATAATAAAAACAATTTTAACTCACTTCACCCAGGAGGTCCCGGATGGGATAAACTCAAGACACCCACTGGATCACCTCCTGCGCCTGGGTCGCCTGTAGAATCTCACGAAATGACAGCAGTCCAATCGAGCTTCTTGTCAAACGTCTTTTATTTAACCCACAGGGTGGGGTGAAGGAATCTTGCTCTACGCGTTTCGGGGTATAAGAGACCCCTTCATCAGGAGCATATCCCATCCGGGACCTCCTGGGTGAAGTGAGTTAAAATTGTTTTTATTATTTATTTGTAACATGACATCATAGCCGCTATTTGAGCCTCTGAATATATGAATTTTAATAACATACCAAACTTAAATTGTAATAACTTACTAATAAGCGGATATTTTATTACATATTCTCATCTAAGGGACGGTGGCGCCGTCTAAAGGGGTGAAAAACAATTTTTTTTCTACCTTGCGTGCTTATACCTCATCCATTAGGGGGCTCCCCTGTTGGTTCTTTTCCCCCTGGCAGCCTAATATCCCTCCAACAGCATTAATACGAAAGTACATCACTTTTTTGCCTTGGTCCAATACATTTTCAGGTCCCTCCCTTGGCGCCCTGCTGGATACTCTCGAACTTCCTTTGGGAAGACTAGAGATTAACCCCCCCCCCCTTCCTTTTTTTATCTCCTTTATCTCAATGATAGAAAACAGAGGGTGGTTATTAATGGTACACACTCAGATGGGGTCACTGTCACTAGTGGGGTACCTCAGGGGTCAGTATTGGGCCCTATTCTCTTCAATATATGTATTAATGATCTTGTAGAAGGCTTGCATAGTAAAATATAAATTTTCGCTGATGACACTAAACTGTGTAAAGTAATTAACAGTGAAGAGGACAGTATACTGCTGCAGAGGGATCTGGATAGACTGACAAATGTAAGGTTATGCACATGGCAAGGAATAATGCAAGTCACCCATACATACTAAATGGTAAAACACTCAGTAACACTGGCATGGAAAAGGATCTAGGCATTTTAATAAACAGCAAAATAAGCTGCAAAAACCAGTGTCAGGCAGCTGCTGCCAAGGCCAAAAGGATAATGGGTTGCATCAAAAGGGTCATAGATGCCCGTGATGAGAACATAGTCCTACCACTTTGCAAATCGCTAGTCAGACCACACATAGAGTACTGTGTACAGTTCTTGGCTCCTGTGAACAAGGCAGACATAGCAGAGCTGGAGAGGGTCCAGAGGAGGGCAACTAAAGTAATAACTGGAATGAGTGGACTACAGTACCCTGAAAGATTATCAACATTAGGGTTATTCACTTTAGAAAAAAGACAACTGAGGGAGGTTTTAATTACTATGTATAAATATCCGGGGTCAGTACAGAGATCTCTCCCATCATCTATTTATCCCCAGGACTGTGACAAGGGGACATCCTCTGCGTCTGGAGGAAAGAAGGTTTGTACACAAACATAGAAGAGGATTCTTTACGGTAAGAGCAGTGAGACTATGGAGCTCTCTGCCTGAGGAGGTGGTGATGGTGAGTACAATAAAGGAACTCAAGAGGGGCCTGGATGAATTTCTGGAGTGTAATAATATTACAGGCTATAGCTACTAGAGAGGGGTCGCTGATCCAGGGAGTAATTCTGATTGCCTGATTAGAGTTGGGAAGGAATCTTTTATTCTCCTAAAGTGGGAAAAATTCTTCTTCTACCTCACAGTTTTTTTTTTGCCTTCCTCTGGATCAACTTGCAAGATGACAGGCCGAACTGGATGGACAAATGTCTTTTTTCGGCCTTATGTTATGTACTATGCTACTATGTTTATGGTTCATCATGACATAAGTAACAAATATCAGGCAGTTTTCTATATACTCCTCTTGCACCTATCAGTAATGGTTCAGGTGTCACATGATCGGAAACTACTTAATAAAATCAGAACACATGATATTCTTATAAAAACTTTTACAATCTGATAAAATAAAAAATCTAATAATACAATGGTCAACTGCGAATAATTTGTCAATGGTACTGTAAGATCAAGTCATGTCTTTTATTTAAACCTGTGGGAAAACACGTACTTAACTGGAGCATCCAGAAAGCCTCTCTATTGAGAAGCTTTCCCCCGATGATCTCCATCTCGCAGGGGAGCTGTAACCCTTTCTATGCCTTGTGCAGTCAGGGCTGAAGAATCGCCTCCATGTACTAAAGCAAAATGCAGACTGGCAGCAGAAATGTTCTGCGTTTTAAAATGGGATATGTCTGAAATGTGTTTTCTTATTCTGGTTTTGATCTCATTTGTTGTACAGCCTACATATTAAAGTGAACAGACCTCGCATCTAATTAAGTATACGGCAAATTTAGTGTTGCAATTCAGATAGGTTTTAACCTCAAATTTATTGCGGTTTGCTGTGGATTCAAAGGTTCTGTCTACTTTCATGTGGCTGCAACAAATGTATCTGCCATGCCCACACTTGTAATTTCTTCTGGTAGCCAGCCAAGTCGGTTGTATTTTAGGAGTATCAACATATAAACTAGGACTCATATTTCCCAGCGTAGGCACCCGACGTGCCACAGTCTTTTTGACTGATCAGGCAAAAGATAAAACCGCATTATGCTACGGTTTTATCTCCGGCCAAGAAAACTGCCTGAATGCCAGATCCGTAATTTTTTTTTCATAGGAATGTATTAGTGCCGGATCCGATATTCAAAATACCAGAATATCGGATCCGTGTATGTGAAAAAAATAAATGCCGGATCCATTTTTCCAGATGACACCGGAAAGACGGATCCAGCATTTCAATGCATTTGTAAGACGGATTAGGCATTTTTCAGACTGATCAGGATACTGATCAGTCTCACAAATGCCATCAGTTGGCATACGTTTTGCCGGATCCGGCAGGCAGTTCTGGCGACCGAACTGCTTGCCGGATCACTCTGCCGCAAGTGTGAAAGTAGCCTTAACGGTTCAAAGGGATACAAGCCAGAGAATCTTCCATCCCAGGAAGTCAAAAATATTTGGAAAATTATACAAAAATTGTTTTGTTCATGCTACTATAGAGACACAATACCGGCAAATTAGGGGTAGGGGGACTGATATATGTCACCTCAGTTGAGGGTTTGTTACAATTACATCCAGTCTATAAAATTCTCCCTGTGCTAAGCAGAAAAGACTCCGGACTGATACATGTCACTGCAGCTGAGGGTTTGTTACAATTGCACCCAGTAGCTACAATTCTCTCTGCGCTAAGCAGTAAGAATTCCAGACTGATACATCTCACCGAAGCCAAGAGTTGGTTACAGTCACATCCTGTCTACACAATTCTCTCTGAGCTAAACAGTAGAGACTCCAGACTAATACATGCAATACCTGAGCCGAGCGTTTGATACGGTTGCATCTAATTCTTTCTGAGCTAAACAGTTAGGTTCTCCAGACTGATACATGTCACAGCGGCTAGGGGGTTTGTTACAGTTGCGTCTGGTCTGGAAAATTCTCTCTGAGATTAACAGTTGGGGCTCCATACTGATATAGCTCACCTCAGCTAAGGGTTTATTTCAGTCACATCTGGTGATGAGGTACAGGTAACATCGTATGAACCAAGCATATGGTCGATTTATGCTTGCTTATACGGTCCCGGATATGTTGTGTGGTCTCACCATTGTACGCTAGACCACATAGGCATTTCATTACATAAACTACGAAACTGGAATCGCAGGTAAAAAAGCCTTTGATGGAGAAGCGATGTCCCGTGTGTGGGTGAGTCACATATTCACCTTTAATGACATTAGAGCACTGTGCACAACCCAAGCACGGAAATGTTACTTGTCGTTGACTACGGAAAAACCTGTTGTACTGGTTTCTCCTAACTAACTGTCCCTACTGTTGTGGGGTCTTTTGTAACTTATTAATGGCGTTTGTTGAAATTCATGGATCTGGAGATATGCTTGAACAAGAAGTGACCATTGTTTCTTCAAAGCCTGGTAAATTTGGGGCATGAGAGAATGATAGGTAGTAACACATGCGATTCTCATGGTGTTGTCCTTCTTTGGTGATGGGGTTCTGTTAAGATTAGTTAAGGTGGTTTCAAGGAGAGGTTGTGGATAGCCTTGCATGCAGAATTTTTGAGTCATCTCTTGGAGTCTTTCTTTTTTTAGTGTTATTACTTGAGACAATGCGATTAATCCTTATGTACTGCGATCGGTGAAGGGATTTCTTGGTAGCTTTGGGGTGGCAGCTATTGTATTGCAAGAGGCTATTACGGTCAGTGGGCTTACTGTATAAATCTATCGTGATGGTGCCTATTCCGTCGATTTGTACTAAAGTGTTGAGAAAGCTAATTCTCTCGTTACTTACATGGGTGGTGAACCCCAATTCAGGATAAACTTTGTTGAGGTCTTGTACAAATTCATGGATAGTGTGTTTGGGGCCACTCCATATGCAAACAATGTCATCAATAAAACTAAACCATGTAATGGCATATTCGCGAAAAGGTTGGATGCGGAGTATACAAAATCCTCCTCGAATGCAATTATATAAGCGTTAGCATATAGAGGGGCCACATTAGATCCCATCGCGGTCCCCCATTTTTGTCTATAGAATGTATCTCCAAATAAAAATATGTTTTTGGTCAATACGATGTTAAGTAATTTGAGACAAAACTCTTGTTGAATAATACTTAGTGTGGAGTGCTCAGCAAGTAATCGGGTTGTTGCCACTATGCCTTTATCATGCTAGATAGACGTATAAAAGCTGTTGACGTCTAGTGTCACTAGAAGACTATTGGGTATTTCCGCGAGCTGGTGTAGTTTAGAGAGTAAGTTCTAGGTGTCAAGTAAGAACGACTTAGATTATTTAATGCGTTATTTTTTCTATGTAAATCGCCAGAGGTGAGAAGATGGAGTCAGTGAAAGCCACTATAGGGCATCCAGAGTGGTGATTGAGCCTCTTGTGTATCTTAGGCACTGTGTAAAATACCAGGGTCTTGCTTGGTGAGAAATGTAATGGTTTTGGAGTCTATGGCACCCTGAGATTCCTGCCATACTCTCTCTTCCTACAACTTTTTCTCTGTATGTTGGTCTCTATCCTTACTATTAGAGATAAGCGAATTTTTTAAAATTTTGATTCGGCCAGTTCGCCAAATTTTTCAGAAAAACTTGCTTTGATCAGAATTTATTTGCAGCAAATCCCATAAAAAACTGCTATTTCAAGGCCGCAGAGAGCCTTTATAGGGGTGTATAACACTGTGCCTTGCAGTAACACGCATAGGGAGTCTGCTGTGGTAGTGAAACAATGCTTTGAGTCAGTATGACAAGCACATGACAGGCGTCACTCTTAGAATTACTGCATACTTCACTTATTTGGGCAGTCACGGGGCCAACACTGACCAAATAACTTGAATATGAACTCAGCCTTAGAGGTCTATTTTAGCGTCAAGAAGAAGCACACTCCTTTTACACAGTCGACAGCAGATCCCACATAGATGTCTACAGAAACTGTTCAATTAAACGTGTATACAAGTAGAGCCCCCCCGGACAGAGTGGAGAGGGTGTCAGCAGTAAGTTTGTATTGACGTCACTGATTATTTTGCCCTTCCTCTGATCCTTCAGAACAATAACCCCCAATAAACGGATCCAGTCTGCGGAGCATGCACCTTCACTCGGTCAGCATTTGCTCAATAATCCATCAGTATTCCTAATGCCCCCCCAAAAAACAGGAGTGGATGTAAAACAGAGATGACATGTGAATGGAATATTTGCATGTCTTCTGTGTTTTATACCTACTCCTGCTTTTGGCTACCAAATCATAAGCCAATTCTGATGGGACTATACAGGCCTTATAGCTGCTACACAGACAGGATCTATTGTGCATCTCACTTTTCCTTCCTTCTGTCAGATGATAAGAAAGGTCAAATAAATCATTATGTCAGCCAGGCCAAAAGGCAAAATAGTGGCGCAGTCATGAAGTGGGGAGGGTGGGAACAGCATTAGAAGTCCACAGAGTGGCCCTATAACATAGTGGTGAGGTGGAAGCAGCATGAGGAGGCCACAGATTGGCACAATGACAGAGTATGAGGGTGGCGGCAGCATCAGGAGGCCACAGGGGGGCACAATGACTGAGTCTGGAGGTGGTGACAGTAACAGCAGTGTGGAGTTGGCAGCAGCATGAGGCGACCACAGAGTGGGAAGGTGACATAATGTGGATATGACAGCAGCAGGCTACCACAGAGTGGCAAGGTGACATAGTGTGGAGTTGACAGCAGCATGAGGAGACCACAGAGTGTCAAGGTGACATAATGTGGATATGGCAGCAGCAGAATACCACACAGTGGCAAGGTGACATAGTTTGGAGGTGGCGGCAGCATCAGGAGGCCACAGAGTGGCAAGGTGACATGGTGTGGAGTTGGAAGAAGCATGAGGAGACCACAGAGTGGCAAAGTGACATAGTGTGGAGATGGCAGCAGTAGGATAACACAGAGTGGCAAGGTGACATAATGTGGAGTTGGAAGCAGCATAAGGAGACCACAGAGTGGCAAGGTGACATAGTGTATAGTAGAGAAAGGCGCTCATAGGGTGAGTATGTTCAATAAGTGGAAAATCCACCAAAAAAAAGGGTTTTGTTTGCTCACCTTTTATGGTTGCACCTAATTGGGTGCAACCCCAGTGACGGTTGTTTGTGGACGGTTCACAGTTGGTGCAGCCCAGATCTCTCCAAATCCCTTGGGTGGGAGCCACCCCACCACTTGGGTTATACAGTGTGAACAAGAAGAAAGGACGCTTGACTGTTTCGGTCGAACATATGGAAAGTAGGAGGCGCACTATCACAACTGGATTATTTGTATTTTTCAGGTTTATTGGTAGACTGAGGTTTTTTGGTTTTTGGTCAAAAACCTTATGTCAGTGGTGCCGGCTGGTGTATCGGCAGCATGAGGTGAACGCTGACCATCTCCTCCTGCTGCCATAGTGTGGAGATGGCAGCAGCAGGAGACTACAGAGTGGCAAGGTGACATAGTGTGGAGTTGGCAGCAGCACCAGCAGCATCAGGAGAATACCACAGAGTGACAAGGTGACATAGTGTGGAGTTGGCAGCAGCATGAGGAGACGACAGAGTGGCAAGGTGACATAATGTGGAGATGGCAGCAGCAGGATACCACACAGTGGCAAGGTGACATAGTTTGGAGGTGGCGGCAGCATCAGGAGGCTACAAGGTGGCAAGGTGACAAAATGAGTTGGCAGCAGCATAAGCAGACCACAGAGTAGCAAGGTGATATAGTGTAGAAATTGCAGAAGTAGCAGCAGCAGGATAACACAGAGTGGCAAGTTGACATTGTTTGGAGGTGGCAGCAGCATCAGGAGGTAATATAGTGGCAAGGTGACATAGTGTGGATATGGCAGCAGCATGAGGAGACCACAGAGTGTCAAGGTGGCATAGTGTGGAGATGGCAGTAGCAGCAGCAGCATCAGGTGGGTACCACAGAGATTGCAGCAGCAGGAGACCACAGAGTTTCAAGGTGACATAGTTTGGAGGTGTAAGGCAGCATTAGGAGGCCACAGAGTGACAAGATGACATAGTGTGCAGTTGTCAGCAGCATGAGGAGACCATAGAGTGGCAAGGTCACATAGTGTGGAGATGGCTGTAGCAGCAGCCTCATCAGGATACCACAGAGTGGCAAGGTGACATAGTTTGGAGATGGCAGCAGCAGCTGCAACAGGAAACCACCTAGTGACCGAGTAACAGTGTGGGGCAGTGGGTGGTAATACCAGTACACGCTGACAAAGGTGGGTGAAAAAAGGAACACCGCATCAGATGTGTGGCATCAGGTGGTTGGCAGCACCAGAGTAGTAGCTTATGCAGGTAGCCATAAGAAACCGGTCTCTTTTTATCAAAGTGTTGGTGTGGCACCATGGATTATCAGGAATTGGTGGTTGGAAATCCTGGCTGATCCACGCCTGATTCATCTTGACAAAGGTCAGTCTCTCCACAGGCGAGTTCTCTTTGGGGTAACTATTTCCCCCGTCGCACTAAAAACCTGCTCTGATGCCACACTACTGGCCGTGCAGGACAGCTTTTTCAGGGCAAACTTTGCTAGTTGCGGCTACAAATCAAGTTTGGCTACCCAGTAGTCCAGCAGATCTTCAATGTTGGGGGGCAGGGTGCTGCCCAAGTATACCACTACCTGCTGGTTCAGGTTCTGCTCCAAGTCTATCTGCTGCTGTTGGTGAGTAGCTTCTTCACTATGCGGGTGAAGAAAGCTACTCATCAGAGACTGTAGACTCAGGCTGCTACTGATGGAGCTGGTACTGCTCCTGCCATCCCACCCCTCCCCAGCAGCCATGGCAGTGGAACTTAGTTGCAGAGGGCCCCCCTGGTCAGACCTGCAAGAGGATGGACGATGGCGCAGATAGGCAGCAGCCAAATGACTACATAGGATGTCTCTGTAGTAGTTCAGTTTGCCCTCCCTCTCTGTGGGTGTAAAAAAGTCCCCCATTCTGGTCCGGTAGCAAGGGTCCAACAAGGTGGAGAGCCAGAAGTCATCCCTCTGCCAAATGGTGACAATTAGGCTGTCTCTACGCAACCAAGTGAGCATGCATCGGGCCATTTGTACAAGTGACTCAAGAGACTCCCTGCCTTCATCTCCACTTGCATACTGCCAAGGTGTGTCTGGATCCTCTGTCTTATCATCCTCTTCACCCTGTAGCTCCTCTGGCTGCTCCTACTCCTCCTCTCCATTCAGCTGCGTAGAAAAAACACCCATTTGGCTCCACATTGCCTGTGCTCCAATGTCCTCCTCCCCCTCCTCCTCCTCCTCCAGTTCAGCCCCCACAGGGCTCATGTGGCCGTGAGATCTAGTAGCTACTTCTTCTGTCCCCTGACCAGCCATAGTTACCAGCATATGTACCAGGACATGAAGCAGTGGAATGACGTTGTTCATTCCGTAGTCCTGGTGACTGACAAATAACATGGCCTCTTCAAAGGGCAAATGGCAGGTGTCACGCATGAGCTGCCACTGGCTGACATCAAAGTTACACAGTGGAATACTCCAGTCCTATCCGCTTGCACCATCAAGAACTCATTGATGGCCTTTCTCTGTTCATATAGTCAGTCCAACATATGGAGGGTGGAATCCCAATGGGTGAAAACCTTGCATATCAGCCTATGTTGGGGTATGCTGTTCTGCTGCTGCAGCTTAAGGAGTATGTGCTTTGCAGTGTACGAGTGGCTGAAGTACATGGAAAGTTTCCTGCCCATTTTTAGGATGTCTTGCAGATTAGTGTAAGACTTTAGGAACCACTTGACAACCAGATTGAACACATGTGCCATGCAGGGCACATGGCTCAGCCTTCCTTGATGCAGCGCCAACACCATGTTCTTCCCATTGTCAGTCAGCATGGTTCCAATTGTCAGTTGACGCAGAGAAAGCCAGGATTTGATTTCTTGATGCATCACACAGAGCAGTTCCTCCCCTGTGTGACTCCGTTCACCAAGGCAAACCAGCTGCAGAACAGCGTGACACCACCGAGCCCTGCACATGTGGTATGCTGGAGGGGCACTGTGACTTGTCCCTGTAGTGGAGGCTGAAGACATGGTGAAGGATGAGGAGGCAGACATTGTTGCAGGACCAAGGGCGTGACAACGTGGAGGCAGAAGCGGGGTGACCTGGCCACAATGCTGTTGTGGCTGTGCAGGAACCACATTCACCCAGTGGGCCGTAAAGGACATGTACTGTCCCTGACTGTAGTTACAGCTCCATACGTCAGCACTGCCGTGCACTTTGGCAGACACCGGCAGGCTCAAGGACTAGCCCACCTTCTGTTCGACATATTTGTGCAGGGCACTGCCTTTTTCGAAAATAAATGACAGCTTGGAACTCTCCACCTCGGCTCGGCACAAGCCATCAGTTCTCTGAAAGGTGCAGAGTCCACTGCAGCACCAGGGAGGGACTGCAGCACCAGCAACTTGGACAGGAGCACGTTCAGCTTCTGCGCCATTGGATAGTGCACGCATACTGCTGTCTCTTGGCAATCGCTTCGGTGATCTATTGCTGATGGAATGACTGACGAGGAGTAGGAACAGGAGCATCTGGACCAGCAGTAGATGGGAATGACGGAAAGCTCCCTTCGGCTGAGGTGGTGGAGCCTTGACTGGCTGAAATCGGGCGCGTGCCACTGGGTGATGCAGCGGTAGCTGCGGCAGGCTGGACCACCACATCGGAGCCTTGGTTCTTCCAGGCCACTGTGGTGACGCTGCATATGTTGATGCAGGACCGTAGGACCAACATTGGCATCCTGGCCACGCTTCACCTTCTGCCGACTTATTATACATGTGGCCATGTTAACCTCCTCTGGAAGCTTAATAAAAAACTGCCACACCGCTGAGTAGATGATTTTCCCCCCCAACAGTCCGCACTGACTGACTGCTACCGCCGCAGCCTCAGAGAACTCCTGCCCCACTACTTCCCGGGCATGTAGGCTGCTGAAAAGCAGGTGGTCTACCACTAGCACGTTTGGCTTCCGACCTGCAACTGCTGCCACCCTGCTGACTCCCGGCCATGCTACCACCTTGCTGGCTCAGCCGCTGCCTCACTGGCAAGCTGACACCCTCTTCTCCTGATGATGATGAAGCCCCTTCTGCACCCGGCTCCCAAGTGTGATCGGCTTCATCATCATCAAGTAGTGTCTGCACGTCACAGATGTCTTCCTCAACGGTCTCTGGGTCAGGAGCCTGACTGCTCGTAACACAAGCTCTTGCGCCACTCTCCTCATCACTACTTGCCCGCCTAGCAGAGGAAGCTGCGTATTTCTCATCCAGATCTTTGCTGGGCAGTAGCTGTCGCTGTATAGTGGAGCTGAGCCCACAGCATACAATACTTCTGTGGCTGAGGGAACAGCAAAGGATGTCACTTGTGATGACTTGGATGACCGAGCTAACCAATAAAAAACCGCTGGGTTCACTGGTCAAGACACGAACGCTAGATGACACCGGAAGCTCAGGCCTCTCGTTGTGACTCCTGCTGCCACGTCAACTTACTCTGCCGTGACCTCTGCTTGAGCCCATAACATTCAGGCTTCGGCCACTCCTCTGTGCATGGCCTGGCACTTCTCTGCCTGACTTGTAGCTGAACTACACAAATTAAACAAAAATTAAAACACCCCTAAAAGCGACAAATATATTTTTCTTTTTGTACTAAAATAGTCCACTAAACGCTTTCACCACAATTAACTGCAGAAATGCACTGAGAATATATTTTCTAGTAGTACTGAAATACGCCCCTATCCGCTTTGACCAGAAATAACTTAGAGTTAAGTGTGTATATATATTTCTGGAAGTACTGAAATAGGCTCCCTATACGCTTTAAACAGAAATAACTGCAACAGTGCAGTGCGTATATATTTCTTTTTTTTTACTGTAATACGCCCCTATACGCTTTCACCAGAAATAACTGCAACTGTGCAGTGCGTATAAATGTTTCTTTTTTACTGTAATACGCCCCTATATGCTTTCATCTGAAATAACTGCAACAGTGCAGTGCGTATATATTTCTTTTTTTAATGAAGTAAGCCCCTATACGCTTTTAACAGAAATAGAAATAACTGCAGAAGTGAACTGAGAATACATTTTTCTTGTAGTACTGAACTACGCCCCTATATGCTTTCACCAGAAATAACTGCAACAGTGCAGTGCATATACTGTATATTTTTCTTTTTTTTCTGTAATACGTCCCTATTCGCTTTAAACAGAAATAAATGAAACAGTGCAGTGCGTATATATTTTTCTTGTAGTACTGAAATCCGCCCTTATATGCTTTCATCAGAAATAACTGCAACAGTGCAGTGCATATATATTTTCTTTTTTAATGAAGTACGCCCCTATACGCTTTCAACAGAAATAACTGCAGAAGTGAACTGAGAATATACTTTTCTTGGGCTGAAATAGGCTGCTATATGCTTTGACTAGAAAACAATCAAAGAATGAAGTGAGTATATATTTTTCTTGTAGTTTTGAAATATGCCCCTATACGCTTTAACCAGAAATAGCTGCAACAGTGTTTTACATATATATTTACATTTTTTAATGAAGTAAGCCCCTATACGCTTTCAACAGAAATAACTGCAGAAGTAAAATGCGTAAATATTTTTATTTGTTGGGCTGAAATATGCCCCTATACGCTTTCACCAAAAATAACTGCAACAGTGCAGTGCGTATATATTTTTCTTGTTGTACCGAACTACGCCCCTATATGCTTTCACCAGAAATAACTACAACAGTGTATTGCGTATATAGTTTTCTTTTTTTACTGTATTACGCCCCTATATGCTTTCACCAGAAATAACTGCAACAGTGCAGTGGGTATATATTTTTCTTTTTTTACTGTAATACACCCCTATACACTTTAAACAGAAATAACTGCAACAGTGCAGTGGGTATATATTTATCTTTTTTTTACTGTAATACACCCCTATGCACTTTAAACAGAAATAACTTGTTTGACTGAAATAGGCCACTATACGCCCCTATATGCTTTCACCAGAAATAACTGCAACAGTGCAGCAATAAAGAGTGAAGCTACGGCACTCGAATGGATATTTTCCAGTATCCGGTAGCATTATCAAGCTCACCTTATAACAATGACACAGTGAACATTTAAATACCACCCCAAGGCCTCACATTGGTTACAGTTTGTAACCATGTATGGACATGGTATGCAAGGGTTTGAATGTCCATTCATGATTGGAAGGTAAATGAGGATGTAAAATACGGATTGAGGTTTTTAGGAGGCACATAGGGGGTTAATGGGATGGGCCAAACTGTAACCAATGTGAGGCCTTGGGGTGGTATTTAAATGTTCACTGTGTCAATGTTATAATGTGAGCTTGATAAAGACCGTAAGGTCGAAACGTTGCTACTGACTTAGGTGTAATAAAGATACTGGAAAATATCCATTGGAGTGCCGTGGCTTCACTCTTTATTGCTGGCAACTACGGGAACCCCATGACTGGGATCCAACGCTGCAGGCACCACCACAAATTGGAACTACTGGATAAACAGTGAGTAGTGCTGTCTTACTGCTACATCGTGCAACAGTGCAGTGCGTATATATCTTTCTTTTTTTAATGAAGTACACCCCTATACACTTTCAACAGAAATAACTGGAGAAGTGAATGCGGATATATTTTTCTTGTTGGACTGAAATACACCCCTATACACTTTTACCAGAAATAACTGCAACAGTGCAGTGCGTATATATTTTTCTTGTTGTACCGAACTACGCCCCTATATGCTTTCACCAGAAATAACTACAACAGTGTATTGCGTATATAGTTTTCTTTTTTTACTGTATTACGCCCCTATATGCTTTCACCAGAAATAACTGCAACAGTGCAGTGGGTATATATTTTTCTTTTTTTACTGTAATACACCCCTATACACTTTAAACAGAAATAACTGCAACAGTGCAGTGGGTATATATTTATCTTTTTTTTACTGTAATACACCCCTATGCACTTTAAACAGAAATAACTTGTTTGACTGAAATAGGCCACTATACGCCCCTATATGCTTTCACCAGAAATAACTGCAACAGTGCAGCAATAAAGAGTGAAGCTACGGCACTCGAATGGATATTTTCCAGTATCCGGTAGCATTATCAAGCTCACCTTATAACAATGACACAGTGAACATTTAAATACCACCCCAAGGCCTCACATTGGTTACAGTTTGTAACCATGTATGGACATGGTATGCAAGGGTTTGAATGTCCATTCATGATTGGAAGGTAAATGAGGATGTAAAATACGGATTGAGGTTTTTAGGAGGCACATAGGGGGTTAATGGGATGGGCCAAACTGTAACCAATGTGAGGCCTTGGGGTGGTATTTAAATGTTCACTGTGTCAATGTTATAATGTGAGCTTGATAAAGACCGTAAGGTCGAAACGTTGCTACTGACTTAGGTGTAATAAAGATACTGGAAAATATCCATTGGAGTGCCGTGGCTTCACTCTTTATTGCTGGCAACTACGGGAACCCCATGACTGGGATCCAACGCTGCAGGCACCACCACAAATTGGAACTACTGGATAAACAGTGAGTAGTGCTGTCTTACTGCTACATCGTGCAACAGTGCAGTGCGTATATATCTTTCTTTTTTTAATGAAGTACACCCCTATACACTTTCAACAGAAATAACTGGAGAAGTGAATGCGGATATATTTTTCTTGTTGGACTGAAATACACCCCTATACACTTTTACCAGAAATAACTGCAACAGTGCAGTGCGTATATATTTTTCTTGTTGGACTGAAATAGGCCACTATGTGCTTAGACTACAAAACAATCAAAGAGTGAAGTTTGTGATATTTTTTTCTTGTAGTTCTGAAATACGCCCCTATACGCTTTCACCAGAAATAACTACAACAGTGCAGTGTGTATATATTTTTCTTTTTTTACTGAAATACGCCCCTATATGCTTTCACCAGAAATAACTGCAACAGTGCCGTGTATATATATTTTTCTTGCTGTAGTGAAATATGCCCCTGTACGTTTTCAACAGAAATAACTGCAACAGTGCAGTGCATATATATTTTTCTTGTTGTACTGAACTACGCCCTTATATGCTTTCACCAGAAATAACAACAGTGCAGTGTTTATATATTTTTCTTTTTTTGCTGAAATACGCCCCTATATGCTTTCACCAGAAATAACTGCAACAGTGCTGTGCATATATTTTTTTCTTGTCATACTGAATAAGATACTAAGATAAAAGCCACTGAAGACTTTTCGCCATAACACTTACAGCCCAATAACAAAAAGCTGGAATGACAGCTAATGACTATTTGGATCCCCAAATAATCGTTTCCTGCACTTGTAAATCACTTTACTATCAATGTCCCTAGAGCCTTCAAACGTCTCTGCCTGCACTAAGATGCTGTGAAATGATTCCTCCCTGCACTTATAAATCCTTTTTTCCGTTTTTTTTTTAAACATAGAGGTTTTTCCAAGTGCTCTCCCTAGCGCCTTCACATGTCTGTCCCTGCACTCTGAATGCTGGAAAATGGCAGAATCTAAAATGGGGGCCGTAGTTAAAGGGCTGCGACATCACAGGGCTGGCTGCTGATTGGCTGTATGCAGGCAGGTCAATCTGGGTGATCCCGCCTTCCCAGTGTTCCTTGCCCTCAGTCCTCACACGTGTAGCCACCATTTTAGGAAAATTGCGATTCTTTACCACAAAGCGCGAGGAAATTTGCATTCATTGCGAATCAAATTTTTCCTAAAATTCGGATTGAATTCCACTTTGTCAGCTTCGATTCGCTCATCTCTACTCACTATGTATATAATTATTTGTTTATATGATCATCTTGAATACTTAATTTATCACAAAGGGTTCAGATACCTCATTATAGATGTGCTTTTATTTTTCTATAGAAACTCCAAGCCACTGAAGAAGATTCCTATAGATCGAAACGTCCGGCTCACATATGGATAGTGGTTACGTAGCATTACATTTCCTATAAACTGGATCATGAACCTTTGTGAAGATAAATAAATTGTGAAGATTGGATAGCCACTCTCCTTGTTGCTGTTTGACCAGATGTTTCAGTCCATATGGAATTTCTTCAGTGGTCTAATGATCATGTTCCTACATCTCCGAGCCAGAAATCATTAGACCGCTGAAGAATGTACGTATGGACAGAAACGTTCGGTCAAACATCAACAAGGAGAGTGGCTATCCAATCTTTACAATTTATTAATTTTGTAACTGGATCATGGCCTTTCTTGTCTAAATGTGTAAAATAAACGACCTGAATTGCATGAATTTTCAATGAGTGCCACAACTTTATATTACTGTATATCGACTACTTAAGTCCTTGCTGGCAACAGCTCACAATAATCATGTGTGGTACTCCACCCTAGCAAGTCTCATTTTCACAGTGACACATGGATGTTTTTTTCTCTCGGATTACGTGAGAATCTGTAAGCCCACTGGATGACATATTACGGAGCTATCTACCCCCAAAAGCCTCATGTTTATTGTCTAATGCAGTTAACTAAACTATTTGTACCATATTTTCCGGTGTATAAGACGACTGGGCGTATAAGACGACCCCCAACTTTTCCATTTGTATACTGTACTGTATGTACTGGTGCTGTACTGTATGTACAGATACTGGTGCTGTACTGTATGAACCGGTACAGATACTGGTGCTGTACTGTGTGTACAGGTGCTGTACTGTATAAACCGGTACAGATACTGGTGCTGTACTGTATTCACCACCACAGGTATCTGCTCCCCAGATAGACTCTGTTTTTTCACCACAGATAAGATGCACACCAAACTTCATTAGAGATCCGCCGTTCCAACATTAGAATTGGCTGAAGTGCAGATGCTCCTGCTCCCCCCTGCCTTCCCTCAGAATCGCCAATCCAACCCAGTATACAACAACCAGCCAATCAGGGCAAGCCATGTACTGGTATTTTCTGTGCACACCATACAAAGCCTGCTTGGATTGGGTGGATCAGCTCTCCCTGCCCAGCCCTCCCTGTCTTCAATACGATCTGAGCGGTAGTACGCAATGTGATACTGCCAGCATGAGAAAACCACTGAGAGCAGGGAGAGGGGGCTGCTTCTGGAGCGGCTGGCCGGGATGCAGCGCACGGTGGCTCAGCTAGAGGGCGTCTGTCCCTGAAGCTGGAGAAGGACAGCTTCTCCATCCGGCTAGGAAGTAAGTTTCAGCACGCCGTATACCGGCATATAAGACGACACCCGGCGTATAAGATGACCCCCGACTTTTGAGAAGATTTTCATGTGTTAAAAAAGTAGTCTTAAACGCAGGAACATACAGTACTTATTTGGTCTGGTGATTGGGAGCCATGGGGGTTTGTTTGCACTGACTCCATGACTTCTATTTTAAAAGGATCCACTATAGAAATGATGGGATCATTATGATTTATTTTACCACTATTGATTTATAATTCATCCATCAGTTTTTTTCTGATTAGAATATTGCAGCATGATAAACGTTTAAGTGTTAACAGTACATTAGATATCGACAGCAAAGGGCCTCTGTGCAGGAACAGTATATGGTCTCTTTGTGCTCTTACAGATCATTACAGAACTTACCCTTATATATAACAATCAACCAGTTATTATGAAGCACATGACACGGGCCTTGTCCATGTGGAACTCCACAGATTGTATATATGATATGTCTGCAGCTGCA
Organism: Bufo gargarizans; assembly: GCF_014858855.1. Taxonomy (NCBI): domain Eukaryota; kingdom Metazoa; phylum Chordata; class Amphibia; order Anura; family Bufonidae; genus Bufo; species Bufo gargarizans. Next base: position 434,596,595 of record NC_058083.1, on the reverse strand, counting down.
TCATACAAATATTTCATACACTACAGTGTACCCAACCGAAGCCTAAACACCCATCTTGTATTTTACATTTGTTGCAATTTTTTCCTTAACAGTAATTTCACTAAACTTTTGATATATTTTAAAAATTGTCACTGCATTAAATAATCTCTCATAAAATGTTAGAGCGTGGTGCTAATATACTGATGGTCATTGTAATAATTTGCGACATCCATGTGCGGTCTGTTTTTCTCGCAGACCTATTGAAATAGAATGGAGCATGTTTCAAGTTTCTTAGCAGCATGGAGTGCTGGTCTATTGATCTATGTATATCTATATATTTTATCTCTCTCTCTCTCTCTCTCTCTCTCTATATATATATATTCAAATATATAGTGTATATATTCAGGAAATATATTGTAAGGGATCGTTCTCTCTCAGGGGTCGGCAATGACAGTCTTCTTATCAAACAGGTGGTTTTCAAGCTCAAACAGTGCTTTATTTGTCACACAGCACATCACACTTCCAAGTTTGGCATCACTCGGCACCATGAAGTCGCAGCTTCATATCACAACGTGTTACACCAACACAAAACAATAAACCCTTGCCTGGCTAGGTGCTCACTATACAGAAGTCTCCCTAACTCACCTCTAGTTTAGTGTTCACACTGTGGTATTCAGCTTTGGTCAGACAGCCTCCTAGCTGTGACCAGTTCAACCCACCAGTCCTCCTTGTGGAAGCAGCAAAATATGGTCCAGCAGTCCTCCCAAAATATATATAGTGAAAAAATATATATATTTATTGGTAATGTGTACAGTGTTGGAAGGTGTGTATATCCCACCCAGACACCTCAGCTGGGTGAGATAACTAAAAACCAGAAAAGCTGCAGTGGTTTCAGCAAAGTGTAGTTTGCCGAGACAGTTTTGTCTAGATTCGGTTCTGGATTTTATTTGGACTGGTGGGGTTTGGTAGTGGGATCTGTCAGTCCACACCCTTCCAGTACACATATTGCCTTTAGCTGAGGAGATCATAGGTGAGGTCAGCTGGGCTGTAATCAATAAGGGAAAAACCAACATCTCAGTGTATGAGTCTGGGGGAGAGAAAGTGATCCTAGAGAGGGGGGCTGCAGAGGCTCTGTGTGGTCTCAGCCAGGAGGGCCGAGGGGCCACAAGGCTGTATGAAGACAGATCTCTCCCCTGTGTGGGACAGTGCCTGATAAGCTGACCTGCTGAATGTTGGAACCTGATACCCTGTTTGTGAACTGCTCTCTATGGGTGAGAAAGAGACTACACATATATTAGGTAGAGACCAGACGGGCAGGTATTTATTTTGGTTTATATTTATGTTTTTGCTGGTGCTGAAGTGCTAGAATAAAGCGCCATGTGGACTTGAACCCCATTGTCTAAGAAGGAATCTGTCACCGCCGCCCTGCTTGAGAGAGTGATCCCTTATGATATATTGTATATCACTGTATCTATTGCTTAATCCCAAGTAATATGTGTTCATGTTAGTTTATAAAGAAAGCTATAGATTAAGTAGACAAAATTCTCTGATGGGTTAACTAAGCATATTGTAACAACATATGGATAAACATTTTATTTCAATATTACTAAACCTACTGACATCTGTTTTCCCCAATGCACTGTTACAGAAATGCATGTTATATCTGTTTTGCTTTTTTTTTTTTTTTTTTTTTTATGTGTTTAAAGGTATCTGGGCTAAAAAGCCTTTTTGCCATTCTCTATAAAGCTAATCATGGTAAACACAGGGATCTTCATCAATTAAGCAAAGTGGATATTGATTACAAAGAGTATTTCTGTATCTAGAGGACCCACCATATTAACGCATTTCATGGACAGATCATTGTTTTCAATAGGAAGCTTGCAATGCTTTCCTTTCCTGTCTGTAGCATCTGAGCAGTTTGACAGAATGAGGAGACTCCCCCTGTCCTCTGGTTGCCTAGTCTGTGGTGAAATCTGGGGGTGTCGATCAGTCGTCTGCATTACTAAAATATTAAAGTTTATTGTATAAACAATTGAATGTTCAAGTTCTCTAGGTGGACTTAAAATAAAAGTAAAAAAGAAATGAAGAGTTATGCATGAAAGAAGCAGTCTACAAAGCTGGCTGCCTTGCTGGCTAGAGACGCCGGAGTCTCTGTGTGGGACCTGTGCTCAATAGGTGAACTAGAAACTAATCTGTATTAGTTAGAGCCCAGACTGGCAGGAGTTTATTTTGTTTGGCTTTTGTTTTGTGGTGCTGGAACTTCACCGTACCTAGTAAACTATAACTGGGTTTGCCTGTAAATTGCCGGAGTGTCATAAAATAAAACATCAATTTGGACTTTAATCCTCTTGTCTGCAAACAAATCTGTCACCGCCGCCCTGCTTGAGAGAGAGAGACCGACCGCTTACAATATATATATATATATATATATATATATATATATATATATATGTATATAAAGGCAACAGTATTAAAATGGACCCTTCCCCCCATAATATTACAAGAGTAAAGAATAAAATATAATAATCATTCAGGGTGTACAGAAAAAATATCAAAATATGTGAATTTAAGTTTTTTTGTCACTTCAAGCCCTGAGAAAAAACTGAATAAAAAGTGCTTAAAAAACGTGTATGTATCCCTAAGTGGCACCAGTAAAAACAAGCTCTATAGATGAAATTTTTTAAAAGTTATGTCATCATAATATAGCGACACAAAGAAAATAAATTTTAAATTTTTTAAATCTTTTTAAATACCATCACAAAGCACAAAGCATATAAAACAATATAAATTCAATATTGCTGCAATTATACTGATACACAAAGTAAAGATAACATGTTTTTAGCACAAAGTGAACTCAGTAAAAGCAAAGGTAAAAATATTGTGGCAAAATAACTTTTTTTTTCCAGTTTCACCCCACATTTTTCCCATTTTTCAATACTTGATATGTTAAAAATAAAACTGATGCCATGTAAAAATGCAACTCATCAAGCAGAAATACGAGCCATCATACAGCTATGTGAACGGATGGCTCTTGAATAGGGATGAGCGAACTCGAACTGTATAGTTCGGGTTCGTACCGAATTTTGGGGTGTCCGTGACACGGACCCGAACCCGGACATTTTCGTAAAAGTCCGGGTTCGGGTTCGGTGTTCGTCGCTTTCTTCGCGCTTTTGTGACGCTTTCTTGGCGCTTTTTGAAAGGCTGCAAAGCAGCCAATCAACAAGCGTCATACTACTTGCCCCAAGAGGCCATCACAGCCATGCCTACTATTGGCATGGCTGTGATTGGCCAGAGCACCATGTGACCCAGCCTCTATTTAAGCTGGAGTCACATAGCGCCGCCCGTCACTCTGCTCTGATTAGCGTAGGGAGAGGTTGCGGCTGCGACAGTAGGGCGAGATTAGGCAGATTAACTCCTCCAAAGGACTTGATTAACTGATCGATCTGCAGCTGTGGATCATTGAGCTGCTGATCCTCAATTGCTCACTGTTTTTAGGCTGCACAGACCGTTTGTCAGTCTCATTTTTCTGGGGTGATCGGCGGCCATTTTGTGTCTTGTGGTGCGCCAGCACAAGCTGCGACCAAGTGCATTTAACCCTCAATGGTGTGGTTGTTTTTTGGCTAAAGCCTACATCAGGGTGAAGCTGTCACACCAAGTGCATTTAACCAGCAATAGTCTGTTCATTTTTTGGCCATATACAAAATCAGGGGCAAGCTGCGCCTGTCACCAAGTGCATTTAACCCTCAATGGTGTGGTTGTTTTTTGGCTAAAGCCTACATCAGGGTGAAGCTGTCACACCAAGTGCATTTAACCAGCAATAGTCTGTTCATTTTTTGGCCATATACAAAATCAGGGGCAAGCTGCGCCTGTCACCAAGTGCATTTAACCCTCAATGGTGTGGTTGTTTTTTGGCTAAAGCCTACATCAGGGTGAAGCTGTCACACCAAGTGCATTTAACCAGCAATAGTCTGTTCATTTTTTGGCCATATACAAAATCAGGGGCAAGCTGCGCCTGTCACCAAGTGCATTTAACCCTCAATGGTGTGGTTGTTTTTTGGCTAAAGCCTACATCAGGGTGAAGCTGTCACACCAAGTGCATTTAACCAGCAATAGTCTGTTCATTTTTTGGCCATATCCCAGTCTAATTCTGTCACTAAATCCATACCGGTCACCCAGCGCCTAAATACTAGGCCTCAAATTTATATCCAGCTAAATCTGTCCCTAGTGCTGTAGCTGGGCGAGTTATTTAGTGTCCGTTCAAGCACATTTCTTGTTCTGGGTTGAAATACAATTCCCAATTTAGCAATTTCATAATTTAGTGGTTCCTGCTATATCAGAGCTATTTGAAATCTATCCCAAAAAGGGTATATAATATTGAAGGTGCACATTGGGTCATTCAGAATAACTTCACACACACCCGCTACTGTGTATTTCCAAGTCTAATTCTGTCACTAAACCCATACCTGTCACCCAGCGCCTAAATACTAGGCCTCAAATTTAAATCCCTCTAAATCTCTCGTTACCCACCGCTGTACTGTTGTTGCTGGGCAAGATATTTAGTGTCCGTCAAAGCACATTTTTTGTTCTGGGTTGAAGTACAATTCCCAATTTAGCAATTTCATAATTTAGTGGTTTCTGCTATATCAGAGCTATTTGAAATCTATCCCTAAAAGGGTATATAATATTGAAGGTGCACATAGGGTCATTCAGAATAACTTCACACACACGCTTCTGTGCATTTCCAAGTCTAATTCTGTCACTAAATCCATACCGGTGACCCAGCGCCTAAATACTAGGCCTCAAATTTAAATCCCTCTAAATCTCTCGTTACCCACCACTGTACTGTTGTTGCTGGGCAAGATATTTAGTGTCCGTCAAAGCACATTTTTTGTTCTGGGTTGAAGTACAATTCCCAATTTAGCAATTTCATAATTTAGTGGTTTCTGCTATATCAGAGCTATTTGAAATCTATCCCTAAAAGGGTATATAATATTGAAGGTGCACATAGGGTCATTCAGAATAACTTCACACACACGCTTCTGTGCATTTCCAAGTCTAATTCTGTCACTAAATCCATACCGGTGACCCAGCGCCTAAATACTAGGCCTCAAATTTAAATCCCTCTAAATCTCTCGTTACCCACCGCTGTACTGTTGTTGCTGGGCAAGATATTTAGTGTCCGTCAAAGCACATTTTTTGTTCTGGGTTGAAGTACAATTCCCAATTTAGCAATTTCATAATTTAGTGGTTTCTGCTATATCAGAGCTATTTGAAATCTATCCCTAAAAGGGTATATAATATTGAAGGTGCACATAGGGTCATTCAGAATAACTTCACACACACGCTTCTGTGCATTTCCAAGTCTAATTCTGTCACTAAATCCATACCGGTGACCCAGCGCCTAAATACTAGGCCTCAAATTTAAATCCCTCTAAATCTCTCGTTACCCACCGCTGTACTGTTGTTGCTGGGCAAGATATTTAGTGTCCGTCAAAGCACATTTTTTGTTCTGGGTTGAAGTACAATTCCCAATTTAGCAATTTCATAATTTAGTGGTTCCTGCTATATCAGAGCTATTTGAAATCTATCCCAAAAAGGGTATATAATATTGAAGGTGCACATTGGGTCATTCAGAATAACTTCACACACACCCGCTACTGTGTATTTCCAAGTCTAATTCTGTCACTAAACCCATACCTGTCACCCAGCGCCTAAATACTAGGCCTCAAATTTAAATCCCTCTAAATCTCTCGTTACCCACCGCTGTACTGTTGTTGCTGGGCAAGATATTTAGTGTCCGTCAAAGCACATTTTTTGTTCTGGGTTGAAGTACAATTCCCAATTTAGCAATTTCATAATTTAGTGGTTTCTGCTATATCAGAGCTATTTGAAATCTATCCCTAAAAGGGTATATAATATTGAAGGTGCACATAGGGTCATTCAGAATAACTTCACACACACGCTTCTGTGCATTTCCAAGTCTAATTCTGTCACTAAATCCATACCGGTGACCCAGCGCCTAAATACTAGGCCTCAAATTTAAATCCCTCTAAATCTCTCGTTACCCACCGCTGTACTGTTGTTGCTGGGCAAGATATTTAGTGTCCGTCAAAGCACATTTTTTGTTCTGGGTTGAAGTACAATTCCCAATTTAGCAATTTCATAATTTAGTGGTTTCTGCTATATCAGAGCTATTTGAAATCTATCCCTAAAAGGGTATATAATATTGAAGGTGCACATAGGGTCATTCAGAATAACTTCACACACACGCTTCTGTGCATTTCCAAGTCTAATTCTGTCACTAAATCCATACCGGTGACCCAGCGCCTAAATACTAGGCCTCAAATTTAAATCCCTCTAAATCTCTCGTTACCCACCACTGTACTGTTGTTGCTGGGCAAGATATTTAGTGTCCGTCAAAGCACATTTTTTGTTCTGGGTTGAAGTACAATTCCCAATTTAGCAATTTCATAATTTAGTGGTTCCTGCTATATCAGAGCTATTTGAAATCTATCCCAAAAAGGGTATATAATATTGAAGGTGCACATTGGGTCATTCAGAATAACTTCACACACACCCGCTACTGTGTATTTCCAAGTCTAATTCTGTCACTAAACCCATACCTGTCACCCAGCGCCTAAATACTAGGCCTCAAATTTAAATCCCTCTAAATCTCTCGTTACCCACCGCTGTACTGTTGTTGCTGGGCAAGATATTTAGTGTCCGTCAAAGCACATTTTTTGTTCTGGGTTGAAGTACAATTCCCAATTTAGCAATTTCATAATTTAGTGGTTTCTGCTATATCAGAGCTATTTGAAATCTATCCCTAAAAGGGTATATAATATTGAAGGTGCACATAGGGTCATTCAGAATAACTTCACACACACGCTTCTGTGCATTTCCAAGTCTAATTCTGTCACTAAATCCATACCGGTGACCCAGCGCCTAAATACTAGGCCTCAAATTTAAATCCCTCTAAATCTCTCGTTACCCACCGCTGTACTGTTGTTGCTGGGCAAGATATTTAGTGTCCGTCAAAGCACATTTTTTGTTCTGGGTTGAAGTACAATTCCCAATTTAGCAATTTCATAATTTAGTGGTTCCTGCTATATCAGAGCTATTTGAAATCTATCCCAAAAAGGGTATATAATATTGAAGGTGCACATTGGGTCATTCAGAATAACTTCACACACACCCGCTACTGTGTATTTCCAAGTCTAATTCTGTCACTAAACCCATACCTGTCACCCAGCGCCTAAATACTAGGCCTCAAATTTAAATCCCTCTAAATCTCTCGTTACCGCTGTACTGTTGTAGCTGGGAAAGTTATTTAGTGCCCGTCAAAGCACATTTTTTGTTCTGGGTTGAAGTACAATTCCCAATTTAGCAATTTCATAATTTAGTGGTTCCTGCTATATCAGAGCTATTTGAAATCTATCCCAAAAAGGGTATATAATATTCAAGGTGCACATTGGGTCATTCAGAATAACTTCACACACACGCTTCTGTGCATTTCCAAGTCTAATTCTGTCACTAAATCCATACCGGTCACCCAGCGCCTAAATACTAGGCCTCAAATTTATATCCCGCTGAATTTGAATACAATACATTGGGCCAAATAATATATTTGTTGTTGTGGTGAACCATAACAATGAGAAAAACATCTAGTAAGGGACGCGGACGTGGACATGGTCGTGGTGGTGTTAGTGGACCCTCTGGTGCTGGGAGAGGACGTGGCCGTTCTGCCACATCCACACGTCCTAGTGTACCAACTACCTCAGGTCCCAGTAGCCGCCAGAATTTACAGCGATATATGGTGGGGCCCAATGCCGTTCTAAGGATGGTAAGGCCTGAGCAGGTACAGGCATTAGTCAATTGGGTGGCCGACAGTGGATCCAGCACGTTCACATTATCTCCCACCCAGTCTTCTGCAGAAAGCGCACAGATGGCGCCTGAAAACCAACCCCATCAGTCTGTCACATCACCCCCATGCATACCAGGGAAACTGTCTCAGCCTCAAGTTATGCAGCAGTCTCTTATGCTGTTTGAAGACTCCGCTGGCAGGGTTTCCCAAGGGCATCCACCTAGCCCTTCCCCAGCGGTGAAAGACATAGAATGCACTGACGCACAACCACTTATGTTTCCTGATGATGAGGACATGGGAATACCACCTCAGCATGTCTCTGATGATGACGAAACACAGGTGCCAACTGCTGCGTCTTTCTGCAGTGTGCAGACTGAACAGGAGGTCAGGGATCAAGACTGGGTGGAAGACGATGCAGGGGACGATGAGGTCCTAGACCCCACATGGAATGAAGGTCGTGCCACTGACTTTCACAGTTCGGAGGAAGAGGCAGTGGTGAGACCGAGCCAACAGCGTAGCAAAAGAGGGAGCAGTGGGCAAAAGCAGAACACCCGCCGCCAAGAGACTCCGCCTGCTACTGACCGCCGCCATCTGGGACCGAGCACCCCAAAGGCAGCTTCAAGGAGTTCCCTGGCATGGCACTTCTTCAAACAATGTGCTGACGACAAGACCCGAGTGGTTTGCACGCTGTGCCATCAGAGCCTGAAGCGAGGCATTAACGTTCTGAACCTGAGCACAACCTGCATGACCAGGCACCTGCATGCAAAGCATGAACTGCAGTGGAGTAAACACCTTAAAACCAAGGAAGTCACTCAGGCTCCCCCTGCTACCTCTTCTGCTGCTGCCGCCTCGGCCTATTCTGCTGCTGCCGCCTCGGCCTCTTCCTCCGCCTCTGGAGGAACGTTGGCACCTGCCGCCCAGCAAACAGGGGATGTACCACCAACACCACCACCACCACCTCCGTCACCAAGCGTCTCAACCATGTCACACGCCAGCGTTCAGCTCTCCATCTCACAAACATTTGATAGAAAGCGTAAATTCCCACCTAGCCACCCTCGATCCCTGGCCCTGAATGCCAGCATTTCTAAACTACTGGCCTATGAAATGCTGTCATTTAGGCTGGTGGACACAGACAGCTTCAAACAGCTCATGTCGCTTGCTGTCCCACAGTATGTTGTTCCCAGCCGGCACTACTTCTCCAAGAGAGCCGTGCCTTCCCTGCACAACCAAGTATCCGATAAAATCAAGTGTGCACTGCGCAACGCCATCTGTAGCAAGGTCCACCTAACCACAGATACGTGGACCAGTAAGCACGGCCAGGGACGCTATATATCTCCCTAACTGCACACTGGGTAAATGTAGTGGCAGCTGGGCCCCAGGCGGAGAGCTGTTTGGCGCACGTCCTGCCGCCGCCAAGGATCGCAGGGCAACATTCTTTGCCTCCTGTTGCCACCTCCTCCTTCTCGGCTTCCTCCTCCTCTTCTTCCACCTGCTCATCCAGTCAGCCACACACCTTCACCACCAACTTCAGCACAGCCCGGGGTAAACGTCAGCAGGCCATTCTGAAACTCATATGTTTGGGGGACAGGCCCCACACCGCACAGGAGTTGTGGCGGGGTATTGAACAACAGACCGACGAGTGGTTGCTGCCGGTGAGCCTCAAGCCCGGCCTGGTGGTGTGTGATAATGGGCGAAATCTCGTTGCAGCTCTGGGACTAGCCAATTTGACGCACATCCCTTGCTTGGCGCATGTGCTGAATTTGGTGGTGCAGAAGTTCATTCACAACTACCCCGACATGTCAGAGCTGCTGCATAAAGTGCGGGCCGTCTGTTCGCGCTTCCGGCGTTCACATCCTGCCGCTGCTCGCCTGTCTGCGCTACAGCGTAACTTCGGCCTTCCCGCTCACCGCCTCATATGCGACGTGCCCACCAGGTGGAACTCCACCTTGCACATGCTGGACAGACTGTGCGAGCAGCAGCAGGCCATAGTGGAGTTTCAGCTGCAGCACGCACGGGTCAGTCGCACTACAGAACAGCACCACTTCACCACCAATGACTGGGCCTCCATGCGAGACCTGTGTGCCCTGTTGCGCTGTTTCGAGTACTCCACCAACATGGCCAGTGGCGATGACACCGTTATCAGCGTTACAATACCACTTCTATGTCTCCTTGAGAAAACACTTAGGGCGATGATGGAACAGGAGGTGGCCCAGGAGGAGGAGGAGGAGGATGAGGAAGAGGGGTCATTTTTAGCACTTTCAGGCCAGTCTCTTCGAAGTGACTCAGAGGGAGGTTTTTTGCAACAGCAGAGGCCAGGTACAAATGTGGCCAGCCAGGGCCCACTACTGGAGGACGAGGAGGACGAGGATGAGGAGGAGGTGGAGGAGGATGAGGATGAGGATGAAGCATGGTCACAGCGGGGTGGCACCCAACGCAGCTCGGGTCCATCACTGGTGCGTGGCTGGGGGGAAAGGCAGGACGATGACGATACGCCTCCCACAGAGGACAGCTTGTCCTTACCCCTGGGCAGCCTGGCACACATGAGCGACTACATGCTGCAGTGCCTGCGCAACGACAGCAGAGTTGCCCACATTTTAACCTGTGCGGACTACTGGGTTGCCACCCTGCTGGATCCACGCTACAAAGACAATGTGCCCACCTTACTTCCTGCACTGGAGCGTGATAGGAAGATGCGCGAGTACAAGCGCACGTTGGTAGACGCGCTACTGAGAGCATTCCCAAATGTCACAGGGGAACAAGTGGAAGCCCAAGGCCAAGGCAGAGGAGGAGCAAGAGGTCGCCAAGGCAGCTGTGTCACGGCCAGCTCCTCTGAGGGCAGGGTTAGCATGGCAGAGATGTGGAAAACTTTTGTCAACACGCCACAGCTAACTGCACCACCACCTGATACGCAACGTGTTAGCAGGAGGCAACATTTCACTAACATGGTGGAACAGTACGTGTGCACACCCCTCCACGTACTGACTGATGGTTCGGCCCCATTCAACTTCTGGGTCTCTAAATTGTCCACGTGGCCAGAGCTAGCCTTTTATGCCTTGGAGGTGCTGGCCTGCCCGGCAGCCAGCGTTTTGTCTGAACGTGTATTCAGCACGGCAGGGGGCGTCATTACAGACAAACGCAGCCGCCTGTCTACAGCCAATGTGGACAAGCTGACGTTCATAAAAATGAACCAGGCATGGATCCCACAGGACCTGTCCGTCCCTTGTCCAGATTAGACATTAACTACCTCCCCATAACCATATATTATTGGACTCCAGGGCACTTCCTCATTCAATCCTATTTTTATTTTCATTTTACCATTATATTGCGATGCTACCCAAAGTTGAATGAACCTCTCCTCTGCCTGTGTGCTAGGCCTAAATATATGCCAATGGACTGTTGCAGTGGTGGCTGACATGAAGCCTGATTCTCTGCTATGACATGCAGACTAATTCTCTGCTGACATGAAGCCAGATTGTCTGTTACGGGACCTCTCTCCTCTGCCTGGGTGCTGGGCCTAAATTTATGACAATGGACTGTTGCAGTGGTGGCTGACGTGAAGCCTGATTCTCTGCTATGACATGCAGACTGATTCTCTGCTGACATGAAGCCAGATCGTCTGTTACGGGACCTCTCTGCTCTGCCTGTGTGCTAGGCCTAAATATATGCCAATGGACTGTTGCAGTGGTGGGTGACGTGAAGCCTCATTCTCTGCTATGACATGCAGACTGATTCTCTGCTGACATGAAGCCAGATTGTCTGTTACGGGACCTCTCTGCTCTGCCTGTGTGCTAGGCCTAAATATATGCCAATGGACTGTTGCAGTGGTGGCTGACGTGAAGCCTCATTCTCTGCTATGACATGCAGACTGATTCTCTGCTGACATGAAGACAGATTCTCTGTTACGGGACCTCTCTCCTCTGCCTGTGTGCTAGGCCTAAATATATGCCAATGGACTGTTGCAGTGGTGGGTGACGTGAAGCCTCATTCTCTGCTATGACATGCAGACTGATTCTCTGCTGTCATGAAGCCAGATTGTCTGTTACGGGACCTCTCTGCTCTGCCTGTGTGCTAGGCCTAAATATATGCCAATGGACTGTTGCAGTGGTGGGTGACGTGAAGCCTCATTCTCTGCTATGACATGCAGACTAATTCTCTGCTGACATGAAGACAGATTCTCTGTTACGGGACCTCTCTCCTCTGCCTGTGTGTGTGCTGGGCCTAAATATATGCCAATGAACTGTTGCAGTGGTGGCTGACGTGAAGCCTCATTCTCTGCTATGACATGCAGACTGATTCTCTGCTGACATGAAGCCAGATTCTCTGTTACGGGACCTCTCTCCTCTGCCTGTGTGCTAGGCCTAAATATATGCCAATGGACTGTTGCAGTGGTGGCTGACGTGAAGCCTCATTCTCTGCTATGACATGCAGACTAATTCTCTGCTGACATGAAGACAGATTCTCTGTTACGGGACCTCTCTCCTCTGCCTGGGTGCCGGGGCCTAAATATCTGAGAATGGACTGTTCCAGTGGTGGGTGACGGGAAGCCAGATTCTCTGCTATGGAACCTCTCTCCAATTGATTTTGGTTAATTTTTATTTATTTAATTTTTATTTTAATTAATTTCCCTATCCACATTTGTTTGCAGGGGATTTACCTACATGTTGCTGCCTTTTGCAGCCCTCTAGCCCTTTCCTGGGCTGTTTTACAGCCGTTTTAGTGCCGAAAAGTTCGGGTCCCCATTGACTTCAATGGGGTTCGGGTTCGGGACGAAGTTCGGATCGGGTTCGGATCCCGAACCCGAACATTTCCGGGATGTTCGGCCGGACTTCTCGAACCCGAACATCCAGGTGTTCGCTCAACTCTACTCTTGAAAAACAGGGAGGAAAGACTAAAACAAAAAAACTAAAATGTTCATGGCAGGAAGAGTTAAGTTCCAGTCTCTACTAAACCAGTTTTACCAAATCTTCTAAATTTGTAAAATTGGACAGAATTATTCAAGTTTGTTGTTCTTAGTTAAATGTGGTTGATTCTTATTGAAATGACTATAATCAATAGCCAAAACCTGGGCTAGATAAAGGGAGAGGATGCGTTAACAGTATATTCCAATACCATTAAAGGAAGTTTAAGAAAATAACCTAACAATGGGAAATGTTAAAAAACAACAACTTGTATTGAAATTTTATTTTATTTTTTTAACATTTCCCATTGTTAGGTTAATTTCTTAAACTTCCTTTAATGGTATTGGAATATACTCCACCACTCGAACCCCAAATCTCTGGGATCATTGCTCCATTTTGACTATTTTCCCACAGAGGTATCATCATGTACATCGAAGTGATTGCTACAGATGCTCACTGGCCTCAATGATGAAGCAAGCATGTATGGCATTAGACCACTATGGCCAGTGAGTGGCCACAATAGTTACTTGATATGTGATGTCATCACTACAGGTAAGAATGAAAAAAAACTGTGGAGGACCACAGGATCAGCAGGGCTATAGAGCTGGAGGGTTGGGGCTGTAATGTTAATGGTTGTTTTATTTTTATTTATTTTTTACAACATTTCCTACAGTTAATTAATTCCTGTACCTCTATGATGTGGTAATTAGAAGTGAAAGGGTGGGAAAGGGTGGCGTGCACCCAATGCAAATAGCTTGTGTCATCTTGATCCTCTTTAGGCCTTGTTCACAATTTGCTGTAGTTTTTTGCTTACAAAGAAGTCTAGGTTGGGGAAGTGTCCATATGTGAGTAGCCTCAGGGCTTCTGACTGAGCCATACAATCTCTTAGTTAAACTGTTATAAACAAATGCACTTGTACATCATAACAACCAACACAACTAAGTTATCTGAAGGTTCAAATCTTTCATGTTAAGCTGAGTTCACACTTCAGTTATTTGGTCAGTCATTTCCATCAGTTATAATTTGTGAGCCAGAACCAGTTGTGAAGCCTACCCGGAGATAAGGTATAATGGCAAGATTTCCATCTGTTTTGTGTTTTTGACCCGAACCTGGCTTTGGCTCATTATAGCTAATGGAAATAACTGACCAAATAATTGAAGTGTGAACTTGACCTTATCAGACTTCTTTGGAGATGAGCTAAAATATTTTATAGAATCATTTTGTCCAATCAGTAGGGCTTATGCAAATAAAGAAGCCCCGCTGATTGGACAAAATGATTCTAACAGTCCTGCTGATTGGACAAAATGATTCTGTAGAATCTTTTAGCTCATCTCTAATATTTCCTACTATGTTGCCATTAGAGATGAGCAAATCATTTCTTAAACCAATCCTATTCAACCAGAATTTTGTAACAATTTGAAGTGGGCTCCAATCCAAATTTTTTGTGACTCAATTCAGATGAATTTTGGAGAGAGATAAAGAGATACATGTATTAGATCAATTGGAGCACTTTCTATTTGGGTAGAATTGAATTGGTCAACAGATGGATTTGGCTGAATCTAACCCAAATCGATTTTTTGAGCAATTCACTCATCTGTAGTTGATAACCAGAATATTTTACCTTGGATTTATAATGCCCAACAGATAAACAGAGATCATCTACAATCCCTGCACTTGGCTATCATGATAAGCACTATTAGAAGATGTCATTACAGATGGGACAGCCATGTAAGTGGCATTTCCATAATGGAAAATCTTTTTTCTTCAGCAAGAACATTTTTATATAAAGCATGTTCAGCCATTACAGTAGCGCTTGTCTTTGCAAAGTCTTAAACTACATTTCCATGGTTTATTTCTCCTTTGCAGTAGTTTACAACCTTGGTTATTTTCCATAAGATAAAGTATTGAATAAATATCCAGTCTCTTTAGGACAAGAGTAATTAAATTTAGCAAAATAACACTCATCTGACATGCATTTTTTTTTTACTAAGGCATAAGCCGCATTGTTTAAGCAGCATGCTGTGGGCTGAGGTAGAACATAAAGGGACCACTTGCTGCTTTTCATTTTAGCAAAGCAATCCACCCCGTTGTGTATAGTTACTTTATGTTAACCAGTACTGTTACATTTTTAGAACTAATGATCTCTAGAGAAACATGCAAAAGCTTTTACATATTGAGGACTTTAGTCTTTTAAAAATAGTTTCCAAAAGGCATATTGTGAATGACTGCTTTTCAAAATAATTAGAAATATGTGAAAACAAGATCTTTGACAAGCATGTCATCTAGCTAGAAGATTTCAGATTTTTTTAAATCAGCAATCAGCAGCGGTTCTGTAAAATGAATATGTATGATTTTCATTTGATGTAATGCGGTGTAAGTAAATCTGTGGCATTTAATTGCCTTGCCAGGAAAATACCATCTAAGTGATATTTGTGATCCTCCATCACATACGGTGCCAAGATGTTTTAAAACTGACACTCGTTTGTCTAGATCTCAATGTAGAAACATTGATTAATAGGAACATGGTTGCTTCTAGTGATAAGCGAATTATTCAAAAGTTCCATTCGGCTGCTTTGCCAAATTAAAAATAATAATTAGCTTTGTGACAAAATATTTTGTCACAAAATGCATTTCTTTGTAAGTAGTGGGTGCAATGACAAGGAGTGGTAATTATGCCACTCCCCATCATTGTACCCCTCAGATGCCATGTTCAAACATGATCCGGCCATCTGATATAGATAACAGTGTCAAATAAAAGAAAAAAAATCATGCTTACCTGATCCATTTGCTTGCGACCGACAGTCCGTCGCCATCTTTCTAGAAGATCTGGCGTGAAATCTCGCACGGCCCGTAGTGACATCATACATCACTGCGCATGGGATTTCCTGCAAGATCTTCAAGCAAGATGGTGGCATGCGGCCTGTCGCAAGCAAAAGGATCAGGTAAGTCAGATTGTTTTTGGTTTATTACACTATTTCAGGTTAAATCGATTTGTTACCACGAAGCACGAGGACATTTGGACGAATTGAATTTATATTGAAATTTGGATCGAAGGCCATGAAGTGGACACTAGTTGCTTCCAAAGAAGTCCTTCAGAAAAAAACATATTAAATAGCATAAGACCCATAAAGGGGGATGACCAAAAGAATAAGTAGGTGCTCATGGCTTAGTCCAGGGGTGCACAACCTTTTTTGGTCTGGGGGCCGCATTGTCACATCGCTCTATTTCAAGGGGCCACAAATAAAAAAATGTTGATCGGCGCTAATCTGCCTATTACACAAGCCAGTGCAAAGTGACTGGGGAGGAATGATCACTACCACAGTCGTGCTGCAGATAATCGGACATCTTTCATCCTGATAAAATATGCAAATCAGCCATCAAATGAGCAATTCCTTGTTTATGGACTGATCAGCTGCACGATTATACCGGCCAGATATAAGATATGAGCGCTCCTATGAACACTTGTTCCCAGTAATTGTCCCATATATCGTGCTGCAGCATAGCCCCTGAAACCAGTAAGTTATACTTACCTGCTCCCCGCCTCTCTGGTTCTTCGAACTGCCTCCGCTGTTTATACCTGGCAGTGCATGGACATGGTCATACACGACTCCAGACAATGACTGGCTTAGGCGGTGATGTGGCCACAAGCAGCGTGTCACTGCTGAAGCCAGTCATTGACTGGAGCCGTGCAAGTGACCATGGCCATGCACTGCCAGGTGTAAACAGAGCAGGAACCGGAAGATGGAGGCAGCGCAGAGGACCAGAGCGGAGTGGAGCAGGTAATTATGAATTTTCTATTTCAGAGGCCATGCTGCAGGAACTTGTTAAAAATCATTTTTACCAGAAAAGTGGCGACATTTCCTTCCATCCTGCCTCCTATTTATAAATCAGCCTTTTCCCTCACTGCAGAGGCCGGCGCTCACTTGTTATTACCTCCTCCTGCCCCCAGTAATAGGGGCCCTGCAGTAACCAGTAAGCACTTTACCTTGCTAGTGGGGAAGGCGCCTATTGGTTAACGCTTGAATGACCAGGCCCAAAAAGGCCTTAAGGACCAAACACTTTTTTGTGATTTAGTGCGCGTGGTGGTT
Source organism: Bufo gargarizans (assembly GCF_014858855.1). Taxonomy (NCBI): domain Eukaryota; kingdom Metazoa; phylum Chordata; class Amphibia; order Anura; family Bufonidae; genus Bufo; species Bufo gargarizans. The sequence continues at coordinate 434,579,766 of NC_058083.1, read as the reverse complement.
CAAATGGTTGTAACTATCTTATTTGTTGGACTACCAAAATAATTTTTGCAACAATTTTTATTTGTGGGGAAACAGTACAAAATGTTTTTAAAAAGTATTTTTATTTTATTTTTTTCAAACTATAGCTCCTTATTCTCTAAATATGCAAACTGACACCAAAATAAATTAATATAATTAGTTCTCAATTTTGTGTAGGCCGTTTTGCTATATAATATGAAAAGTTTCATGTGAATGGGGCGGCAATGGTAATGGTTTTGATTGGTGTGGGTGTTTTTTCTTTTATGTATTTTTTTTTTTTTTTTTTTACTTAATATATATTTCTGCTACATAATATGTCCCCCAAGAGGTCATAAAAAGACTTTGGGGCACACTGTCCCTTTTTAAAATTTTGCACTTTTTCATAAAAAGACTGTGGTGGGACAGTGAACACTCTTTTATTAAGCACTTTTTCCTTTTTATTTTATTTATTTAGTGTTCAAATTTTTTTTATCATTTTTTAACTTTTTTTAAATATATTTTTACCACATAATTTGTCCCCAAGAGGTCAATGAAAGACCTTTTGGGAGACAATAAGTGAATTTTTTTTGTACTATTACCACTGTAACTGGAGCATCCAAAGGAGCCCCAGTTGCATGGAAACCAGCCTGCTGCGGAGGCTTTGTACCAGGGCAGCGCTCCTCTGTTCCCGAGACACCCAGCGATCACATGATCGCTGGGTCCACACTGCAGAGTGCTCATAGAGGAGGAGGCAGAAGTGCTAATAAAGCGCTTCTGTCTTCTCCTCGGCTTCCCTGCTCTCACTAATAGCCGGGGACCCTTTCTGCTCCTGCTACAGTGCAGGAGCAAAACCTGTGATCCATCTGCTGTGCGGCGCTCTGGGCAGAAACACAGCTGATTGCAGGATCAGCTGTGTTTCTGCCCAGCAGGCCGGGGGCCGCAAACCATGGCTCTGGGGGCCGCATGCGGCCCGCGGGCCGCAGGTTGTGCACCCCTGGCTTAGTCCATCGGGCAATGTATGTAAAAGCAACTTCATTACTGTTATAGCCATAAAGTGACCACCATCAGCGTAGGAACAATATTATGCTTCTTGCACTATGGCTTTTTCAGTATTTTGCGGTCGCAAAACACGGATCCGCAAAAAATACAGATGACATCCGTGTGCATTCGTTTTTTTGCGGAACAGAACAGATGGCCTCTTATAGAACAGTACTATACTTATCCGTTATGCGGACAATAATAGGACATGTTGTATCTTTGAACGGAAATACGGAAATCGAATGCATGCAGAGTACATTCAGTTTTTTTTTGCAGAACCATTGAAATGAATGGCTCAGTCTACGGACCGTATACGGAACGCAAAAAATGGCCTGTAAACAGAAAAAAGAAAACAGTTGTGTAAAAGAGGCCTTAATATGTAATGAACATACAGAAATTCTAGCTTAAAGCATAAGTTCTTGGTTGTCTGGGAAGAATAAGCGCTGAATAAGCGCTAGATCAGAGCAAGAAGTATTTGACTAAAACCACCACATGCATATATGTTTTCTGTGACTACCAGATGTATAAGGGGGTCAATGATCGACCACATAACAAAGAACAGATAGAATAGAAACATGGTTGCCAGTTATGAGTGAAGCTGAAAGTTTTCCTCCACTGCAGTATACAATAAAAGTAATCATCCATTTGAACTTCTTAGATTCAAAATTCTTGCTGATTAATTGAACACTATAGCCCTGATTCATCAAGACTATGTCCACTGTGCCGGTCTTGATAGGGCCTACGCTGCAGGAGGAGGCATGTAATTTATGAAGAGGCACAGACCTTGTTCTAAATTAAAAGCCTCCTCTGGCTCTTCATGATGTAAATAATTATTAATGAGCCAAGGCCGATGGCAATGCCTTCTTTTTGTGAAGTTGGCAAGGGAGACATAAAATGCTAAATGAGACTAGAAAATATGTATTTGCATTGAAGAGTCACAAATCTGGTGGATTTAAAACTTTTTTACACCAAAAACTCGTGTAGAGTGATTAATACATTTCCCCGTGTGTCTTTTACAAGAGTTGGCACTCAGTATTCCTGATACAGAGCACCTGCATAGTCATAGAATGAAATAATTATGTCTAGAGCCACCTCTAAACTTTAGACTAAACCAACAAAGCTAAATTTTTAAAAAGGTTTATACTTGAACTTGAGTTACAAGATACGATTTTATATATTCAATGCCTAACTGTTTGAAGTAATGGCATAATGAATGGTGAGTGTGACATGAATATTATTTTTGCAGCCAATAGAAATAATTGAAAACATGAATGATTTTATGACTGCTATAGAAGCATTACTTCTCTGGGAGCCATTGCCTTAACAACCTCCATAATATTGATCTAATATGTAATATGCTTTCTGATAATCATTTTTTTCATTTAAAGGGTCACAGAGTTTTCAAAAAACTTTTGATATGTCATAGAGACATATCAAAAGTTTGGATCGGTGGGGGCTGAGTAATGAGCTCAAAAGAAGTCTATGGGCCTGTCTTAATTCCATCCCATGCAGCAAGGAGGGAGAGCGCGATTATACTGTAAGAGTGCTTCTCTCTCCTCATTGTAGCAATTGATGGGGGTCACCCTGACTAACTCACTGACAATAAAACCTATCAGTAATTATATGTACACTGTCATGTATGTTGCTTGAAAATTTGAAAAATTGCTACTAAACTTATAAGCCTTTTAATGTCCCCAAAAATAAAAGGATGAAAAATAATGCTACCATATCATAAAGCGGTTATATGGTAAATATAATTTATTACCAATTTTGTAAGGTATGACTATCTGTCTAAAAAACAGGGATATTCAAATTTAGAAAATTGTTACTTTTGTAAAATTTGCCTTAATTTTTGAAATTTCGATAAATAAAAACAAAATGTACAAAAAAGTTACCACCACCGTAAAGTGAAAAATTTATATAAATAAAAACAAAATGTACAAAAAACTTACCACCACCGTAAAGTAGTGTTGAGCGAGCATGCTCAGCCGAACTGCTGTTCGGCTCGAGCATCGTTATGCTAGGCACATCGCAGTGTTCGGCCGAATACTGCGTGTACTCGAGTACAATTTAATACATTGAAAGTCAATGGGAGACCCGAGCATCAAACCAGGCACCCCGTGCTCTGAAGAAGAGAGGGTGTCTGGTTCACAAAAAAAGGTTAAAAATGGATGGAAACCCCATCAAAATGGTTTGAAACAGCATTAGGAGGATGGCTGGATGCATCTTGTACTCCCATTAACTGTGACATACAATAGACAACCACACAAAGCTACGTGCCGAAAGCCAGCTATGTGCAAGCCAACAATCTATCCATTAAACAGATAACAGTCAGCATACCTTACAATGGCAGCCTTGTGTACTATGAGACATTCCAAACCAGCTCTCATCTGACAAGACTATGAATCCAATAGATGGTGTTGTTCATGAGTAGTGTAGATCGCAGATATTCTAATTAAGAATTTTTATCACGAATTTTTATCACCCTAATGATATTGATCTAGGTGCGCAGGTCCACCCAAGCCATCTAACAGATATGAAGCAACTTTGAGGCTTATTGGCTCTCATTCAGATGAGAGCTGGTTTGGAATGCCCCAGACGGGATGGAATGTTTAGGAATGATAGAACTTAATAGGAAAGTATGCAATAAAGTTTGATGATGATGGGATAGAATGTTTATGAGTGATAGATCGTAAATATTCCTATCTGAGGAAAAAAAAAAAAAGCTGGATTGGAATGTCTCTCAGTGCACAAGGCTGCCATTGTAGGGTATGCTGACTGTTATCTGTCTCATGGATAGATTGTTGGCTTGCACATACTTGGCTTTTAGCATATAGCCTTTGTGTGGTTGTCTATTGTATGTCATACCGTAGGTAATGGGAGTCCACAATACATCCAGACATCCTCCCAATGCTGTTTCCAAACTATTTTGGTGGGGTTTCCATCAATTTTTAACTTTTTTGTGAACCAGACACTCTCTTCTCTTCCGAGAAGGGGGTGCCTCCGGTTCTCCAAGCGACTTCCATTGTGTTTGGGTGCTTGGTAGAGCACATGAACATACCAATGTGTTTGGCCAGAGCACACCAGCGCTTAGTACAATGTGTCACTAAAAAAACCTATCTCAGAATCATATGGACTTGTATAAGCATTCCAAAGTTATTATAACATAAAAAGTGGCTGCATCCTTAGGTGTTAATAATAGTGTTGATCACGATGCTCGGCACATGGTGGTATTCGGCAGACTACCGCATGTGCTTGAGTGCAATACTCGAGTCTCCTCCCCGCACGTTTGTTGGCTGCTACACCATCAATAAACGTGCAGATGAGTACTGCCCTTCACTGTAATGCTGTAGCCATGTTGGTTACTGGCATAACAGGGATTAGCTGGCCGGAAAGCGTCATCGGGTGCTATATAGCACCCGATGACACATGTTCAGCTCAGTGTTAGTCAGGGAGAGCTGTGCTGAAAAAGGGAAAGTTAGCATAGGGAGTGAATTTCTTTTTTTTAAGTTGAAAAACTTGTCAGAGACCCAAAAGTCTTTTTAAGGGCTATTGTTGTGTGTGGTAGTGTTGAGCGCGAATATTCTTTTTTTTTTTTTGCGAATATCGGCACTTCGCTAATTCGAGAATATTTCGAATATAACGCTATAAATTCATTATTTCGAATATTTTATTTTTATTTTTTTATTGTTATATTTTTTTCTTTCCCACTTCCCAAAAGTAGTTTTTACCTGTTCTGCTGTTCTGAGGATTCCTGGCGTCCTGGCTGCTCCAGTCAGTGCCCGTTGCCGCTTCTGCCAACTTCCGTGCTCATGGAGCGTCCCCATCACCATGGGAACGCCTCCATACTAGAATGTACTGTTGGATGTGAGAATTAAGTTGAAATCGCAATGCGATTAATATAACTTGAAGTAATCGCATTGCGATTTCAATTTATAGCTGGGTTTCTAATGGGTCAGCTTGCTAGAATTAACGAAGTTAACGAATATTGAATATAGCAGTGCTAAGTTGAAATCGCCATGCGATTAATATAACTTGAAGTTAATCGCATTGCAATTTCAACTTAGACCTGGTTTACTATGGTTGGCTTGGTAGAATTAGCGAAGATGACGAATATGACGAATGTATTAGTCATATTCCTCAAAACGAAGATAATGAAATATTCTCCATCTTTGTTTTAGCTCCATATTCGTCAACTTTGCTAATTCTAGCGATCAAATAGGAAAGTTGACTATAGAGACAGCTGTGTTTAATTCGCTATGCGATTATTACTTAGCTTTTTTTTAAATAAATAGAATAATTATAATACTTGATAATTATTATAATTATTCTATTTATAAAAAAAAGCAAAGTAATATAATCGCATAGCGAATTAAACACAGCTGTCTCTATAGTCAACTTTCCTATATGATAACTAGAATTATCGAAGTCGACGAATATGGAGCTAAAACGAAGATGGAGATTATTTTGTTATCTTCATCTTGAGGAATATAACGAATACATTTGTCATATTCGTCATCTTCGCTAATTCTAAATATCAAACCAATAGGAAAGCTGCCTTAAGTTAAAATCGCAATACGAGATTATTTAAATCGCATATTAATCGCGATAACTAGAATAATGATGAATATTTGATTTCTACGAATATAAGACGAATATTCTAGCGAATATTCCATAATTTTGTCGAAATCGAATATGGCACCTCCCGCTCATCATTAGTGTGTGGCAGCAGCAATATATATTTTTAGCGCAACCTGCGCTAAATTGCTAAAACTTTACAGACCCAAAAGTCCTTTTAAGGACTTTCAACAAAGGAGAAAAAAGAAAGCGTCACTCACCAAAAAATACTCTTTGCAGCTTTATTCACATAAAATGCTCAGCGTCATGCGGGCAAAACATAGCTAGAAGGCAACAGACGTTTCACGCTTGTTGCGCTTTTTCAAGGGCTTGACAAAGCGCAACAAGCGCAAAATGGCTGTTACCTTCTAGCTGTGTTTTGCCAGCATGATGCTGACCTTTTTATGTGAAAAAAGCAGCAAAAAGTATTTTTGGGTGAGTGCCGCATTCTTTTTTCTTTTCTTTCCTTTGTTGCAAATACTACTTGTTTTTATGCTGGTTACTCACTTTCGATCAGTGCAGCATCAAATTAAATCCCACACCTACAGCAGTGCCGACCGTATCCTCTACAAATTACTCCTTTTAACAACTATTGTGTGTGGCGGCAATATCTATTTTTAGTGCATCCTGCTATAAATAGCGTGCAATAGTTAGGCCGCTGCAGACAGTGACATTAGCTGCGCTACATCTCCTGTGTAACGTGTGCACATCCAAAAAATATCAATGACATCCAGTGTACTTTTTTCATAGACGAAGTCCGCTGTGGACATTGACATTACCTGGGGTAAATCTCCTGTGTAACGTTTTCACATCCCAAATACCTGTGACATTCCCTGTAATTTTTTATTAGTCGCTGGTGACAGCATTGACATTATCTGAGTTATTTCTCCTGTGTAACGTTTCCACATCCCAAATACCTGGGACATTCCCTGTAATTTTATATTAGCCGCTGCTGACATCAGCGACATTATCTGCGGTATTTTTTCTGTGTAACGTTTCCATATCCCAAATAACCGTGACATTCCCTGTAATTTTATATTAGCCGCTAATGACATCAGCGACATTATCTGCGGTATTTCTCCTGTGTAACATTTTCACATCCCAAATACCTGGGACATTCCCTGTAATATTTTATTAGCTGCTGGTGACAGCATTGACATTATCTGTGGTATTTCTCCTGTGTAACATTTCCACATCCCAAATACCTGTGACATTCCCTGTAATTTTATATTAGCCGCTGCTGACATCAGCGACATTATCTGCAGTATTTCTTCTGTGTAACGTTTCCACATCCAAAATACCTTTGACATTGCCTGTAATTTTATATTAGCCGCTGGAGAAATCAGCGACATTATCTGCGGTATTTTTCCTGTGTAAAGTTTCCACATCCCAAATAACTGTGACATTCCCTGTAATTTTATTTTAGCCGCTGATGACATCAGCGATATTATCTGCAGTATTTCCCCTGTGTAACGTTTCCACATCTCAAAAAACGTGACATTCCCTGTAATTTTATATTAGCCGCTGTTGACATCAGCAACATTATCTGCGGTATTTCTCATGTGTAACGTTTCCACATCCCAAATACCTGGGACATTCCCTGTAATATTTTATTAGCTGCTGGTGACAGCATTGACATTATCGGCAGTATTTCTCCTGTGTGACGTTTCCACATCCAAAATACCTGTGACATTCCCTGTAATTTTTTATTAGCCGCTGCTGACATCAGAGACATTATCTGCTATATTTCTCCTGTGTAACGTTACCACATCCAAAACACCTGTGAAATCCCCTGTAATTTTTTATTAGCCGCTGGTGACATAAGCAACATTATCTGTGGTATTTCTCCTGTGTAACATTTCCACATTATAAATACCTGTGACATTCCCTGTAATTTTTTATTAGCCGCTTCTGACATCAGCAACATTATCTGCGGTATATCTCCTGTGTGACATTTCCACATCCTAAATACCCTTTTTTATTTTTCTGCGCATATACTTACAAATCCTATACTACTGTACGTGTGACATACTTTCAAGCATATATAACATTTAATATGAAGAAGGTGAACAGTAAGGGACAGGGAAATGGCCATGATGCTGATGGTGCACGCAGAGGCCGTCGCCCTGGGTGCGTTGAAACTGTGCCTGCTGCCAGAGCACAAGAAAAACAATCATCCACAATACCTAGCTTCATGTCCCAGTTTAAAGGATGGCGCAGGACAACTGTCTCGAAGTCCACAGTCACAAGAAGATGATGGTGGGGAACGGCAAATAGTGTTTCACGAGGTTGATGGTGAGGATGAGACATAGTTTTCAATAACTGAGGTTGTTGGGTCAACAAGTCAGGAGGATGAGCAGAGTGAGGAAGTGGAAGAGGAGTTGGTGGATAATGAAGTCACTGACCCAACCTGGGAAGGTGGCAAACCGAGCGAGGACAGCAGTACAGAGGGGGAAGGATCTGTAGCACCACAACAGGCTGGAAGATGCAGTGGGGTGGCAAAAGGGACTGTTCCCTGCAGCACACCCTTGCGGAAATCTCCCTTGCCAAGGGGTAGGTGTTCTGCAGTCTGGCGCTTTTTTGAGGAAAGTGCGAACGACAAAAGAATTGTAATTTGCAACCTGTGCCATACAAATACAAAAATGAGCAGGTGCGTGAACACAACCTCCCCACCACCAGCATGATCCGCCACATGGCATCAAAGTACCGTAATAGATGGGCCGAACGCCTGGGTCCACAATCTGTGACTGCGAGTCACACCACTGCCTCCTCTTCCCCTTTATTACGTGCTGGCCAGGATCCTGTCGAAAGCGCAGACCCAGATGCCTCCCTTCCTGAACCTGGACCTTCACAATAACCATCAGCGACCACATCCACTTTCGTGTCCCAGCGCAGCGTACAAATGTCCTTAACCCAGGCATTTGAACGCAAGCGCAAATACTTTCCAAATTACTGGCACTGGAAATACCTAAAATTAACGAAGTTAACGAATATGGAATATAGCAGTGCTAAGTTGAAATCGCAATGCGATTAATATAACTTGAAGTAATCGCATTGCGATTTCAACTTAGCACTGCTATATTCTATATTCGTTAACTTCGTTATTTCTAGCAGGCTGACCCATTAGAAACCCAGCTCTGAGTTGAAAATCACAATGAGATTACTTCAAGTTATATTAATCACATTGAGATTTCAACTTAATTCTCACATCCGACAGTACATTCTAGTATGGAGGTGTTCCTATGGTGATGGGGACGCTCCATGAGCACGGAAGTCGGCAGAAGCGGCAACGGGCACTGACTGGAGCAGCCAGGAAGCCAGGAATCCTCAGAACAGCAGAACAGGTAAGAACTACTCTTGGGAAGTGGGAAAGAAAAAAATATAACAATCGAAAAAAAAAAAAACGAATATTCAAAATAACGAATTTATAGCGCTATATTCAAAATATTTGCAAATTAGCAAACTGCCGATATTTGCAAAAAAAATTTGCTATTTGAATATTCGCGCTCAACACTACCACACACAACAATAGTCCTTAAAAAGACTTTTGGGTCTCTGACAAGTTTTTCAACTTAAAAAAAAAAATCACTCCCTACGCTAACTTTCCCTTCTTCAGCACAGCTCTCCCTGACAAACACTGAGCTGAACATGTGTCATCGGGTGCTATATAGCACCCGATGACGCGTTCCGGCCAGCTAATCCCTGTAATGCCAGTAACCAACATGGCTACAGCATTACAGTGAAGGGCAGTACTCACCTGCACATTTATTGACTGCGTAGCAGCCAACAAACGTGCGGGGAGGAGACTTGAGCATTGCACTCGAGCACATGCGGTATTCTGCCGAATACCACGATGTGCCGAGCATCGTGATCAACACTATTATTAACACCTAAGGATGCAGCCACTTTTTATGTTATAATAACTTTGGAATGCTTATACAAGTCCATATGATTCTGAGATAGTTTTTTTTTTGTGACACATTGTACTAAGCGCTGGTGTGCTCTGGCCAAACAAATTGGTATGTTCATGTGCTCTACCAAGCACCCGAACACAATGGAAGTCACTTGGAGAACCCCAGGCACCCTCTTCTCGGAAGAGAAGATGGTGCCTGGTTCACAAAAAAAAGTTACATTTTGATGGAAACCCCACCAAAATAGTTTGGAAACAGCATTGGGAGGATGTCTGGATGTATCGTGGACTCCCATTACCTACGGTATGACATACAATAGAGAACCACACAAAGGCTATATGATAAAAGCCAGGTATGTGCAAGCCAACAATCTATCCATGAGACAGATAACAGTCAGCATACCCTACAATGGCAGCCTTGTGCACTAAGAGACATTCCAAACCAGCTTTTTTACTTTTTCCTCAGATAGGAATATCAACGATCTATCACTCATAAACGTTCTAGCCCATCATCATCAGACTTTATTGCATACTTTCCTATTAAGTTCTATCATTCCTAAACATTCCATCCCATCTGGGGTATTCCAAACCAGCTCTCATCTGAATGAGAGCCAATAAGCCTCAAAGTTGCTTCATATCTGTTAGATGGCTTGGGTGGACCTGCGCACCTAGATCTTTATCATTAGGGTGACAAAAAGTTTTCTGATTGTCCTAACATAATATTCAATAACCTTTCTATACAGTTTTGTCATGTAAATTCCTTTGCAAAAACATGGGCATATGGGAAAAACTGCTCAAAAACCATTTGCATGGAAAATTCGTGATAACAATTCTTAATTAGAATATTTGCGATCTACACTACTGAGAGCTGGTTTGGAATGTCTCATAGTACACAAGGCTGCCATTGTAAGGTATGCTGACTGTTATCTGTTTAATGGATAGATTGTTGGCTTGCACATACCTGGCTTTCGGCACATAGCTTTGTGTGGTTGTCTATTGTATGTCACAGATAATGGGAGTACAAGATGCATCCAGCCATCCTCCTAATGCTGTTTCAAACCATTTTGATGGCGTTTCTATCAATTTCTAACCTTTTTTTGTGAACCTTCTTCAGAGCAGGGGGTGCCTGGTTTGATGCTCGGGTCTCCCATTGACCCCCACTTCTCCTCTCCTGTCTCCTCCTCCACTTCCATCTCAGAATTATCCTCTTGCAGCACCAGTTAGCCATCAGTTGGTAGCTGGATGCAGTGTAGCACTGCAGTGGAGAAGCGTCAGCAGGCCGTGCTTAATCTGATCTGCTTAGGTAACAAACAGCACACCGCTGCAGAGCTATGGCAGGGTATAAGAGACCAGACTGAGCTGTGGCATGGTTGTGTCTGATAATGGTCGTAACCTGGTGGCTGCTTTTGAGCTCAGCAAGATCACACACGTCCTATGCCTAGCCCACGTCTTGAACTTAGTGGTTCAGCGGTTTCTCAAAACCTACCCCAATTTGCCTGAGGTACTGGTGAAGGTGCGCCGCATGTGTGCCCATTTCCGCAAGTCATCGACAGCTTCCACCGGTCTGTCAACGCTGCAACAGTGATTACAATTGCCAGCTCACCAACTGTTGTGCGTCGTGAGCACGCACTGGAACTCCACGTTCCACATGTTGGCCAGGCTTTGAGAGCAGTATTGGAATACCAGCTGCAACATGGTCGTCGCCTTTCTAATCAGCTTCCGCTCTTCACAAGCGAGGAGTGGGCATGAATGTCTGACTTCTGTGAGGTTTTAAGAAACTTTGAGGTATCAACACAGAGGGTGAGCGGCGATAACGCTATTATCAGCGTCACCATCCCATTTCTGTGTCTGCTCAAACGCTCGCTGCTCACAATTAAGGCCTACGCTTTGCATGTGGAAGAGGTGAAAATGGGAGAAGACATTACACAGGGTGATAGCCAGACCACCCTCAGTTTGTTTTATCAGCGCAAATTGGATGATGATGATGATGATGATGATGATGAGGAGGAGGAGATAGTTGCCTCCGCTATAGAGGGTAGTACTCATGGCGTTGATGGACATAAGAAGAGGAGGAGGATGAGGAGATTGAGAGTCATCCTTCTGATGATGACAGCGAAGTCTTGCCTGTTGGGACTCTGGCACACATGGCTGACTTTATGTTAGGCTGCCTTTCCTGTGACCCACGCGTTTTATGCATTTTGGACAACATCGATTACTGGTTGTTCACCCTTCTCGACCCCCGCTACAAAGAGCACTTCTCATCTCTCATTCCTGTGGTGGAGAGGACAAGCAAAATGGTGCAATACCAGAAGGTCCTTGTTGAAAAATAGCTCCAAAAATTTTCAGCTGACAACTCTGGAGGCAGAGTACGTAGTTCCTTGGGTAACAGAGGAGGGGAGACGAGGGGAACACACAGAAGTTCCAACAGAGACAGGGAAACACTCTCCAAAGCCTGGGACAGTTTCATGACCCCCTGCCAGCACCCTCACCCTGATGAGTGGCCTAGTGTCACAAGGAGGGAAAAATTTTGGAAGATGGTGAAGGACTACATAGCAGACCGTATCAGCATCTTCAATGATCTCTCTGTGCCTTACACCTACTGGATGTCCCAGCTGGACACGTGCACGAACTGGCGCTCTGCACCTTGGAGGTGCTGGCCTGCCCTGCCGCCAGCGTTTTGTCAGAGCGGGTATTCAGTGCTACTGGGGGTATAATAACTGATAAGCGCATTCGCCTGTCAACTTAAAATGCTGACAGGTTGACTCTTATAAAAATGAACAATGCCTGGATTGACCTTGACTTCTCTACTCCACCAGAGGAAAGAGGGTCAGCTCACCAGCAGGCTCTCGCCTACAAACTTTTAGAGGTTCAGCTCACCTGCAGGCCCTCGCATGTAATGTTTTAGAGGGTCAGCTCACCAGCAGGCCCTTACCTACAATCTTTGAGAGGGTTAGCTCACCAGCAGGGCCTCACCTACAATCTTTTAGAGGGTCAGCTCACCTGCAGGCCCTCACCTACAATATTTTAGAGGGTCAGCCCATTTGCAGGCCCTCACGTATAATGTTTTTGAGGGTCAGCTAACCAGCAGGTCCTCAACCATAATGTTTTATATGGTCAGCTCATGAGCAGCCCCTCACCTACAATCTTTTTCTGGGTCAGCTCACCATCAGGCCCTCATATATAATGTTTTTGAGGATCAGCTCACCAGCAGGTCCTCAACCATAATGTTTTACAGGGTCAGCTCACCAGCAGGCCCCACCCATAATTTTTTCAACGGTTAGCTAAGCAGCAGGCACTTGCCCATAATTTTTTCAATGGTCAGCTCAGCAGCAGGCACTCGACCATAATTTTTCCGATGCTCAGATCAGCAGCAGGCACTCGTCCTTAATGTTTTGGAGAGTTAACTCTGCAGCAGACCCTCACCCCTAATGTTTTAGATGGTCAGCTCAGCAGCAGGCCCTCATCCGTAATGTTTTAGAGGGTCACCAGCAGGCCCTTGCTCCTAATGTTTTTGAGGGTCACCAGCAGGCCATCAATCATAATTTTTCAAGGGTGTATGATTCCCTCCTTTATGTGTAACAAAGGGTGTATTGGAGTGCCGGTTCCCTGTAATTTTTGGAAGCCCTTTCACTTATTGCATAGGCTTTATAAGTGTACAGGTAGGAGTCCCACGACCTGAACAATTGTACCACAATGTGAATGAGGCCCTCCATTATGTTATATACAGGTTGTATCGGAGTGCCTCTTCCTTGTAATTTTTGGCAGCACTTGCACTTTATATACAAGTAAATATACAGGAAAGAATGTTTCCTAACAATTTTTCCTCTAAAATGGATTTTAACTTCAGTTTTAAGCGTATTATTGTCAGTCTGTAAAAGTGCCGTACTACTCGGACAACATCGTTCCCAGCAGCGACCTGGGAGTCCTATTAACCAGACACCCTCCCCTTATCAGAGCAGGGGGTGCCTGGTTTAAAGCTTGGGTTCTACCATTGACTTTCATTGTACTGGGGTGCTCTACCGAGCACCCGAAGCATCCCAACGTGCTCGACCCGAACACCCGAGCACTTTGGTGCTCGATCAACACTAGTTAATAACTTATGTCACATTCCGCTACTTCGTTAGATAGAAATTATTAATATCAATAATCAATATTTCTCTCCTATTTTATGAACCACCTCCTACAAAATGTTATATAAGCATTTTGGACATTTTAGTGATTATAAAACACTATATGCACAAAAGTATTGGGGCATCTCACATTATTCTCAACTGAGCTTTTAGGACATCCGATTTAAAAATATGTGGACATTAATATGGAGTTGGCACCCTCTTTGTACCTAAAACAGCTTAGTGAGGTCAAACTGTGATGCTGGACAGTTCATCCATAAAGTGTTTGATGGGGTTGAGGTCAGGGATCTATGCAGGCCAGTCAAGTCCTTCCACACCAAATTCGCCAAAAAAATCCCATTATGAACCTTGCTAGGTGCACTGTGGCATAGTTATGCCTGAACAGAAGAAGCCTTCCCTAAACTATTACTATATAGCTTGAAGCATACAGTTGTCTAAAATATCTTGGCATGCTGAAGCTTTAGGAATTTCCTTCACTGGAACTAAGGGGTCTAGGCCAACCTTTGAAAAACAACCCTATAACATTATCCATCCTCTACCAAACTTTACATTTGGCATTTGCCCCCAAAATATTCATCTATCAGACTGCCAGAGAGAGAAGTGTGATTCATAACTCCACAAAACATGTTTCCACTGCTCCAGAGTCAAGTGGTGGGATACTTTACACTACTGTTGAGCAAAGTGAAGCATTCAAAGCGGAATTTTGTCCGAAATTTTGGAAAATTTCGATTCAAACCAAATTTCTTTGTGCTTCGTGGTAACGAATCAGTTTTTCCTAAAATGGCTGCTGCACTTCTTACAAAGTGAAAGTAAGAAGCCCAGTAATGAAAGATCCCCCCCCCACCCAATGCCTTGCAGCCAGCCAATTCACAGTTTGCCATTCCCTGTGATGTCACAGCCCCTTATCCTGCGCGGTCTCCACTATTGTCCTGTGAGCTGAGCATAGGGAGAAACGTGACAAGCAGTCATGCGCTAGGGACACTGTTGCTGCAAACACTTTTAAAGAACAATATTAGAGAGGGAGAGTGCTGAAAGAGTAAACGGAGAGTGCAGGGAGACTGCAGGTAGAGGGCAAGGAGACTGCAGGGAGAGTGTATTATCGTGTGCATCACATTCTAGTGCACCAACATTTAGAGTTAAACCTCCAAAAGAACTGGCAGTGGCAAAAATATTGCTGTAGCCAGCACAAGTAGCAGCAGAAAAAGGGGAGGTGGTAGCATCTGCAGCAACGGGCCTGAGCTGCCACTGTCATCCAGTGGTCGTGTTTTGACCAACAATCCAGCTGTACTGGATTGTAGTGCACTGACATTCAGAGTTAAACCTCCAAAGGAATGAGCAGTGGCAAAAATGTTGCTGTAGCTGGCACAAGTAGCAGCAGAAGAAGGGGAGGTGGTAGCAGCTGCAGCAACGGGCCAGAGCTGCCACTGTCATTCTTTATTTAATTTTTTTATACCGGACTGTTACTTTACTGCCACGGGGGAGGGGGGCTATTGGCACCATGATACTGGCACATGGAGGGGGGAGGAGAGAAGCACTTGATACTGGCACATTAGGGGGCAGGGGGAGAGGATGGCACTATGATATTGGCACATGGGGGAGCAAGAAATAGACATGAATCATGAGGGGCAAAAATGTGAGATGATGGGGGGGGGGGCAAGAAATGGACATGAATCATGAGGGGCAGAAATGTGAAATGATGGGGGGGCAAGAAATTGATATGAATCATTAGGGGCAGAAAGGTGAAATGATGGGGGATGGGGGGCAAGAAATGGACATGAATCATGAGGGGCAGAAATGTGAAATGATGGGGGGGGGGGCAAGAAATGGACATGAATCATGAGGGGCAGAAATGTGAAAAGATGGGGGGGGGGGGGCAAAATGTAGATTCGCTCGTGTTGACAAAAATCCTTGCACCGGCCCTGCTTGAACCTGCCTCTCGATTTTGCCGTTCCTTCTGCTGACTCTCTTTTCAGCGATTATGAGCTTTGTGAGGACAGACAGCCGTTACAGACCATCCCAAACTTAGAGGAGAGATCTGCTGTGGACTCCTTTAGGAGTGCAACTACCGATGATGACAGTCGGGTGGGAGCACATATTAAGAGAAGTCAGGGACGTGCGCAAGGGACAGGTGATGGTGACACAAGTGACAAGCAAACATTTGTAGATGATGATGTAGCCGATTGTGGGAGCCTCGAGAAGAGGGGACATCATCAGGGGGCAAGGATGGCATTGTGCATGTGAGACAGCAGGATGGAAGCGTGCCCGTGAGGCAGCAGGGTAAAAGTGGTGGGAGATATGGAGCAAAACACTGTCTGCTGCTCGGGAGACTACCTGTGAGGAACACTCTAGCAGTGTACGGTTTCATAAAAGCAGCAAGGGTCAGGAATCATGCAGTGGTGGAGGCAAAATGCCATACTCTGCAGTGTAGGAATTTTTCACCAAGTCACTGGGGGACATTAGCATGGCTGTATGCAGGATGTGTGGGTAGAAAGTAAGGCACAGAGAGGGTGCTGATGTTGGTACAACTGTCCTGCATCCACACATGGAGTGTCACCATAAAGTGGCATGGAAAAATCATGCCACTCATTTACGGTTACAGCCTGATGCAGCAACCACTGCATCTCCCACCAGCCAGCACCCTCTCTGAAGCACTCACGGCTTGTCAACATCAACAGAAGGAAGCTGTCATTCCTTCCTCTCGACTTCAATGTCGTCTATTGCTCCTGATGCTCCTCCTACTCCTCGTCACTTGTTTTGACATCAATTGATCACCAAGGTGATTGCAAAGAGGCAACAGTATACGTGCACTCATCCAACATTGCAGAAGATGAATGTGCATCTGGCCAAGTTGCTGATACCACAGTCCCTCCCTTTCCATGTAGTTGACTCTTGAAATTTCAGAGAACTGATGGCGTGAAATTACATACATTGAGCAGAAGGTGGGCCAGTCCTTGGGCCTCTCAGTGTCTGGTAGAGTTCACCCTAGCACTGACATAGTTGTAACTATGATCAGGAACAAAATATATGTCGTTCACATCCCACTGGATAAATGTGGTTCCGGCCCAGGCACACCAGCAACTTGGCCAGATTATGGCAATGTTGCCTCTGCATTGTAAAGCTGGGATTTCTGCGCCAATGTCCTGCTCTGCCATCTCATCCTCCAACTTGTCCTCACCCTCCCCTTTAGGCACAGTTCACAGTGGTCCTCCAGCATATCACATATGCAAAGCTAGGCATTGTCACGCAGTTTTGCACCTGGTCAGCCTTGGCGAATAGAGCCACACCAGGGAGGAACTGCTTAGCGTTATTAATAAGGAAATCAAACACTGGCTGTCTCCTTGCCAAGTGGAGACAGGAATGGGAAAAATTTGTCTTCTCTGCGTCAGGGAGTGCTGACACATGTGTCCCGCATGGCGCACATCTTCAATCTCGTCGTCAACCAGTTCCTCAAGTCTTCCACTGAATTGCAAGAACTGTTAAAAATGTTCAGGAAACTGTGTATGCACTTCAGCCACTCTTACCATGCAAAACACACGCTCCTTGAGCTGCAAAGACAAAATGTTAGCTTTTTCCCAAAATCGCCTGATATGCAACGTTTTCACTCGTTGGAACTCCACGTACTGTATGTTAGACCACCTGTACGAGCAGAGGAAGGTGGCCAACAATTTCTTAATGCAGCAGACGGACAAGTCTACTCCCCGTTGTAACGTCCATGTTAGCCAGGGGCAGCTCATGCGTGACAACTGCCATTTGCTAAGGCTCTTTGAGGAGGCCACTTTGTGTGTCACTTGGCAGAACAACGGGATAAACGATGGAATTCCACTCTCTCATATCCTGGAGGGGATGCTGAGAAATCTGATTGGCGAGGAGACAGAAGACATGGCGCCTACATCTCATGGCTACCTGAACCCTGAGGAGGATCAACTGGCAGATAAGAAGGATGAGGACGAGGAGGAAGACATAAACACCCAGGAAGTTTATACACAACTAGGTGGTTTATCTGACCAAATGACAGGAGAGGAGCAGAAATAGCATGAGGAGCTGGAGGGCGATGACAAAGACGATGCAGATGACTCTGACAGACCATTCCAGTATGCAGTGGAGATGAAGACAGGGAGGCCCTCTGAGTGCGTTGCACAGATGGCCAGATGCATGCTTTCTTGTTTGTGTAGTGAAAGCTGCATTGCCAGGATTCAGCAGAGGAATGACTACTGGCTATCCACAATGTTCTTCAGAAGAAACCACCCAGCAACAGCAATAGTGGGACATGCAGCAGAACATCAACCAGCAGGCAGTGGCATACTGGACATGCAAACTTGAAGTGTGGCTGACACTGGCCGAGCTTATCATGGGCATGCTTTCCTGTCTGGCCTGTAGTGTGGCACGGTGGGGGCCATAGTTACCCCTAAGAGAAATAACCTTTCCTCCCAAAATGTTGAGAGACTAACCTTCATAAATATGAATCAGGCGTGGATCAAACAGGACTTCCAGAAACAGGTACCTGATGCATTAGAATAGATAATTCTGCCACACTGGCTACTACTGTAATCTGCCACCATCTTGTATGCTACTGCTGCTGACACCGTCCCTGACTCACCTCTAAGCACAGCTTATACACAGGGTCTCAAGCTCCAACCCTTAGCAGATCCACTCACCGAACACAAGTCCAGACAGGGAAGAGATCCGGCTACACACAGCCTCGTGGTCCCTCAGCCCTCCTGGCTAAGACCAACCAGAGCCTCTCTAGGCCTCTGTTTCCAAGTCCATTCTCCCCAGACTGACGCACAGAAGGGTTGGTTTTATCCCTCCTTGATTACAGCAGGCCTAACCTGCGATTACCTCTGGTAAAAGACAATACCCGTACTGGAAGTGTGTGACTGGCAGATCCCACTACCAAACTTATCCACCAGTCCAAATAGAATCCAGCCCAGAACAAAATGTAGAAAAAACTATGCTTTGCTGAAACCCCTGCAGCTTTCTGGATTTTACTTATCTCACCCAGCTGAGGCATCTGGATGGGATATAAACGCCTTCGAGCACTGTACACATTACCACAGTACATACAATTAAGAGGTTTATGTATTTTTACCCTTCCTATAATGTAATTACCCTCACCCCCAGTCCCTAGTTTAAACACTCCTCCATCCTTCTAGCCATCTTCTCCCCCAAAACAGCTGCACCTTCCCCATTGAGTTTCAGCTCATCCTTACGATAGAGCCTGTAGCTGACAAAAAAGGGGGTCCAATTCTCCAGGAACCCAAACTCCTCCTACCTACACCAGTTCTTGAGCCACTTGTTAACCTCCCTAATCTCCCGCTGCCTTTCTTGTGTGGCTGGTCGTACAGGTAGTATTTCAGAAAGCACTACCTTTGAGGTCCTTGCCCTAAGCTTGTGACCTAAATCTCTAAAATAATTTTATTTTCAAATAAATAATAATATGTTATTATCAATACCAATAAGATGGAAGCCTTTATTATTCCACTGCCAGCGTGTCAACCTGTACTGTCAGGTCTGCACCCCTTAGGGGGCTAGGTCTTAATGATGACCATCCTCATCTTTTGCTGGGTTTGCTTCTTCTAAATCATCCTTCTTGGTCTCCATGTCCTAGAAAAGTCTGCAAGATGCAGAGAGAGGAGGAGCTGGATGTTCCTGATGACATATTCTCCTCAATATAAGATGATGGGGCAAAGGAGGAAAAGCAGATGGCAGAAGAAGGGCTCCTACCTGTAGGGCAGGAGAGCGCTGGGGTTGGGTATGCCAGAGCTGATTTTTATTCAGTGTTGACTGTCAAATACCTTGCAGGAGGTTGCAGGGCAGAACAGCAATAATTTGCGTATTGTACCCCCACCTAACCTGTCAAACTCCATACCATCAAAAGCTAGTTTTCAGGCTACTGTCCCTTATGCCAATAATCCGGCAGCCATGTTTGTTCCATCCACCATGTTAGGCCCATCTGGTTTTAACATTTTATCATTTTACATTTACTATACATTTTTCAAAGCCAAATACCATTGGGTTCCTAGTATGGAGGGATCCCGGACATTTTGGAGGGCTCTACGTGGGATTATGGTCATCCCTGTTGTGAATCTCTCCATTTTATTGCTGTGCGGAAGGTTTTCCCACCTAAATTATGTGTGCCATCTCTGGGCAGATATCTCTTGCATGGTAACAGCTTTGAGATAGTTTATCTTTGGTTGCCATCCTTTGGGCAAATTCTGCCCAAGATGGCAACATCTGTTTCATTTGTTTCATGAATGGCTAATCTTTTACTGGGTTTGTGTTAAATGCTTCCTTGCCCCAGTAACAGATTGACTATTGGTTAAGGGATTGGGTGTGGGTAAAATTTTGGGGATATAATGTGGATTTGCCTCTCCTCTCCTGCGGTCATCTGCATGTCTTCAATCCCCCCCCCCCCCTTCATTTTGTTCATCTTTTAGTTTATTTGTTTTCTTGCTTTAATATGTTTTGGTCATGACCTTTTTATTTTAACCTGGGGTATTTGCCTTATTATTTATTTTTATTTTTTAAGTTGTGGAATTGAGCTCGAGCTTCTGGCTGTGATCAGGTTTAAATTTTGTATTTATTATTTACAGTATCAGTATGAAATGGTTATTAAGTCAAGAGTTATTTGTTTCCGTATTCATGGTTATGAAGTTTTAAGTTAATATGCACAAGGTTAATTTAATAAAGGCCGTGGTCAATTTTATCCATTTATTAAATTGTGATGTGTTTCATTTTAAGGATGATGTTAGGAAATGAATGACCTCTAATCTCATATATTGTTATCTTTTCAGATTTTACACTTGGAATATGGAAATCATTCGTGTTTTAAAGGGATTAATATTTACAGTGTTAAAAATGTATTTCTGCTATTTCAGTAGTTTTCCAATTTGACAGAACAAAGATGTGTGTGTATAAGATTCTCCTGCAGGCACACGTGAGCCATTTACAATTTTAATATGTACATTTTGCATTTTTTCTCAATCCATTTTTAAATGTTCTTCATTGTTTGTATTGTTTCCAGAGCATATTAACCCCTCAAGTACCAGGCCCATTTTCTGGTTTTGCATTTTTGTTTTTTCCTCCCAACGTTCCAATAACCATAACTTTTTTTTTTTTTTTTTTTTATACAGCCAAATGACGGCTTATTTTTTGCAGAATAAATTGTACTTTTTAGGGCACCATTTAATTTACTCTGTCTGTTATTGGAAAACAAAAAACAAAAATATTTGTGGGGTTTAATTGACCAAAAAAATAAATAAATACAATTCCACCAAGGTTTTTAGAGTTATGACATCTTGTTGTTCACTGTGCGCTATAAATGATATGACATCCTTTTTCTGCGGCTCAATATAAATATGACGATACCAAACTTGTATATTTTTTTTCTGTTTTACTACTTTAAAAAAATAAAAACCTTTGTGTGTGAACAGGGTCTGAACAGTGCAATTAACTCACAGCCAGACTCTCACATGCCTCCATAGTGGTATCACAAATGCATTGTGAGGTAAAATAAAGCTGTGAGCCGCACCCACAACAGACCATGTGACACAGAAGCTACCAGGTGCAAAAGAATGTTACCAACAAAATAAAGTGGCACATTCCACATGTTACTTGAAGCAGGCATATCAAAACCTGCAATCTGTATTTTGAGGACACAGGTATATGGAAAACCTCTATCACTATTTTGTGGAAGCTGATATATGGAAGGCCTCAATCAGTTGTTAGTTGAAGCTAGTATATCACCCTCAAGCAGTAATTTTGTGGATGCAGGTATATGAAAACATATATCACTATTTTGTGTAAGCTGATATATGGCAGGCCTCAATCAGTTGTTAGTTGAAACAGGTATATCAAAACCTGCAATCTGTATTTTGTGGACGCAGGTATATGGAAAACCTCAATCACTATTTTGTGGAAGCTGATAGATCGCAGCCCTCAATCAGTATTTTCTGGAAGCATACAAATGCACTATAATATACAGTACTTTCTATGTTAGAAAGTATATTATAAGTATATCACACCCCTCTCTGTATCACACCTATCGATAGCACAATGTTACCAGTCCTTAAAAAGACTTTTGTGGCCCTATTAGCTAGCGTTTGGTGTCCCTAAGTTTCTCACAGACTGTCCCTGCTCCAAAATGCAACCTCTTCTTACACTGGCAAAACACATAATGTAAAATTGCTGCCAGATCGGGTTCTGTTATAGGGTTGTGCTGAAACGTCTCAATTGGTTATCCTGCTCCATCTGATGGATGTGTTATGTGTCAAAGTTCAGCGCAATGCAAAAGAATATGGCGCTCGTGGACATTGCTATATGTTTTCATGTTCGGCAGATCGCCGGGCGAACCGGCGAGGCCATCACTAAACACAGGACTGGCCTAGGGTAATCTATGTGAATGCTCTTGAGTGGCCCAGCAAGAGCTCTGACCTGATCCCAATTGAACATCTTTGGAGAGACCTGAAAATGGCCGTCGACTGAAAGTCCACATCCAACCTGACAGAGGTTGAGAGGATCTGCAGTGAAAAATTGCAAAAATACCCAAATCCAGGTGTGCAAACCTAGTGGTAAAGTCTGGAGGTTATAGCCACTGCCAAAGGTGCTTTAACTAAGTACCAAGTAAAGGGAATACTTACGTCACTGCAATATTTTACCTTTTCAATAAATTAGCAAAGATTCTGAACATTCTGCTTTCACCTTGTCATTATGGAATTTTTTTGCATAATGATGGGAAAAAAACTTGATTTTTTTTGGTATTTCAGCACAAAGCCATAACATAAATGTGGGAAAAAGTGAAAAAAAATGAAGGTGTCTGAGCACTTTCCTAATGCACTGTATATTGAAAACACTAGCAATGCAACAGTATCAATATTACAATATTACTACTGTAATTAGGTTACTTTCACACTAGAGTTTTTGCTGGATCCGGCAGGGTCCAGCAAAAAAAATTCTGTTACAGATTATACAACCTTCTGCATCCGTTTGAATGGATCCGGTTGTATTATCTTTAACATATTTTTAACATTGCCAAAACGGATCCATTTTGAACTCTATTGAAAGTCAATTGGTAAATCTATTGTGGCAGATTGTGGCAGAGAAAACAATTTGCTCCGCATCCCATGACAGAAAGAAAACCGCAGCATGCTGCGGTTTTCTCTCTGGTCTGAGAACTGAACGGAATGCATTTTGGAGCATTCCGTTCACTTCAGTTCAGTTTTGTCCCCATTGACAATGAGATAAGTGAGAGAAATTAACATGTGGAGACACTGTGGGTAGAAATACATGGAGGCAAAAATAATAATAGCATACTGATAGGAGTTTGTTATAAGCCACTTACTATAGCAGAGTCCACAGAAAATCTACTACTAAGGGAAACAGATGAGGTGGCAAATCATAATGAGGTCGATATTAGGGGGGACTTCAACTACCCAGATATTGACTGGGAAACTGAAACCTGTACATCTCATAAAGGAAACAGGTTCTTGGCAATAACCAAAGACAATTACCTTTCCCTTTCCTGGTTCAGGACCCGACTAGAGGGACAGCCATTCTAGACATGGAACTTACCAATAGTCCTGACAGAGCAACAGATTTGCAGGTTGTGGGACACCTGGGAAATAGTGACCATAAAATAATAACCTTCCAATTGTCATTCAAAATAATGTTTCTTCAGGGAAGCATAAAAACACCAAACTTCCAAAAAGCACAATTTGAATGGCTAACTTCACTAACTGGGACAATGTCCTTGGGAATAAGAATGCAGTCACAAAATTGATATTTTAAAAGGCATCAGGAGGAAAAAAAAACAATGTGGATAAATAGAAAACAGGAAGGAAACATTAAAAAACCATAAGGAAAAAAAATAGAATATGTAAAAAACAAATAAAAGCAGCCAAGCTGGAGACAGAAAGATTAATTGCCAAAGAGAATAAAACCAATCCTAAAATGCTGTTCAATTATATAAATGGTAAAAAAAAAATAACCAGAGTGTGTTGGCCCACTGCAGAGTGATGAGGGAGGAGTCTTACAGAGCGATGTGGAGAAAACAAAGCTATTAAATATTTTTTCTCCACTGTATTCATTCCACTGTAAAAATAACTGTCAGATGAAATGTAAAGTGTCAAAATAAACTCCCCATTAAAAGTGGCCTGTCTAACCCAGGAAAAAGTCCAAATGTGTCTTAAAAAGTTCAAAATAGACAAATCACCAGGTCCAGATGGCATCGACCCCTGTATCTTAGTGTAATAGACAGACCTTTATTTCTGCTATTTAAGGACTGAATAATGCCAGGGAGTGTTCCACAGGATTGGTGCTTAGCAATGTGGTGCCAATATTCAAAAAGGAGTCAAAAACTATAAAGCTTGGAAACTACTGTGAACAAGACATAGAATAACTGGAGGAGGGCAACTAAAGTAATAATTGGAATGGATGGACTACAGTATCCAGAAACATTATCAAAAGTAGGGTTATTCAGTTTAAAAAAAAGATGACTGAGACGAGATCTAATAACTATGTATAAATATATCAGGGGTCAGTACAGAGAGCTCTCACATCATATATTTATACCCAGGACTGTGACTGTGATGAGGGGATATCCTTTACGTCTAGAGGAAAGAAGTTTTCTACACAAACATAGAATAGGATTCTTCACTGTAAGAGCAGTGCAAATATGGAACTCTCTGCTGGAAGAGTTTAAAGAGGGGCCTGGATGTATTTCTGGAGTGTAAACATATTACAGATTATAGTTACTAGAATTCTGGTGATGGGTCATTGATCCAGGGAGTTATTCTGATTGCCTGACTGGAGAGGACTCCTGCATAACCGAAACCGGACGGATACATTATGCTGGCCGTAGACTTCTATTATAACAGAATGCATAATGGAATGCCTCTAAAGGCATTCCGTTATGCATTCCATCATGGAATTGCGTTATGGTCCGTGGTAACGGAATCCATAATGCAATTCAGCATATACCCGAATTCGAACTTCAAAACTTGAAGTTCGCTCATCCCTACTCATAATCAGTAGCAGACTGGACGTGGAATAGTGAGCTGAAAAGCTGCTAAGGGAAATATTAATCCTGCGAATAACCATCTAGAGAGTGGAGGTGATTGGTACTGTTAATAAAGACACAACACCACGGAGACTAGCTAGGGCATCTAAATGTTGCTAGATATTTCAGATGGACTTTAGAAATGAGTGAAACAGTTCTACTTAAATTTGAGTTGGTAACGGATTTCCCAGAGTATTCTAAATTCAACAAATCCAAAACCTTTATGATTTGTCCAACATGTGGGCGACAGAGTGATCATTGTTATTGCATAAGCCATAACCGATAAGAATCTGTGCATTAGAAGTTGCTCCTTCACTGACAGTGTACATATTAGGAAGACTTTTTGGGAGGGCATAAAAAATATATCAGGGGCGCCATAAAAGGTATGTAACAGCAATATCAAAGGAGCAGTATAGTTTTAGAGGATTACAATTGAAAAAAGCCTATGGTTTGCATGACATAAAACAAGTTCATGAGCAACCCTTTTACTTTAAGACTTAAAAATATGCAGTTCACATGCCAAAAAACAAAACAAAAAAAACCTTGCATTTAGACTGAAATGTTCTTTTTTTTTATAAATTGTCTTTCTCTTCTTGATGCCAAAAAAAGTAAATTCAGATTATTTTTTAGATTTATTTTATTCAAAGCATATTTTCACTCAATGTACTAAAATGTACTGTTTAACTGATTGCCTGTAGCCCACCTTTCCTGCAAACCATACCTATGGCATATTATACAGACACAATGGAAGATAAGAAAGATGATTTGGTTTTAGCAAGCCTTTTGCCGTTACAAAGTCATCTGCTACAACTTCTCAATCACAGACAGATAAAAATAGAAAAATTGATGGTTTTGAAGGTGCCTGACAGCTGGCACGGACAAGGCTGTGCAATGGAGCTCACAGTAATGTATTAACTAGCTTTTATTCACAAGAACAGCTAAGCAACTACAATGCAAATAGAGACAGAAGGTTAGGAAGTCTCTAAGGTGTTGATAACCTAACAAAAGTCATTTTCTACATAATAATATAATAAGAAAGAGAGTAGAGAGGGACACCTTTCATTCACTTATTCTTACTTCAGAATTTATGGAAAAATACAGTCTCTCCCTAGATAGATGGGGTGGGGTTGGGGGGTCATTGTATGCTATAGTGTTATTCATTTGTCTGTCTTGCACCTGTAGTACACCATTCCTGGGGGTACTAGAATTCTGTATATAGTTTTCAATGTGTTGTTATGTTGTATATTGTTCTATATACAGGTGAAACTCGTAAAATTGGAATACTGTGCAAAAGTTCATTTATTTCAATCAGTTATTGGGAGCCAAAACCAGGTGCGGGTCAAAAACAAAGAACAGGTGAATATCTTTCCATTACAACTTATGTCTGAGTAGCCTCTACTCCTGGTTTTGGCTAAAAAAAAACTGATGGAAATAACTGACCAAATAACTGATGTGTGAACTGGACCTTAGCTGTGAGCCATAATCATCCAAAGTATAACAAATAAAGGCTTGAAATATCTCGCTTTGCATGTAATGAGTCTATGTCATATAATAGTTTCACCTTTTAAGTTGCATTACTGAAATAAATGAACTTTGCACAATATTCAAATTTTTCAAGTTTCACCTGTATATTTATGGCCTTTTATTCTAGTAAGGGAATCGATGGCAAGGGTTACCCGGCACAGAGCTAACCACCCTTTTCCTCTCCTCTTGGTAGGAGTGGGCTGGTCCTGCTTCCTGCCAAGAGGGTCTTACTGAGTTCTTACTGATACATGGAAAGGAGAGGAAGCATAGGTTTAGGCTCATGCTACATATTCTCTAGAGAAATCAACTTTATCCTAAGCCTCAAGTGAATCCTTGAGAAGAGATGCAGCAGAGTGAACAGCTAAATCCGGCATTTGAAGGCACTGCTGTGAGGTGAGGCACTACGGTTAAGGCTACTTTCACACTCACGTTTTGTGCAGATCCGTCATGGACGGATCCGTTCAGTTAATACGACAGTTTGCATCCGTTCAGAATGGATCCGTTTGTATTATCTTTAACATATCCAAGACGGATCCGTTTTGAACACCATTGAAAGTCAATGGAGGACGGATCTGTTTTCTATTGTGTCAGATTATGTCAGTTAAAACGGATCCGTCCCCATTGACTTACATTGTGTGTCAGGACTCATTCATTTGGCTGAGTTTCATCAGACGGACACCAAAACGCTCCGTAGGTCAACGGATCCTTTTCCATTCAGAATGCATTAGGGCAAAACTGTTTTGGACTACTTGTGAGAGCCCTGAAAGGATCTCACAAACGGAATGCCAAAACACAATTGTGAAAGTAGCCTTAGATGCCCATCTTCCAGAATGTTGCTATGACCTAAGTGGTAAATTGCATGCATGCAACCTACCTCCATAATCCTTACTTGTGCCAGAGAAGATTGCACTCTAAATATTCTGCTGTCAAATGTATTTGAAGTTCTATGTTGCACTTAGTAAAAATACTTTTATACATTTAATTCCGCCTTGTTCTTCAATACTACATTTCCACTGCACCAATCCAAAGGGAGCAACAGCTTGAGGGAGTACATCGTGACATAGCATTTCATCACGGCCACTAAGACTCCCATTCTCTGCACCGGCTCCTCCACACACCTACATTTTGAGAACTAAGGCCCTTTTACACTAGCAGATGATCTGGCTGAATGTTCATTGCCAATCATTATTTTGTGTAAATATGTCCAGTGATAACCATACAAACAAGCATCACCATACAAACAAGCAGGTTCTTAACCACTTCCCATCTGGGCCATTTGCCCCCTTCCTGACCAGGCCTAATTTTGCAAAACTGACATATCTCACTTTATGTGGTAATAAATTTGGAACGCCTTTACTCATCTAAGTCATTCAGAGACTGTTTTCTCGTGACACATTGTACTTCATGATAGTCATAAATTTGAGTCAATATATTTCACCTTTAATTATGAAAAAATCCCAAATTTACAAAAAAAAAATGAAGAATTCGCAATTTTCTAAATTTTAATTTCTCTGCCTTTAAAACAGAAAGTGATACCTCATAAAACATTTATTACTTAACATTTCCTATATGTCTACTTTATGTTGGCATCATTTTGGAAATGTCGTTTAATTTTTTTAGGACGTTAGAAGGCTTAGAAGTTTAGAAGCAATTCTTCAAATTTTTTAGGAAATTGCCAAAACCCACTTTTTAAGGACCAGTTCAGGTCTGAAGTCACTTTGTGGGGCCTACATAGTGGATACCCCCATAAATGACCCCATTGTAGAAACTACACCCCTCAAGTTACTTAAAACTGATTTTACAAACTTTGTTAACCCTTTGGGCGTTCCACAAGAATTAAAAGAAAATGGAGATCAAATTTTTAAATTCCCATTTTAATCCAATTTTTTCTTTAACACATCGATGGTTAACAGCCAAACAAAACTCAATATTTATTACCCAGATTCTGTGGTTTACAGAAACACCCCACATGTGGTCATAAACTGCTGTATGGGCACACGGTAGGGCGCAGAAGAAAAGGAACTCCACATGGTTTTTAGATGCCATTTGAAGCCCCCCTGATGCACCCTTTGTCACGGCTGAGGATGGGGAAAACCCTCAGCCGTGCGGTGCCAGAGGATGGAGTCGCTGCAAGGCCAGGACAGAGAATTAGGTAGCAGGTCACCTCCTAATCGCATCCCTAATCTGACCCTGACTCCTAGCTGTATGAGCCGACCCTGGTGGTAGGAGGGCTCATACTCCGGAACCTTGAAGTCCCTGCTAGCCCTCAGGGTGGCCCTAAACTAGGAGCAGGGTAAGACAACCTGTTCCTTCTGGATACGGAGGAACAGGAGTCTCACTGGCCAAGCTGCAAGGAATGGGGGAACAAATACAACATATAGATATGGCAGGAGAACTAAAGCAGTTCCAAACCTACCTGCCACAGCCACGCTGACTGGAACCCATGCATGACTACTGATGTCCAAAAACACTAAGGGACACAGCACACATATCACATATCACACAGTTAACCAGGACATCCATAGTTGCAATAAACAGATAAACCATAAAGACATGATCTAACACCAGACATAAGGTTTATGACCACCAGGGTGGCCCTCACTGGCAGATGGTAAATAACCAGGAGGATGTCTCCAGCACTGCATGGCTGAAGAACCCCTCAGATTCAGGTCTCCACAGAGACTTTATAGCCCAAAATGGCCACACCCACACACAGACACACCCAGTGCACACACGCTGAGGGAGTTAACCCTTCCTTAACCAGGGAGTGTAGTGAAACCACATAAAGGGGAATAAACAAACAAACTCTCACTGCAGCTGTTACCGTCGACAACGACATGCGTGGCAAACGTGTCCTGGGAGCTGACCAAAAGGCCAAGACACTGCCACCACATGTAAAAACACCACACGTTGCCATGGGCAGCCACAGGCGAAGGGAAGCTGTCAGAGTGCACACAAAACATAAAACACAGTGCACACCAGACCTACAGAGTGCATACAAACACCCACACAAACCAAAGGCAACCGCACACATACCTGTTGTCTGCGGCAATCGCACTTGAGGCAAACAGCAAAGTGCCCCCAGCTGCAGTTGACACAACACCAGACCGCGGGCAACTCTATGCGGCTCCCAAGGAGTCACGGCCATAAACATGGTCGTGACACCCTTACAGTAGAAACTCCCATGAAGTGATCCCATTTTGGAAACAAGGGGATAAGGTGCCAGTTTTATTGGTACTATTTCTGGGTACATATGATTTTTTGATCATTCATGATAACACTTTATGGGGCAAGGTGACCAAAAAATTGGTTGTTTTAGCACAGTTTTTATTTATTTATTTATTTTTACAGCGTTCACCTGAGGGGTTCGGTCAAGTGACACTTTTATAGAGCAGATTGTTACGGACGTGGCGATACCTAATATGTATACTTTTTCTTATTTATTTAAGTAGACATAGTAGCCCCAGTTACAGCAGAAATACAACCCCCAGAGAGGCTGTACAGCGCAATACAGTGCTGTACAGCCTCAGTGCAGGGCTGATCGAGGTCTCTGAAAGACCGCACACAGCTCCTGCACTCTCCAGTCCCGGCGATCCCGGCTCGGTGAACGCTGTGTATTCAGCGATCCAGAAGGCAGGGACACCTGGGCACTGTCCCTGCCTTCTCTCTGGGTTGCCCTGCTGTCACTGACAGTAGGCAACCCGATCAGCAGCTGCACGATTGACGTGCAGTTGCATTTTCTGAATGGACGTTCTGGAACGTTCATTCAGAAAAAGAGAACCGCCTCCCGGACGTTTATAGTCTATGGGCGGACGGGAGGTGGTTAATGATTACATCTTTGTTTAACCCCTTAAGGACTCAGCCCTATTTCACCTTAAGGACTTAGCCATTTTTTGCAAATCTGACCAGTTTCACTTTAAGTGCAGATAACTTTAAAACGCTTTGACTTATCCAGGCCATTCTGAGATAGTTTTTTTCGGCACATATTGTATTTCATGACAATGGTAAAATGAAGTCAAAGAAATTAATTTTTATTTATAAAAAAAATACCAAATTTACCCAACAATTTAAAAGAATTGCACATTTCCAAGTTTCAATTTCTCTACTTCTATAATACAT
Source organism: Bufo gargarizans (assembly GCF_014858855.1). Classification (NCBI taxonomy): domain Eukaryota; kingdom Metazoa; phylum Chordata; class Amphibia; order Anura; family Bufonidae; genus Bufo; species Bufo gargarizans. Next base: position 434,549,375 of record NC_058083.1, on the reverse strand, counting down.
AGTAATACCTCCAAAAATAGTTATTATTTTACATTCCCCATACATTCCCCAATGCTTGGATCATTTTAGGAATGATATTTTATTTTTTGGGGATGTTACAAGGCTTAGAAGTTTTCAGAAACTTTCAAAAACCCAATTTTTAGGGACCAGTTCAGGTCTGAAGTCACTTTGCGAGGCTTACATAATAGAAACCAACCAAAAATGACCCCATTCTATAAACTACACCATCAAGGTATTCAAAACTGATTTTTACAAACTTTGTTAACCCTTTAAGTGTATCACAAGAATTAATGGAAAATAGAGATACAATTTCAAAATTTCACTTTTTTGGCAGTTACAAAGCAAGGGTTAACAGCCAAACCAAACTCAATTTGTATGGCCCTGATTCTGTAGTTTACATGAACACCCCATATGTGGTCGTAAACCACTGTACGGGCACATGGCAGGGCACAGAAGGAAAGGAATGCCATACGGTTTTTGGAAGGCAAGTTTTGCTAGACAGTTTTTTTTTTACACCATGTCCCATTTGAAGCCCCCCTGATGCACCCCTAGAGTAGAAACTCCATAAAAGTGACCCCATCTAAGAAACTACACCCCTCAAAGTATTCAAAACCGATTTTACAAACGTCGTTAACCCTTTAGGTGTTTCACAGGAATTAATGGAAAATAGAGATACAATTTCAAAATTTCACTTTTTGGGCAGATTTTCCATTTTAATATTTTTTTTCCAGTTACAAAGCAAGGGTTAACAGACAAACCAAACTCAATATTTATGGCCCTGATTCTGTAGTTTACAGAAACACCCCATATGTGGTCATAAACTGCTGTACGGGCACAGGGCAGGGCGCAGAAGGAAAGGAATGCCATATGGTTTTTGGTAGGCAGGTTTGCTGGACTGTTTTTTTTTGACACCATGTCCCATTTGAAGCCCCCCTGATGCACCCCTAGAGTAAAAACTCCAAAAAGTGACCCCATTTTAGAAACTACGGGATAGGGTGGCAGTATTGTTGGTACTAGTTTAGAGTACATATGATTTTTGGTTGCTCCATATTACACTTTTTGTGAGGCAAGGTAACAAGAAATAGCTGTTTTGGCACAGTTTTTATTTTTTTGTTATTTACAACATTCATCTGACAGGTTAGATCATGTGATATTTTTATGGACCAGGTTGTTATGGATGCTGCGATACCTAATATGTATACTTTTATTTATTTATGTAAGTTTTATACAAAGATTTCATTTTTGAAGCATAGTGTTTCCATAGTCATACGCACCCCTCTCAGGCTCTCAGACTTTTTGATCGCTTGCTATTACACTTTTTGTGATGTAAGGTGTCATAAAAATGTTTTTTTTACACCTTTTCTATTTTTTACTGTATTCACCTGAGGGTTTAGGTCATGTGATATTTTTATAGAGCAAGTTATTACGGACGCTGCAATACCTAATATCTATACTTTCTTTTAATTTATGTAAGTTTTACACAATGATTTCATTTTTGAAGCAAAAAAATACATGTTTTAGTGTTTCCATAGTCTGAGAGCCATAATTTTTTCAATTTTTGGGCGATTACCTTGGGTAGGCTATGATTTTTGCGGGATGACATGATGGTTTTATTGGCACTATTTTGGGGTGCGTGTGACTTTTTGATCGCTTGCCATTACACTTTTTGTGATGTAAGGTGACAAAAAATAGCTTTTTTTACACCGTTTAAATTTTAATTTTTTTTACGGTATTCACCTGAGGGGTTAGGTCATGTTATTACGGACGCTGCGATACCTAATATGTATACTTTTTTTTTATTTATGTAAATTTTACACAATAATATCAATTTTTGAAGCAAAAAAAATCATGTTTTAGTGTCTCCATATTCTGAGAGCCATAGTTTTTTCAGTTTTTGGGCGATTACCTTGGGTAGGGTCTAATTTTTTGCAGGATGAGATGACGGTTTTGTTGGCACTATGTTGGGGTGCGTGTGACTTTTTGATCGCTTGCTATTACACTTTTTGTGATGTAAGGTGACAAAAAGTACGTTTTTATTTTTAATTTTTTACGGTGCACATCTCAGGGGTTAGGTCATGTGATATTTTTATAGAGCCGGTCGATACGAACGTGGCGATACCTAATATGTATACTTTTGTTTTATTTATGTAAGTTTTACACAATAACAGCTTTTTTTTTTTTTTTAAATGATGCTTTAGTGTCTCCATATTCTGAGCCATAGTTTTTTTTATTTTTTGAGCGATTGTCTCAGGTAGGTGCTCATTTTTTGCGGGATGAGGTGACGGTTAGATTGCTACTATTTTGGTAGGCAAACACCTTTTTGATCGCTTGCTGTTATACTTTTTGTGATGTAAGGTGACCAAAAAATTGTTTATTTAGCACAGTTTTTATTTTTTATTATTTACGGTGTTCATCTGAGGGGTTACGTCATGTGATATGTTTATAGAGCCGGTCGATACGGACACGGCGATACCTAACATGTATACTTCCCCCTCCCCCCCCCCTTTTTTTAACCTATTTTTTTTAACTTTATTTGAGGAAAATTTGCTTTTATTTATTTTTACTTGAAACTTTACATTTTTTGGGGTAAAACTTTATTTTTTCAACTTTTGTTTTCACATTTTTTTTTGTCCCACTTTGGGACTTGAAGTTTTGGGGGTCTAATCCCCTTTACAATGCATTTCAATACTTCTGTATTGGAATGCATTGGCTGTATGAGTAAAGTAATACTGTGTGTATTACTTATACAGCTTCCAGCCTGTGAGATCCAGGGGACTGGATCTCACAGGCACATCACAGGAAGGCAGCGGCGATGCCTCAGGACGGCATTGCGCTGCTTTCCATGCCATCGCCCCCTACAGCCACATGGGGACCCGATGGCACCGCCGCCAGCCGCCGCAAACCTCAGGTAAAGCCGCAAACCGCAGGTCTGAATTGACCTGCGATTTGCGGCCAACCTTCCCCCGGCATTGTGTCAGGATGCCCGCTGAATGATTTCAGCGGACATCCTGTTCCTATTAACCCCCGCCGCGCTGCAATCTAGTTTTAAAGTTATGACGTACCGGTACGTCGTGGGTCCTTAAGGACTCGGGACACATGCTGTACCAGTACGTCATAAGTCCTTAAGGGGTTAAACATATATTGCTGGCTGAACATCTCACTATTTAAGTAGGGAATGTGCTGCCAGCAAACAATGTAATTCTATGAAGAGGGATTTGAACAATTGACATAGATGGCAATACAGATGTTAAAACAGCCTAGAAAATGTTGCCCAGGATTGTAGATTGTAAGCTCTTGCTGGGGTTCTCTCCCCCTCTGTACTGGTCTGTTAATAGTCTCTTGTTTTTTGTATTTTTATGTTATGTATGTGTAACCCCCTCTTGATGTACAGCAACATGGAATTAATGGCGCTTTCAAATAAATAACAATATCACAGAGCAGGAGGAGCTGACCAGATTGATATATAGTTTTATGGAAAAAAATCCAGTATAAATTGTATTTTATTAATTTACGTGTCTGCTCTTTCTATGCTTAGGAGTCTCATGGGCAGTCCTACTCACTGACTAATAGCCTTCCCTTTATGACTGTGTATACAGTGTAAGAACAGCCCACTGGACTCCTAAACCCAGAATGAACAATTAAAGTGACTAAAACATGTTATACAGAATGTTTTGCCCCACAAAACTGTGGTTTTCCCCCACAAAAATATGCTCAGCCCCTTCCACTCTACAACATATTTCCTGTAGACTCAGACACCATGGTTCATTTGACAGCTTTCTTTCAAATGACTTTACTATAGGAGAATTTTTCAAAAATGCCTTTGCATATATGTTGTTTAAAGAAAAATGATGTAGTGTATTAAACATATTTGGGAGCATGGGGAATTCTTCATCTATGGCCAAAGAGAAAACTCCATAAGAGAGACATAATGTCAACTTTATTAGTACATAAAGTCAACTGTGGGATCTTCCCTGGTTCATCTCCACTGTTTAAAGCAACCCAGTTCTGGAGAATATCAGTTACCTGACTCCCTCCCCTTTTGTAACCATTTGCATTGAACCATGAAGATCTGGCATGGGCAGCAAGGTCAAATAATTATTATTGGGGAGTCTAAGGGTATGACCACATGGTGCAAAAGTGCCATGGTTCCGATGCACCAGCACTACGGTCAAGAGCGGTGCAGCCATATGGGCCAGAGCAGGCTCTAATTGAACTAATGAAGACCAAACAGTTTAATGGGTCTGCATTGTTAATGGCCACACAAGACTGACTGAACAGTGTGGTCTTCATTAGTTCATTTAAAGCCTACTGAGGCCCTTACGGCTGGACAGTAGTTGAAAGCAACTCAGGTGTCGCAACCGTGACACTACAGCACCGTGTGATCATACCCTCAAAGGAAAGCATAATTCTTCTGTTTAATCTTCTCTCATCAGAACTGAGAACTATATAAAGGATTGCTATATACAGTCAGGGCCATAAATATTGGAACACTGACACAATTCTAACATTTTTGGCTCTATACACCACCACAATGGATTTGAAATGAAACAAACAATATGTGCTTTTACTGCAGACTGTCAGCTTTAATTTGAGGGTATTTACATCCAAATCAGGTGAATGGTGTAGGAATTGCAACAGTTTGCATATGTGCCTCTCACTTGTTAAGGAACCAAAAGTAATGGGACAGAATAATAATCATAAATCAAACTTTCGCTTTTTAATACTTGGTTGCAAATCCTCTGCAGTCAATTACAGCCTGAAGTCTGGAACGCATAGACATCACCAGATGCTGGGTTTCATCCCTGGTGATGCTCTGCCAGGCCTCTACTGCAACTGTCTTCAGTTCCTGTTTGTTCTTGGGCATTTTTCCTTCAGTCTTGTCTTCAGCAAGTGAAATGCATGCTCAATCGGATTCAGGTCAGGTGATTGACTTGGCCATTGCATAACATTCCACTTCTTTCCCATAAAAAACTCTTTGGTTGCTTTTGCAGTATGCTTTGGGTCATTGTCCATCTGCACTGTGAGGCGCCGTCCAATCAGTTCTGAAGCATTTGGCTGAATATGAGCAGATAATATTACCCGAAACACTTCAGAATTCATCCTGCTGCTTTTGTCAGCAGTCACATCATCAATAAATACAAGAGAACCAGCTCCATTGGCAGCCATACATGCCCACGCCATGACACTACCACCAGAATGCTTTACTGATGAGGTGGTATGCTTAGGATCATGAGCAGTTCCTTTCCTTCTCCATACTCTTCTCTTCTCATCACTCTGGTACAAGTTGATCTTGGTCTCATCTGTCCATAGGATGTTGTTCCAGAACTGTGAAGGCTTTTTTAGATGTCGTTTGGCAAACTCTAATCTGGCCTTCCTGTTTTTGAGGCTCATCGATGGTTTACATCTTGTGGTGAACCCTCTGTATTCACTCTGGTGAAGTCTTCTCTTGATTGTTGACTTTGACACACATACACCTACCTCCTGGAGAGTGTTCTTGATCTGGCCAACTGTTGTGAAGGGTGCTTTCTTCACCAGGGAAAGAATTCTTTGGTCATCCACCACAGTTGTTTTCCGTAGTCTTCCGGGTCTTTTGGTGTTGCTGAGCTCACTGGTGCGTTCCTCCTTTTTAAGAATGTTCCAAACTGTTGTTTTGGCCACAACTTATGTTTTTGCTATCTCTCTGATGGATTTTTTTTTTTTTTTTTTCAGCCAAATGATGGATTGCTTCACTGATAGTGACAGCTCTTTGGATCTCATCTTGAGAGTTGACAGCAACAGATTCCAAATGCAAATAGCACACTTGAAATGAACTCTGGACCTTTTATCTGCTCATTGTAATTGGGATAATGAAGGAATAACACACACCTGGCCATGGAACAGCAGAGAAGCCAATTGTCCCATTACTTTTGGTCCCTTAACAAGTGGAAGGCACATATGCAAACTGTTGTAATTCCTACACCGTTCACCTGATTTGGATGTACATACCCTCAAATTAAAGCTGACAGTCTGCAGTTAAAGCACATCTTGTTTGTTTCATTTCAAATCCATTGTGGTGCTGTATAGAGCAAAAAATGTTAGAATTGTGTCGATGTCCCAATATTTATGGACCTGACTGTATGTGTCCCCCACCAACCTTCTACATTGTCTGCAGTTAGAGACAAAAAAATAAAAATAAGTCTCAACCTTATCTGGCAGATAAAATGGAAAAGATCTTCAGGAAACTAGCCTCTATGTTAACTGCAGGATTTTTTCAAGACTTCAATGCTCTGTCTAGATTTTTGGGGTAATAAAGCACCTCTAAATCCATAACATGTTATGGACAAGATAACTCTTGACTATTTCCAATAAGCAAGTTTCTCCCAAGTTGTCTACTCAAGTATAACATATATAAGAAATATTACATATATAAACAGTCTTTGTGTCACAGGGTGCCGGCGACGTGATCATCCTGCGCTGCGCCGCCGGCGTCCTGCCTCTCTCCCTGAGAGGCGACGTACGCGGCATCCCCATCTGCCAGGTAACAGGCGGCAGAACGGACCCAATTGCACTCCTGTTGCCTGTGCGGTCGGTGTCCTCCGTTACGCAGGCAACAGTATCAGGCTGAGCACCGGCCAGCGTCACTGAGCGGGTCATGTGACGCTGGCCACATCACATGACCTTAGCCTTTCACTATTTATACAGGCAGCCTGTTCGCCACAGGTTGCCTGCGATTCGATTTTGGTCCTGTGCCTACTGCTACTACTCAGTGCTTCTAATACTCTGTATTTTGACCCTTGGCTTTTGTTCCTAACCCGACCTCGTCTGCCCTTGTGTACTGACGTGACCTCCAGATTTTACCCTCGGCTTGTACTCTGACCCGTCTTTGCTATTCCTTGTGTACTGACGTGACCTCCAGGTTTGGCTCTCGGCTTGTTCTCTGACCCGTCCTTGCTATTCCTTGTGTACAGACGTAAGATCCTGGTTTGACCCTACGCGTGTTTGTTTACCGTTATTGTTACCCCTGTTCGCCTACTGTTAGTGTTGATCTCTGGCATTTCAGTATTGCTATTGACACTTTACGTGACTTTGGATCCATCTGCAGGGTTCCCTCCTACTGCCTCTGCCTGGCTATATTCTGGCTCTGTCCGCTCTGCCTCTCTGCACTTATAAAGGATAGGTACCGTCGCCCAGTTACGCCCCGTCACCTGGGAAGGGTAGTGGAAGTAGACAGGGACAGAGGCGTGGGTGGCAGCTAGTGGGTGCACTTCCTCTTCCCCTCTCCCAAGTGCATGACACTTTGTATCTGAGATCAATTACTTACTTCTCCCCTACTGTCCAAATAAGCTATGAGCAAATCTAATTATGTAAAGGAAATTGAAAAATGATTTCCTAGTTCATTCTGGATACAGCACTCAACTTCTTCTATAATACAAACCATTAGTTTAAGGGTGGGTTCACATGAGAGTTATGGATTTCGGTTTTGTTTTCCGTTATAACATGGTTATAATGGAAAATAACGGAATCCATAAAACGGAAGTCAAAATGGAAGCCATAACTCTGATGTGAACCTTCCCTAAGCCACACTCCAGAGAAGGACATTTTATGAGAAATATAGCAAGGGGTACATCATTATCTATGTTTAAAATTTACACCCTCAAATAATGTCATACTGAACACTTGCCAAATGAAGAATAAGATGAAAATAAGGAACTAGGAAAAAAATTATATGAAATTAAATATATTATATGTATTTATAGAAGAAAGCTACAAGTTATAATAAATTATAAGAATTTACATTTGACTTCACAGAGCATTAAATGGCTTTTCTGGCCATCAAATATTGATAACCTGTCCTCAGGATTGGCCATCAATATCAGTTTGGTTAGGGGGTTCCACTCCTGGTTCCACTCCTTTTCAATGGCTTTTGTCTCAATGTCTCAAGATAACGCGATGAGTTAAGAGCTTGAGTGCTAACCCTGATACATCTGTATATATATCATGTGTGACGCCAGAGAGGCTCGTTCCCATCGCGGCCTGCATTTGACTGACCCCCCCCCCTCCCGCCGATCACTGGATGTTATGATCCATGCAACGGGGAGATGCAGGCATCAGAAGCGACATTGGTGCCAGGGAGTGGGCTAAATATGACCAGTGAGAGGGGCCCGGGCGTTAGTGTAGACATTATAAGGGTTGGATAACCCCTTTAATTTCTACTGAGCACTAACACTGTGGCTCACATCTACAAAGCTCACTGGAAGCTATACAAAGTACTTTCAGTGACAATAATCGCATGCACTGTGCATGCTTGATTTGAGAATCACTGTTTGCTCCACAGGCTTCACATGCACACTTTTTAGGTTAATCAAGTGGGTGGAGTTATGGGTGGAGTTACTTCCAACATTATTTATAAAATACGTTTCTTTTTTTTAACCTGCATGCGGACACCACCGAAAGACCGACTTAAAGAGGTTGTCCACCTTTTTTTAAGTGATGGCCTATTCTCATGTTAGACCATTACTAGCTGTTTGGAGTGGGTCCTGCACCCGCGTTAGTCAGTAGTTCAAACACTTCAGTTGAACACCTGATTGAGGTTGATGGGTTTCAGATCCTGACAATCAGTTAGTGATGGTCTATCACTTAATAAAAGGTGGGCAACCCCTTTAAAATATAAGCCAAAACTAAACACACCACGCCTTCTTCAAAATAAAATGCAGAAATGTGTCAAATAGCATGCAACATTGTAATAATCCTTATTTATATAGGTCTAAGGGTGCTGCCACATATTCAGGTTGTTTCATGCAGTTTTTGAAGTCAATTAATCTAATCAATTCTGCCAGTTGCAGACTGTACATTAAACTCCCCCTTCCCCCTGGCCCCAACTGGTAACATCGATCTGGGCTTTCATTTGCAAATTGCTAGCAATTCATCCATAACTTCTAAAAAGAATAATACAGGAATGGAACACCGTGGAATCATATGCATAAATGCTCCAGAATTGATATTTCAAGCAGGATGCAAGAAGTTACTAAAAGAGAGGTCCTTTCTCTCCTTTTATAATCTACTCCAGATTTTGGCTTAACAAACAGCATCAATTAGCCTGAATGTGTGGCAGCCCCCTTACATATTCTATAGGTCTTTACAATTGGAGAACAAACTAACTAAATGATAAGGAATCAAATTAATAAACAATGAGACAACATGACAGGTCCCCACCCATAATAGGTCATGAGCTACTTGAATGGAAGATGGGGCACAATAAATTAAAAAGTCTAATTTTTTCAGGGGAGGGGAATATAAATAAAAGCAGAATTAACCTATCACCCAGCCAGTGTGTAGAGCCATATTGGAAAAAGTGTAGCAACAAGGGCAGGGCCATCGTTAACTCGGCAATTGCCCAAGGCCTTGATCCTCTAAGGTGCGCATGCTTCAGTCCAGCCCAGCAGAAGGTTGAACAGTCACAGTGGGGAATTTCCAATCTTAGCAGTCACGGCTCTGACTCCATATATCAAGGCAGTGTTATGAACATGAAAGAAGTATACCCAAGCATTGTCATTATGCTTAGGGAGACCGTGTGTATATAAGTCTAATTTAGACTCTATTTTTTGAATGTCTCAGTGGGGATTTGAACTCACAAGCTTCGACATTAAGGGCAATAACCTTAACCACTAGGTTATAGAGCTCATTTCTGAGACAGTTCTGAAAAACCTCATAGAAGTGTCTCTTGTATAATACACGAGAAACTTCTATGCTGTTTTTAACAGAAGAGAAACTTCTATAAGGGGTTTTCAGCATTGACTTAGCTTTGAGCTCTATAGCCTAGTGTTTAGGTTTCTGACTCTTAATGTAGAAGGTTGAAAATTCAAATCCCTACAGAAACTTTTTAAAAATAGAGGCAAAATAAAACTTAAATACACAGGGTGTTCCCAACAGTGAATTTTTTTAAATTTATTGAGAAAAAAATGGAGCAAAATGTAAAATACGATCAAATAACACCCGTATTAGCCTACACCAGCCTTTTTAACTTGGGTAACCAGTATTTTCAAAATATTTCTGTAGGGATTCAAACTCACAACCTTCTATATTACAGGTAAAGCCTTAACCACTGGGCTACAGAGCTCAAGGCTAAGTGAGCACTGAAAAACCTTATAGAAGTTTCTCTTGTATGATACGAAATAAACTTCTATGAGGTTTTTCATTACTGACTTCTGGCTTTTAATGTAGTAGGTTGTGAGTTCAAATCCCTACAAAAACGTAAAAAAAAGAAAAAGAGGCTAAATAAAACTTAAATACACAGGGTGAAAAAATTTATTTTATTGAGAGAAAAATAGAGCAAAACGTAAAATATTATCAAATAACATCAACCTTTTTAACTTGTGTAACCAGTATTCTTTGTTGGGAAAAGTGGCAACCCTAACAGCCCCCCACTCAGGACCTCTATAGGCCCGCTCACTGCAGCAAGCTAAGCCTCATCAGGACATGTAGGGGAGCTCATTTTTGCGGGGCGATCTGTCTTTTTTGACAATACCATTTGGGTTGTAAATGACTTGATCACTATATATTATAAAAAAAACTCAAAACAGACTTTTTAAAAATGTTTAACTGTTACGCCATTCACCATATGGGCTAACTTTTTAAAATATTTTGATAGTATGGGCGTTTTCATTTTTAGGACAGAGTGCTTTCCCTGATCTCCTCCAAGGAAAAGCGCTCCTGAAGAGGAATCCTGCGCTTCTGGTTTTTAACACTCTCAGATGCCGTGAGTAAATGGAACTCATTGCTGTGAGGAGGGGGGGCATGTGGTATATTCTGGGGCCATGAGGGTGAAGAACTGTGTGAGGAGCTTTACGATGTGTAAATCTGTAAGGGAGCGCCAGAATCGACAGAATGTAACTGTGTACATTATTACAAGATTATTACAATAAAGGAATTCAAGAGCAGTCTGGATGTATTTCTTGAGCGTAATAATATTACAGGCTATAGCTACTAGAGAGGGGTCATTGATCCAGGGAGTTAGTCTGATTGCCTGATTGGAGTCAGGAAGGAATTTTTATTGGCTTCTACCTCACAGTTGTTTTTTTTTTTTTGCCTTCCTCGGGATCAACTTGCAGGATAACAGGCCGAACTGGATGGACAAATGTCTTTTTTCGGCCTTACGTACTATGTATGTTACTTTTGATTTTGCACAGGGCCACATTTTGTCTAAAACTGGCCCTGAACAAGGGAACTAGTTAAGGATGAAGTGGGCTGGAGAAATTTAAGACCATGTCAGGTTGTGTACAGACTATGCACTTTGGTTATTTGAAAACATTTTAAAGACATTTCTAAAATTGGGAAAGTTTTGGAACAATTATAAAAGTTTAGGTGTTTTCTACAGAGTGGGTGCAGCAACTGAGAAGTCCTGTAGAAGGGAACAAGTTAGGAACAAAACAGAAGCTGTCAGTAAAATGCAATGGGGTCCTAGGTTTGAATCTGACCAAGGACAACATCTGCATGGAGTTTGTATGTTCTCTCGGTGTTTGCTCTGAGTACTTCGGTTTCCTTCCACATTTGAAAGACATACTGATAGGGACCTTAGATTGTACGCCCCATTGGGGACAGTGTTATGCTAATGTCTGTAAAGTGCTGCAAGATATGTCAGCGCTATATAAATGAGTATAATCGGTGGAGAATGGATCTTAGGCAACATACATCAGACAACTTTGTCACAAACAGCAAAAAATGCAATAGACTGACACAGAATTGATATGGGACTTGTATACTGTATATACAGTATATATATATATATATATATATATATATATACACACACACACACACTATATATATACAGATGCAGCCAAGCTAAACTTGATGGTTAACGAGTTAAGTAAAAAATGGCACAAAAAGGTTAACTACTGTAACTCTTTCAATGTATTACAATGGCTTTTGTCACAAGATGGCAAGATATAACACTGGGACATGTGTTATTAGAGTTATCAGAGTGAATTTTAGCTCGTCTAGGATTGACTTTATGATACTGGTTGCCTGCCAAAGCCCCATTTATGATTCTGCTATGGAAAACGGTCAGTGCTTTTGACATATGATGAAAAAAAGAATGTTATCATATCATATGTAGACATAGTAAGTCTGTGCATTCCAACAGCTACACCATACAACAGCTCCACCATCCAATAATAATAAAAAATACTTCCACAACAGACATAAACTTAACCTAGATCTGTAGTGCAGTGTCCCGAGAGGGGAAGTACATATGAAGGAAAAACAAATTAACTTGGGCTAATTCATTTTTCCATCGCCACCAGGCATTTCTGAAAAACTGTGTGAAAGGAGATGAAAGTGATACAGTTTGAAAGAAAGGCATACATGTTTAGAGCCTAAACAAGCACAGTGAACTTCCCTTCCTCTAACTTAACCTCTTACTGAGAAGCTCAAACAGATTGTAATTTACAATGTATTCTATATTATTGTGATTCATTGTTTATAGTGGAGCGCGCAAAGGTACAAAATACTATTGAACATCCACTCACACTTCACCCATTAAGGGTTGGCTGCTTAGTATTCTAAATGGGCACAGATAAATTTACATTTATTGCCACATGCTGGCTAACAGCTGTAACATCTGTAGGTGGGGAAAGACATGAACACTGAGCCCTAACCTAGAATCCAGCCCGCTTTCCCCACCTTGTAGCTTTACCTAATTGCAGTGCTAGCCCAAGGTAGCAAGACCGCAACTGGTCAACAGTCCCTATGCTACTATGGTTCAGAGACAGACAAAAACCTAGAGACAAATGACACAAAGACAAAGTTGGATGCAAATGAGTCAGAACCAGGAGGACAATGCAGTACAAATCACAAGAGACAGAGAGTGGTCAAAGAACGAGCCAAGGTAAAAAAAAAAAACACAAGCAATCCAAATCAGGACAGGATCAAGAATCAGGAACCTAGCTAGTGAGCCCAAACAGGACTATCACTGGCACTGGTATATGGCCAGGAAGGGGGTTAAATAGAGCACTGAGTCCCTGGATCAGCACCTAGAAGGCGCTCCATTAGTCAGAAGCACTAGCACTTAGGAATAGAGAAGCTAAGCAATTAACCCACTGCTAATCTCCTTGTCAGGAACTAGCAGGTGTGAACCCACTGTGCCACGTGACCAACCTCCTCTAAGTGAACTCCCCATTCTTAGCAGTACCCCTGATGGTGGGGATATACTTTCTTGAGGGAAACACCAGGTTACTTCCTCTTGAGGTGCATTTGCACATGAGGCAGCTGGTCCAGGCAAACCAGGGAGTACCAGAGCAAAGTAACAGAGGTACAGACATAGACAGCAGACCAAGTCGTAACCAGGAGAAACAGAGCAGGACCAAAGGATAAGGCATAATCAAACAAGAAATAGGTCAGGGCAGGTGGGACAGGTACAGGTCAGACAATCTGGATCGGCAACAGGAGAGTAAAGGCAAGGAAGCAAGGATCAAACAGCTAGCGAAATCCAGAAACACAAACAAAGGGTCAGGTAAAAAGGAACACAAGCAGAGATAACAGCAAGCTTGGCAGGACACAAGGACCTGGAAACCTGGGAAGGGGGCTGGACCACTTATATGGGTGAAGGAGGGCTAGGATTGATCAGCACAGTCACATGTGCTAAACCCAAAAATCACAGGAAGTGAAATGCGCCGGCCCTTAAGGAAGTGCTACAGGTAACAAGCTGAAAACATGTTTTGCACATGGGTGGGAGGAAACTGTGGAGCGGATTCACCACTGAACACGGAGCCCGGGACCATGATGGTAAGCAGGGGGACATCAGCGGACAGCAACCGCTGTTACACTCCTCTAGCACATTCCCGCTGCAGAGAGAAGCAGACCATTGCGTCCTGTTGCTAAGGATGCTGTTGCATCACTAGAGGGTGTGGATCAGCAGCGTGTCTCTCCTGGCACGGTCATTCCGAGGCTGAGGATTGTGTCTCTGGAGCTCAGACAGATAAGTTTATGACAATAGCTAGAGATGGATTTACAGAAAGAACCATGATAATTGTCCGTCACCTAAATATATGTAAGCTAACTACCTGCGTAGGACGATTGTTAAAACAAGGCTTAACCCTCTCATATTTATTCAAAAACAGGCAGATGGGAACTATGTCCTTAAGAGATAAAGGGCCACATATAGTGTAATGTTACCAGTATCCTAAAAGGACTCAGGGGTCCAAAAAAAAGTGTGCTCTATAGATATTGGCAATATTACCATCAAACCAGAGCAAAATGGCAAAAAAAAGGTCTGGGGAGGTCAGACCAAATCCCCAAGTGAAATTGTACAAGAACCTAGCAGTGTACTAGGCAAATGTGAGATCAGCCTTATGCTGGGTTCACACGAGCGTGTCCGGATTAGGTCCGGATGCGTCCCGGCGTATTGCGGCAAACCCGCGCCATTAGGTACGCAATTTTGACTGCAATTGCGTTCCGATGTTCAGTTTTTATTGCGCGGGTGCAATGTGTTTTGCACGCGTGTGATAAAAAACCGACTGTGGTACCCAGACCCGAACTTCTTCACAGAAGTTCAGGTTTGGGTTAGGTGTTGTGTAGATGTTATTATTTTCCATTATAACATGGTTATAAGGGAAAATAATAGCCTTCTGAATACAGAATGCATAGTAGGTGATCAATTGACGGTTAAAAAAAATACAAAAATAAACTCATCTTCTCCTCTTGATCGCGTAGTTCCCGGTCTATTCTTTACTTCTTTAATGATGAACTACCGGCTAGGACCTGTGGTGACGTCAGATCACATGCTCCAATCACATGGTCCATCACCATTGGTTTGTTTTTCTAGATGCACATGTTTTTCACTTCTACGTGACTATTTGGTCTCTTATCCTGGGTTTGCTGGGTTATTCCCTGTTCTGCACTTCAGTCCGGGAAGGACCCGATTGCTGCCTACTCGAAAGAATCTCACTGGACCACCATGGAAGAGGATTGTTCATGATGATTTTCTGATCGGACATGCAGTGGATGATCCATTTGATATGTTTTATCTTTATTAGCTGTGGATACTCATTTGGTGCAGCACCTCCCTGAATGTTATCTCTTGAAATGCTCCTTCACCCCTGTGCCCTTGGTGTGGGGTGCTGTGGGAGACAGCGCAGAGCGATTTTCTTGTCTAATTCACTTTTTTCCTTTTTTTCTTCTTCCCCCCCCCTTTTATTTTTTTTTCTACAATTCATTGGAATAGGGAGTTATCTAGGAGAGAATAATGCATAATACAATATCAATTGAATAAAATTTAGATTGAAAATAATTGTTGGACATATTGACATTTAAAAAATATATAAAATACAAAAAGCTAAATATATTAAATAATCAAAAATCACAATTTGAAAAATAATAGAAAAATGTTTCTATATAAAATAAATAAATAAAATATATAAAAAAAGAAAATTATTTAAAAATTAAAACAAAATATAATAAATTAGATTTAATATAAAAAACTATAATAATAGAAAATAGTAATACATATAATAAAATATATAAAATAAAAAATAATAAAATATGAAAAATTATCAAAAATAAAATATATATCTTTGGATGAAAACACTTTTAACAAAAAGGAAAGAGAAATCTAATATGAAGAATACAAACAGACAAAATCAAATATTATAAATCAAATATAAGAAGGTTGGGGTAAGGGAAAAATAATAACGAGGCACTTTTTTCACATGATTCTGGGTGAAAATCATGCAGTTGAATTAACACGTCAAGTCTTACTTGACTGATGGTTAATTTTGCACATGAATTAATCGCAGGAATATAATATAGGGTTCATTCAGGGCCCTGATGGTGCCCTTTTATGCACTTATTAACTTTTATATCTCATGAATATAGTAGATTTTCTATTGGATTATTTGCATGAATCACAATGTTATTACTTTCACACATTAGTTTATTTAATTTTTGTGCCTCATTTTTTGCTTACAAATGGGTTTCTTTATGTGCAATTTCCTTTCTTTATATGGATTTCTGTCTCCCATTCTACTTATTGTCTGTATACTTTGAATTTTGCAAATCAGTATTGGTATTGGGTTTCACATAGGGATTCTATCTATTCACCATTGTCCTTGCATATAAATGTTGCTCTATTCTTTGTTTGTCCATTCTTCTTTTTTCACGGCTGTGCTCTCGCCCGCAGCATCCCACACACTTGCGCACCCTATGTTCTATGTCCGTGATGTCATTTCCGGCTGCTGACACGCAGCGTGTGTCCTACGAGCCTGCGCGGCCTGCTGCATCCGGTGTTTGGAACGCAGCACGCGTCGGCTCGACTGGACGCATGCGCGGGACGGCATATCCGGACGCCGTTTGCCTGTGGCGTCCTCTATTAGTTATATTCATGTACTCTGCTTAGGTCCGAGGTGTCACCCACCCCCTACCCCTCTCTCCTCCTCCATGTCAACGAGGTGGTCGCCGCCCCCTCCTTCCACATAGGGACCTGAGACGCAGGTAAAGACTATTATCATCTGATTACTATGTATATATATATGTTTGATCATGGGTCAATTAGGACCAGGCACTCCTGAGGAAGCCAGCAAGTCTGGCGATACGCGTTGGGCTTTTTTCCTGACCACCACGCATGCCCCCCATCATGCCATTTTTATGATAAGTATCTGAGCCTTTATTCATTGTTGATGGATTACATGCATTTTATAATGTCATTTGCTTATTGATGTGGGGGTTTGTCTATGCGTTTGTGGTGAGCCAGGGTGGCATGTGCTGATATATGGTTCACATGGCCTTGATTTGTTGTATACAACGATTTTAACTCATTTTGTGTTGTGTCTGTCTTCTTGAATACATTTGTCATATTTTAGATGTGCGGTTCCTGTTTCGGTATTCTTTTTTCTTTTTTTGCCATATTGGAGCATGTGATCTGACGTCACCACAGGTCCTTTAGCCGGTAGTTCATCATTAAAGAAGTAAAGAAGAGACTGGGAACTACGCGATCAAGAGGAGAAGGTGAGTTTATTTTTTTTATTTTTTTTAACCCTCAATTGATTACCTACTAAGCATTCTGTATTCAGAATGCTATTATTTTCCCTTATAACCATGTTATAAGGGAAAATAATACAGTGAATAGACTGTTACCTAGCAATCATGCGTGAAAATCGCACCGCATCTGCACTTGCTTGCGGATGCTTGCCATTTTCACTCAGCCCCATTCACTTATATGGGGCCTGCGTTGCGTGATAAACGCACAATATAGAGCATGCTGCGATTTTCACACAACGTGTGAAAATCACAGCTCATGTGCACAGCCCCATAAAAATTAATGGGTCCAGATTCAGTGCTGGTGCAATGCGTTCACCTCCCGCATTGCACCCGTGCGGAAATCTCGCCCGTGTGATCTCAGCCTTACATTGCCACGATTAATGTATCCATTTATGCACCGTAACAATGTTCATTTAAACCACCAGGGACTGATTAAACATCAATCTGTTGTAAGCCCTGGGTATATCAAGGTGCATTGGATACCATGTCGGTATCCCCCAGTGTGCTGCAACAATGTATAGTGTCAGATTTCCTGTGTCTCGTTGGAGATTACACAGCTATGAACACTTGGGGGACCAGCATTAGTAACCACTAGAGTTGAGCGGACGCCTGGATGTTCGGGTTCGGCTAAACTTTAAAAAAAGTTCGGGTTCGGGATCCGAACGTGACCCAAACTTGACCCCGGACCTGAACCCTATTGAAGTCAACGGGAACCCGAACTTTTGGCCACTAATATAGCTCTAGAATAGCCCTGGAAAGAGCTAGATGGCTGCAAAAGGCAGCAAAATGTGCTTAAGGATATGAATTAAAATAACATAAAATACCTTAAAAAAATAAAAAATGAGGAATGATCTAGGAGGAAGAGGTTGAGGAGGCGGTGAATAGGTGGATGTGGCGGTGTAGGATCACGTGGCAGTCTTGGTGAAAGCGGCGGCGAAGGAGGAATAGGTAGCCAACACGGATGTGTGTTATTTTGCATTTTTACATAGGGGTATCCCCCAAAATATTGGGACATATAAAAAAAAAGGAATAAGTGCACTTGAGTACAAGGATGGATGGTTGAGGCTGTTAGAACTGTCTATTCTGCACAAGGTACAGACAAGTCTTGTGGAATCCAGGCCTGGTTCATTTTAATGAACGTGAGCTTGTCCACGTTGGCTGTGGACAGGCGGCTGCATCTGTCTGTAATGACGCCTCCTGCCGTGCTAAATACATGTTAAGAGAGTACACTGGCTGCAGGGCAGGCCAGCACCTCCAAGGCATACAGGGCAAGCTCTGGCCATGTGGACAATTTGGAGACCCAGAAGTTGAATGGGGCAGAACCATCAGTACGTGTAGTCGTTTGCACAGATACTGTTCCACCATGTTGGTCAAATGCTGCCTCCTGCTAACACGCTCCATATCAGTAGTTGGAGCCGGTTGTTGCTTTTCCACATGTTGGCCATGCTAACCCTGCCTTCTGAGGTGCTGGCGCTGACACAACTGCGTTGGCGACCTCTTCCTCCTCCCCTGCCTTCGCCTCGTGCTTCCACTTGTCCCCCGGTGTCAGTCGGGAATACTCTCAGGAGCGCCTCTACCAGCGTGCGCCTGTAGTCGCGCATCTTTTTATCACGCTCCAGTGAGGGAATTAAGGACGGCACACAGTCTTTGTAACGGGGATCCAGCAGGGTGGCCACCCAGTAGTCAGCACACGTTAAAATGTGGGCAACTCTGCAGTCATTGCGCAGGCACTGCAGCCTGTAGTCGCCCATGTGTGCCAGGCTTCCAAGAGGTAAGGACAAGCTGTCCTCTGTGGGAGGAATATCGTCTGCGTCCTCCGTATACCCCCAGCCAAGCACCAGTGATGGGCACGAGCTGCGTTGGGTTCCACCCTGCTGTGAACATGCTTCATCCTCCTCGTCCTCCAGTAGTGGGCCCTGGCTGGTCAAAAAGTGTTTTCTCAGGGAGACATAGAAGTGGTATTGTAACGCTGATAACGGCGTCAACGCCAGTGGCCATGTTGGTGGAGTACTTGAAACAGCGCAACAGGGCACACAGGTCTTGCATGGAGGCTCAGTCATTGGTGGTGAAGTGGTGTTGTTCCGCAGTGCGACTCACCCGTGCATGCTCCAGCTGAAACTCCACTATGGCCTGCTGCTGCTCGCACAGTCTCTCCAGCATGTGCAAGGTGGAGTTCCACCTGGTGGGAACGTCGCATATGAGGCGGTGAGCGGGAAGGCCGAAAATACACTGTAGCGCAGACAGGCGAGCGGCGGCAGGATGAGAACGCCGGAGACGTTCACAGAAGGCTCACACTTTATGCAGCAGCTCAGACATCTCGAGGTAGTTGTGAATGAATTTCTGCACCACCAAATTCAGCACATGCGCCAGGCAAGGGATGTGTGTCAAACCGGCTAGTCCCAGAGCTGCAACGAGATTTCGCCCATTATCTCACACCACCAGGCCGGGCTTGAGGCTTACTGGCAGCAACCACTCGTCGGTCTGTTGTTCTATACCCCGCCACAACTCCAGGTGCCAACGTTCCTCCAGAGCTGGAGGAAGAGGCCGAGGCAGCAGCAGAAGAGGGAGCAGGAGGGGCCTGAGCCCTTTCTTGGTTTTGAAGGTGCTTACTCCACTGCAGCCCGCGTCTCGCATAAAGATGTCTGGTGATGTAGGTTGTGCTTAGGTTCAGAACGTTAATGCCTCGCTTCAGGCTCTGATGGCACAGCATGCAAACCACTCAGGTCTTGTCGTAAGCACATTGTGTGAAGAAGTGCCATGCCAGGGAACTCCTTGAAGCTTCCTTTGGTGTGCTCGGTCCCTGGTGGCAGTGGCCAGTAGCAGGCGAACTGTCTTTGCCACGGCTGCTCTGCTTTTGCACCCTGCTCCCGCTTTTGCTACGCTGTTGGCTCGATCTCACCCCTGCCTCTTCCTCCGAACTCTGAGTCAGTGGCACGACCTTCATTCCATGTGGGGTCTAGGACATATTCGACCCCTGCATCGTATTCCACCCAGTCTTTCTCCCTGACCTCCTTTTCGGTCTGCACACTGCAGAAAGAAGCAGCAGTTAGCACCTGTGTTTCGTCATCATCAGACGTGCTGAGGTGGTATTCCCATATCCTCATCAGGAAACATAAGTGGTTGTGCATCAGTGCATTCTATGTCTTCCACCCCTGGGGAAGGGCTAGGTGGATGCCCTTGGGAAACCCTGCTAGCAGAGTCTTCAAACACTATAAGAGACTGCTGCATGACTTGAGGCTCAGACAGGTTCCCTGATATGCACGAAGTGATGTGACAGACTGATGAGCATGGGTTTCAGGCGCCACATGTGCGCTTTCTACAGAAGACTGGGTGGGAGATAATGTGAACGTGCTGGATCCACTGTCGGCCACCCAATCGACTATCGCCTGTACTTGCTCAGGCCTTTCCATCCTGATAACGGCATTAGGCCTGACCAAATATCTCTGGAGATTCTGGCGCCTACTGGGACCCGAAGTAGTTGGTTCACTAGGACGTGTAGCTGGGCCTGAACGGCCACGTCCTCTCCCTGCAGCAGTGGCTTCACCAACACCACCACCACGACCATGAGCACATCCCTTATTAGAATTTTTCCTCATGATTAGCGTTCCGCCAAGCAAGAAATAAAAAATAAAGGGAACGGTGTATATGGGCTGGTAAATATGACAGAGTCCCAGCAAAATAGATTTGTTTTAGCTACTTCTAAATGGGTTCGGTCACACACAGATAGTGTCACAGCGGTGTATTGGGCTGGTTAATATGACAGATTTTCAGCAAAATAGCTTTAGTTCAGCTACTTCTAAATGGGTACAGTCACACACAGATAGTGTGGCCCTGTATGTGAAAGATAGCATGAAATCTAATTTGATACAAGTTAGCGAGACCAATTTAGAGTCAGTTTGGGTTACCTTGCAGATTAATAATCATAAGGTAACTCGTGTAGGTGTGATATATAGACCACTTAGCCAAGTCAAAGAATTAGATGATCTACTAGTTGAGGAAATAGCTAAAATGATATTAAAGGGGGAAGTTATCATTATGGGAGACTTTAATCTTCCTGATCTAAACTGGAAAACCAAAATAGCTAGTTCTGCCAGGAGTACAGATATTTCAAATTCCCTACTGGGATTATCTTTACAGCAAGTAGTTGAGGAGCCAACCCGGAAGAAGGCCATTTTAGAATTTAGCTTGGGATCTAGTGATCACCAGTCAGTGTGGTTTACTATAAGTACAGTGACTGAGTCACACCACAGAAAAACTAAAGTTTTAGATTTTAGAAAAACTGACTTTTCTAAAATTAGATTAGTGGTATACGAGTCCCTATCAGATTGGAACAGTTTCAATGGTCCAGGAAAAATGAGACTACTTAAAAGTTGCACTACTGAAGGCAACAGAAAATTGCATTAGGCTTGTCAGTAAAAGCAAAAAAAAAGGAATAGAACACTGTGGTACATTTAGTAATTACAAAAAAAAACCAAGGATGACAGGCAAATTTTTAAGATTAGGTAGAGAGAGGCCAAACAAGTTTTAAGAGCTTCTAAAGCACAGGCAGAAGAGAAATTAGCCCAGTCAGTAAAAAAAGGCAATAAGACATTCTTCAGATACATACATGAAAAAAAGGAAACTAAAACAAGGAATTACCAAATTAAAAACAAAAGAAAAAAGGTATATGGAAGAAGATAAAGGACGAGCTGACTGCCTCAATGAATACTTTCAGTTTTTACAAAGGAAAATTAAGGAAAAGGACCTCAGTTAGGAAAGAAAACTAATGAATCTTTTGTTGCATGTGTCTTTACAGAGGAAGAGGTTATAAGTCAGCTGTCTAAAATTAATACAAATAAGTCACAGGGGCCTGATGGGATACACCCAAAGCTATTCAAAGAGCTCAGCGGCGAACTAGCAAAACCATTAACATATTTATTTAACCAATCACTGGCAACAGGAGTCGTCCCAGAAGATTGGAAACCGGCAAATGTTGTGCCCATTCACAAGAAAGGTAGTAGGGAGGAATCAGGCAACTATAAGCCAGTAAGCCTGACATCAATAGTGGGAAATTAATGGAAACCATACTTAAGGAGAGGATTGTGGAACATCTAAAATCCCATGGATTGAAATAGGAAAAACAGCATGGGTTTACTTCAGGGAGATCATATCAAACTAATCTTATTGATTTGTTTGATTGGGTGACTAAAATAATAGATGGCGGAGGTGCAGTAGACATCGCTTATCTGGACCTTAGTAAGGCTTTTGATACTGTCCCACATAGAAGGCTTATCAATAAATTGCAGTCTTTGTGAGTGGACTCCCATATTGTTGAATGGATTAGGCAGTGGTTGAGGGACAGACAACAGAGGGTTGTAGTCAATGGAGTATATTCAGACCATGGTTGTTACCAGTGGGGAACCTCTGGGATCTATTCTGGGACCCATATTGTTTAATATCTTTATCAGCGAAATTGCGGAAGGCCTCGATGGTAAGGTGTGTCTTTTTGCTGATGAGACAAAGATTTGTAACAGGGTTGATGTTCCTGGAGGGATACACCAAATAGAAAAGGATTTAGGAAAACTAGAGGAATGGTCAAAAATCTGGCAACTAAAATGTAATGTTGATAAGTGCAAGATAATGCACCTGGGGCGTAAAAACCCAAGAGCAGAATATAAAATCAGTGATCTAGTCCTAACCTCAGTATCTGAGGAAAGGGATTTAGGGGTCATTATTTCAGAAGACTTAAAGGTAGGCAGATAATGTCATAGAGCAGCAGGAAATGCTAGCAGAATGCTGGGTGTATAGGGAGAGGCATTACCAGTAGAAAGAGGGAAGGTGCTCATGCCACTCTACAGAGCACTAGTGAGACTTCATTTGGAGTATTGTGCACAGTACTGGAGACCATATCTCCAGAAGGATATTGATACTTTGGAGAGAGTTCAGAGAAGAGCTACTAAACTAGTACATGGATTGCAGGATAAAACTTACCAGGAAAGAGAAACCCCTTAGGGACGCATGACGTACCGGTACGGCATGTTTCCCGAGTCCTTAAGGACCCATGACGTACCGATACGTCATGGCTTTAAATAGCGTTTCCGGCGCCACGGGGGTTAATCGGAACGGGATGCCGGCTGAAATCATTCAGCCGGCATCCTGTAACAACGAGGGGGAGCATTTGACCCCCCCCGTATCGGCGATCGCAGAAAACGGTTTTCTGTGTTTCCGGTCTATTCGGGTCTCTGGTGACCCGATGAACCGGAAAAAGACTGTGATCGGTGGCGTGATTACACACCACCAATCACAGTCCGTGCATTTGGAGAGCCCTGGTGCTGAATGCCGCTGTCCAGGGTGCTGATTGGTGCAGGGGAGAGAGGAGCGAGATTCAAACTTCCTGCGCTCCTCTCTCCCCTCCTCTTCCTGTTCTGCACGAGCACCCTGCAGCACCATTCAGCACCAGCTCCTAAGTCCCCCCTAATCGCCATCCATCACCCTCCTGCACCCATTGCCATCCAGGTAGGTTAGGGTCAGTGAGGGAGAGGCACCATTAGGCAGGGAAAGAAGGGAAGAGTTAGTTAGGAAAAAAAAAACTTTCTTTGTTCCATCTTTCAGACCCCAGAGCCCCCCCCCTGCCACTTGCCGCCCACCACGAGCCCCTCCCCACCAGACCCCTCACCATTTCCAGGTGTGATCCCCCATACTGGAAAGAAGGGACGAACCCAAAAAAGATGCAGAGTGTGTCACAAGAGGGGGATACGGAAGGACACCACCACTCAGTGTGACACTTGCCCCAATCATCCGGGCCTCTGCATTATCGATTGCTTCAGGGAGTATCACACTTCCATGGAGTACTAAATTTTTATAATCCCCAACAGTCCACTAGAGAACATAAAAAACTATGGCTCTCAGACTTGAGACACGGAAACAATTTTTTTCCCAACAAAAATATTCATTTTAGTGCAGGCATCCTCAAACTGCAGCCCTCCAGATGTTGTAAAACTATAACTCCCAGCATGCCCAGACAGCCTACAGCCATCAGCAGGGCATGGTGGGAATTGTAGTTTTACAACATCTGGAGGGCCGCAGTTTTAGGATGCCTGATTAGTGTCTCCAAAGTCTGAGAGCCTTACATATTGGGCATCGTCGCGTGCGTAAAAGTCGTCGCTATAAAATAACATTTGACCAAACCCCTCGGATGAACAGCGTTAAAAATATTAAATAAAATCGGTGCCAAAACACTGAATCCTTTTTTCCGGTAATAAAGCAAGGGTTAACAACCTAAAACTTAATATTTATTGCCCTGATTCTGTAGTTTGCAGAAACACCCCATATGTGGTCGTAAATGGCTATATAGCCGCACGGCAGGGCATAGAACGAAGGGGACTCCATATGGTTTCTGGAAGGCAGATTTTGATGGACTGTTTTTTTTTTTACACCAAGTCCCATTAGAAGCCCCCCTCATGTAGCCTAGACTAGAAACTCCAAAAAAGTGACCCTATCTAAGAAACTACACCCCTCAAGGTATTCAAAAGTTACTTTACAAACTGTGTTAACCCTTTAGGTGTTCCACAAAACTAAATTGCGAATGTAGAGACAATTTTAGAATTTAAATTTTTTGTTACTTTGCCTCAAAAAGTGTAATATAGAGCAACCAAAAATCATATTTACCCCTAAAATAGTCCCAAAACAACAACCACCTTATCCCGTAGTTTCCTAGATGGGGGGTCACTTTTATGGAGTTTCTACTCTAGGGGTGCATCAGGGGGCTTGAAAGGGTACATGGTGTAAATAAACCAGTCCAGCAAAATCTGCCTTCCAAAAACCATATGGCGTTCCCCTTCTTCTATGTCCTGCCGTTTAGCCAAATAGTAGTTAATGACCACATATGGGGTGTTTCTGCAAACTACAGAATTAGGGAAACCCATTTTGAGTTTTGTTTGGCTGTTAACCCATTTTTTCCAGAAATAAAGTAAGGGTTAAAATGGAAAATTTTCACAAAAATAGACATTTCTAAATTGTTTCTCCATCTGCCATTAACTCTTGTGGAACACCTAAAGGGTTAACAAAGTTTGTAAACCCAGTTTTGAATACCTTGAGGGGTGTACTTTCTTAGATGGAGTCACTTTTTTTAAATTTCTATTCTTGGGGTGCAATGGGGGGCTTCAAATGGGACATGGTATAAACAAAACCAGTCCTGCAAAATCTGCCTTGCAAAACCCATATGGTGTTCACCTCCTTCTATGTGCTCCCGTTTGGCCAAACAGTAGTTTACGACCACATATGGGGTGTTTCTGCAAACTACAGAATCAGGGCAACCCAAATTGGTTTTGTTTGGCAGTTAACACTTTAAAAATCTTTTCCAAAAAATCAAAATTCTTAAATTTTATGTCCATTTGCCATGAAGTCTTGTGGAAGACCTAAAGGGTTAACAAAGTTTGTAAAAACAGTTTTGAATACCTTGAGGGGTGTAGTTTCTAGAATGGGGTCATTTTTGGGAGGTTTCTATTATCTAAGCCTCACAATATGACTTCAAACCTGAACTGGTCCATAAAAAGTGGGATTTTGAAGATTTCTGAAAAATGTAAAAATTTGCTTCTAAAACTTCTAAGCCTTGTAACATCCCCAAAAAATAAAATATCATTCCCAAAATGCTACAAACATGAAGTAGACATATGGGGAATATAAAGTCATCACAATTTTGGGGGGTATTACTATGTATTACAGAAGTAGAGAAACTGAGGTAAATATGGTATTTTTTTATGCAAAAAAATTAACTTTTTTGACCCAATTTTGCAGTGTCATGAAGTACAATATGTGACGAAAAAACTACCTCAGAACGGCCTGGGTAAGTCAAAGCGTTTTAAAGCTATCAGCACTTAAAGTGACACTGGTCAGATTTGCAAAAAAAGTCCTTAAGGTGAAATAGGGCTGAGTCCTTAAGGGGTTAAAGGACCTTAACATGTATAGCTTGGAAGAAAGACGAGACAGAGGGGATATGATAGAAACTTTTAAATACATAAAGGGAATCAACAAGGTAAAAGAGGAGAGAATATTTAAAAGAAGAAAAACTGCTACAAGAGGACATAGTTTTAAATTAGACGGGCAAAGGTTTAAAAGTAATATCATGAAGTATTACTTTACTGAGAAAGTAGTGGATGCATGGAATAGCCTTCCTGCAGAAGTGGTAGCTGCAAATACAGTGAAGGAGTTTAAGCATGCATGGGGTAGGCATAAGGCCATTCTTCATATAAGATAGGGCCAAGGGCTATTCATAGTATTTAGTATATTGGGCAGACTAGATGGGCCAAATGGTTCTTATCTGCCGACACATTCTATGTTTCTATGTTACAGTGGTGTATATAGGCTGGTTAATATGACAGATTCTCAGCAAAATAGATTTATTTCAGCTACTTCTAAATAGGTTTGGTCACACACAGATAGTGTCACAGCAGTGTATATGGGCTGGTTAATATGACAGATTCTCTGCAAAATAGCTTTAGTTCAGCTACTTCTAATGGGTTTGGTCACACACAGGTAGTGTCACAGCGGTGTATATGGGCTGGTTAATATGACAGATTCTCAGCAAAATAGCTTTAGTTCAGCTACTTCAAAATTGGTTCTGTTACACACAGATTGGGTCAGAGCAGTATGGCCTGAAGACAAGCGTCAGATCATGAAATGCTGTGCTGGTGCACTGCAATTGCTGTAAAATGGCCGCCGATGACCACTGAAAAAAGTGTCTGAAAAAAATGCTCAGGGCAGGCACAAAACCTGTGTGCTCTGCAAGCACAAAAGATCGATGATTCTCAGCTGTACATGTTCAGAATTTCAGGACTTCGTTGTATTTCTCCCTGCCTAATCTCTCCCTCACAGCAGCAGCAACCTTTCCCTACACTAGTGAAGAGCAGAGTGCTGTGCAGAGCTACATGACTCCAGCTTTTAAGGAGGCTGGGTCACATGGTGCACTTCACATGTGGTTGCAGCATTACAGGAACTAGTATGGCTGTGACCCCCGGCTCCTGCTCATTAAATTGACCAATCGACCATTTTAGCTAGCTTGGGTCATGTATTTAATGTGCCCATGTGGTTTCTTAATTGTTTTTTGTGAGTTATACATTTACTTTGCAGAGACAATGCTGTTCAGTACTTGTGTTATTAGCCTCGCTGGTCCTACTGTTGCATTTGAGTTGTCTTACACCCTGGGTTTTTATTCTTAATGGGTGGCAACAGGTGGGCGCACACGGCCATGCTAGCTCTGGTTATGCTGCAAGCCACAACAGCTAAAGATGATTTCTTGAAATTATTTTCTGGTCTAATTTGTACAAATCAGTCATCAGATTCAATTCGGGTCCGAATAAATTAGACCAAATCACAAATGTATTAGTTGTCCTGAAAATCCATGTAAAGTTGTGACCAAAAGTTTTGAGACTAATACAAATTTTGGTTTTGACAAAGTTTGCTGTATCAATTTTTATGATGATAATTAGCATTAGCATTAAATGGCTTGTGTCCTCTCAGACTTTGATGGCATATCGCTAGGATATGCCATCAAAATCAGATAGGTGTGTGTCCCACATCTGAGACCCAAACATATCTCCAGAACAGGCCCATGAAAGCAAAGGAGAGTGCACCGCGCAGCCACCACTCAATTCACTTCTCTGGGACTGTTCTGCTATTTTTGGCAGTCCCATAGAAATGGACGGAGGGCATCCACCCACTTTGGAAGTCCCATTCTGGAGATAGGTGTGGAAACACGCCTATCTAACATTGGCGGCGCATGATATGCCACTAATGGCTAAAATGAGACAACACCTTTAACTCTAGATTGTTATGAACAGTGATCAGATGAATAGCAATTAATTGTAAAATCTTTCTTTGTCATGAAAATTAACAATCACAAAAACTCTTTCTCCACTGCATTTCTAACCTGCCACAAAATGATTTGCTAATATTTCAGTGATCTTCTCGTGAGCTCAGGAGGAAATGTTAACGAGTAGGGATGAGCGAAGTAGAAAAATTAGATTTGGCAGATTCGCTGAACTTCGACAAGAAATTCAATTTGTCATGAATCGTTATAAATCATGTATACGCGTATGTCACGGTGGCTGAGTGAATGTATGAAGCGGGCTGCTGCAGTGAGCCCACCCCATATGCGGCAGTTGGCGGCTGAATCATACTGGAGACATCCAGCCGCAATGAAAGGGAGCTGGGATCCCACTGAACCCCATCATTTAACCCCTCAGATGGCGCGACCAACAACGATCACAGCATCTGTGATGTAAGGCAGAGGGATGTGGCTCCCTCTGTCTTCTGATCGGAGCCTCCGCTGTAAAATCGCGGTGCTCTGATCGGTTACCATGGCAGCCTGAACTCTTCTGTAGATTCCCATATCTACCATGGTAACCTCCGCACTGCACTGTGCACGAGGCACTGCTTAGCAAGAAGTGCATCAAAATCCTTCAGCCTTTTAACTCCACACATTGATTACATGAGTGAAATAACACCATAGAAAGACGTAATACATATACTGTATTTAGGTATATTCTTCTACAATGAACAAAAATATAAACGCAACACTTTCGGTTTTGCTTCCATTTTGCATGAGCTGAACTCAAAGATCTGAAACATTTTCTACATACACAAAAGAACTATTACTCTCAAATATTGTTCACAAATCTGTCTAAATCTGTGTTAGTGAGCACTTCTCCTTTGCCGAGATAATCCATCCCACCTCACAGGTGTGGCATATCAAGGTGCTGATTAGACAGCATGAATATTGCACAGGTGTGCCTTATGCTGCCCACAATAAAAGACCACTCTGCAATATGCACAGTTTTGCCTTACTGGGGGAGTCAGAAAACCAGTCAGTATATGGAGTGGCCACCATTTGCCTCACACAGTGCAATACATCGCCATTGCATAGAGTTGATCAGGTTGTTGATTGCGGCCTGTGGAATGTTGGTCCACTCATCTTCAATAGCTGTGCGAAGTTGAAGAATATTGGCAGGAACTGGAACACACTGTCGCATACGCCGATGCAGAGCATCCCAAACATGCTCAATGGGGGACATGTCCGGTGAGTATGCTGGCCATGCAAGAACTGGGATGTTTTCAGCTTCCAGGAATTGTGCACAGATCCTTGCAATATGGGGGCGTGCATTATCATGCTGCAGGACTCATCTGTAAACCGTATTTCTCTCCAACGTGCCAGACGCCATCGAAAGTGAGCATTTGCCAACTCAAGTCGGTTGCGACGACGAACTGCAGTCAGGTCCAAACAATGATGAGGACGACAAACATGCAGATGAGCTTCCCTGAGACGGTTTCTGACTAGGGTTGAGCGAACCCGAACTGTAAAGTTCGGGTTCGGTGATTTAATGGCACTTTTTGAAAGTCTGCAGAGCAGCCAATCAACAAGCGTTTTGACTCTTGTGCCCTTAGAAGCCAACACAACCATGCCTACTAATGGCATGGCTGTGGTTGGCCAATGCAGCATGTGACCCAGCCTCTATATAATCTGGAGTCACGTAGCGCTGCACGTCACTCTGCTCTTATTAGTGTAGGGATAGGATGCTGCTGCTGTGAGGGAGAGAATAGGAAAGAATCAGTTATCAGAAGTGCTTGTTAACTCAGCGATCTACAGCGATTTTGTTTTGTTCAGTGCACAATTTTTTTAACCTGCTCTGAGCCCAGTGACACAGAAAAAAGAACTTTTATTCGTCTGTTAGTTAGGTGGGCGTCAGCGGCCATTTTATGCAAGTTCAGTGCACCAGCAAAGTATATTTGCATTTGTGACAGTCAAATACAAGGTTTAAATACTGCAGTTATATTCAGGGCTTAAAAAAACACCCTTTTTTTGCAAGAAAATAAATTTTGGGTCCTTTGCTGAATTTGTGACAGTCAAATACAAACTTTAAATACTGCAGTTACAATCTGGGTTTAAAAAAACACAATTTTTTTTGCAATACCCTACATCTGGGGCCTTTGCTGCATTTGTCACAGTGAAATACAAGCTTGAAATACTGCAATTATATTCTGGGTTTAAAAAAACACCTATTTTGTGCAATACCCTACATCTGGGCCTTTGCTGCATTTGTCACAGTGAAATACAAGCTTGAAATACTGCAATTATATTCTGGGTTTAAAAAAACACCTATTTTGTGCAATATCCTACATCTGGGCCTTTGCTGCATCTCTGACAGTCCAATACAAGCGTGATATACCGCTGTTATATTCTGGTATTAAATCAACACCCATTTTGGGGAACATAATACATTTGTGGCTTTTGTTGCATTTGTGACAGTCAAATACAAAGTTTAAATACTGCAGTTATATTCTTGGTTTAAAAAAACACACATTTTTTGCAAGACCCTACATCTGGAGCATTTGCTGCACTTGTCGCAGTCAAATACTAGCTTTAAATATTGCTGTTATATTCTAGTTTTAAAAAACACCCATTTTGGGCAAGACCCTACATCTGGGGCCTTTGCTGCATTTGTCACAGTGAAATACAAGCTTGAAATACTGCAATTATATTCTGGGTAAAAAAAAAACACCCATTTTTTGCAATACCCTACAACCGGGGACTTTGCTGCATTTTTCACATTGAAATACAAGCGTTAGATAGTGCTGTTAAAAAAAAACTGTCAGCAATGATACAGCAGTAACTACAATCGATAAAGATTGTCTGCCTCTTCCCCCCACCATTAGTGATGAGCGGCAGGGGTCATATTCGAATTCGCGATATTTTGCGAATATTTTTAGAATATTCGTTGAATATTTGAAAATTCGAAAATGCACGATTTCTTTTCTTGGAAAAAATCGGCAAGGTAATGATTGTGTAATATGCGAATTTTCGTAATTCGAATTTTCGGATTCGAATTTGTATTGCGAATTTTTCAACTTGCAACTATTAGACAATATAACAATTTTTTCGAATATTCGTAATATATAGCAATATAGCGGATACTCGAAAAAAATAATATAGAGCAATTTAGCTAATATAGTGCTATAAATCTTTTTTTTTATAGTTGTAATTTTTTTCCAATCTGAACTTCAGATGAGAAAAAAATTACAACTATTAGACAAAGAAGATTATAGCACTATATTAGCTCAATTGCTCTATATTCTTTTTTTTTCGAATATTCGCTATTTGCTATAACTTCGTTTTTTCGAATATTTGTAATATTCTAAAACAAGAATATATAGCAATATAGCGAATATTCGAAAAAACGAATATAGAGCAATTTAGCTAATAGTGCTATAATCTTCTTTGTTGAAAAATTTGCAATAAAAATTCGAATCCGAAAATTCGAATTACGAAAATTCGCATATTACACAATCATTAACTTGCCGATTTTTTCCAGAAAAAAAAATTGTGCATTTTCGAATATGACCCCTGCCGCTCATCACTACTCCTAAAGTCAAGTATATTGCAGCCTTCTTATTGGCCCACAAGCTAGAAGCAGGAAGGGATCATGTGTACTGATTAAAAAAAAAAAAAACAAGGAAAAAAAAAATCGGGAAAAAAAATCGAATATTCAAAATTGCGAATATACATAACTATTCGAAATATTCGCGAATTTTCGAAGTACCTATATTCGCAATAAAAATTCGAAATTCGAATATTCGTGATCAACACTAATGACAAAGCCCTCCAGAATACATCAGCCAACAGACGGTCCAGCATAGCAGTGGAATTCAGCACGTCAGGCCATTTTTAGATCATAATACTGAGGTCTCGCGGGTTCAGCCGGGTTAAACTCCCACTGATGCACCCACTGGGCCCGGACCAACACATTTACCCCCAGTCTTGCCAGAATCTCACCCTTTACTGTCGGGTAATCGGCCGCTTGACTGACCAGTAAGTCGAAATGGCCGGGTGCCAGAAACAGAGCGACGACCTCAGCCCACTGATCTCGGGGCAGCTTCTTCCTCATGGCCACCTTTTTGAACACCGCCAGATAGGTTTCGACGTCATCCGAGGGAGTCATCTCTGGGATCGCCGCACGGACTGCTTTCTGGGCATCGTGGATGCTCTGGGATGCTCCTTCTGCCTGTAAAGCCATCATATGTTGTAACAGCAGCTGGTTTGTTTCTTGCTGCTGCTTATTAGCCTCCCGCTGCTGCAGGTTAGCCTCCACGAGGGCTTTCACGACAGCTTCCATTTTGTTGAGGGACACAGGTTGTAATGTTGCTGGTTTGATGTAAGACATACAACCGTGCCCAGAAAAAAAATTAAAATATATTTCGGCCTTCACGCCAGCTTCACTGCGCTTGCTTGCATCCTCCACCAAATGTGGGGTTTCGCTCTGGTAGAAAGGGTAAGCAGACACAGTACAGAAGCAAAATACAAGTTCTTAACTCAAAATTCAGTGTTTATTCACACTTGCGGTAGTTGCACAAAACAACATGTCACTTTGCAGTCTTTGGTGTTAATTCACACACAATGTAAAGCTCATATTGCACAAGTCACTTTGTTGTCAGTTCTGCATCCAGTAGTCCACAGCAGGCTTTAGAGGGCCTGTTCCCCCTGCACATGGGTCTTAGTCCTCTAGTCCGGCACAAAACCTCAGATCCCAACACAGAGAGTCAGCTGCTGAGCACAGTTGCCTATTTAAGGACAGCCAGGTGCTGCCAAAACCTGGACCGGCACTTAAACTCGGGTCCGGTATTTGACCTCACCTGGCTGGAAACCAGCCCAGCTGCACATGTTGGTGGGAAAATACCTGCCTTTCCAGACAAAACCCCTTGCTGTGTCACAATATATACTGTATATATACTCATGGCGAGGTAGAGATGTATGATGTAACCTGCTGATTTGCTACGTGTCACACCAGTTAATTATTTGTAAAGGGATGAAATACTTATTTGCATAAATGTATATATATATATACACATTACAGAGTGTTAGTGAGAGTTACAACAGTAATGTAAGCATTGTACCTAGGCTTATTCTGTCATGGATCTCTCTGATCTGCTCAGATTTCCTCCTCTTCAGATCGGACCATTTCTTTAGTAAGGCCATCTTAGTGTGCCTGCCATTGAACTTTCTCCATAGCTCAAAACGGATCCCCCCTAACGATTTTTTGCTTCTCAGACTGGACCCGGGTCCTGTCATAGCCCTGCTCCAACATGCGCTGTAGGAAAAAGATGCAAGCATATAATCCCAACCATGTTTTCCAATCTCCTCAAACTTCGGGTAGTTTGAAAACAGTTGCTAAACTAAGCAACGCCCATTTTTCGCATGCGCATTAAGCAAATTTTACTTCGCGATTTTTGCATTGATAAAAAAAATTGGAATGGAGATATCAAATTTGCCTATTTGCAAATATATGATGAATATTTACCCAAATATTCGTGAAATATAGCAAATTCTAATATAGCCCCTGCCGCTTATCACTACACGCCTTGGCCCTGCAGTCTAAAAAAACTCTTCATACGATCTCCCTACACTTTTTCTGAACTGTCCCTGCACTCTTATCCAATATTCTTTTTGGAGCCCAGCCACATCCCCTGTGAAGGAGCCCAGCACCGCCTGCGTCCTCCGAATTTTCTCCTTGCTCACAGTTAAATTGCCGTAATCTCACGATGCACGAGCTCGCGCATGCATAGTGCCAGCATAGTGTTCCTTCCCTGTGCTGGCATCAGCCTCAGCGAAGGAACTGCGCATGAGTGAGCTCGTGCATCGCAAGATTATGGTGATCTAACTGTGAGCAAGGAGGAGATTCGGAGGACACAGGCGGTGCTGGGCTCCTTCACAGGGGGGTGTGGCTGGGCACCAGGAAGGTTAGTACAGCCCCTTGGGCTCCTTACCAGGCTCATTTACATATCTATAAAATCATTTTTTAAACACAATAAAAGGACACAGCACTATGGGACAAGTATATTGCGGACATGCTAGCAGCGATCTAGCTGTCCATGTCCGCATATCTATAGGCTAAAACGAGGTGACAGAATACCTTTAAGGGGCTTGTTGAACAAAACACTGAAATTTTGGGTCCATGGCCAGGAAACTCCTCAGATCTCAATCCAATTAAGAACCTGTGGTTAATCTTCAAAAAGTGGGTGTACAAACAAAAACACAGAAATTGTAATAATCTCCAAGCACTGATTAGGCAAGAATGGATTGCCATCTGTCAGAATTTGGCCCAGAAGCTGATATCCAGCATATGAGGGTGAATTGCAGAAGTCTTGAAAAAGAATGGTTAACACTGTAAATATTGAGCCTTTGCATAAACTTGATGGGTGGAAATTCAAAGTGATATAAACACTGAAAAAATAATACTTGTAATTATGTAATTTCTAGACCCCCTAACATCACAGAGGAGATAGAAACGCAATTGTATAACCAAATAGAGCGGACTGCACAGGCTGGTACAGTGGTCATAATGGGAGATTGACTGGGGTCATGATTCTGTCTCAACCGCAAAGGGGAGAAAATTCCTCAACTTGCTGCAGGACCACTGTATGGGCCAGTTTGTAGAAGCTCCCAGGGGCAATGCTCTGTTGGATCTGGTAATTTCTAATGATGCAGAGCTTGTTGGAAATGTTACTGTTCGAGGAACACTAAGTAATAGTGACCACAATATAATTATATTCCCCCTAAACTATAAAAAGCAAACTCTGTCAGGCAGAGCAAAGACACTGAATCTTAAAAAGGATAATGTCCCTGGGTTGAGGGGAGTATTTCAGGGAATAGACTGGGAGCAGCTATTGTCACATAATAATACTGAGGATAAATGGGAGAGCTTTAAATCCACATTGAGTAATTGCACTAAAAAATGTATTCCTTTAGGTAAGTATAAACGGCTAAAATTAAACCCCCCATGGCTTACAGCTACTGTAAAAAGGGCAATAAAAGACAAAAAAAGGGCATTTAAAAAATACAAATCTGAGAGGTCAGCTGTAGCGTTTGAAGAATGCAAAGGGCTTAATATAATCTGTAAAAAGGAGATAAAATTTGCAAAAATACAAAATAAACAGCAGGTGGCAAAAGAGAGCAAAACAAATCCCAAAAGGTTTTTAAATATATAAATGCTAAAAAACCAAGGTCCGAGCAGGTAGGCCCCCTAAATAATGGCAAAAGGGGGTAGTCACTGAAGATAAGGAAAATACAGAGTTACTAAATAGATTTTTTAGCTCTGTATATACAAAAGAAGAGAAAGGAGCTGATATCTGTGGTGCTAGGGCTGTTAGTACATCCAGTAATATACTCAACTGGCTAACTGTAGATATGGTCCAAAAGAAGTTAAATAAGGTAAATGTGAACAAGACTCCGGGCCCAGATGGATTACACCCAAGAGTGCTTAAAGAGCTCAGTTCAGTCATTGCTGTGCCCCTGTTTATAATTTTTAAAGATTCTCTAGGTACTGGTACAGTGCCAAGTGACTGGCGCAAGGCAAATGTAGTGCCCATAATTAAAAAAAGGATCTAGATCCTTCACAGGTAATTATAGACCAGTTAGTTTAACTTCTGTAAAAAATGTTTGGAGTACTCTTAAGGGACTATATACAGGAGTATGTGACTATAAATAATATTATAAGTGATAACCAGCATGTGTTTACCAAGGACAGAAGTTGTCAGACTAACCTGATTTGTTTTTATGAGGATGTGAGTAGAAGCCTGGACAGAGGGGTGGCTGTGGATGCAGTGTTTCTGGATTTTGCAAAGACTTTTGATACTGTCCCTCATAGACGTTTAATAGGTAAAGTAAGGTCTATAGGCTTGGA
This sequence comes from Bufo gargarizans, assembly GCF_014858855.1. Taxonomy (NCBI): domain Eukaryota; kingdom Metazoa; phylum Chordata; class Amphibia; order Anura; family Bufonidae; genus Bufo; species Bufo gargarizans. The sequence continues at coordinate 434,513,655 of NC_058083.1, read as the reverse complement.
AAGTATAGTTTTTAATTGGATCGAAAACTGTCTGAAGGACCGTGTCCAGAGAGTTGTAGTCAATGATTCCTATTCAGAATGGTCCCTGGTTATAAGCGGTGTACCCCAAGGTTCAGTGCTGGGCCCTCTATTATTTAATTTATTTATTAATGATATTGAGGACAGGATTAATAGCACCATTTCTTTTTTTGAAGATGACACCAAGCTATGTAGTACCAGACAGTCTATGGAAAATGTCCATAAACTACAAGCTGACTTGAACACTCTGAGTGACTGTGCATCAACTTGGCAAATGAGGTTCAATGTGGATAAATGTAAAGTTATGCATTTTGGTAGTAATAATTTCTGTGCTTCATATGTCCTAGGTGATGTAACACTGCGAGAGTCACTTATAGAGAAGGATTTGGGTGTCCTTGTAGATGGTAGATCAAATAACAGCATACAATGTCAATCAGCTGATTCTAAGGCCACCAGGATATTGTCATGTATTAAACGAGGCATGGACTCGCAGAGCAGGGATGTAATATTGCCACTTTACAAAGCGTCCTTCCTTCTGGGATTCGCGTCCCCACCTATCCCTTGGTTGAACTTGATGGGCTTATGTCTTTTTTCAACCGTATCAACTATGCAACTAGGAAACTATGACGTATTTGTCAATAAAACAAAAAAAAAAAGCATAAAGGAGCACATTTATATTAAGACCAGCATTTTAGATGCGGTATCCTAATAACCCATATAGCTGGTGTGTCACGGATGGTGTAACAGTAAACAAGAAGATACAAATAAGGATCCGACTGGCTTGATCCGAAACTAAGGAACAAAAGAGAGACCCCTATTTAAGCCCTGAAACTCTCCCTGTCTTCTCAGCCCATGCAAAGATCTCTATGATAGAAAATTGCATATCCTCGTGCCTCGACTGTATGACACCTGAACACCCTATAATAATGACACGACCACCGGCTCCCTACACTTAATACGGAGGGAGTCAGGGTCACCTAGGATCAAGTACACACTCCAGGAAGTTGTATAAACCACAAAGTGATGCAGTATGGGAGGGGATTTAAAGGGATGCAATCAGTGCAACTAGATGACAGCTGAGAGAGGGAAACGAGATGACAAAACGAAAGCAAAACAAAAGAACCTCAAGCAGGAGGTTCTGAAGAACGTCTGTCAGAGCTTCTCAGATGTCTGGCGGTGACATGGTGGCTCCAATCTGCACCAGAAATATGCCTTATATAGTTATATTTCTGGATAGTAAACAACCCCTAAAATTCTTATAACTGTGCTTCAGTATAACATAGAACCATCTTATAAAAGATCTAAAAACACAGAAGCGACATACCTTGTGAATTTTTATTTTATTTCAGTCTCAAATCTTTTGTCCATGGCTGTATGTCACTGTGTCATTTATTAGGACTGCATCCGACCCCCTTCAAGCTCTATAACATGAAGACAGCATTAGTAATATCAATGTAACAGCAATATATATGATAGGGGGTAACAAACAGCCTGTTATTTTTTTCAATTAAAAAATGGTCCAAAAATGATCCCTTTTCTGTAGAAGATGCCTTCTTCTCTGTTTTCTAACCTATAAAATGGTGACTGCCAATTTGAGCCATTCATCCGAAATAAATGGCAAAAGTTTCTGATTTGCTAGAATCCCATTTTTTTGGAGGAAAGTCATAATAGATTCAATTTGCTAGAAACAATTCACTAATCCCTACTAGCAACCTATTAGTAATGCTGTAGTATATGCTAAGCAAAAATGTATCAAGTTTCTGTACTATTACATCAGGAAGGCTACCCAGGACTTCTAAGTATACCCCAAACTGTACTAACACCACATTTTCTCCCAAAATCACATGGAAGTGCTGAGCAGTCCACCTGATTTAATACTAAGGGCGTTACCAATAGATGGTAAGCAAGCAAGACTGTATGACTGGCAGTTGGTAGAAGCCTTATTTTTGTAAATTTAGTATAGAAACATCTACTGACCTCAGGGACGATAGATCTGTGAGGGGGTGTTCAGCAGTAATTTGCACCTGTGCAACCTTCCTCATATAACATTGTGGCATCTTGTTAGGAATTGGTGTTTTAGCCTGTCTTTACAGCAGTAAGTAAGGCTGTCATGTACGCACTGTCCTAGCACATACAACTTCAAGGAGTTAGTCTATCCGCTGCAGTTAACCCCTCAGGTACCGCACCTGAGGGGTTAACTGCCGCTGATCACAGCCCCCTGTCATAGAGGTCGGGTGCCGGCTATTTGATTCCGGCACCCGCCTCCTGTATTTGTATTAACAGGTCAGTTTTCTACATTGGTGGCGCAGTGGCCACAGCCCCTCCTCCTCTTGTCTCTCCTCTTATTGGCGGCGGCAGCACAGGGGGGAGGGAGAGACTCCTCCACTGCGCTGCTGAGAAGAACATCGGCGGCGGGAAAAAGAACTATCATCTCCTGTGCCCGCCGCTGTATTGAACGGCAGAGCTGCAGGTCGACAAGACTAAAAAGTCTTGTCACCATTTGTAAATTCTAAACCATTTTAGTCGCTATCTGGAGCCCGGACACACACACGCACACACACACACACTCCCCTATGGCCCGCCTGATGTTCTCGGCCGAGGAGGCATACACCCTGCTTGCCTCCGAATCCGAGAGCCCCAGTGAGGATGAGGATGACCCCATTTTCCTCTTGTCACCCGCATTCTCCTCATCATCTAGCGATGATGATGAGCCCCCAAGGTGGCAGAGCAAGGGGACCGCCATGCCAGGGACCCTGTGGCCAACACTAGTACGAGCAGTTCTGGGGCTCGTACTAGTTTTCCGGACCACCAAATAAGTCCACCTGAACCCCCCTACAAGTGAACTTGCATGGTGTACCCCAGAGGATTTTGAGCCCGTGATTCCTGATTTTGTTGGCCAAGCAGGAATCCAGATTCCCACAGTGGGCTTCACTGAATATGACTATTTTTGTCGTTTTGACCACTTTGTGAATCTAATGGTGGAGCAAACGAACTTGTACGCCCAACAGTTCATTGCTCAACACCCGGGCTCCTTTTTGGCTAGGTCCCGTGGCTGTACTCCGGTCAGTGCAGCCGAGATGAGGACATTTTGGGGCCTCGTGATGCACATGGGCCTAATCAAAAAACCCAGTGTCAGGCATTACTGGAGTGGGGACATCCTCTACCAGACCCCACTTTACAGTACGGCCATGACACGTACCCGGTTTGAGGCCATTCGGAAATGCCTGCATTATGCAGATAATGCAGCATGTCCCCCCCGAGGTGATCCTGCCTATGACCAGGCCGGTCAGCGATCACTTCGGGGGGACATTTTTGGAGGCCTATGTACCTGGAAGGGTGGTCGTGGTTGATGAGTCTCTCATTGCTTTCAAGGGGAGACTAATTTTCTGCCAGTATGATTTTATACTAGTATCCCCTTGTTCTAGTCCCTCGCCGCCAGATCCACGTTTGCTTGTGGGACCGTGAGGAAAAATCAACACGGCCTCCCTACCCACCCCCTCCAGGTACCTATCCCAGGTACCTATCCCTAGGGGTGAGACCCGTGCCCTTACCAGTGGAAACCTGTTGCTGGTCAGATATAAGGACAAGAGGGATGTCCTTGTACTGTCCACAATTCACGGTAACGGCATGTGCGAGGTACCGCTGCAACGGTCCTCAAGCCCGATTGTATTGTTGACTACAATCAGTATATGGGAGGAGTTGATCTCTCTGATCAAGTCCTCAAGCCATATAATGTCATGTGCAAAACCCGGGCATGGTACAAAAAAGTTGCAGTCTACTTGGTACAGGTTGCCTTTTGTGCTGTCCCAGAGCGCTGGCAACACAGGGAAATTCCTTTTCTGACCGGAAAAGAGCAGGCCAGAGTACTTCGGGAACTGGAAGCGCCCGACTCGTCCCTGGCCAACACTTTCTAGGGTTAACGAAGTTTGTAAAATCAGTTTTGAATACCTTGAGGGGGTGTAGTTTCAAGAATGGGGTCATTTTTGGGTGGTTTCTATTATGTAAGCCTCACAAAGTGACTTCAGACCTGACCTGGTCCTTGTGGGTTTTTGAAAATTTCTGAAAAATTACTAGATTTGCTTTTGTAACATCCCCCAAAAATAAAATGGCATTCCCAAAATGATCCAAACATGAAGTAGACATATGGGGAATGTAAATTAATAAATATTCTTGGAGGTATTACTATGTATTAAAGAAGTAGAGAAATTGAAATTTGGAAATGTGCTAATTTTTCTAAATTGTTGGTAAATTTGGTATTTTATTTATAAATAAAAAGGTTTTTTTTTTTTTTTACTCAATTTTACCAGTGTCATGAAGTACAACATGTGACGAAAAAACTACTGTATCTCAGAATGGCCTGGATAAGTAAAAACGTTTCAAAGTTATCACTACATAAAGTAACACTGGTCAGATTTGCAAAAAATGGCCTGGTCCTTAAGGTGAAAATGAGCCCGGTCTATAAGGGGTTAAATGTTTTATACTTTCATCCTTTATTAGTGTTGTTAATTATGGACAGTAGGTAATAAAGTGGTTTATGGATTGGGGATGTCATGTCTGTTTTTTTCCAGCAAGGGATGCATAATTCCCCAGTTGGCTGACAAAAGGTGTTGTTAACATTGTGATGATACTGTCTTTTATTTATCTGCACAGGCAGGAGAACGGCAGTTCAGGGTCTGGTGCTGGGTTATTGGTCAGTATGGGGCTGAGAAGTCAATTTAGCCTCAGATGCTATGTTAATGTGTCTATGAGATATATGAGCAAAAAGACACAGGTGTCTGTGCTCCCCACAATGCCATAGTTGGTATGGGAAGTGAAGGGCACCACCCTGGTTTGCTAGCATGGTCATGTGAACATAGTTTGGTTCCCACCTGGGAAGAGTCCAGGGGTTATTAAAGTGAGCCTGTTTCCCTCCTGCCTGGGTGATTAATACACCCCACAACCTCAGAACTTCACACCATGTTCCATATGCAATGCAGCAGCATATAGCATAGATCTTTTATGAGGGAGCTTGTTAGGATTTCATGCAAGGTTGCTTAGTAAAAATGTAATACATCACAGTAGCCTATATAGAGGTTTATTTTGTACTAGGGCCAGCAGGTTTCTATAGAAGCTTGTGTCAGACTCATTCGCTGCCAGGTAAGGTAAGGTTTTACAGCAGGTCCTTCCTGGAGGCAAAAAGGAGAACCTGCACCTGGAATAAGTTCAGCAATATGATGGTTGCCAACCGCACCTTATTCCCAGAAACAGTGACAGGTTTTCAGGTTTTATGCTGGGAAATGCACCTGGAAACTAGGACAAGCCCAACATTGATCTAAGTTATTGGATGCAAATTTTAAAAGTTCCCTAGCATGATTCAAACGTAATTACAACCGTTTAGCTATAGCAATATTAAAATTCAACCAGGAGAGGAAGCCACCATCATATTATAGATTCATTTGCATTATTAAAGCACTTTTATAGCATAAAATGTAAAGACAAATTGCAGTGTATCTTTAAGATGATAAAGCAGATTAATTTCATAAAATGCTGTAAGTTTCTAGAGGTAGAAGCTAGACCTCCTGCTTCCTTTTACACCGCCATAGCTTTAAATGATAAACATGACTGCCTTCCACTTGGGAGAGCTTCCTGCATGAGACCTTACATTAAATGAGTAACACTTCATTCACATCTGTCTTCTGAAAAATAAATTTCAACGGCCCATTATGCAGACAAGAATAGGTAGTTCTAACAGAGGGCAGGTGATACCGACCCACAAAATGCGGAACGCACACTGCCGGTATCCGTGTTTTGCGTATCCGCAATTTGCGTACCGCAGAAATGGCTACGGTCTTGTGCATGACCCCTTAGACAGTTTTTTTTTTTTGTTTTTTTTTTAAATTAAGAGCTGGCCATTGTTACTAATGTACTAGGGTACTTTTTAGACAGATTTTTGGTACCAAAGGCTAATCTGGGCTGGTGAATAATCGGTCAGGCACATTTTTCTGATGCATGCAGTCTTTAGAAATCAATTTTCATTACTGTTTTTTTTTTAAAGAACGGCACTTGGACTAATACTATGTATGTTAGGTCAGTTATACAGTTTGATACATGAAGATTTTGGCAGATAATTTTCATTAGTTTTTGAGAAAAAAAGAGTCCAGTAAAATATCTGCTTGTCAGCCTACACCTTTAGACTAATTAATACATCAGGTTAGGTACATTAGTCTGTGCTAAGTATAATTTTTTTGCAATAAAATTTTAAACAATTGTTTTGAAAAAAGGCACCATTGGACAGTCTGCAGCCAAACTATATGCTGTCTTTGAGGCTGGAAAATATGCTTATTTGTACACTGATAAATAGTAGAAAAAGAGGGGGTCAAAAACACAAGCACAATTAAACGTCCCCTGCAACTAATATGCCGTACACTGGTATAAAATGCTCTAAATTGCACACTTATGAAGTAGCATAAGTAATAAACACAGACACAATTAAATACTCATTGGTTTGAATGTACTGTATACCAGTATCAACGTACTAAAATACACTAAATTACACAACTATAAATGGTAGCAAAATTGCAACTAGTTTTTGGAATGACAAAAACAATATTGCACAGCATATGCATTGAAATATATCCTGCTGGTGGTGCTGGAAATATGCCTATAAAACACTTACAAACTGTCTGGGGGAAAAAAGCTCATGCGCGAAAAAAATAAAGAGTACTGTCTTTTTAAAGAATCTTTGTATAGGATCTTTATGCACGCTATACAAGACAGCAAATTCACTCACTGTAAGACACCTAGTCCTAGTGCAATAACTGCTCCTACACTCTTCCTACTGATAATAGCTGACTAAATATATCTTTACAATCACTTCACTATCCCTTCAAGACCCTAAGATGGCTGGCTTGTGTCAGTAATTTGTGTCTGTCACAGACATGAACTGGTGTGAAGAAAAAAAAACAAGCAGAACATGACTGTCAGCACCATAGACAGGAGCACACGGACAGTGAGCCCTAACTGCAACGCAGGCCGCTTTCCATGACTACTTGCAGTGCAAGCCCTAGGCAGCAAGTCCACAACTGTGCGACATACCCTACTCTGCTAAGTGCGAGACAGACACACAAACAAACAATATTCCCGTATGACCAATAAAACAGAAACGTGGTCATACGGGAATAGGTTGGAACCGGGCAGATGATTCAGTACAAAATCAGAATACAGAGGGTAGTCACAATAGCCAAGCCGAAGTCAGAATCAGACAGGAATCGCAGTACCAAATCGCAAGACAGAGTGCAATAAAAGGCAAGCCAAGGTCATTATAACAAGCAATCCAAAAACACACATTATTATTCATATTTATTATTAAAGCGCCATTCATTCCTTAGAGCTGTACCTATGAGAAGAGGTATACATACATAATACAGACAATTGCACTAATCATAAACAAGACGAGTTACAAACTGGTACAGAAAAAGTGAGGCCCTGCCTGTGAGGGCTTACAATCTACATGGTATAGGAGAAGGACACAGTCGGTGCGGGTCAAGTTAGTCATGGCGGTATAGAGGCAGCAGGGTCACTAGTTGTAGGCTTGTCTGAAGAGGTGGGTTTTTCAGGTTTCTTTTGAAGGTTTCCACTGTAGGTGAGAGTCTGATATGTTGGGGTAGCGAGTTCCAGAGTATGGGGGATGCACGGGAGAAATCTTGGAGTCGATTGTGGGAAGAGGCGATAAGAGGAGAAAAGAGAACGAGGTCTTGTGAGGATCGGAGAGTGCGTGTGGGGGTGTATCGGGAAAGTAGCTCAGAGATGTAGGGAGGGGATAGGTTATGGACGGGCTTGTATGTATTTGTTAGTACTTTGAAGTGAATTCGCCGGGCAATGGGAGCCAGTGAAGGGATTGGCAGAGGGGAGAGGCAGAGGAGTAATAGGGTGAGAGGTGGATTAGTCAGGCAGCAGAGTTGAGGATAGATTGGAGGGGTGCGAGAGTGCTAGATGGAAGGCCACAAAGGAGAGTGTTGCAGTAGTCTAGGTGGGAGATGATGAGGGCATGTACAAGCATTTTCGCAGATTTAAAGTTAAGGAAAGCACGGATGCGGGAGATGTTTTTGAGTTGGAGGCGGCAGGTGGTGGAAAGGTCTTGGATGTGCGGTCTGAAGGAGAGGGCAGAATCCAAGGTCACTCCAAGGCAGTGGACTTGGTTGACCGGGGAGAGTGTGCAGCCATTGATCATGATAGATAGGTCTGTTCAAGGGGTTGAGCAAGATGGGGGAAAGATGATGAATTCTGTTTTATCCATGTTAAGTTTTAGAAAGCGAAAGGCGAGGAAGGATGATATAGAAGATAGACTTTGTGGGATTCTTGATAGTAAGGTGGTGATGTCTGGACCAGAGAGGTAGATTTGTGTGTCGTCAGCGTAGGAATGATACTGAAAGCTATGGGGTCATTTTTATGCATCTTAAGATTTTTATTTTAGACATGGCCCAGTACAGGCCCCAAACATTAGTCATTCACCGTACAGAAATCATCAAGTGATTATGTGGCTGGAGGTATATTAGACGGTCATTGGATAACAATTTTACTTCAGGCCAGGGGAGTACAGGCCTCAAAAATTATTCATTCAACGTACAGAAAAGAACAAGTGATTATGTGGCTGGAGGTATATTAGACGTTCATTGGATATCAATTTTACTGCAGGCCAGTACAAATACATGTCAAATACATATGTTTAAAATAAGTAAAAATATAAAATTGGATTAAAAACGAAATCCCCCCTCTTGAAAAACTCCAAATGATAATAGTCTAAATTTGAAAACACATGGTTATCACAGGTGTTGAATTCCTTGGTGGCCCCAAACATTAGGCATTCACCGGACAGAAAAGGCCTTTTATGCCGCTGTATTTAAATAAAACAGGGACCATTATTTGTTCTGGGTGGTGGAGGATATGTATGGGCTGGCATGAGGAAACTCAATTAAACGTGGTCGTCACAGGTGTTGAATTCCTCTGAGATCCATGCTTCATTCATTTTTAGAAATGTGAGGTAGTCAACACTGTCGTGAGCTAGGCGAGTGCGCTTATCGGTCATGATCCCCCCTGCTGCACTGAACTTCAGTTCGGACAGGACACTCGACGAAGGGCAAGCCAAGAGTTCCATGGCAAATTATGCCAGCTCTGTCCACAGGTCAAGCCCGCACACTGAGTAGTCAAGGGGTTACTCGCTTCTTAGAGCGTCCACATCGGCCGTTAAACCGATGTAGTCGGACACCTGTCGTTCTAGGCATTCCCTGAGGCTGGATCTGCAAGACGGCTGTAGATGGGTTGGTTGCAAGAATGATCTCATATCCGAAGTGATCAACACATCTTCAAACCGCCCTCTTCTTGCATGCGCTGTAGGATTGGTACCCGCAACTGTTTCTCTGTGGGTGGAAATTCCTCTGCCAGCGCCCGCAACAGCAGAATGCAGCATCTCTCGCAGCAAGACCTGGAAATGCTGCATTCTGACAGCCCTCTGTGATGCTGGTAACATGTCTGCCATTTTGTGTTTGTACCGGGGGTCTAAGCACCCAGTACTGTTCCTTGCCCTTTATGTTTTTTATATGGGGGTCCCTCTTCAAACACTGGAGCATGAAGGCCCCGATTTGGAAGTGGCCTGGCTCCTGCTGATCGCCCAGGAGAATGTCGTCCTCCCCCCAGCCACGGACAACACCAGGGATCCCAGAAAAGTTTATAGCCTGCTCTTATTGCTCCCCCCCAGGCACCATCCTCCTCTTACTCCCCTTCAGACTCCTGCTGACTTGTCTCAGATAGAGTAGCCCCCTCTGGGAATTCATTCAGCATTGAGACTTCCTCATCTTTCTGCTCCTGATCCTCGACGGCTTGATCAATGACACGACGCAATGCACGCTCCAGTAAGAAGGTGTAAAGGTACGATGTCACTGATGGTGCCCTGGCTGTGACTGACCAGTTTGGTGATCTCATCAAATGATCGCAGAAAACTGCATGCGCCGCGCATGAGCAGCCACTGGCACGGTGAAAAAAAAACAAGCTCCCCACAGAACCTGTCCTGCCGCAGAGTTCATACAAATAGTCATTAACGGCACGTTTCTGCTGGAGCAGCCTATCAAGCATATACAAGGTGGAGTTCACAAATCAGATGTCTGACGGGCAGCCATCTGATGACACAGCCATGGCTGTGTAAGATCTTCTAATATGGCCAGAGATTTTCTTGGCTTGCCGCAAGATGTCCTGGACCCTGAGGTATTTGGCAACGAATTGCTGCACGGCTAAGTTCAGGACGTATGCCATGCGCGGCACATGTGTCATTTTGCCCTGTTTCAGCACGCTCAGCAGATTGCACCGTTGTTGCACACCACTTTACCAACTGTCAAATTGAGCTGGGTTAGCCACTGATCGACCTGTGACCTCAGAGCTGAAAGGAGTGTAAGACCAGTGTAGCTCTTGGCTTCCAGGCACAACAGCCGCAGCTCAGCATGGCAACATCTCACCTGGTATGTCGAATAGGTTCTGGGGAGCTTGGGGGTGCAGCGGAAGAGGCGGTAGAAGTGGAAAGGGAGGAGTCAGCCGAGGAGGAGACAGAGGATGGAGGAGGAATAGAAGAGGCAGGCCTGCATGCAATCCGTGGAGGTAACACCAAATCCACACTGGTGCCACGGGTTGCATGCTTTACAGCCGTCAGAAGGTTCAACCGCATTCACCATAAGGACCTTCTAATATCACAGGGTCATGTGACTGTGCCCCCCACCCCTACTGTGCCCCTCACCCCCTACTGTGCCCCCTTATACTCTGCATTGTGCCCGCTTACCACACCCTGTGCAGTGCCACTAGTCATTCCCTGTACTGTGCCCTCTTATACCCTTTTATCTGGTCACGGCATGGCGGTGTTATCCGGTCACTGTACAGAGGTGTTATCCGGTCAATGTATGGCGGTGGTATCCAATAACTGGATGGCCATAACTGTATCCCTTTCCCTACCCACGCCATCCTTTTTTAGACCCGAGCGGGGAAAAATATGCAAATTGCGTTAGTAAGGACCTTTTTGCGCCACAATCTGTGTCAGAAATACACCTAGCTTAGATGTATTTCTATATAATAGTAATGTATTATACTGTGTCCTGTATTTCCCAGTAGAAAATGATCCTTGGGAAACACCGTCCTCATCCCTAACCACCAGGACCAGGTAGTGCTCTGTCAGTACATGGCGGCCTCCCCTCTCCGCCACGCTGCTCTGCTGTGTACTGGTGCTTATTCTGACACTAAGGCTGGGTTCACATCCTATTTTTGCCACCCATTTAATGCATACCAAAAAAGTATGCATTATCAGACTGATGCTGTACAGTGGCATCCTTTCACTGTATAGTTCCATGGTAGATTTCTTTTTTACTTTAACGTATGCAGTTTTTTTATGGACTCTGCAGGATACAAAAACATGGAGTGCTGCACAAACTGATAGGTAATACTAATTTTCTAGGCTCCAGCAGGGCACATTTTGTGAGTTTCCCTTTAAGACGCATAAAAATGGCCCCTGATTAAAATACATATTTTTTGTGGGAATTTTTGCCAATGATCCCTTTCTGGTATGTCACTGTCCATGTTGTGGGACTATTTGTGTACTTCTAGTAATTATTTCTTGGCTGCAAATATGAGCTGAAGGTTTTTCAGGTTCCTCTGCCATTAAAGTGAATGTGGCCCGCTGCGAACGCACGGTTCGCAAACATTTGATCGCAAACACACGGTCGTGAATCATCCCGGCCGATGTTCGCTCATCACTAGTTGGATATCTCTCTATGCATTGTAAAGGTCAAAATCCAATGTAAAGGAATAAATTGGGACAGAGAGATTATGGTTAAAAGTAGAGATAGATAGATAGATAGATAGATAGATAGATAGATGGTCCCAAGAAAGATTACCCAGGAAAGTAGGTGGAGGGTGGAGGTGAGTTGGAGTTCATAATCCTCTGTTATCTTCAGGATCTGTTGTGTTACTCCATAATAACTACTGAATTATACTTAAGGGGCTGTGAATGGGTATTAGTGTCAGTGCTGTTATCATAACATTGATGCATATAAGTATCTTATGTATGTAGGAATAAATTAATATTAGTGGCTTCGCCTGTATAAGAAATTTGAAATGGGGTATATTAGTATGCGTCCTCAGTAACACTGAAAGAATATATAATTATATAATAGGACTGCTAAAACAAAATAACAAATCTTTATTATAATGTTCAGCTAAAAAGCAAAGGGTATCAACCCATACTGCAATTAGCAGCTGAATGAAACAATGTATGATCACTGATTTGTGGGACCTAGTAAACCACTGACACCGCTCTAAGAGGGGTATGTACGTAATAGTGGTATGATAAGTGGGTCCCATAAACCAATATCACCAACACTGAGGGGCATAACACCACCTGGTCATGTGTATGGACCAAAGTGGGGTAATAGACAACCGGATAACTGGTGCCGAGAGTGTAGAGCCAGATATCCCGGTATTAGCAGTGACTGGCAGTGCACATAACATCCACTGGACTGAGTGACTTCAGGTGCTGACTAGGGCATGAATGAGGGCCGCTGTGTTTGACTGGTGTGTCAACAAACACCTAACACAAAGGACAGATGTAGGGTGACCTGCCTATGACCGAAGAGCTCTAGTGTGAGGCACTATCACTGGAACCTACAAGCCTGCCTAGGCTGTCCACCTCTAAACTGAGGGGCAGCGTGCTGGTGTGCAACAGAATCGTCACTATGATGGCCGTGAAGCGGCTCGCAAAATGCTGAGTTTAAAAGGGGAAAACCCTGCCCCGCCGAACACGCCCCCGCACTGGCAGCCAATCCGGCCAGGAGGCACGGCTTGGAACCAACCATTGGCTGAACAGGCGGGCTGAGCCATATGAGTCCCAGGGAAAACGCAAATACACCGCAATGTAAGGGGAACTAAAAGGCGGCTCTACATGAGCATAACATCGGAGTATCCTGCTGTAAGGTAATATCAGTGAACGGAATGAATGCACATAAATAAATATTGCACGAAGTACATTAGTACATATTGACAAAGTGCAAAACAAGTTAGGAGCTGAATGGACACAACAATTATATAGGATGACACAGAACGCAGTGGACCTAGCAAATATGGGACAAAATACCTAAATAAATGGCACATAGGAGATAGCCTCATTAAGGCCAAAAGGTTTAATAGTATTAAGTCTAATGATCCATCGTGCCTCTTTCTGAAAGAGGATGCGGTCACAATGACTGCCCCTTGAGGTCAATCCCCTGAAATTTAACAGAGGCCACTCTCCCGCTATGACATTCAGACACGTGATGTGCAATCAGTGTATCTTTCAACTTGCTCACCTATTCGTCGTCTGAGCTCCCTAATAGTCTTACCGACATATTTGATGCCACAAATGCATGTCATCAAATATATCACACCCACTGACTTGCAGTTGAAAAATGACCTAATAAAATAGGTTTTGTCAGATGTACTGTCAGTAAAACTTTTAGTCTTGTCTATAAAACCACAGAACTTTCAGGATCCACAAGCGAACTTACCTGTAAGAGAGGTACGTAACCAAGACTGTTGTTTAGGACTTTGGTGTAGACTATGTGTCAACATGTCTCGTAGGTTGTTGCTACGTCGATAGGTAATTGATGGTTTGGATGGAAGCATACTACCAACATCTGAATCAGATTTAAGTATGTCCCAGTGATCAATAAGGACTTGGCATACAGCCTCATGTGCACTATCATAAGTGCCAATGATTCTGACAGTGTTATCACCGACATCCCTATTTCTAGGGGACAACAAGAGATCCCTGTTCGTACTAAGCGAATGTCTCAAAAATCGCTGTGGATAACCACGCTGTTGAAATCTGTGCTGTAAGTCTTTCGCAGCCACCTTAAAATCACCTAATTGAGAACAATTCCTCCTCACCCTTAAGTATTGTCCCTTCGGGATCCCTCTTTTCAAAACAAAGGGTGCCCACTCTCCCACTTTAACAAGTTGTTGGGGGCCGTGGGTTTCCTAAATACATTAGTAATAATTTGGCCAGACACAGTCAGCATGATAGTCAGATCCAGAAAGGAAATGTGGGTGGGGTTGATCTCAGACGTAAGTAGCCCTAGTTGGTTAATATTGAGGGCTGCAACGAACTCCTGGAAGGAATCACTGTCACCCCCCACAAGACCAACACATCATCGATGTATCTGATCCAGAGGGGGATGACAGACGTAAATCGCTCCATACTCTCAGAGAAGACTTCCTCCCTCTCCCACCAGCCCAGGTAGAGATTCGCAAAGGTTGGGGCACAGGGACTGCCCATTACGACCCCCCTGAGCTGGTGGAAGATCCGTCCATCAAACAAAAACACATTGTGCTTAAGGATGAAATCCAAGAGTTTCATCACAAAAGCATTGTGGCTCCGACAATGTCCACCCCTTTTCTGAAGGAACGTGAGGACCACCCTACAGCCCAAATCATGAGAGATGGAGCTGTAGAGTGCCTCTACGTCCAAACTAGCCAGTTGTACATCCTTATCACAATGGATACCGTTCAAACGGCCCAATACCTCCATAGTGTCCCTAACATATGAGGGCAAACTGGTGACAAATGGGCATAGAACAGTATCCACATAGGTGCAGATGTTGGCAGTGAGGCAGTTGGTCCCAGACACTATCGGCCTGACTTTTAGAGAGTCACATCCCTTGTGGATTTTGGGACAACAGTAAAAGGCCGCTGTGACTGGGTATGCAGGCAAGAGAAAAGCTAATTCAGTTTTGTCAATTAGTTTGTTCTCTAGTGCTCTATTTAAGGACAGTTCGATCTTAAAAACTGGTGTAGGGTCAGTTGTTCATATGTTAATTTATCCCTGAGCACTCTCATACACATATTGTGATACTGCTCGTGCCCAAGGACAACAATATTTCCACCTTTATCTGAAGGTTTAATAACCAAGTCCTTGTCCTGTTGGAGCATCCAGAGAGCATCTCTCTCTTGCCTGCTCAGATTGTCCCTGCTAAGCACATGAGAGTCAAGCTGACGTAGCTTACTCGAAACCACAGATACAAATGTGTCAATAGGGGTACAGTCACTGAGAGGGGGCATCTTGGTCGATGGTAATCTAAGGTCCGTAAAGGGGCCGTCCCCGGGTGCGTGTTGACCTTCAGTGAAGCGTTCAGCCAAAAGTTGAACATCAGGCAGATCAGATGTGTCAATCCCTAATTCTTCACATTTTCTACGGTCATGGGTGACAAAGAACTTGCGCCATTTCAATTTTCAAGCAAAAAGATTTAAGTCTTTCACCCAACTGAAGCAATCAAACCTCCGCATAGGGACAAAGGAAAGGCCCTTCTGCAAAACCTGTGTTTCGGTTGCAGTGAGAACACGGGACAATAAATTAATGATCTGTAAGTCATCCTTATTGGTAATGGCAGGAGTAAAGGATGTCATTGTAGACGGCTGGGAAGGGGTCATTGTTTGTTACGGAGCAGATATTGTGAGACCGGAGGGGTATTGTCTAAAAAAAAAAAAAACTGTTGCTATAGCCTCTGCTTCCTCGTCTGTGTCTACCCTGGCCCCTATTCCTACCACCATACGGCCTTCTGTAATAGGCTGTAAACCAGTTCTTTTACTACCAGCAGTCTCAGGTTCACCCTCCGAGGATGATATCTCTGTTTCTAGCTCAAGGGCATCCGAGTGTTTGGTGCTATAATCATAGATCCTTTGAATTCTTTGATGTCCCTGTTAAACAAAGTATGTTTCTTCTCTTTAGGCTGTGCCGTATATCTCTTCACCTGTATACCTCAGAATACGCTGGTGCACCTCCCACGACCTACCCAAGGTCGTGTGAACCGTAGTAAATATGTATATATATATCTATAGAAATAAATATATATAATAAGTGGGGGCACTCGGTCTTATGGTAGCATATGGACACTGCTCAATAGTTTAAAAAAATGGAATTTATTTAAAGTGCAATAAATAGCAAAAACATAAGTGTGATAGGTGGGCGTCACCCTGTGAGAGATGTCCGTCCAAACTCACACTTACCATATATATGAGATATTGTTGTAATATATACAAATTAGAAAACAGTTGTCAAAAGAATCACTTAACCACTTCAACCCCCCTAGCTGAAACCCCCTTAATGACCAGGCACTTTATTACACTTCTGCACTACACTACTTTCACAGTTTATTGCTCAGTCATGCAACTTACCACCCAAATGAATTTTACCTCCTTTTCTTCTCACTAATAGAGCTTTCATTTGGTGGTATTTAATTGCTGCTGACATTTTTATTTTATTTTTTATTAATCGAAATTTAACGATTTTGTTGCAAAAAAATGACATTTTTCACTTTCAGTTGTAAAATTTTGCAAAAAAAAAACGACATCCAAATATAAATTTTTCGCTAAATTTATTGTTCTACATGTCTTTGATAAAAAAAAATGTTTGGGTAAAAAAAAATGGTTTGGGTAAAAGTTATAGCGTTTACAAACTATGGTACAAAAATGTGAATTTCCGCTTTTTGAAACAGCTCTGACTTTCTGAGCACCTGTCATGTTTCCTGAGGTTCTACAATGCCCAGACAGTACAAACACCCCACAAGTGACCCCATTTCGGAAAGTAGACACCCTAAGGTATTCACTGATGGGCATAGTGAGTTCATAGAACTTTTAATTTTTTGTCACAAGTTAGCGGAAAATGATTTATTTTTTATTTTATTTTTTTCTTACAAAGTCTCACATTCCACTAACTTGTGACAAAAAATAAAAAAATTCTAGGAACTCGCCATGCCCCTCACGGAATACCCTGACGTGTCTTCTTTCCAAAATGGGGTCACTTGTGGGGTAGTTATACTGCCCTGGCATTTTAGGGGCCCATATGCGTGAGAAGTAGTTTGCAATCAAAATCTGTAAAAAATGAATGGTGAAATCGGAAAGGTGCTCTTTGGAATGTGTGCCCCTTTGCCCACCTAGGCTGCAAAAAAGTGTCACACATCTGGTATCGCTGGACTCAGGAGAAGTTGGGGAATGTGTTTTGGGGTGTCATTTTACATATACCCATGCTGGGTGAGATAAATATCTTGGTCAAATGCCAACTTTGTATAAAAAAAAAATGGGAAATGTTGTCTTTTGCCAAGATATTTCTCTCAAACTACTTCTCACGCATATGGGCCCTTAAAATGCCAGGGCAGTATAACTACCCCACAAGTGAACCCATTTTGGAAAGAAGACACCCCAAGGTATTCAATGAGGGGCATGGCGAGTTCATAGAATTTTTTTTTTTTTGGCACAAGTTAGCGGAAATTGAAATTGGTATTTATACTGCCCTGGCATTTTAGGGGCCCTAAAGCGTGAGAAGAAGTCTGGAATATAAATGTCAAAAAAAATTTACGCATTTGGATTCCGTGAGGGGTATGGTGAGTTCATGTGAGATTTTATTTTTTGACACAAGTTAGTGGAATATGAGACTTTGTAAGAAAAAAAAAAAGAAAAAAAAAAAAAACTATTTCCGCTAACTTGGGCCCAAAAAAATGTCTGAATGGAGCCTTACAGGGGGGTGATCAATGACAGGGGGGTGATCACCCATATAGACTCCCTGATCACCCCCCTGTCATTGATCACCCCCCTTTCATTGATCACCCCCCTTTCATTGATCACCCCCCTGTAAGGCTCCATTCAGACGTCCATATGATTTTTACGGATCCACGGATACATGGATCGGATCCGCAAAACACATACGGACGTCTGAATGGAGCCTTACAGGGGGGTGATCAATGACAGGGGGTGATCAGGGAGTGTATATGAGGTGATCACCCCCCTGTCATTGATCATCCCCCTGTAAGGCTCCATTCAGACGTCTGTATGTGTTTTGCGGATCCGATCCATGTATCCGTGGATCCGTAAAAATCATACGGACGTCTGAATGGAGCCTTACAGGGGGGTGATTAATGACAGGGGGGTGATCAATGACAGGGGGGCGATCAGGGAGTGTATATGAGGTGATCACCCCCCTGTCAGGCTCCATTCAGACGTCCGTATGTGTTTTGCGGATCCGATCCATGTATCCGTGGATCCGTAAAAATCATACGGATGTCTGAATGGAACCTTATAGGGGGGTGATCAATGACAGGGGGGTGATCAATGACAGGGGGGTGATCAATGACAGGGGGGTGATCAGGGAGTGTATATGAGGTGATCACCCCCCTGTCATTGATCACCCCCCTGTAAGGCTCCATTCAGACGTCCGTATGTGTTTTGAGGATCCGATCCATGTATCCATGTATCCGTAAAAATCTTACGGATGTCTGAATGGAGCCTTACAGGGGGGTGATCAATGACAGGGGGGTGATCAGGGAGTCTATATGGGGTGATCAGGGGTGATCAGTGGTTCATAAGGGGTTAATAAGTGACGGGGGGGTGTAGTGTAGTGTAGTGGTGTTTGGTGCTACTTTACTGAGCTACCTGAGTCCTCTGGTGGTCGATCCAAGCAAAAGGGACCACCAGAGGACCAGGTAGCAAGGTATATTAGACGCTGTTATCAAAACAACGTCTAGTATACCTGTTAGGGGTTAAAAAAAATCACATCTCCAGCCTGCCAGCGAACGATCGGCGCTGGCAGGCTGGAGATCCTGTCTCTTACCTTCCGATCCTGTGAACGCGCGCGCCTGTGTTCGCGCGTTCACAGGAAATCGCGGCTCTCGCGAGATGACGCGTATATGCGTCGCTGAGCGCAGAGCTGCCGCCTCCGGACCGCAGATCTGCGTTAGGCGGTTAAAATAAATAACAGAAATAAATAAAATTATAAAAACAAATATATGTGGTGTTTTATGTTGTACAACCACTGGTGGTATTAGAAAGTTTTGTTTGCAAGTGTTGTCACCATACAGGTATTCTTACCCAAAGTTATAGAAGACCACTGAAGTAGGAGCACTTTAGGCTCCGAAACGCGTTTGGTAAATAGCAGTGAGAAGTAGCAAAGTACCAACCTCTGTCCTACCATAGAAGACGTTTTGATCCCGGAACTTTACATTCTCAATTGCCTCTCCAGCTACACTACGTGGAAACATAGACCGGCCAATTTGTAGTCCGGACCCAGGAGAGACAAACCTTCTCATATCACGTGGGACACCACGTGGGAGGTTAAAGTAACGTGGGACGCCGCACGGGACTTTGAGGAAGTGCACGCACATGGACAAATGGCAGGAGCAGATACCAGATCCGGGGACACATCATAACTACGGGACTGGTAAAGTACTGTGCTACACATTACGTTTCTGTAATATATAACACAGAGGTTAACCAGAAGTACTGTTGCTGTAAGGACACTTTCAATAACTTTGGGTAAGAATACCTGTATAGTGACAACACTTGCATACAAAACTTTCTAATACCACCAGTGGTTGTACAACATAAAACGCCACATATATTGGAAATAACGTCTCTTTTTAGACAGTTATATAACAACTTGGGAAACGTTTACATCTGAAAGGACCTCAACTATTAGGTCTAAAAACTATTCCCATTTTTTATTGCGGTTTTCAATTTTTGGGGGGATTTTTCAAGTTTTATCTTTCACTTGTATTATCATTTTATTTCATTCTGTTATTTATTTTAAGTGCTTCTTTTGACAATTGTTTTATAATTTGTATATATGTACGACAATATCTCATATATATGGTAATAGTATGAGGTTGGACGGACATCTCTCACGGGGTGATGCCCACCCATCACACTTATATTTTTGCTATTTATTGCACTCTAAATAAATTCTCTTTTTTAACTATTGAGCAGTGTCCATATACTATCATAAGGCCGAGTGCCCCCCCCCCCACTTATTATATATATTTATTTCTATAGATATATATATATATATATATATATATTTACATATCTTACGTATGTGTTTTCACGTATATGAATAGGTTTGTGTGAATGCATTTTTAATGCACATTTTCAACAGTCTGGGGTTTGAGGGTGCCAGATTGTTGGAATTGTACTGTATTTGCAAAGTAGTTCAGCTTTTTATGTAGCTAATTTCCATATGTAAACTGTAAAAACATGTTCAAAGGGGAACTTAGACTGAAACGAAATGTTTTTGAATGCATATTAATATATTAATTAATATTTGCATACATATCATTAATTATATTCTGAAATCATGTTTTTTGTATATTTTTTTTACATATTTTCTTTGCTCTTCTCTACATTTGAGTAACAAGTTTAGTTTATGCCAATATCAGGAAAGCACATCATGTACAGGTCAAAATGCATAACAAGGAAACTTTTAAGACATGTGATTGTGTATGGAGGACACTTATGAATTATCACTTTCCCGATACAGCACTTAACTCAGTTAAAGGGATAATAAACTTAAAAAATACTTAAAGGATGCTTCCAGAAAGTGCAGTACCCCAGCCTCCTACCCACCTCTCAATTCAGACTCCATGGATTTTTTCAGCAGTCTTCTGGTCACCACCCTGTAAGCTTCCAGACGGACGGTGTCACAATAGCTGCTCCAGCCAATGACTGGCCTCAACAGTGACATGTCCCCAAGCGGCATGTGACTGCGGGGAGCATGTCACAGCTGAAGCCAGTCATTAGCTGTATAATCACCGGAAGGTGATTATGATTTTTTTTAGCAGGTAAAACCTGCTGCTACCCACAATTAAAAAGGTCCCAAAGGTGAAAAACCCAATAAAGATACTGTATAAAGTCCAGTACAAAGGTAATGAACACAATAAAATCACAAAACGTAAATTATTAACTTTGTGAAATCAGATAAAAGTGTTATTGCACACAGTGACGTCTCAATATAAAAATTATGCACAAAGTGATGTCAGAACAGTGATGATGTCACAGTACATTGATAACAAACACAAATTGGGACAAAGTTAAAAGGAAACACAGTTAAATTGCAGTACAAGAATAACACACACAGAGTTGTCATAGCACATAAAAAAGCTCTGGCAATCCCTTTTGTGTTAGAGCCACCATCGAACCCCCTCATGCACTAAGTGCAACGCAACTTCTTGTAGTTAATGTTTCACTATTTTAAAATGTTGCTGGAAGAAACAGGAATGTTGCAGTATACAGATGTTCACACCTGACACCCTGCATACTTTGTTCTATACTCAGCCTGTACAGTATCTAACCATCGCTGTATCAGTATACTTGATGTTATGTTTTTTCCTCTTTTTGCTATCCTTCACCCTGAAAGAAATATGATGGATGCAGTACTGTGCCTTTGCAGACCAGTCAAGTCTGAAATGTCTGTAATATAGCAACTGAGAGGTGAATGATATCACATATGATAAAAACTTAATTTAAAAAGTTGATGACACAAATGGGCAAGATGGGAAACCTTTGATCTATTCCACAGCACATATCCTGCATTGGTAAAATGGTATATTTCAGATCTTGACTTGTTCATTTTACTTAAATATAGGAGAAACCATGTTGACGGAAATGTATCAAATTAATGCAAGAGAGAACCAGAGCCGTTGCCCATTCAGGTCACTGCTTTCATTTACCAAATCAGAAGTGGGAAATAATTGTTTCTACAGGGAACTGCTCGTCCTCTCCCTTGCCCTAATTTGGATAAATATCCCCCAAGTGGATCGAAATCTTCCATGGTTTTATTAAATTATCAATATTCATAGCAGTGCTGCCAAACAGATATGGATCTGCATTCCAAGGATTACCACCAGAGGTGTACATAGAAATGATTGGGCCCCATAGCAGGAATCTGAATTGGGCATCCAAGCCATTTCCATTGCCCACCAACTATCCCATTCCTTGCCCCTTCCCTGGCCCTTCCTTTGCTCCATGAACTGTGCTTGCTGCTGTGTGTTATATAGTATGCCATCAGGGCCAGATTGGGATTGCGAAACAGTCCCGTATCACAAACGCCACCAGCCCATATATGATATTGCATAAAATAATGGTGTGCAATGCAAAGGTGAATTTTTCTTTACTTGGTCATGCCCTTTTATAAACCATCAATACAAGAAAGGCAATAAAAGAATGGAGTGGGCAAAAGGAGGTGTGACATCACAAGTCTATATATCTGTGCACACTTCATCTATTATACCTTGTATCTCACATATCAGTACAATGCTGGATATACTATATAGCTGTACCTACTATTATACCTCGTACCTCAAATATAAGTACACTGCTGCATATATAATACTAGCAGGATGGCATGGCTTCGCACGGGTATATTTCAACTATTTTATTTAATGTTTGTGTGTGAGGGTAAAAGATATCCACAGTGTTCCCCATAACAGTGACCTCTACAGCACCTCTCCCCCTTAATAGTGACCTCCACAGCACCCTGCCTCTTAATATTGACCTCCACAGCAGGCCACCACCTTAACTTTGACCTTCATAGCAGTTCGCCCCCTTAACAGTGACTTCCACAGAGGCGCACCCCCCCCCCCCCTAATAATGACATCCACAGCACTTCATCCCCTTAACAATGACCCCCAAAGTATGCATCCCCCTTAACAGTGACTAGTGATGGCCTTGCGATTCGCCCGGCGGTCAGTTCGCAGCGAACTTTGCTTGTTCGCGATTCGCTGAACATGCAAACATATGGCGATATTCGCGCCCGCCATATTCTTTGAAATTGTAAAGAACTTTGACCCATGACACATCCGTCAGGTGGTACAGGACAGCCAATTGAAAAGTTTCAGCACATGGACATACCCCCAACCTTATAAATAGACCTGATTTGGCCGCCATTTTACATTCAGTCTTTTGTCAGTGTAGGGAGAGGTTGCTGTGTGGAGCAGGGACAGACTGTTAGGGACACAAATCGCTAGCTAATAGGGCCACAAAAGTCAGTTTAAGGACTGGTATAGGTGTGCTATCGATAGGTGTGCAATACAGAGGGGTGTAATACACTAATAATATACTTTGTAACATAGAAAGCATATTATAGTGGATTTGTATTGTGCAGCAGTGGTGAGCGGTTCTGCAGCGATACTGCAGCTACACAGAGCAACAAACCCAATTAGAAAAAATAATTATAACTGGTGTGATATACCAGTTGCCCCCCCAAAACTGATAGAAGCGGGGTGTTATATACCAATAATATACTTTCTATATAGTGCATTTGGGTACAGCAGCATTTGTTTGCAGTTTTTCTGCATTCCCTCTTCTACACAGAGTGACAAACGGTATTGGAAAAAATAATTATAACTGGTGTGATATACCAGTCGCCCCCCAAAAAACTGATAGAAGCGGGGTGTATACTAATAATATACCATCTATATAATGCATTTGGGTACTGCAGCATTTGTTTGCTGTTTTGCTGCATTCCCTCTGCTACACACAGTGACAAACGGTATTGGAAAAAATAATTATATTTGGTGTGCACATGCGCGTACGCGAAAATTATATTGCCGATATTTCGCATTTAAAAAAATAATGAATGGAGATCGCAAATTCGAATAATACATCTGGTATGCCACTGTCAGTTATTTCTTGGCTGCAAATTTGAGCTGAAGGTATTTCAGGTTCGCCTTGAACTTGCGGTTCGTGAACATTTAATCACGTTCGCGCGATCGCATTCTCGAACTGTCCCGGCAGATGTTCGTCCATCACTAACAGTGACTTCCACAGTGGCCTCCCCCTTAAAAGTGACCTCCACAGAACCCTGCCACCTTAACAGTCACCCCACAATACCTTACCCTCTTAAAAGTGACCTCTACAGCGCCCACCTCCTTAACAGTGACCTTTACAGAGCCTGCCCCTTAACAGTGAGCTCTACAGCACCTTACCCCTTAACATTGACCTCCACAGTACCCCGCCACCATAACTATGACCTCCACAGCACCTATCCCCTACAGCACCCCACCCTTTTAACATTGGCCTCCACAGTACCCCACCACCTTAACACTGACCTCCACAGTAGCCTCGCCCCCTTAACAGTGACCACCTCCCCACAGCACAAAATGGCCACTGTCCTATTAGTGCACACAAAACCTGTCCTAATCACACAGGAGGACAAGTCACTTCACAACACTGAGGTATAAATCTGCCTCATCCTCCTACCTGCTCTACATGTCAGGGATTATGATCCTGAATACAGTTTAATATGATATTTAGCTGAATATTTGTGGGAATGGAGTTCATGAGGAGAAATTAAGTACAGAAAGGATGGACAAGACAGACTATGGTAATTTGGGGCTGTGGTCATGGAGACTGCATACAAGTGCTGCTGCTCATTAGCCACATCCCCACCTCCTCTCTGTACTTCATGTCTTCTCATAACCTCCATTCCTACAGAGATTCAAACCTTGTGTAATAGCCCACCATCCCCAGGAACGACTTTACTTGCCTAGAGGTGACAGGTCGAGGCCAATTCTGTATCACCTCTATTTTGTTTACTTGGGGTTTGATGATGACTCCCAATGACATACCCTAGGTATTTAGTCTCCTCTAACCCTATTGCACATTTCTTTGGGTTAGCAATTAGTCCAGCCTTCCGAAGGGAGTCCACTACAGCCTGTACTTTGGGCAGGTGACTTTCCCAGTCGGTACTGTGAATGACAATATTATCCAGGTAAGCCGAGGCATACCGCCGATGTGGATGAAACACAATGTCCATTAGACATTGAAAAGTGGGAGGGGGGCGCCATACAGGCAAAATGGTAACACCTTATACTGATACAGCCCCTCAGGCGTGATGAAGGCAGTTCTCTCTTTGGCAGACTCTATTAAGGGCACCTGCCAATACCCTATTATAAGGTCCTGAATAGAAAGATGCCATGCTTGTCCTAACTTCTCGATTAGCTCCTCCACCCGGGACATGCAATATGCATCAAATTTAGATATCTCGTTCAGCTTACGAAAATCGTTACAAAACCGTAACGTCCCGTCCGGCTTGGGTATTAAGACTATAGGACTGGCCCACTCACTTCTAGACTCCTCGATGACGTCTAGCCGCAGCATTAGCTGCACTTCCTCCGAGATGACTTGTCGCCAAGCCTCGGGTACCCGGTATGGCTTTAACCGGACTTTTGCCTGAGGCTCAGTGACAATGTCATGCTGGATTGCGGAAGTGCGTTCAGGGAAGTTCAAGAACACATCCGTGTTCCGACTAATGAACGCCCTGGCCTCCTGACCCTTTTTAGAGGAGAGGCTGTCACCAATTTTTAGTGTGGCAACAGCTTCCCTTGCATCAGACAGAGGGGCTGGTACCTCTTCCCCTAGAAAACCCGGCCGCAGGCTGTCTTTAGTACAGGTCTCTCTATCTTTCCAAGGTTTTAGTAACATGGTAAACCTGCTCCAGCTTTCTCTGCCCTGGCTGGTGTACCTTGTAATTTACCTCTCCAACTTTCTCGAGTATCTCGTAGGGCCCCTGCCACTTGGCCAGGAACTTGCTGTCCACTGTCGGTACCAGAACCAAAACTCGATCACCCGGGTTAAAGATCCAAACCTGGGCCTGCCTATTAAAGATCCGACATTGCGCTTGCTAAGCTGCCTCCATATGCTCCTTAACAAGAGGTAACGCGGTCTCTATCCTTTCTTGCATCTGGGTAACGTACTCAAGGACTCTTTTGTGCGGAGTAGGTTGCTGTTCCCATGCCTCTTTGGCTATGTCCAAACAAACCACAAGGATTCTGCCATATAGCAGTTCGAAGGGCGAGAACCCAGTAGAGGCCTGGGGTACCTGTCGCACAGCAAACATGAGATAGGGCAGAAGAAGGTCTCAATCCTTCCCATCTGTAGACACCACCTTTTTAGCATGTTTTTTAATGTTTAATTAAACCTCTCTACCAGACCATCCGTTTGCGGATGGCACACGGACGTCCGTAACTGTTTGATATGCAGCAACTTACAGAGTTCCCTCATGACCTTGGACATAACAGGGGTCCCCTGGTCAGTCAGAACCTATTTAGTTAGCCCCACTCGGGAGAATATCTTCATTAACTCCTTAGCTATAAGTTTAGGCGATGTATGTCACAGTGGCACCGCCTCCAGGTACTGAGTGGCGTAGTCTAGGACAACCAAGATTTGTTGGTGTCCTCTAGCAGACTTAGGTACTGGGCCTATGAGGTCCATAGCGATTCGCTAAAACATACCTCGATGATCGGGAGAGGTACCAAGGGACTGCGGAAAAAGACCCCCCCCCCCCTTTAGATTCCTGGTAGCCTTATAGCATTCCACTAGGTCCACTAAACTTAAGGGCATTGCCAAGAGACACCTGGCCGATCCAGTGCTGGATAGGGGGTGGCAAAGCCCTCCAGAACATATCAGCTAACAGACGATCCAGCATAGCAGTGGGGCTCAGTACGTCAGGCTGTAGCCACTTTTGCAAGAGGTGAAGTAAGTTATAATACTGGGGTCTCACGGGCTCAGCCAGGTTGAACCCCCTACTGATGCACCCGCTGGACCCGGATCAACACATTCACCCCCAGTCTTGCAAGAATCTCACCCTTGACTTTCTGGTAGTCGGTTGCTTGATCGTCCGGCAAGTTGAAATACAACTGCTGGGAATCGGATGCCAGCAACGGAGCGACGACCTCAGCCCACTGATCTCGGGGTAGGTTCTCCCTTGTGGCCACCTTCTCGTACATCGCCAGGTAGGTTTCAATGTCATCTGAGGGTGTTATCTTGGGGATCGCCACACGGACCGCTTTCTGGACATTATGGACACTATGGGACGATCCTACCACCTGTAAAGCCATCACGTGTTGTAACAGCAGCTGGTTTATTTCTCTCCACGAGAGCTTTCATTACAGCCTTCATTTTGTCACGTGACACAGGTTTGAATTTAGCTAGTTTAATCCAGGACATCCAGCCGTACCCGAAAACCAAAATATTTTGTTTACACCAGCCTCTCTGTGCGTGCAAGTATCCTCCACCAATTTGTCACGGATGTAGTAGGGGAGGACACCAAAAGACAACAAGACGGAAGGGAAAAGACACTAGGCCTCACCGCTAGGAAACGAAAAAGGTCACCACCTATGAAACCCTGCTCCTGGCCCTAACTCCTATCCGTATGGGCACCTCTCGATGGTAGAGATGCCCATACACAGGAACCTAGAAAACCCTGGTGGCCCTCAGATGCCCTAGACTTAATGACAGGGCAGAGACAACCCGCTCCTTCCCTGGTGAAGGAACCAGCATCTCACTGAGGCCTAGTAAACAACAGAGGGGGGGGGGGGAATACAAAACACAACAAGTGGAACACTTAACTTCTAAGGCTCATGGATGATCAGGACTTCAACTAGAACCACACTCCAGCTCTTCCAACACCAAATGAAGCTATCCAGAGCAAGGAGTTATGGGTGAAGTCAAACTAAATAGAGGGAGGTGAAGGTCACATTATCCACACCTAAACAGGAGGTGTGGACATACAAGCAACACACAGACAAAGTGAAACCAAAAGATGCTGTCAGATCACTAATGAGCAGATAATCTTTAAGACCTTCTCAAATCTGTCACCGGTGTGACACAATTGTAGGGATTCGCTCTGGTAGACAGGGTATGCGGACGCAGTACAGAGGCAAATTACCAGTTCTTAAACCAAACTTCTGTGTTTATTCACACATAAGGCAAAAAAAAAAAAAAACTTAACTTTGAAGTTCACACACAATGCAAAGTCCACATAGCAAAAATCACCTTGTTGGCAGTTCTATTTCCAGCAGTCAATAGCAGGCTTTTAGGGAGCCTGTTTCCCCTAAACACGGGTCTCAGCCTTCCAGCACAGCACAAGCTTCAGATCCCAGCACACGCATACCTTGCTGCTTAGCCCAGCTGTCTTTTAAGGACACTTAAAATCCAGTCCGGTGTTTGACACCAGCTGGATGCAAATCAGCCCAGTGGCGCACGCTGGGAGGAAAATACCTGTTTTTCCAGACCATACCCTTCACTGTGTCACAATATATATGTAACTCCCATCCTTGCCTAAATCCATACATTGCTATCTGGGAGAGAATTGCACTGTGTACAGTTAGAACAGTGTTTGGCTATAGTTAGATGTACTACAATTCCTACTTTGCTGTACAGTAACAGTGCAGAGATGTTTACTATAAAGACTACTTTGTCGACAGAGCACCACCGTCGAGTTTTTTGAATGCCAGTGCAAATAGTTATTTTAGTGATCGTATAGACACATGTGTCAGTGTCGGCTGCGATATCTCTTGTTCCCCATACCAAAGAGAGACTCCTACACCATACGCTAGCCATTGCACTCTATGCGCCCTGCCTTTAATCCATCCAGACACCTAACATCACGGGCATAGGTTCTCTGGATAGTTATACTGTGTCTTATAGTGCCCCATAGTATTTATAATGCCCCGTGTAGTGCCACCAGTGTAAATACTGGAAGCATTACAATAGACAGTATAACTATTGGGGCACTAAGTGGGCATCATAACCATTTGGAACAGTACAAAAGCCAGTATAAATATTGGGGGGGCATTATAAATACTAGGAGCACTATTACTAATAAGTACACTCTGAGAGAAAATTAGATACACAGTTCAGCAGACAGTATCACATATGATGGGATTAGATACACAGCGCACCTGCTTGGCAAT
The DNA here is from genome assembly GCF_014858855.1 of Bufo gargarizans. Classification (NCBI taxonomy): domain Eukaryota; kingdom Metazoa; phylum Chordata; class Amphibia; order Anura; family Bufonidae; genus Bufo; species Bufo gargarizans. The sequence continues at coordinate 434,485,078 of NC_058083.1, read as the reverse complement.
TATTGGAAGTCTCAAACCAATAAATGAAGAAGACACTGTGCATGTGCGGGGTACTCTCCGTTCACTTCAGAACCTGTCCCACAGGTGGTATCCACACCTATCTGACATTTATGGCATATTCTAGCTGAATGCCATAAATGTCCCAGATGGGAATATCCCTTTAAAAAATGTATTCTTTGGAGTTCATTAAATACCCATCCTTTAAGGGCTCCACCCTGTACCCATTCAATACTAGTATTGAGTGGCAGGGGCAATATTTCGCATTTGCGAATTCGTTATTTCAGTCATTATTTTCTTGATTGTGTAAATCGTCAATTGAAAAATTTGCAATAAAAATTTGCAGTACGAAAATTCACAGTACGAAAATTCGCAATCAACACTACTCCTAAAGTCACAGATATTGCAGCCTTCTCATTGGCCCACAAGCTAGAAGCAGGGAGGGATCATGTGTACTGTAAAAAAATCTTGAATATTCGAAATTACGAATATATATCACTATATTCTAAATATTAGTGAATTCTCTAAATGCCGATATTTGCAATAAAAATTCACAATTCGAATATTCTCGATCAACACTATTCAATACACTCCTAGGATACCTATAGAAAACGGACGTAGGAGAAATGGCACAATTTAATATTTAAGAGAAAAAACAGCAATCTTTTTTTATGAAAAACACACAAACACTTTATTATAAAATGGTCTTGTATTTCTGTGGCTCTTGCCTTTTAAGGGAGATGGAGGCTCCTTCTTTGCTGTTTCCTATGATTCTTCTATTGGAAGAGGTTGGGTGTTCCACCTCAGGAGACAGATTATCTAGGGCTGCAGAGGGTCACATACAGAGCACTCACATTGTATAGAAAAGAAAGATCAGCAAAACAATTCCCAAACACATGAGGATCCTGTGCTGCTTGTCAAAGGCCCCTAATGGTGAGAACCAGCCCTGGAGACTGAGGCTGGGCTCAGTGCGTTACCTCAATATATACCCACCGCCCATTATGATATCATATGTAAATTAGCCATGGCCCCCATTATAATGCAACAAGTAAGTGATCTGCCAGGATTTTAATGTTGACATCACAAGCCAGGGTCTCAACATAACAGCAGCCATTTTGAATGTAATAACGTACAGACTACAGATAACGGGTTCGCACTTTGTCCTTGCAGTACCCCAGAGCAGGGGTTATCTGCAAATGGTTTGTTCTTTAATCTAATGTTATTTAATGTTATGGCATGTATTGTTTTCCATGTATTGGACCCAGCATAGCCATGTATGGACGGCACAGCCAAGGGTTAATACTTTTGGCTAAGTCCTTTGCAGGAGGTTGGGTGGGTAACTAGGTTCCACCTCTAGCTCAGTTAGGTTCACAGAGGAAGACATTTGTGTCTAAGGGTTGTTTTCACACGAGCGAGTCCATTGCGGGAATCACGCTCCGTGTGAGAGTGTGATCCTCCGCTCTGGACTTGCAGGAGCGCATGGCATTATCATGATTTATAATGCTTATGTGTCTCTGCATGGCCTATTTTCCACAGAATCATAGTGACATAAAGCTGTCAGTATGATTCTGTAGAAATAAGGTCAAGCAGAGACACATAGCATTATAAATCATGATAATGCCGTGCGCTCCTGCAAGTCCAGAGCAGAGGCATCACACTCCCACACGGAGCGCTGATTCCCGCAATGGACTCGCTCGTGTGAAACAGCCCTAATGCTCCCTCCTCCCAGGCCCAAGAAACCTACTGAGACTAACAGAACTGTGCACAATCCACGGAAAGAGAGAAAAAGAGAGAGAAGGAGAGAGAAAAAGAACTTAGAATATGAATGGCCAAGTATAGGAGTAGGCAAGGTAATATGTGACTACAGCCATTCAGACTTTGCCGCAGTGAGGACTTTTTCACACGAGCGTGACGGATTAGGTCCGGATATGTTCAGGGTACGTTCAGTGAAACTCACACCATTTTGCAAGAAAGTTCAGTCACTTTTGTCTGCAATTGCGTTCAGTTTTTTCTGTGCGAGTGCAATGCATTTTGATGCGTTTTTCACACACGTGATAAAAAACTGAAGGTTTACAAATAACATCTCCTAGCAACCATCAGTAAAAAACATGATGCAATGCGTTTTTCACTGAAGCCCCATTCACTTCTATGGGGCCAGGGCTGCATGAAAAACACAGAATATAGAACATAAATGGATATTGTGAACTGGCACTCTACAACCACTTCCAGGCAGAGGACAGTAGCAATATAGGTATAAAAACAATTAATTTATTTAATAAAAAATTACCCAAAATAAAACATAGAATAAAATGCACACACAATGTCACAATTGAATTATTACTAAATATATAAAAAATTTGTGGTGGCCACCTCCTGTATCTGGCCAAGATGCCATTCGTTTGCGTCAGGATTTCCGGATCCGGCAGTCACCAGCACAACACCACAAAAACAAAGGCCACCATGCAGTACTGCACCATCTGAACAGTTGTCTAACACAACATGTCCTATGCAATCAGGAACTCTATCTGGGAGCTGGGAGATCCATTCACACTTATATGCAGACTTCTGCTAATTAAAAGCACCTGTACTGAATGGGAGGAGTGCTGATACCAGAAATAAAGAAGAAAGACTATATATACATATACCAAAAGGAGAAAAACAGAACTGAATTGCACATAGGGTTGCCACCTTTTCTTCAAGCCAAACCCGAACACGGGTGGAACGCATCGGGACCGGAAGTTGCGTTCCACAGGCTGGAAGTGGGTCCAGCTGTGGAGCGCAAGCTGTAACTGAGGAACGGGCCAAGCAGACAGGATATCAGAGAGGACAGTTGTCACGACCATGGTCATGGTCGTGACTCCTGTAACCGCATGCAGTTGCCTGCGGTCTTGGTTTTGTTGTCAATCACAGGTGAGGGCTATAGTATGTTGCCTCACCTGTGGTTGCCGCTGGCAACATTGTTTATGTCGCAGCAAAGCAGCCTGAGCTGTGCTAGGCAGCTTGCTGCAATGTGCATGCGGTTGCATCTGGCAACCTCTATAATAGTGAGGGGACACGACCACCGGCTCCCTACACTTGATACGGAGGGAGTCAGGGTCACCTGGGATCCAGCAAACAGGAAAATACAAATGAATGAACAAGACTTACCTGTAGAAGACTCAGTAGTAGCATCCAGCATGCATACACTCCAGGAAGTTGTTAACCCTTCCAACACCAGGGAAGGGAAGACATCAACTTAAAGGGGAAGTGCACACAACACATGTAACACCCCGTGCACACCGATAAAAGGCACACCTAAAAGGAGAGGTTGCCAGGTGCAACCGCATGCACATTGCAGCAAGCTGCCTAGCACAGCTCAGGCTGCTTTGCTGCGACATAAACAATGTTGCCAGCGGCAACCACAGGTGAGGCAACAATACTATAGCCCTCACCTGTGATTGACAACAAAACCAAGACCGCAGGCAACTGCATGCAGTTACAGGAGTCACGACCATGACCATGATCGTGACAACAGTAGGGTAAAAGAAAACATTTAAAGAAGGGAGGGAGGGAGTGTCTGAAGACAGCGCCGTCCTGCGCTAGCATCACAGCTAATCGTCCCCGCTGCTGACACCTCATCGGCCGCCGCCGCTGACTGACACCGGACGCCGCCTCTCACCGCCAGATGTCAGGTGTGCAAGTCTGCAGTTTGAATCCTGTGCACGGGTCTGAGAAAGGCTTGTACCCGGGCACAGGATTACAAACCCGGACTGTCCGGGTCATTCCCGTACGGGTGACAACCCTAATTGCACATCCACATGCTATGCTTTGACCTATAACTGCTTCTCATCAAAATTAACCTCGCCCACTCAAAGAGGCAACCTTGGCGTGGTGAGTAGGCTTATGCCTTTTGATCAAAATGTACACCAATGCCACTTGTATAGCATGCAGTATAGGGGCAGTACACTAAATATTGCACTGAGAAGCGAGGTTGATTTTGCTGAGAAGCAGTTATAGATCAAAGCATAGCATGAGGATGTGAGATCCAGTTCCTTTTTTGCTCCTTTTGATCACCTGGTCCTGTGTTCTCGCATATGTGCCATATATCGGAGCAAGAGCATTATATGCCTTATTCTTGCCATGGCCAATATCTCCTGAAAAGCTACAGTGCATGTGTCTGAGAACACAGGGCCAGGTGGTAATACATCACCACTGCCTGGCTCTGTGAATCGAAGCAGCAAAGAGCTAGGTGCAGAAAGAGTGGGGTGTTGGTGTAACAAAAGCAACAATGGCGTCCTTATTGCACCAAATGCCTCATTTGCATGTTATGACAAAGATTCATAACTTGGGAACAGACCCTCCAATCAGGAAGTAGAAAAATAATGTTTTACTAGGTTAGGTTTACATCTGTGGTGGAGATCCCATTAGGAACCTTCATTGCAGATTTCATTACAAAAGGACAGAATACTGCTATATGCAGTCTGCCCCGGGTGCACGCTGTCAGAGCCCAGAAGCACTGAGCGCTTCCATCAATACAGATGGAAGCATTCATTGCTGGAGGACAGGGAGCTGGGCCCTGTCACTCAGCTCCCCGTGCTCCATCTCTCCCGCACTGAATGATGAAGAAGAAGACTTCTCCCTGCTCCACCATCTGCCTGTGCTCCTCCCACGCAGTGCTGCAGAGCAATCTGTGTCTGTAGGGGAAAGCTGGATGTGAGCTTCAGGAACGGGACAAGGTGAGAAGTTACTGATTTTAAGTTTTTTTTAACACAGAGGGGGCACAGAGGGCTTTACTACTATGTAGGGGGCACAACAGGCATTTCTACTATGGAGACAGCACAGAGGATATTACTACTACAAAGGGGCACAAAGGGTATAACTACTATCAATGGGGCACATTTTGCATTATTACTGTGAAGGGGGCACAATGGGCTTTAGAACTATGGAGGGGGCACAATGGGAATTATTACTGTGAAGGGGGCACAATAGGCATTACAACTATGAAGGGGGCACAATGGGCATTATTACTGTGAAGGGGCACAATGGGGATTAGTACAATGAAGGGGACACAATGGGCTTTACTACTATGAAGGGGGCCAGAGGGCATTACTCCTGTGAAGGGCTGGACATAACTGTTATGGGGAACAGAGTGGGCATTATTACTGAGAAGGAGTACAGTGGGCATTACTACTGTGAAGGGGGCACAGAGGGAATTACTACTGTGAAGGGGCATAACTATTATGGGGGTACAGCAGGGCCATAACTCTGTAGGAGCACAGAGAGGACATAATTACTGTGAAGGGGGCACAAAGAGGACATTACTACTGTGAAGGGGCACACACAGGGCATTACTACTGTGAAAGGGGCACAGAGAGGGCATAACTACTGTGAAGGGGCAGAATAAAGTGAAAAGTACTTTAAAGGTGCACAATGTGGGCATAACTACTGTGAAAGTTGTACAATGAGGTCATAAATACTGTGAGGGGCACAGTGTGGACAGAACTACCATGAGGGGGCACAATATGAGCATAACTACCTTGAGGGGGCACATATCTAGACAAAACCACTGTAAAGGTTGTACAGTGAGGGCAATAATACTGTGAGGGAGTAACGTATTGGGGGGGGGGGTGCCAGAGAAAAGGCCCACCCTGGGTGCCAAACACCTTAGTCACGCCACTGACAGGGTTTGTTGTGCACGACAGATGTTCGGCCTATGCAGAATTCAGCACTTTCAGGGTTTTCCTGGTCCCTGTCTGTCAACTTGTGTATGGACTGGATCACAAACACCACTGAAGCCAACAACTGGACTCAGTGGTTAGATGTCTCCAAGCAGCATGGGAGCCAGCAGTGACATGTTGCTTGAGGTTAAGTCATTGGCTACAGCAGCGCTTGTGACCCCTTCCATGCGGAAGTAGACAGACGGGGTCCAGAAGACCAGTGAAGAGAGAAAGAGAGACATGGAGCTGGAACAGAGCAGTAGGGAGCAAGTGAGTATGGATTTCCCACTAGCTGGGGAGGGTGGGGGCGGGATAGGGATAAAAAAAAAATCCTGGATAACCTCTTTAAACAGAGATACAATGTGAAAAAAAAAAAACATCTACACAGCCCAAGAAGTTACTGAAACCACAGAGAAAAGATATTGATCAACCATAGTACAGAAGACATTGAAATACATGTGGCTATTATATAACACACTAGTGGTAAACATTATTTCTAAAAGGAATGTAATTACAGGATATTGAAATGTAAACCGGAGGGCATTTAAAAGGATAATCAATGATGAAGGCGTCAGTTCTAAAGATATATTGATTGTGTTTCGTCAAGCGTATCCGTCTTCTGTATTCAGACACCTTGTGTTCTGCTCCTTGGAACACATTTAAGCTGAAGCACGTCATCGTTCTGTGTACTGTTTATAACATTAGATGTGTCAGATCTATTGAACATAAAATAATTCATATTATGAAGGTCTATACAAATTACAATATAGACTGGTATATGTGCTGTATGAGAAGCCATCTTGTCTGATTTGAAAAGGTTAAAGTGAGGTGAGTTTCTCAAGACTAGAGATGGCCTTGCGGTTCACCCGACGGTCGTTTGGCAGCGAACTTTGCCCGTTCGCCGAATGGGCGAACATATGGAGTTGTGCGCCAGCGCCATATTCTTTTACATTGTGAAGAACTTTGACCCAAGACACATCTGTCAGGTGGTACAGGACAGCCAATTGAGACGTTTCAGCACATGGACACACCCCCTACCTTATAAATAAACCTGATGGCCATCATTTTACATTCAGTCTTTTGCCAGTGTAGGGAGAGGTTGCTGTGTGGAGCAGGGACAGACTGTTAGGGACCCCAAACGCTAGCTAATAGGGCCACAAAAGTCCTTTTAAGGACTGGTATAGGTGTGCTATCGATAAGTGTGATATACTGAGGGGTGTAATATACTTATAATATTCTTTCTAACATAGAAAGTATATTATAGTGCATTTGTATTGTGCAACAGTTGTGTGCGGTTCTGCAGCTATACTGCAGCCACACAGAGTGCCAAATGCTATTGGAACAAATAATTTCTACTGGTGTGATATACCAGTTGCCCCCCAAAAAAACTGATTGAAGCAGGGGTGTTATATACCAATAATATACTTTCTATATAGTGCATTTAGGTAGTGCAGCATTTGTTTGCGGTTTAGCTACATTACCTCAGCTACAGATAGTGACAAACGACTTTGGAACAAATAATTTCTACTGGTGTGATATACCAGTTGTTCCCCCCCCCCCCCCCCCAAAAAAAAAAAACTGATTGAAGCAGGGGTATTATATACCAATAATATACTTTCTATATAGTGTATTTCGGTAGTGCAGCATTTGTTTATCGCAGGAAGACCCTGGTGTAATGTGGGTAGGTGGCCTCGTCAAGAATACCAAATAGGTTCCATGGGAACAGGAAAGTTTGTTAAATTAGAAAGGAAATCCGTAACTTCCTTCCAGAACTTCTGGATGTATGTGCATGCCCATATAAGGTGTCAGAAATTTGCCGCCTCTATTGCACATCTGTGGCATCTGGAGTGAGACAGCCTACCCATTCCACAAAGTTGTATTGGTGAGAGATAGCTTTGGTGTATAATACATAATTGTATGAACTTATTGTTTATAGTAGGAGAGACTAGCGTAGGCTTTTCCAAAACATCACTAATGTTCGCATCCCTGAGGTCCGGGATCACGGACCTCTTTATCAATGACTGGTAACTGGGCAGATTGCAATTTAGTACCTAGTAGGTAAGTATATATAGCGGAGATAAAACCTTGACCCGCTAAATAATATAGGTGAAAATCAGGTTAGACACATCCCCCCCGCTTTGGAATGACATAGGTTGGGTATTGACAATTGGACAATTTGGGTCTATTAGAGCCCACAATAAACGGATAAATTAGCGAGTTAAGTTGCTGGAAGAATGCTTTGGGGCATGCTCCAGAACATATAGACACTTGGGCCATATAATTAACTTGATTAGGTTGATGCGGCCTGAGACTGATAGGGGCAAACCACTCCACACCCGGAATTTGTCCCTACTATGATGTACCGTAGAAGAGGCTAGATGTTAAGGGTGGGAAAGGATGAAGCACCCTTAGTGATGACCACGCCCAGGTATTTAAAACCGGACACCCCGGGTAATTTACCACTCAGGCCTATCCAGCTAGAATCATACAATGGGAATAAAGCAGATTTGGGCCAGTTAATCCGTAATCCAGGATATTGACCGAAGGTATCAAACAGTAAGATGGCCCGGGGGAGAGTGTCCTCCACCTCTGACAAGAAGAACACCATATCATCAGCATAAAGTCCCAATCTATCTTCTCTCTCTCCCACTCTAGTACCCCTAAACTGTGAGTCACTTCTAATGCGTATGGCCAAGGGCTCTATTGCCAGAGCAAAAAGCAATAGGGACAGTGGACACCCCTGTCTAGTCCCCCGACCCAGATAAAAGTAAGTCGAGCAGAGGCCATTCACCAGGATATTAGATCTTGGGTGCTTGTATAGAATAGACACCCATTTGATTAAATTCGGACCAAAACCAAAGCCCTAAAGAGTAGCTATTAAGTATGGCAATTCTACTGAATCAAAGGCCTTGGCTGCGTCTAGTGACGCCAGTGCGCGCCGCTGTTTTTGGCTAAGACCAATTTGTGTTAGTACCTGCACTCGTCAAATATTGTCAGTGGTGGATTTTCCCGGCATGAAGCCAAATTGGTCAGGATGGATTACACTTAGAATATGTCCGGCAAGGTGGATCGTCAAAATTTTTGCTAGAATTTTGTAATCTAGATTCAGCAGTGAGATGAGTCTATATGAGCCACAATCAGTGGGGTCTTTGCCTGGCTTAATGAGAACTACAATAGTTGCATCATACAATGACGGTGGTAGAGTGTCTTTCATAAAAGCATCTTGATACATTTTAAGTAATGGGAGATTTAACACATCTGCATATCTGGTATACACCTTTAGGCCTCATGCACACGACAGTTTTTTTTCACGGTCCGCAAAAACGGGGTCCGTGGGTCCGTGATCCGTGACCGTTTTTTTCGTCCGTGGGTCTTCCTTGATTTTTGGAGGATCCACGGACATGAAAAAAAAGTCGTTTTGGTGTCCGCCTGGCCGTGCGGAGCCAAACGGATCCGTCCTGAATTACAATGCAAGTCAATGGGGACGGATCCGTTTGATGTTGACACAATATGGTGCCATTTCAAACGGATCCGTCCCCATTGACTTTCAATGTAAAGTCTGGAGTTCTTTTATACCATCGGATTGAAGTTTTCTCCAATCCGATGGTATATTTTAACTTGAAGCGTCCCCATCACCATGGGAACGCCTCTATGTTAGAATATACTGTCGGATATGAGCTACTTCGTGAACCTCAGATCCGACAGTATATTCTAACACAGAGGCGTTCCCATGGTGATGGGGACGCTTCAGGTTAGAATACACTACAAACTTTGTACAAGACTGCCCCCTGCTGCCTGGCAGCACCCGATCTCTTACTGGGGGATATGATAGCACAATTAACCCCTTTAGGTGCGGCACCTAAATGGGTTAATTGTACTATCATATTCCCCTGTAAGAGATCAGGGCTGCCAGGCAGCAGGGGGCAGCCCCCCCCTCCCCAGTTTGAATATCGTTGGTGGCACAGTGTGCCCCCACCATCGGCCCCCCTCCCTCCCTCTATTGTATTAAATCGTTGGTGGCACAGTGTGCCAACCACCATCGGCCCCCCTCCCTCCCTCTATTGTATTAAATCGTTGGTGGCACAGTGTGCCAACCACCATCGGCCCCCCTCCCTCCCTCTATTGTATTAAATCGTTGGTGGCACAGTGTGCCAACCACCATCGGCCCCCCTCCCTCCCTCTATTGTATTAAATCGTTGGTGGCACAGTGTGCCAACCACCATCGGCCCCCCTCCCTCCCTCTATTGTATTAAATCGTTGGTGGCACAGTGTGCCAACCACCATCGGCCCCCCTCCCTCCCTCTATTGTATTAAATCGTTGGTGGCACAGTGTGCCAACCACCATCGGCCCCCCTCCCTCCCTCTATTGTATTAAATCGTTGGTGGCACAGTGTGCCAACCACCATCGGCCCCCCTCCCTCCCTCTATTGTATTAAATCGTTGGTGGCACAGTGTGCCAACCACCATCGCCCCCCCTCCCTCTATAGCAGTAACATTGGTGGCAGTGTGCGGTCTCAACAGTAGAAGATTCATACTTACCTGCTTGCTGCTGCGATGTCTGTGTCCGGCCGGGAGCTCCTCCTACTGGTAAGTGAAAGGTCTGTGCGGCGCATTGCTAAAGAACTGTCACTTACCAGTAGGAGGAGCTCCCGGCCGTTCACAGACATCGCAGCAGCAAGCAGGTAAGTATGAATCTTCTACTGCTGAGACCGCACACTGCCACCAATGTTACTGCTATAGAGGGAGGGGGGGGGTGATGGTGGCTGGCACACTGTGCCACCAACGATTTAATACAATAGAGGGAGGGAGGGGGGCCGATGGTGGTTGGCACACTGTGCCACCAACGATTTAATACAATAGAGGGAGGGAGGGGGGCCGATGGTGGTTGGCACACTGTGCCACCAACGATTTAATACAATAGAGGGAGGGAGGGGGGGGGGCGATGGTGGAAGCACACTGTGCCACCAACGATATTCAAACTGGGGAGGGGGGGGTCTGCCCCCTGCTGCCTGGCAGCCCTGATCTCTTACAGGGGAATATGATAGTACAATTAACCCCTTTAGGTGCCGCACCTGAAGGGGTTAATTGTGCTATCATATCCCCCTGTAAGAGATCGGGTGCTGCCAGGCAGCAGGGGGCAGTCTTGTACACAGTTTGCAGTGTATTCTAACTAGAAGCGTCCCCATCACCATGGGAACGCTTCTGTGTTAGAATATACTGTCGGAAATGAGTTTTCACGAAGTGAAAACTTAGATCAGAAAAAGCTTTTATGCAGACGGATCTTCGGATCCGTCTGTATGAAAGCAACCTACGGCCACGGATCACGGACACGGATGCCAATCTTGTGTGCATCCGTGTTCTTTCACGGACCCATTGACTTGAATGGGTCCGTGAACCGTTGTCCGTCAAAAAAATAGGACAGGTCATATTTTTTTGACGGACAGGATACACGGATCACGGCCTCGGCTGCAAAACGGTGCATTTTCCGATTTTTCCACGGACCCATTGAAAGTCAATGGGTCCGCGAAAAAAAACGGAAAACGGCACAACGGCCACGGATGCACACAACGGTCGTGTGCATGAGGCCTTACCGGAATACTTTCTGGGCCAGGGGACTTACCAGTCGCCAATGAAGCAATAGCATCAGTAATCTCTGAAAGTGTTATTGGGGCCTCCAACATTTCCACAGCCTCATGCGGAAATTTGGGAAACCCAAGTTCCTGGAAGTATTCTAAAGTCTCCTTTGAAGTATACATCCCTTGTGCCTTATATAATTCCTGATAAAATTATCAAAATCTTTGAGCAATGTCTCCAGATTCCAACAACATACTGTCATCATCAGCTCGTACATGGATGATTGCAGGTGAAGCTTGGTTCTGGTGTACTATATGGGCTAAAAGTCTACTGGATTGATTACCCATTTCAAAATATGATTGTTTAACAAAAAATAATTTCTGTTGGGCTTTCTCTTTTAGGCTACTTTCACACTAGCGTTCGATCGGATCCGTTCTGAACGGATCCGATCATAATAATGCAGACGGAGGCTCCGTTCAGAATGGATCCGTCTGCATTATATTAGCATATAAAAGCTAAGTGTGAAAATAGCCTCGTACGGATCCGTCCAGACTTTCAATGTAAAGTCAATGGGGGACGGATCCGCTTGAAGATTGAGCCATATTGTGGCATCTTCAAACGGATCCGTCCCCATTGACTTACATTGTAAGTCTGGACGGATCCGCACGCCTCCGCACAGCCAGGCGGACACCCGAACGCTGCAAGCAGCGTTCAGCTGTCCGCCTGTCCGTGCGGAGGCGAGCGGAGCGGAGGCTGAACGCCGCCAGACTGATGCAGTCTGAGCGGATCCGCATCCATTCAGACTGCATCAGGGCTGGACGGAAGCGTTCGGGTCCGCTCGTGAGCCCCTTCAAACGGAGCTCACGAGCGGACCGACGAACGCTAGTGTGAAAGTAGCCTTAATAGGGTAAGGTATTGGCGTCCAGTCAACAACCATGCCTCCTTATTCTGTTCTGTGGGGTCAGCTACATACACCCCTTCCAATCTGATACACTCAGTTGCTAATTCCTTCTCCTGTTCAGCTGTGGCCCTTTTAATAAAATAAATAGAGGACTTCAAATAACCCCTTAAGTTTGCTTTCAGGGTCTCCCACACCAGTGACACATCCTTATGAGTATCATGTATGGACATGAAGACAGATAATTGATCAGGGATACGATCTGAGGGTGAGAATAAAGTGAGCCAAAAGAGGTGAATTCTCATGGAGTGGCCAATTGGTCTAGTATTAGCCACCAAAGTAAATTTCAGAGGAGAGTGGTCAGAGATTCCCCGGTTGCCATATTCTACAATATAGTCAGCAGCACACATAGCTAAGTTACCAAAGGCATAATCTATATGTGATAGGGTATTATGGCTGGTAGATTGGCAGGAGTAAGCAGTAGAGTCTAGATGTTTAATGCGCCACATGTTCATCCATCCCACTTCATCTATAAGTCTGGAAAGTAGTGACACATAGTCAACTGATCCCCCAGGCACTCCATTTGGATGGAATCTATGTAAAACTGCATTGAGTGTCATATTACAATCTCCCATGCATAGTATCCTAGCAAACGGGTATGCAGTTGCAAATGTGACCGCTTGGTGAAGAACAGAGAGAGATGAGGGAGGTGGCATATATACACCCAAAATTACAAACAAAGTACAGTTTATATATGCCGCCACAAAAACAAAACTCCCTTCAGGGTCTATCAATAGCCTTTCAACCTCCCACCTCAGAGACCTGTGGACACACCCCGGGATAAACTAGTATGACACGAATGCTGCGCCCACTGAACCCAAGGTTTATGGAGTCTTTTAGTTGAATGCTTAGTTAAATGTGTCTCTTACAGGCACAGAATGTGAGGGTTAAATTGCCTGACTGTGGAAAACATCATGGTGCATTTCCTAACATTCCCTAGGCCCCTAACATTCCAAGACATTATCCGTATATCCTCCATAGCAAACAATCATGATAGAAGTGACGCAATCCCACCATCCAATGTATTCTTAGCATCCAGTAACCTATTAGGACCCACAGTGTGTACCAATAATGACCTAAAACATAAAAGGAGTAACATTGCATATTATAGGAAAACCAGGGAACAAATAAAAGCATATTGAAAAGCATCTGATGCTTGAACACGAAACTCAAAATTCTGTGGTAGAAAATTTGTGGCATTAATCTCACGGGGTGTGCTAATGGCAGAATTTGCCACGTGCACAGAACAGACTGTGTACCACTTCACAAATATGTAAATGCCATAAACAGATGGATAAGGATGCCCCTTGCACATATGCCCCTTGCAGGGCAATTGTCTTAGCCCATGCTGGAAGTGAAGCCAATATGACATATGAGACGCCTCTGTAGGCCTGAGATACATAGGGGGAAAGAAAGGAAGGAATGACAGAACAGGATCAAGTGAGCGGAACAAAGAGACGGAGGTAGGAAAATTGTCAGAGGGGGAGGGAAAAGACACAAAGAGGAGATGAGTCCGAATGAAACCTGAATTCCACTTCATTCTACTCTGTCGATAGCAGCTGCACGGTGAAACCCGAGGTAATTTCTCAGATTGGAGCTCTCACTGGTCGGGCCTTGCCATCCAGCCAGGAGGAAGCTTCCATCGGTGTGTTTAAGAATCTGGAGACATCGCCATCTACAACTCTCAGCCTGGCAGGATAAGCCATGGAATATGGTAAGGTCAGATCTCTCAACCGTTGTTTTACAGCGGTGAAAGTTGCCCTGCGCTTCTGGAGTTCCGCTGACAAATCGGGAAATAGCATTATATTGGTATTTTCCAATCTTAGCTCTTGCTTGCGGTGAGCTAGTTGTAGAATATGATCTCTATCCGAGGAATTAAGCGGTCGAGCCAAAAAAAAAGGTCTTGGAGGTGCCCCCCGGCGGCAGTTGTTTGGCTGGAACACGGTGGGCTCGTTCAATTGCAAAGGCGGAGGAGAAAATGGCGTCTGGAAAGGTAGACCTCAGCGACATGGGCACAAACTCACATGGGTTTTTGCCCTCCACTCTCTCCAGGAGTCCGATGATGCGCAAATTATTGCGGCGCAGCCGATTTTTATAGTCGTCACACTTTTGCTGCCAAAAATCCACTTTCTTTTTCAAGGCAGATAGTTGCACGGGAATGGGATTGGTGAGATCTTCCAGGGCGGACACCCATTCCTCTGTATCTCTAACCCGCTCCCGCAGGTTCTTCACGTCCTGCTTCAGGAGACCTAAATCCACTTTTACCTTCCCCATCTTCCCAGACAGTGAGGAGCGACAGGCGGCAATGGCCTGAAGTAGCTGTTCAGTAACCTGTTTCAGGATAGGCTCGGGCTCCCGGTTAGGTTCCATAGCAGGGGTGGATGGAACATCCTGCGTAGCCGCCGCGGTCAAGTGCGGCTTTGAGCTGGTGCCATCTTGCTGTTCCGGTCGGACATACTCCCGGAGCTTTTCTGCAGAAGACAAGGCTTTGTTACAGGACATTCTCGGCTCTCGGGGCTTTCCCGATCTTCTCCCCACTCTAGAGTAAATGTTTGCGGCTTAGGAAATACAGGATAATGGAGAAGTTAGGGTTACAGTAGCGAAGCTCTTCTAAGCGCATCTGCTCATGTCGGCTATCGGCCATGACCCCCTAATAAATATATAATTTGATTTACCACTGCCTTATTTTCGTTGTCAAACTTAGCGCAGATCACAAGCTCTTATTGGCTTGGTCTTTATGATAATAAGTTAGAATCTCCTCCCTTACAGATTCTAATTTATTTACATAAAGAATATAGACTGTTAATCAGATCAGTATAAATATTCTGACAGATGCTAGTAATCAGGGGTCATTTGAGCAGTAGCTCACCTCTCATTAGAAAGCCAAACAGCTACTCCATCCGGCATTGGACAACAATGCAAAACTTAGATTAGGCAACAATAAAAAGGCAGTAGTCTAGCCTATTACCAATCAGTGGCCAACGTAAAGAGACATATTGGGGGTCAGTGTTCTTCAAAATGTAAACCACTTTGTTATCTTAGGCTACGTTCACATCTGCATATGGGATTCCAGAATTCTGCTACAGCACAGCCGGGCACCATCAGGGCCTGCTGGATACCCATTCACTATAATGGGATCTCTTGGGTTTTCAGCATGAGGGGCTAGTTTTTTTGCCAGAAATTACCAGTGAATGCAGAATCTCGTACCCATATGTGAACCTCACTTCTATATTTTACTGTAGGTCCAACGCTTGCGTTTTAAAGTCCTCAGGTTCTGATGACCTTTCCTCTTCTGATTTCCATCACATGCAATGTTGTTATTGAGACCCCATAATATGTAGATCTAAATGCCCAAAAACATTGTTGCCCCCAATTTGCAAACATAGGAGGACATTTATCATGCTATTTACACCCCCAATTCTGGCATTAAAAAGTCGCAATTTACATCTCACACCATTTCTATGGGATAAGTTACGACTTTCCCTCCTTCTTGCCCTCCTTTTCTGAAGTGGTGAGAAAAGGGGGCATGGCGAGGTCCGGAGGGTGTGTGACCAGCAGGGCTGGCACATTTATCTTCATTCACAGCAGTTTTATAACATGTATGCAGATAGAAATGTATTTTGCTCGGAGGCTGCAGTAGATTTTAGTCAGTTGCCCGCCCTGCGGGAAAATGCGCCAAATCTATGCCGAGACCTGTGACACAGCATAACTTCGGTGCATCTTCCGGATGTGCAGAGGGAATCTAAAACCCTAGTTTTAATAAATATCCCCCATAATTTCCACTAGTTAAGCCATGTAGAAAGTTCATATTGTATTATTTGACCGTTTAACCCTATGCAGTCTCCATGACAACAGGTATAAGAAGCAGACATGTTGTCAACCCGAATTTCTTTTTTAGACTATTTTCCACTTTTTCTAATGCACAGTAATAGCCCATTAACATTTTTGTCTGGTAGGTCTACGTTTGAATTATTTCAGTAAATTGTATGAAGCAGTGTTTACCTGTATAATATATCACGTACATTGGTAATGTTGGAGTGAACTTAAAATGAATGTCACATGAATGCCTACAACTTCTCAGAACATTTTTAATTACTTAAAAAAGAACTTGAATGATTTTCCATGCATATGGCAAAAAATATATTATGCCACTTACTCTATATCATTTTAATACCTAAGTTTGTAAAGTATGGAGAATTCTGAATCTGGTTATTGTGCAGTCTTATAACATATCCTCATATCAGAAGGATGGGTGCACACATCATGCAAATATTATATTGAACATCCCTAACAAATTCACACCAAATCTGCAATGAAGTCCGCATGTGTTACGTGCAGATTTTGTAGAGTTATTAGCTTTGGTTTTCACCCATGAAATCTTCTGTAAACATACAGTACCCCAGTATGCAACATGTTGGCATGTAGGCTACTCATCAGTCATCGAGGGTGTAGCTGTGGAGTTGTCGGGACACTTGCCCTGGGTGCAGTTAGATAAGGATGTTGAGTGGTTTGGCACAGGATGAAGGTCTCTGGAGATAAAGCCCATGTTAATTTACAGTAGCTGAAGCTTATTACTAGCTGCTGTAGCCAATTAAATTTACTATATAAATATATATATATATATTTATATATATATATAGTGTCTGTATGTGTGCAATGTATATGTGGATATGTATGTAATGTGCATGATGTGCAAGTGTGCGTATGTGTAATCTGTGTGTAATATGTATGCATGCATGTGTGCAATGTATGTAATAAGTGTAATGTATTTGTAATATGCATGTGTTTGTAGCATAGCAAATGCCCCAAACAAACATAGATAGGAGAAAACAACGCGGCAGGAATAAACCTGTTGGTCATAATAAGTGCATGCTAAATCTTTGCCCCAAATAAAGAAATGCCTAACCATAGCTCTATACCACATGCTGTGGATTTCTTACAATATAAGTAAATGGGATAAAGTACCATGATAGATAGATAGATAGCATGTCAGCTCTGTACAGTAAAAAGGACTTCAATTTTTTTTTATATCTTTATTAATAAATAACAAATGCAATTCTAATTTTTAATACAAATAATTTAGTATTATTATACTTTTCTTTCCCCAAACCCACCCAATGACCAGCCCCTCCCCCCCCCCCCCCCAACCTTGTGATGCATCGCAGATCCCACTATAACTCAACTAAGAAAAACAGGAGATAGAAGCAGAAGGGGACAATAAAGCAGAGGAAGAAAATTCAAAACAAATATAGCATCAAGGTTTAGAACCTCCAGGCCTCCCATATCTTGATCCACTTCTCTTGGGCATTTCTTTGTTTATATAAAATTTTCTCATAGTTTTTAACCTTGTTAACCAGGTTAATCCATGTACTGACGTCTGGAGTATATAGTGAAAATCAAACCCGTGTAACCAAGAGTCTGGCCAAAAATAGTATTCTACCTAGAAAAAGCTTTTTATATTTATGACTGCTTAACTTGGAAAGGTCACTCAATTTAAAACATTCCACCTTAAAAGGAATCTGTAGGTTCAATTTATGGATAAGAAAATTATTATACCAATCCAGTATTGTTTTAGTTCTAAACATGATCCACACCTAGTATGTTGCCCCGTGGGCACTTAGAACTATCTCTTAATCCACGTTTACTAAGCCATAGGGGTGTTACATATAATCTGTGAAAGATATAAAATTGTACCAAAATGTGATTCATATTATGAGATAATAAACTTAAATTCAAAAATATATTTCCCTATCCCTCTAATTGAACACTTGGATGATCAACTTCCCAAGCCCTTTGTCCTGGGTATTGTGTTTTAGTGAATCATGCCTTAAGGAGCACTTTATAAATATGTGCAATCTTCAATTTCTGCTCTAAATTCCCTGTCAACTCATTTAGAAGCGTAGCGGTATCTATCTCTAGCAGTGATTTATCCTTTATAGAGAAGAACGGAACTGAAAATATCTAAACCAAGATAATTTATCCAGGTTTTGTGCTAAGTCCAAAAGCCACAATATCTCTCCATTCTTCACAACCTGTGTAATATATAAAACCCTATTTTTTTTGCCAAAACGGATCCTGAGATATTCCACCTAAAGCCTGCAAATAAGAATTATACTAAAGAGGGGTGCATTGAAGCGCTCCTTTTACCCCCAACCATAACCTAATAGTACCCCAAACTTAGATAATAGCTTTATGGTCTCTCTATAGTCCTCCCTGATTAGTCAATTGGCCGGAATCTAATAAAGTGAATATATTATACGAGGATCTCCTCACCAAAGTCGTAAGCAATGCACTTTTCTGCCCTTCACGATACAACCATAACTGAGCAGCAATAAAATAATCCTTGAAGTAGGGGTTATTCAAACCCTCCTGCTCCAATGGTTTATACAAATTTAAGCCTTACTCGCTTTCTTCCCCACAACAAATCATTAATAATTATCTCCATAAGTTTTTTTTTTTTAAAGTGTCTTCTATCCATATGGGTGAATTCCTAAGAATACAAAGGAGTTGGGGTAAAATCACCATCTTGACCAGGGACACTCTGTCAGCTCTAGACAGAGGAAGTTTGAGCCATATCCCAAATTTTGACCTCACTTTTCTTATTAATGGTATCAAGTTAAGCTGTAAAAAGTCCTCAATGTTGGGGGATATAGTCATACCCAAATAATGAAAAGAATCAGAGACATTCAACTTAGTCAAAAAACCTTAATTAGAGGGCACAAAATCCAATGGCATAAGCATAGTTTTTGACCAATTTATCGCTAAATCTGAAACCCCGCCAAAGGAGTCAACTATTCGAATTAGTTTTGGAAGAGTTGTATCTGTATGATCTATAAAGAATAGGACATTGTCCGCATATAAGGAAATACGAAGCAAAATGCTCTATATAAATATGAAATAGCAGTGGAGATAGTGGGCAAACTTATAGAGTTCCCCTATTCAAATCGAAGCTGGATGTCAGAATCCCATTAACATTCAGCTTCACTGAAGAAGATCTATATAATAATTTAATCATATCAATAAATCTATCTCCAAAACCCATTCTACCCAGAACCTTCCAGAGGAATCCCCCCTCCACCCTGTCAAAGGCCTTAGAGGCGTCTAAAGACAGGATGGAGAGAGCGGTCCCCCCGGGGAACTGAATGTTAGTAAACGATAGGTGAAGATTATATGGGTACCCTTATTTGGAATAAAACCATTCTGGTCTGGATGAATAATAGAAGGGATGACCTTAGAGAGCCTTGTAGCCGCATCCTGGGAGTCCTTACCTTTTTTCAGGATTAGTATTATTACAGCTTCTGTCATTGACTCTGGTAGACTCCCCTCCTCCAATCATTCAGCAAATACCCTCAGGAGCCTAGGAAGAATAACTTCCCCATATTTGCGATAGAATTTGTATGGGAATCCATCTAATACAGGAGAGGAATTACCAGAACATGCTTTAATTGCCACTTCCAATTCCTGGATAGAAAAATCCACCACAAGCTCCTCCCTTTAAACATCAGTAGTAACTGGAAAGGAGATGGCATCCAAATAGGAATCCATTATTTTATCCTTAATATTAATATCTGCTTTATATATTTTGGTGAAATGATCCAGAAAGGTTCTCTCTATAAGATCCTGTCTGTTAACTAGTTTACCATTGGTTTGATGAATATTCTTTAGATGTATTTTTTTCTATTGATTGGAAATCATCACTCTAGATAACATTTTTTTTTCTATTGATTGGAAATCATCACTCTAGATAACATTTTTCTGGGACCCCATGACTAAAATATTTTTGACCCTTAAAAAATAGGCTCTGTTGACCCTTTTCCAATAAAAAAAATCGGAGTAGGCTTGACTAGCATAACTTTCCTATTTTCCTCTGTCTTAGGCCTCATGCACACGACCGCGGTGTGTTTTACAGTCCGCAAATCGTGGATCTGCTAAACACGGATGACATCCGTGCGCATTCCGCAATTTGCGGAACGGAACGGACAGCCTTCAATATAAATGGCTATTCTTGTCCGCAAAGCGCGGACAAGAATAGGAAATACAATTATTTTTTTGCGGGGCCATGGAACTGAGCAAAGGATGCGGACAGCACACGGAGTGCTGTCTGAATCTTTTGCAGCCCCATTGAAGTGACTGGGTCTGCACCCGAGATGCAAAGACTGCGGCTCGGTTGCGGACCCAAAAAACGGTTGTGTGCATTATTCTTATAAAAGGATTGTGTAGCTCAGGGAAGGGCAAAATGCAGCTCTCCAGCTGTTGAAAAACTACAACTCCCAGCATGCCCAGTCTGCCTACAGCTATCAGCCTACAGCAGGGCATGATGGGATTTGTAGTTTTACAACAGCTGGAGAGCCGCAGTTTGCCCATCCCTGGTGTAGCTAATTCTGCTAGTTCTTTAAACTTTTTCTCACTGATGCCATATCCCTTCCTTAAATTAACAATATTACAAAAAAATAAAAATCCCCTCATAAAGGCCTTAAAAGCATTCTACACTACCTGAATTTTGTCTGAATTATAATTAATATCCCAAAAGCGCTCATGTATTTTTGCCACTTCAAGGGATCTCGGGGCTAATTTCCCCCCAGAGAAATCTGCTGAGCGCCTATTTTGTTTGGGGCCCATTGTTTTGTTTTGTTTTTTTATCCCCCACTCTCCTTTTTCTACTCCAGCAACTCTCCGCTTCTTTGTTTTCTTCTCCCCCGCTACGTAAACTGTTTATGTGTTACATCAAACCAATCTCCCCATAAAAGATTTAAAAAAATAATAATAATTCGGCAAACAGGTAAAACTTAAAAAAGAGAACCAGCACCATAAAACAAAAGCCAGGGGAGGGCAAAGGAAGAGCAAAAGGGCTCCACATGGACAAAACAAACAGGGCCAGAAAGAAATGCAGTCGCGGCAAACAAGGGGTCGTATCAGAAAGGCCACTTATGTGTTAGTCTGTTAATTTGCTATAAATTCTTGTGAATTATTAGTTGTATGCTGTTAACTTGTTGTAGATTCATGGACAGTAGGAACAAAACGGAAAATAATCCAGTATAACACAAACAAATCTCACCAGTCTTCTCAGAGAAGAATGCAAAACTTCAGCAGGACACAACTTCCAGGGAAACAGCACCAACCAACGTGGGGGCAGACGAAATGGGTGATATCACCATCAAAACAGAAACAGTGCTAGGATCAGCCGACGCCATCGACAGCAACCCCCCGGGAAGCACCACTCCATCAGAACGGGGGGACCTGAACCGAGACAGGCAAGCTCCAGAGCTCAGGCGGCACTCGTAACATTGGACATCAGACGGGTCTAGAGACGCGGAGGAGCGAGGTAGGAGGAGATGATAGGGCGTGACGCGCCCCAAAAGTTATTTTAAATTTAATTTTAAATGAGTTAAATGCAATAATAAAAAAAAATGCCCCCTAAAGTGAACATTGCCTATAAACACCTTTGTAGGCAATTTTGAGCTAAAAATAATTTTTTTATTTTTTCAATTGGTCTTTAGTGAAACATTTCAGCAGTTTTTGTCATAAAGTTTTAGCTTAGATGTGAGCATCTTACTTTCATTTTCACTCTGATCCATTATCTGATAACCCTTAGTTACTAACAGTTCATAAACACTTATTTAAGCCACATTCTTATCAGTATGAGTATAAAAAGATTCTAGATGGAATTTTGAGAGGGCTTTAAAAAAGGAATATTAAATAAAAAAGAATATGAGTACCTTACTGTTCCGTTTCCCCTAGTACCAGTGATATATTACCTGCCAAAGGTCCATAAAAGTCTAACCGACCCTCCAACCTAACCGAATTCAGGCCTGATAATTTCGGGCCTGAATTCACTGACATGCAGGATTACTGAGTATATTGATTTTTACCTACAGGGATATGTGTTGCAGAACCCCTCGCATTTGAAAGACACTGGAGCTGTGTTACATCTTATTAAAGAGTTAAGTTCCCCCACTGCAAATACATGGATGGCCACAATCAATGTGGCATCTCTGTATACAGTCATTCCGAAGAAACTAGGTATGGAAGCTGTAGAGAATAGGATTAAAAAAGATGTAAAAATAGGAGATCCACAGGGAACTTTTATCCTGGAATGCCTCAGTTATTGTCTCGATTACAACTACTTCTGGTTTAAGGACTCGCCCCCAGCTTCGCTAACATTTTTATGGGGGCATGGGAGGAGACTTCCATCCTTCCCACACTAGGAGCGGACACCCCAGGGGGCAAACTGACCTTCTGGAGGAGGTATATCGATGACTGTCTCCTAGTGTGGGAGGGTGGGAGAGAAGGCCTTGAGTCCTTCATATGCCAGCTGAACAACAATGACTGGAATCTGAAATTTGTGGGGGAGATCAGTAATGTCTCTGTCAACTTCCTAGATTTGTGCATACGGATAGAAGATGGCCGCTTCATAACTAGTTCACATTTTAAGGAGACAGATGTTAACTCCTATATTGATATGAAGAGCTGCCACTACGGGCCTTGGCTCAAGAAAGTGGTAGACTATAGAACGCAAAGAAATGTGTTAAAGAGCAGATTCGTTGAAAGGAGTTATGATGAGGCAAACCTGGACGTATGAATAAAAACTGTGGAAGTGGAAAAAAGGGAAGAGAGTAAAGATATGGGAGAGAAAGTGAAAAAGGGTGAGAGGGATTACAAGTTCTCATTTGTGACAAAATACTGCTCCATGTCTGATAATATCAAAAAAATGGTGAAAAAGAACTGGGGGATACTAAAGAACGATCCAGTATTAGGAAAAACTATACCAGATAATCCCTCCTTCATTTTTAAGAAAGCGGCTAGCATCAGAACAAAACTTGTACATAGCGCTATCCCCCCAGTGAATATTAAGCCAAATAAGGAAGGAGGAAAATTCACCTGGTGTGGGTTCTGCGCAGGGTGCAAGAACCGGAATACAAAAGAACGACAGATAAACACTAACTGTATATCATCCAATAAGAATGGAATGGAGTTCCGTATAAGAGGAAACTGTTCCTGTGAAAATGAGAGTATCATATACTTGCTGGAGTGCCCATGTGGGCTCCAGTACGTGGGCAGGACAGTAAGAAAGCTCAAGATTAGAATACAAGAACATTTACGGAACATTAGAAAAGGTTTGATGACACATAGTGTATCCGCCCATTTTAAACTCGCGCACGGAAAAAACCCGAAGGGTATGAAATTTGCTGGAGTAGAAATTGTTAAGCCACATTGGCGAGGGGGGGACTCATTGGCACAAATCAACAAAAAGGAGGTTGAGTGGATCTATCAGCTAGGAACCCTACAGCCAGATGGGCTGAACATTGAATTTGACTTGAAACCATGTATACTGTAGAACACCCCGATGGTGGCGTTATTCTGGTTTTCCTGACCTTTCTCCTTGAGGACCTTCGAGCGACGTCAGGAGGGCTGGACCGCGCTAACAGGGCGGTGGCAGGGTGTGACGTGGGCGTCGGAGGGGGGAGGCGGGGTTGGGAGTACCTGAATGACGTCCCAGGAGTGGGCGGAGCCTAAGTGACGGCTCTATGAATATTGAAAGATAGAGGATATCATGAATCTGATGGTTTATGTTATGGTGTAAGGGAATTATGTGTGGTGGATGATTGGAGAACTACATCCACCAAACAAAACTGCGGTATAATGGAATGATGAATATGAGAAAAACGTGTATGTGATTGTGCTGTTCACAACAGCAAGAGTTTTTATATTTATTTATATTTGTTATATTTATTTTACGTTTATTGTGAAGGTATAGTAAGATCTAGGCCGCATTTGTTAAATGTATGATTGGAAACCATGGCTTTGCAATTTTGGGATTTGATCCGGATCACTACCGGATCATATAATGAGACAAGCTGGGCTATTTAAAGGGCCCCACTGCGCATATGCGCAGTTGTCGCCCCTGAAGAAGCGAGGCAGCGAAACCCGGGTCGGGCAGGAACGAGACGGTTCTAATGATATTGTTATATGCCTTTTGTCAATCGACTCTTGTGAGTATAATAAAACTTTTAAAAACATCAAGCTAAAGGGTGCTTCACTATTGTGCCAATCTTCTTAAACCCCATAGAGGAAACTGTCTGTGGAAGATCGGACCTTTTTGGGTGAAAAGGAGAGGGGCTGGAGCCCTGCACCATCCACTGTTGACCGGGGACTATAGTCTTAAGCAGCGCGGTTCCAAAACTTTTATTATCTGCATCTCCAGTGTGAACTACCTACCACACTACTCCGGAACCAGCAGCAGCGCAAGTAATTGTCCGTGCTGGGACACAGGACTGACCTTTTTATTGTTATTTTGAAGATAATAATTGAGCTATAATGAATGTTTTTGAGCTCTCAGGAGATCAGAGGTATAATTCACATGAGCCATCAGCCGAGCTCCCTGATGGGACACAGTGTAAGCAAATAGCCTGCTAGATCATCCAAACCCTTTACAGAGCAAATAGCTAAAAAAAAAAATTCAAAATGAGTACAATGCAATAATAATAAAAAAAATGCCCCCAAAGGTGTTGCCACACATGCAGGCTAGGTCCTGTTCATTTTTTTTTAAGTGTTTTTTTTCCCAAGTGTTCTTTAAGCCAAAATTAGGAGTGGATGATAAACTGTGAGAAAGTATTAAGGACCCATACTACTTCTATTGGAATTCACTCCTGTTTTTGGCTTCAAAAACTGAATAAAAACCTACACGTGCACCTACCCTAAGGTAAAAACAATGTTGTCTTGGGTTTCTATTAGATATGTTTCAAGGACAAGCTCATTTGCCAGTGGTGGACAGGACAAGTTATTTGCCTGATTGTACGAGGCTTTAAAAATTGATTATAGAACAAGCAAAACATGAAGGAAATTCATACAATCAATAGAAATTAATCCCAATTGTAATTATTAGTACAAACACCTGATATTACTGTGGAGTCTCCCAAACACAAATATTTATCCCCAGAATAAGCAATTAATATCTGATCACTGGAGATCCAACATGCTTCTCTCATTGACTCTGCCGTTACAGTATGTACTCACTCTGCCCACTCCATTTCCAGCACAGGACCTATAAGATAACCTGATCTGATATTGATGGCCTATCGTAAGAATAGTCCATCAATATCAAAATCCTAGGCAATCCCTTTAAAGAGGTTATCCCATGAATGATGTAAAAAATGAAAATCAGACATCATATAGTGCATGATAATCTCTTTCTAACAAACCTAGAAGCAGCCCTGTACCTCACATGGATCCAGAGATCTCCCCATTCATTGCTCTGCTACATTTATATCAAGCTGAAAGCTCAAGAGGAGTGTCTCTTCTGCTGCAGCTCAGGGGGCGTGTGCATGCTCTCCCTATCACAGCTCAGGAGGCAGTTGAAAGAGGAAACTGAGCATGTGCGGCCTTCTCAGTGAGCAGGTCAAAGAATAAGAAAAATTACATGCAATTACAAAAGTATTCAGATCCAGGTGCTGGTTTAAAAACTGTAGAATATTTTTTCGTGGGACAACCCCTTTAAGGCCTCTTTCACACTACAGTATGTCGATTTCAGTGTTTTGCGATCCGTTTTTCACGGATCCGTTGTTCCGTTTTTTTGCTTCCGTTGTGGTTCCGTTTTCGTTCCATTGTTCCGTTCCGTTTTTCCGTATGGCATATACAGTATACAGTAATTACATAGAAAAAATTGGGCTGGGCATAACATTTTCAATAGATGGTTCAGAAAAAACGGAACGGAAACGGAAGACATACGGATGCATTTCCGTATGTGTTCCGTTTTTTTTGCGGACCCATTGACTTGAATGGAGCCACGGACTGTGATTTGCGGCTAAATATAGGACATGTTCTATCTTTCAACGGAACGGAAAAACGGAAATACGGAAACGGAATGCATACGGAACACATTCAGTTTTTTTTGCGGAACCATTGAAATGAATGGTTCCGTATACGGACCGTATCCGAAACGAAAAAAAAACGGACCGCAAAACGGAAAAAAAAAACGGTAGTGTGAAAGAGGCCTAAGGCTGTGTTTCCATTTTCAGGGTTTCAGTTGCAATTTTTATTAAGATAGTATCCGTCCATCATACTTACTCTCCCTTCATAATTCACACCTAATTTTGGTTTAAAAGCTTCATAAAAAAAACCTGAGTGTGTAAACCTAACTTCATACTCCATAAACTACATTTCAGCAGGTTTAGGCCTCATGCACATGACCGTAGTTTCGGTCCGCATCCGATCCGCATTTTTGGCAGCCTACAGATATAAGGGCATGCTGTGAGTTGTAGTTAGTTTTGGACAACCTGCAGATATAAGGGCATGCTGGGAGTTGTAGTTTTGAAACAGCTAAAGGGCCACAGGTTGAGCATAACTGGTTAAAAGAAATCTTGTAGCACTGCATAGCCTTAGAAATTTTTCACATGGCAGATTTGCTTCGGTTTCTGCCACGGTTTTTCACATTGAGTGCTGCAGACCTGCCTGCAGTTTAGCCCCACGGACTGGAACACTGTCCAGCTACCACGCCAATTAGGCCTCATTCACACAGTCAGTGTTCGGTCAGTGATTTCCATCAGTGATTTTGAGCCAAAACCAGGTGCGGCTCTAAACACAGAACAGGTGCAGATCTTTCCTTTATACCTTATCTCTGTGGAGGCTCCAATCCAGGTTTTGGCTCACAATCACTGATGGAAATCACTGACTGAACACTGACGTGTGAATGAGGCTTAAGGAACTTGGTGGGAGGCACACAGGACGTGGCCACCACCAGAATCCATGGCAGCAAATTCCACCTTGGGAAAATACCCGTAGGCTTACAATTTATGGGGGTAAATTAATAATTTACCACACACCAGTTTTCTGGCATAAAAAGTTGCAAACCCTGTGTTTGCAACTTTTTGAAATGCTACTATGACACAAATTTTGTCTCGTGACGTTTCTACACTGATCTTGCTTCTTTCTGACAAGAGGACATGGAGAAAGTGGGAGGAAACTAGACCAGACTATACTTGTGTATAGGAACAAGCTTTTCCATTGAAGTGAAAGGGACAGATTGTCATTTACACCTGATACTGCGATGTTAACGACAAACAAGTAAACAATGAAGGAAGGCTATGCTCGAATAAAGTGCAGCCTTTTCTTCAAACAGGTGATTGGCAGGGGTGCTGGTTGTCGGACCCCCACCGACCTGATATTGATGACATGTTCTGAGGATAGAAAAAAATGGCACCGGCAGCATCTTACATCTTCCAAACTTTTATTGCGACCCCCAGACAAGTAAAAACAGCAACGTTTCGGCTGAATCCCAGCCTTTGTCAAGCCTAATGACATCACATCGTTACCCACATATATACCCCACATATAAGAACACACCCCCTCTAGCTGCCAGTAACATTTATTATTCATCTCATCTATTAATCACTATTAAACACGTGTCTATTTAAACAGTAATTACCGTACACCTGGTTCCAGACATAATAGATCATTATTAGATCGCATCCATATCATGGCGATCCTAGTCATGTCGGCGTCAGCCCAAGTGTAATGCGCAGCCGCGTGTAATTGCGTTTGTCCAATAAGATGCGTCGCAACTAGAGTTGAGCGAACACCTGGATGTTCGGGTTCGAGAAGTTCGGCCGAACATCCCGGAAATGTTCGGGTTCGGGATCCGAACCCGATCCGAACTTCGTCCCGAACCCGAACCCCATTGAAGTCAATGGGGACCCGAACTTTTCGGCACTAAAAAGGCTGTAAAACAGCCCAGGAAAGAGCTAGAGGGCTGCAAAAGGCAGCAACATGTAGGTAAATCCCCTGCAAACAAATGTGGATAGGGAAATGAATTAAAATAAAAATTAAATAAATAAAAATTAACCAAAATCAATTGGAGAGAGGTTCCATAGCAGAGAATCTGGCTTCCCGTCACCCACCACTGGAACAGTCCATTCTCAGATATTTAGGCCCCGGCACCCAGGCAGAGGAGAGAGGTCCCGTAACAGAGAATCTGTCTTCATGTCAGCAGAGAATTAGTCTGCATGTCATAGCAGAGAATGAGGCTTCACGTCAGCCACCACTGCAACAGTCCATTGGCATATATTTAGGCCCAGCACCCAGGCAGAGGAGGGAGGTCCCGTAACAGAGAATCTGTCTTCATGTCAGCAGAGAATTAGTCTGCATGTCATAGCAGAGAATGAGGCTTCACGTCAGCCACCACTGCAACAGTCCATTGGCATATATTTAGGCCCAGCACACACACAGGCAGAGGAGAGAGGTCCCGTAACAGAGAATCTGGCTTCATGTCAGCAGAGAATCAGTCTGCATGTCATAGCAGAGAATGAGGCTTCACGTCAGCCACCACTGCAACAGTCCATTGGCATATATTTAGGCCCAGCACACACACAGGCAGAGGAGAGAGGTCCCGTAACAGAGAATCTGGCTTCATGTCAGCAGAGAATCAGTCTGCATGTCATAGCAGAGAATGAGGCTTCACGTCAGCCACCACTGCAACAGTCCATTGGCATATATTTAGGCCCAGCACACAGGCAGAGGAGAGAGGTCCCGTAACAGAGAATCTGTCTTCATGTCAGCAGAGAATTAGTCTGCATGTCATAGCAGAGAATGAGGCTTCACGTCAGCCACCACTGCAACAGTCCATTGGCATATATTTAGGCCCAGCACACACACAGGCAGAGGAGAGAGGTCCCGTAACAGAGAATCTGGCTTCATGTCAGCAGAGAATCAGTCTGCATGTCATAGCAGAGAATGAGGCTTCACGTCAGCCACCACTGCAACAGTCCATTGGCATATATTTAGGCCCAGCACACACACAGGCAGAGGAGAGAGGTCCCGTAACAGAGAATCTGGCTTCATGTCAGCAGAGAATCAGTCTGCATGTCATAGCAGAGAATGAGGCTTCACGTCAGCCACCACTGCAACAGTCCATTGGCATATATTTAGGCCCAGCACACACACAGGCAGAGGAGAGAGGTCCCGTAACAGAGAATCTGTCTTCATGTCAGCAGAGAATCAGTCTGCATGTCATAGCAGAGAATGAGGCTTCACGTCAGCCACCACTGCAACAGTCCATTGGCATATATTTAGGCCCAGCACCCAGGCAGAGGAGGGAGGTCCCGTAACAGAGAATCTGTCTTCATGTCAGCAGAGAATTAGTCTGCATGTCATAGCAGAGAATGAGGCTTCACGTCAGCCACCACTGCAACAGTCCATTGGCATATATTTAGGCCCAGCACCCAGGCAGAGGAGGGAGGTCCCGTAACAGAGAATCTGTCTTCATGTCAGCAGAGAATTAGTCTGCATGTCATAGCAGAGAATGAGGCTTCACGTCAGCCACCACTGCAACAGTCCATTGGCATATATTTAGGCCCAGCACACACACAGGCAGAGGAGAGAGGTCCCGTAACAGAGAATCTGGCTTCATGTCAGCAGAGAATCAGTCTGCATGTCATAGCAGAGAATGAGGCTTCACGTCAGCCACCACTGCAACAGTCCATTGGCATATATTTAGGCCCAGCACACACACAGGCAGAGGAGAGAGGTCCCGTAACAGAGGATCTGGCTTCATGTCAGCAGAGAATCAGTCTGCATGTCATAGCAGAGAATCAGGCTTCACGTCAGCCACCACTGCAACAGTCCATTGTCATAAATTTAGGCCCAGCACCCAGGCAGAGGAGAGAGGTTCCGTAACAGACAATCTGGCTTCATGTCAGCAGAGAATTAGTCTGCATGTCATAGCAGAGAATGAGGCTTCACGTCAGCCACCACTGCAACAGTCCATTGGCATATATTTAGGCCTAGCACACAGGCAGAGGAGAGAGGTCCCGTAACAGACAATCTGGCTTCATGTCAGCAGAGAATCAGTCTGCATGTCATAGCAGAGAATCAGGCTTCACGTCAGCCACCACTGCAACAGTCCATTGTCATAAATTTAGGCCCAGCACCCAGGCAGAGGAGAGAGGTCCCGTAACAGACAATCTGGCTTCATGTCAGCAGAGAATTAGTCTGCATGTCATAGCAGAGAATCAGGCTTCATGTCAGCCACCACTGCAACAGTCCATTGGCATATATTTAGGCCTAGCACACAGGCAGAGGAGAGGTTCATTCAACTTTGGGTAGCCTCGCAATATAATGGTAAAATGAAAATAAAAATAGGATTGAATGAGGAAGTGCCCTGGAGTCCAATAATATATGGTTATGGGGAGGTAGTTAATGTCTAATCTGGACAAGGGACGGACAGGGCCTGTGGGATCCATGCCTGGTTCATTTTTATGAACGTCAGCTTGTCCACATTGGCTGTAGACAGGCGGCTGCGTTTGTCTGTAATGACGCCCCCTGCCGTGCTGAATACACGTTCAGACAAAACGCTGGCTGCCGGGCAGGCCAGCACCTCCAAGGCATAAAAGGCTAGCTCTGGCCACGTGGACAATTTAGAGACCCAGAAGTTGAATGGGGCCGAACCATCAGTCAGTACGTGGAGGGGTGTGCACACGTACTGTTCCACCATGTTAGTGAAATGTTGCCTCCTGCTAACACGTTGCGTATCAGGTGGTGGTGCAGTTAGCTGTGGCGTGTTGACAAAAGTTTTCCACATCTCTGCCATGCTAACCCTGCCCTCAGAGGAGCTGGCCGTGACACAGCTGCCTTGGCGACCTCTTGCTCCTCCTCTGCCTTGGCCTTGGGCTTCCACTTGTTCCCCTGTGACATTTGGGAATGCTCTCAGTAGCGCGTCTACCAACGTGCGCTTGTACTCGCGCATCTTCCTATCACGCTCCAGTGCAGGAAGTAAGGTGGGCACATTGTCTTTGTAGCGTGGATCCAGCAGGGTGGCAACCCAGTAGTCCGCACAGGTTAAAATGTGGGCAACTCTGCTGTCGTTGCGCAGGCACTGCAGCATGTAGTCGCTCATGTGTGCCAGGCTGCCCAGGGGTAAGGACAAGCTGTCCTCTGTGGGAGGCGTATCGTCATCGTCTTGCCTTTCCCCCCAGCCACGCACCAGTGATGGACCCGAGCTGCGTTGGGTGCCACCCCGCTGTGACCATGCTTCATCCTCATCCTCCTCCACCTCCTCCTCATCCTCGTCCTCCTCGTCCTCCAGTAGTGGGCCCTGGCTGGCCACATTTGTACCTGGCCTCTGCTGTTGCCAAAAACCTCCCTCTGAGTCACTTCGAAGAGACTGGCCTGAAAGTGCTAAAAATGACCCCTCTTCCTCCTCCTCCTCCTCCTCCTGGGCCACCTCCTCTTCCATCATCGCCCTAAGTGTTTTCTCAAGGAGACATAGAAGTGGTATTGTAACGCTGATAACGGTGTCATCGCCACTGGCCATGTTGGTGGAGTACTCGAAACAGCGCAACAGGGCACACAGGTCTCGCATGGAGGCCCAGTCATTGGTGGTGAAGTGGTGCTGTTCTGTAGTGCGACTGACCCGTGCGTGCTGCAGCTGAAACTCCACTATGGCCTGCTGCTGCTCGCACAGTCTGTCCAGCATGTGCAAGGTGGAGTTCCACCTGGTGGGCACGTCGCATATGAGGCGGTGAGCGGGAAGGCCGAAGTTACGCTGTAGCGCAGACAGGCGAGCAGCAGCAGGATGTGAACGCCGGAAGCGCGAACAGACGGCCCGCACTTTATGCAGCAGCTCTGACATGTCGGGGTAGTTGTGAATGAACTTCTGCACCACCAAATTCAGCACATGCGCCAAGCAAGGGATGTGTGTCAAATTGGCTAGTCCCAGAGCTGCAACGAGATTTCGCCCATTATCACACACCACCAGGCCGGGCTTGAGGCTCACCGGCAGCAACCACTCGTCGGTCTGTTGTTCAATACCCCGCCACAACTCCTGTGCGGTGTGGGGCCTGTCCCCCAAACATATGAGTTTCAGAATGGCCTGCTGACGTTTACCCCGGGCTGTGCTGAAGTTGGTGGTGAAGGTGTGTGGCTGACTGGATGAGCAGGTGGAAGAAGAGGAGGAGGAAGCCGAGAAGGAGGAGGTGGCAACAGGAGGCAAAGAATGTTGCCCTGCGATCCTTGGCGGCGGAAGGACGTGCGCCAAACAGCTCTCCGCCTGGGGCCCAGCTGCCACTACATTTACCCAGTGTGCAGTTAGGGAGATATAGCGTCCCTGGCCGTGCTTACTGGTCCACGTATCTGTGGTTAGGTGGACCTTGCTACAGATGGCGTTGCGCAGTGCACACTTGATTTTATCGGATACTTGGTTGTGCAGGGAAGGCACGGCTCTCTTGGAGAAGTAGTGCCGGCTGGGAACAACATACTGTGGGACAGCAAGCGACATGAGCTGTTTGAAGCTGTCTGTGTCCACCAGCCTAAATGACAGCATTTCATAGGCCAGTAGTTTAGAAATGCTGGCATTCAGGGCCAGGGATCGAGGGTGGCTAGGTGGGAATTTACGCTTTCTATCAAATGTTTGTGAGATGGAGAGCTGAACGCTGGCGTGTGACATGGTTGAGACGCTTGGTGACGGAGGTGGTGGTGGTGGTGTTGGTGGTACATCCCCTGTTTGCTGGGCGGCAGGTGCCAACGTTCCTCCAGAGGCGGAGGAAGAGGCCGAGGCGGCAGCAGCAGAATAGGCCGAGGCGGCAGCAGCAGAAGAGGTAGCAGGGGGAGCCTGAGTGACTTCCTTGGTTTTAAGGTGTTTACTCCACTGCAGTTCATGCTTTGCATGCAGGTGCCTGGTCATGCAGGTTGTGCTCAGGTTCAGAACGTTAATGCCTCGCTTCAGGCTCTGATGGCACAGCGTGCAAACCACTCGGGTCTTGTCGTCAGCACATTGTTTGAAGAAGTGCCATGCCAGGGAACTCCTTGAAGCTGCCTTTGGGGTGCTCGGTCCCAGATGGCGGCGGTCAGTAGCAGGCGGAGTCTCTTGGCGGCGGGTGTTCTGCTTTTGCCCACTGCTCCCTCTTTTGCTACGCTGTTGGCTCGGTCTCACCACTGCCTCTTCCTCCGAACTGTGAAAGTCAGTGGCACGACCTTCATTCCATGTGGGGTCTAGGACCTCATCGTCCCCTGCATCGTCTTCCACCCAGTCTTGATCCCTGACCTCCTGTTCAGTCTGCACACTGCAGAAAGACGCAGCAGTTGGCACCTGTGTTTCGTCATCATCAGAGACATGCTGAGGTGGTATTCCCATGTCCTCATCATCAGGAAACATAAGTGGTTGTGCGTCAGTGCATTCTATGTCTTTCACCGCTGGGGAAGGGCTAGGTGGATGCCCTTGGGAAACCCTGCCAGCGGAGTCTTCAAACAGCATAAGAGACTGCTGCATAACTTGAGGCTGAGACAGTTTCCCTGGTATGCATGGGGGTGATGTGACAGACTGATGGGGTTGGTTTTCAGGCGCCATCTGTGCGCTTTCTGCAGAAGACTGGGTGGGAGATAATGTGAACGTGCTGGATCCACTGTCGGCCACCCAATTGACTAATGCCTGTACCTGCTCAGGCCTTACCATCCTTAGAACGGCATTGGGCCCCACCATATATCGCTGTAAATTCTGGCGGCTACTGGGACCTGAGGTAGTTGGTACACTAGGACGTGTGGATGTGGCAGAACGGCCACGTCCTCTCCCAGCACCAGAGGGTCCACTAACACCACCACGACCATGTCCACGTCCGCGTCCCTTACTAGATGTTTTTCTCATTGTTATGGTTCACCACAACAACAAATATATTATTTGGCCCAATGTATTGTATTCAAATTCAGCGGGATATAAATTTGAGGCCTAGTATTTAGGCGCTGGGTGACCGGTATGGATTTAGTGACAGAATTAGACTTGGAAATGCACAGAAGCGTGTGTGTGTGAAGTTATTCTGAATGACCCAATGTGCACCTTGAATATTATATACCCTTTTAGGGATAGATTTCAAATAGCTCTGATATAGCAGAAACCACTAAATTATGAAATTGCTAAATTGGGAATTGTATTTCAACCCAGAACAAAAAATGTGCTTTGACGGACACTAAATAACTTTCCCAGCCACAACAGGACAGCGTTAACGAGAGATTTAGCAGGATATAAATTTGAGGCCTAGTATTTAGGCGCTGGGTGACAGGTATGGGTTTAGTGACAGAATTAGACTTAGAAATACACAGTAGCGGGTGTGTGTGAAGTTATTCTGAATGACCCAATGTGCACCTTGAATATTATATACCCTTTTAGGGATAGATTTCAAATAGCTCTGATATAGCAGAAACCACTAAATTATGAAATTGCTAAATTGGGAATTGTATTTCAACCCAGAACAAAAAATGTGCTTTGACGGACACTAAATAACTTTCCCAGCCACAACAGGACAGCGTTAACGAGAGATTTAGCAGGATATAAATTTGAGGCCTAGTATTTAGGCGCTGGGTGACAGGTATGGGTTTAGTGACAGAATTAGACTTAGAAATACACAGTAGCGGGTGTGTGTGAAGTTATTCTGAATGACCCAATGTGCACCTTGAATATTATATACCCTTTTAGGGATAGATTTCAAATAGCTCTGATATAGCAGAAACCACTAAATTATGAAATTGCTAAATTGGGAATTGTATTTCAACCCAGAACAAAAAATGTGCTTTGACGGACACTAAATAACTTTCCCAGCCACAACAGGACAGCGTTAACGAGAGATTTAGCAGGATATAAATTTGAGGCCTAGTATTTAGGCGCTGGGTGACAGGTATGGGTTTAGTGACAGAATTAGACTTAGAAATACACAGTAGCGGGTGTGTGTGAAGTTATTCTGAATGACCCAATGTGCACCTTGAATATTATATACCCTTTTAGGGATAGATTTCAAATAGCTCTGATATAGCAGAAACCACTAAATTATGAAATTGCTAAATTGGGAATTGTATTTCAACCCAGAACAAGAAATGTGCTTGAACGGACACTAAATAACTCGCCCAGCTACAGCACTAAGGACAGATTTAGCTGGATATAAATTTGAGGCCTAGTATTTAGGCGCTGGGTGACAGGTATGGGTTTAGTGACAGAATTAGACTTGGAAATGCACAGTAGCGGGTGTGTGAAGTTATTCTGAATGTCCCTATGTGCACCTTCAATATGATCTACCCTTTTAGGGATAGATTTCAAATAGCTCTGATATAGCAGAAACCACTAAATTATGAAATTGCTAAATTGGGAATTGTATTTCAACCCAGAACAAGAAATGTGCTTGAACGGACACTAAATAACTCGCCCAGCTACAGCACTAAGGACAGATTTAGCTGGATATAAATTTGAGGCCTAGTATTTAGGCGCTGGGTGACAGGTATGGGTTTAGTGACAGAATTAGACTTGGAAATACACAGTAGCGGGTGTGTGTGAAGTTATTCTGAATGACCCAATGTGCACCTTGAATATTATATACCCTTTTAGGGATAGATTTCAAATAGCTCTGATATAGCAGAAACCACTAAATTATGAAATTGCTAAATTGGGAATTGTATTTCAACCCAGAACAAGAAATGTGCTTGAACGGACACTAAATAACTCGCCCAGCTACAGCACTAACGACAGATTTAGCTGGATATGAATTTGAGGCCTAGTATTTAGGCGCTGGGTGACAGGTATGGGTTTAGTGACAGAATTAGACTTGGAAATGCACAGTAGCGGGTGTGTGAAGTTATTCTGAATGACCCTATGTGCACCTTGAATATTATATACCCTTTTAGGGATAGATTTCAAATAGCTCTGATACAGCAGAAACCACTAAATTTTTAAATTGCTAAATTGGGAATTGTATTTCAACCCAGAACAAAAAATGTGCTTTGACGGACACTAAATAACTTTCCCAGCCACAACAGGACAGCGGTAACGAGAGATTTAGCGGGATATAAATTTGAGGCCTAGTATTTAGGCGCTGGGTGACCGGTATGGATTTAGTGACAGAATTAGACTGGGATATGGCCAAAAAATAACCACACTATTGCTGGTTAAATGCACTTGGTGATGGGCGCAGCTTGCCCCTGATGTAGTATATGGCCAAAAAATGAACAGACTATTGCTGGTTAAATGCACTTGGTGTCACAGCTTGACCAACCACACTACTGAGGGTTAAATGCACTTGGTGACGGGCGCAGCTTGCCCCTGATGTAGTATATGGCCAAAAAATGAACAGACTATTGCTGGTTAAATGCACTTGGTGACGGGCGCAGCTTGCCCCTGATTTAGTATATGGCCAAAAAATGAACAGACTATTGCTGGTTAAATGCACTTGGTGTGATAGCTTGACCAACCACACTACTGAGGGTTAAATGCACTTGGTGACGGGCGCAGCTTGCCCCTGATGTAGTATATGGCCAAAAAATAAACAGACTATTGCTGGTTAAATGCACTTGGTGTGACAGCTTCACCCTGATGTAGGCTTTAGCCAAAAAACAAACGCACCATTGAGGGTTAAATGCACTTGGTGACAGGCGCAGCTTGCCCCTGATGTAGTATATGGCCAAAAAATAAACAGACTATTGCTGGTTAAATGCACTTGGTGTGACAGCTTCACCCTGATGTAGGCTTTAGCCAAAAAACAACCACACCATTGAGGGTTAAATGCACTTGGTCGCAGCTTGTGCTGGCGCACCACAAGACACAAAATGGCCGCCGATCACCCCAGAAAAATGTGACTGACAAACGGTCTGGGCAGCCTAAAAACAGTGAGCAATTGAGGATCAGCAGCTCAATGATCCACAGCTGCAGATCGATCAGTTAATCAAGTCCTTTGGAGGAGTTAATCTGCCTAATCTCGCCCTACTGTCGCAGCCGCAACCTCTCCCTACGCTAATCAGAGCAGAGTGACGGGCGGCGCTATGTGACTCCAGCTTAAATAGAGGCTGGGTCACATGGTGCTCTGGCCAATCACAGCCATGCCAATAGTAGGCATGGCTGTGATGGCCTCTTGGGGCAAGTAGTATGACGCTTGTTGATTGGCTGCTTTGCAGCCTTTCAAAAAGCGCCAAGAAAGCGTCACAAAAGCGCGAAGAAAGCGACGAACACCGAACCCGAACCCGGACTTTTACGAAAATGTCCGGGTTCGGGTCCGTGTCACGGACACCCCAAAATTCGGTACGAACCCGAACTATACAGTTCGAGTTCGCTCATCCCTAGTCGCAACGTATCCATCCACGCAATAACATTGGTATTCTGATCTGAGGTCTGATGAAGTTTGGGGGTCTGATAAAATATATGTACGTCTTATGGTCAGGTGCGTCTTTTAAAGAAAAAATAATAATACAGTACTTCTAAAGTGTAAAGTCAGCTGATTTGTTTGTATGGGGCCTAAATATTTCTGATGATAAGTATGTTGATAGGTCACTGGAAATCTTTACTAATTTTAACTGAAGGATGTACATAGAATTACTTATATAGGACCTGTCAGCTCTCTTTACATGTCTGTTCTAGGAAAAGATGGAATGCCTCACCATCATGGTCACAAACAGCAGGAACTCAGTTCTGGGAAAGTTATGGTGTTGTCTTGGGATCCATAATTACTGTTGTGGCATTGACTGTCTTGTTTGTCAGACAACAATATTAAAGAAATAAGTTCTTGCATTCTTGCTTTGTTTTGTTGAGAGCCTATGAACAATTAATTTTAACAAATCCATAGTAGAATGATATCCAAACTTGGCTGAATGTTAAAGATACACAACCAATTAAGACAGAGGAAAGCGGAGGAGCGAAACGTGCGTCGGGGTGCGCTCTCTGCTAGACCTGGGTCGGATCCATTGTGCCTCCTACCAACTCTAGGTAATATACTATATCATTTTATGTTTATTTAAAGTTTATTATTACTACTGTAATAGGGCTTGTTATAAGTGCCATACTGTTGGCGCTTACGTTTGGCTCTGATTTTTGCAGTTGTCGTGTGTTCATCTGTGGGGGTTGGAGGCCTGCACATACATTGGTGGTAGGGTGTAGATTGCCTGCTTGATGCAGCATACATTATTGCCGTATCCCTTCTTCTTCATTGGATCTTTTTATACCCAGTCTGGCGGTGAGCTGCTGATGCTACTTATTTTATCCTTGTCTACGGTTTTGTTGTAATATTTGTTACTCAATAAAATATTTATATCATAATTGTATACTGTATGTGTGTCCTCTGTCTTAATTGGTTGTGTTACAATATTTTGGCACACATTTATTTCATCCTTGGGATGATATAGTAGGTGATATGAATGTTAAAGATGCAACAATCTTATCATAAAATGGTTTATTAATATTTAAACATTTAAAAAAAAATAATACAAAGATAAAGAAATTATTGGACCCATTCCAAGACTCTTATGTATAAAACATGTATACATAAGCTTAATGAAGACACTTTCTAAAAGAGGGGCACAATCTGTAAGGAAACTTTAGTGTTTTATATATGACTGTATGAGGAGTCTTTGAATAGAGATAACGTTCCACAGACAGTACATGTACTTGCAGCACACTGTAAAATAAAGATAGGACACTGGAACATATTTCATGCATAAGATCTTATAAATCTACAATAATTCTCAAGGTCAAATGAAGAATTGCTGTTCGCTACATCTCCTTATCATTGGTTCATTATAAAAATAATCACAGGTGTCATAATGATTCCTTTACTGTAATCTCACCACAACAAAAAAAATCTAACACTAGTATTTTCTTCAATGAGGGTCAGCACATATGTGACCGCGCAGTGTGCACACAATAGTTGCTAGGTTTGAGGAAGACCAATCATTAAATGTCAATGTAGCTGAGTTTATGTTGGCTGCAACTGACATTCAGATATAGTGAGGGACGAACATAGGCAGTGACGATTCACGAACGCGATAGCGCGAATGTGCTCAAATGTACGCAAACTGCAAATTTGCTGCGGGCCCCTTTCACTTTAATGGCAGGGGAAACTGAAAAACCTTCAGGTCATATTTGCAGCCACCAAATACTTACTAGAAGTTCACAAATCGTCGCACAATATGGACAGTGACATACCAGAGGGGGGTCAATGACAAAAATTCCCACAAAAACCATTTATTTTAATCAGGGTCATTTTCATGTGTCTTAAAGGGAAACTCTCGCAAATGTGCCCTGCTATTTTAGACCACGGGAGTACAGGCCCCAAACATTAGGCATTCACCGGACAGAAAACATCAAGTGAATATGCTGCAGGAAGTATATTAGACGATCATAGGATATCAATTTTATTGCAGGCCAGTGAACTACATCAAATTATTCATTTACTGTACAGAAAACAAGTGATTATGTGGCTGGAGGTATATTAGACGGTCAATGGATATAAATTTTACTGTAGGCCAATAGACTACAGGCCCCAAAAATTATTCATTCACCGTACAGAAAAGAACAAGTGATTATGTGGCTGGAGGTACAGTATTTTAGACAGTCAATGGATATCAATTTTACTGCAGGCCAGTGGACTACAGGCCCCAAAAATTATTTATTCATGGACAGAAAAGAACAATTAATGTGGCTGGAGGTACATTAGACGGTCACCGTATAACAATTTTACTGTTGGCCAGTTAGATTACAGGCCCCAAAAATTATGCATTTACCATACAGAAAAGAACAAGTGATTATATGGCTGGAGGTACATTAGGCGGTCACCGTATAACAATTTTACTGTTGGCCAGTTACATTACAGGCCCCAAATATTATGCATTTAACGTAAATAAAAGATCAAGTTATGTGCCTGTAGGTATATTAGATGGTCAGTGGATAACAATTTTACTGCAGGCCAGTGAAGTACAGGCCCCAAACATTAGGCATTCACCGGACAGAAAACATCAAGTGATTATGTGTCTGGAGGTATATTAGATGGTCATTGGATATTAATTTTATTGCAGGCCAGTGGACTACAGGCCCCAAAAATTATTCATTCATGGTACAGAAAACATGAAGTGATTATGTGGCTGGAGGTATATTAGACGGTCATTGGATATCAATTTTACTGCAGGCCAGTGGACTACAATCCCCAAAAATTATGCATTCACCGTACATAAAAGATCAAGTGATTATGTGGCTGGAGGAATATTAGACATCAATGGATATCAATGTTACTGCAGGCCAGTGTACTACAGGCCCCAAAAAATATTCATTCACCGTACAGAAAATAACAAGTGATTATGTGGCTGGAGGTGTCCATTGACCTTCTAATATATCAATTTTACTGCAGGCCAGTGGACTATAGGCCCCAAAAATGATTCATTCACCGTACAGAAAAGAACAAGTGATTATGTAGCTGGAGGTGTCCATTGACCTTCTAATTTATCAATTTTACTGCAGGCTTTTGGACTACAGGCCCAAAATATTATTCATTTACCGGACAGAAAACATCAAGTGATTATGTGGCTAAAGGTATATTAGACAGTCATTGTTGGATATTAATTTTACTGCAGGCCAGAAAAGAACAATTGATAATGTGGCTGGAGATACTTTAGGCGGTCACTGTATAACAATTTTACTGTTGGCCAGTTAGATTACAGGCCCCAAAAATTATGCATTCGCCGTACAGAGAAGATCAAGTGATTATGTGACTGGAGATATATTAGACGATCATTGGATATCAATTTTACTGGAGGCCAGTGGAGTACAGGCCCCAAACATTAGGCATTCACTGGACAAAAAACATCAAGTGATTATGTGGCTGGAGGTACAGTACAGACTAAAAGTTTGGACACACCTTCTCATTCAAAGAGTTTTCTTTATTTTCATGACTATGAAAATTGTAGATTTACACTGAAGGCATCAAACTATGAATTAACACATGTGGAATTATATACATAACAAAAAAGTGTGAAACAACTGAAAATATGTCATATTCTAGGCTCTTCAAAGTAGCCACCTTTTGCTTTGATTACTGCTTTGCACACTCTCGGCATTCTCTTGATGAGCTTCAAGAGGTAGTCAAAATGAAATGGTCTTCCAACAGTCTTGAAGAAGTTCCCAGAGCTGCTTAGCACTTTTTGGCCCTTTTGCCTTTACTCTGCAGCTCACCCCAAACCATCTCGATTGGGTTCAGGTCCGGTGACTGTGGAGGCCAGGTCATCTAGCGCAGCACCCCATGGGATCATTGTCCTGTTGAAAAATAAATGATGGTCCAACTAAACGCAAACCGAATGGAATAGCATGCTGCTGCAAGATGCTGTGGTAGCCATGCTGGTTCAGTATGCCTTCAATTTTGAATAAATCCCCAACAGTGTCACCAGCAAAGCACCCAGACACCATCACACCTCCTCCTCCATGCTTCACGTTGGGAACCGGGCATGTAGAGTCCATCCGTTCACCTTTTCTGCGTTGCACGAAGACACGGTGGTTGGAACCAAAGATCTCAAATTTGAACTCATCAGACCAAAGCAAAGATTTCCACTGGTTTACTGTCCATTCCTTGTGTTCTTTAGCCCAAACAAGTCTCTTCTGCTTGTTGCCTGTTATTAGCAGTGGTTTCCTAGCAGATATTCTACCATGAAGGCCTGATTCACACAGTCTCCTCTTAACAGTTGTTCTAGAGATGTGTCTGCTGCTAGAACTCTGTGTGGCATTGACCTGGTCTCTAATCTGAGCTGCTGTTAAAACTTAGCTTTTATCAGATATTATATATAAAATATATGTCCCACAGTAATAATGATGACTGCATGAAACGGAAAACATTCATAACTTTGCTCAGACGTGAATTATTAGGTACTGCGTATGTGTATGTACCACATAATTTTATGCACACACATACGTAGTCCTATCACATAAATATAATACAATGGTATGACCATTTATTATGATCCCCACTCACGGTTTGTTGCATGGGCCAGGTGTGATCAGGATATTCCGACCGTTTGCGTGATCAAGGGGGTCTGTGGTGGTTTCCGTTGTCTACTGAAAAAAATGGTTCCAGGTAAAATTCAATAGCTGAGTAGCTTGAAGCAGTAGGTCAGACAGGTAGGAGAATGTCCCTGATAGACTATTATTCTCCTGCCTAAAAGCGGAGAGGTCTCCCGCCTAAATGCGGGAGAATCACTCCCTGCGGAGCGACCCCACTTCTCGGTGGCTTTCCCTGTTATTCTGACCCTATTGCTATCTTCCAATGCTGTCCTTTTATGATGTTTCTTTAAAAGGTATTTCCCTTCTTTCAAAGGTGTTTCCCGACGCGTTTCCTCTGCCAGGTGATGCTAACAGATTCATCAGGGGTGAAATAGATAGTTTGGATGGTATGATAACCGTCAGCACAATCGCTTTTGTGGTGGTGTCCCAGCTAGATTGCAGTCCAGAGTGAATGTCTGTAACTGCCCCCTTAAATATACCGTTATCACGTCTAATTGGTCTGTTAATTGCTCACATACCTTTACTTTTTTTTTTTCCGCCATTGCTCTTTTTCCGGCGTGCGTTCCATTTGAGTTCGAGGCGGATACGGAACTACGTCACTCTGCGCATGCGCATTGTTTTACTTAGTCCCGTGGAACGCATCACGTGCACGTCGTGCGTCCAGTCGGCTGATCCTTTTGCCTGTGACGCCACGCGTATAGTGTGGAACGCATCGGCGTCACTGGATACTTGTTCGCATCACTATGGAACGCATTGAGGTCATATTAAGGCGTCAAGGTGATTGGAAAGGAGAGCTATATATCTTACTCCTTCCACCAGAGTATGTACGGTAGTGGACAAAACATATTTATTTGTATCAATGTGTATATGTGCAGTATTAAGAATAGGTCCGGATCTAAATGATATGGTCTATCATATTGGTTAAATATTAAACATTTTTTCGCATCCCGGTCCAATTCCATTTCTTTGTTTTGTCTACTTTTTCGATATACATGTATACATCTATATACACACATACTGATGTCTGTATATATATATATACATACCGTACATATAACGACATACGTACTGGGCCTGCGGGTGTATTTAGGTTGTGGGGTGTACTGGTGCTTGAATGGGGGACATTTGTGGGAGTGGGAGGGAGATCGGTCCAGGACCTGAGGCATTATAAACATAATTCATGATATGTCCTGGGCCTTTATTAGTTCCCAACCCTCCTGTTTATAGATGGTTGTGACTATTACCTATCTCGGTAGATGTAGTGTGGTTCCTATTCCGTACATTGTTGTTGTTATCTTTACACTTGTCAAGTGGATCTGAGTATTTTAGACGCCCAGGGCCTAAATAAAGCAGCCAAAGGACAGAATCTCGTTTAGGCCAAGCGGACTAACTGTCTTTAGCCTGTGAGTCCACTCAGTCTCTTTCTGTAATATCTTTCTATTGAGGTCACCGCCTCTGGGAGATGGACGTATCACCTCTATGACACAAAATTTTAAAACCCTGGAGTCTCCATCGTGACAGATCTGAATGTGCCTAGCAATTGGGGTGTCCCGTTGGTGTCTGATGTCTCCCAGATGATCTCCAATCCTCCTCCTGAGTTCTCTCTTGGTTTTGCCAACGTACTGGAGATTGCAAATGCATGTGCATAGGTATACCACCCCTGTGGTTTTGCAATTTGCAAAGTCCCTGATGGTATATATTTTATTAGTGACGCTGCTGGAGAAGGATTTTGTCTTGATAATGTGTGGACAGGCTATGCAAGTCCCACATTTGTACATGCCTAGGGGTTTCCTGTCTAGCCAAGTTCCAGATTTTTTAATCGGTAAATAGTGGCTATGTACGAATCTGTCCCCCAATGATCTTCCTCTACGATAGGTAATTGCCGGGTAAGGGGGAAGGGTCTCCTCTATATCAGGGTCAGTGAGTAGCAGATCCCAGTATTTTTCAAGGATCTCCTTGACTTGTCTATTGTAATTATCGTAGGTGCCTATAATACGGAACTTGTGATCTGCTGTGGGTTTTTGTTTAGGAGACAGTAGTTCCGTTCTTTCTACATTTAATGCTGTATTAAAGGCTTTTTGTAGTGGTTGGGACGGGTATCCCCTTTGGCTAAATCTAACTCTCAGGTCATTGGCTTGATTGTAGAAGTCTGCCTTCCGGGTACAATTTCTTCGGATCCGAAGATATTGGCCCTTGGGAATACCACATTTTAGACTTGTGGGGTGATGACTCTCCCATCTTAGTAAATTGTTTGTGGCTGTGGGTTTCCTGTATGTTTTAGTGGAAATCATTCCGTTATTTAGGGAGATGTATAGATCCAGGAAAGCCAGACTGTGCTCGTTGACCTCTGAGGTGAAGTGCATACCTATTTTGTTGTTATTTAGGTAAATGATGAACTC
Source organism: Bufo gargarizans (assembly GCF_014858855.1). Taxonomy (NCBI): domain Eukaryota; kingdom Metazoa; phylum Chordata; class Amphibia; order Anura; family Bufonidae; genus Bufo; species Bufo gargarizans. The sequence goes on along the minus strand of NC_058083.1, from coordinate 434,440,684 downwards.
AAATTCATGCTTATCCCCTATCCTCAGACTGCCACGTTTTACACAATCCCTAAAATTCACAAAGGACTCACACCGCTCAAGGGACGCCCCATAGTATCTGGGATAAACTCGATTACCCAAAATATTGGTGTATATGTTGATAAGATACTGAGACCTTTCGTGACAGCACTCCCATCGTATATCAGGGATACCCCGGATTTACTAACTAAAATTGATGGGTTACAGCTAGAGGATGGGATACTATTGGCCTCAATAGATGTTGAGGCGCTTTATAGCAACATCCCCCACGACCTGGGATTATATGCAGTCGAATATTATCTTAAAACTAGGGGCACTCAATTTATAGCGCATAATGAGTTTACCTACAAGCTGACAGAGTTTGTCCTTAGACACAATTTTTTTCTTTTTAACTCCAGGTTCTTCCACCAGCTCAGGGGCACGGCAATGGGGAGCCCCTGTGCCCCCACTTATGCCAACCTGTTCCTGGGCTGGTGGGAGGATACCCTGGTATTCACGGAGGATAGTATCTGGACGCCGAGGATTGTCTTCTGGGGCCGCTATATCGACGATATTCTGATATTCTGGAGCGGCTCCAGGGGGCAGTTCTCCGAATTTGTAGCTTACCTAAATAACAACAAAATAGGTATGCACTTCACCTCAGAGGTCAACGAGCACAGTCTGGCTTTCCTGGATCTATACATCTCCCTAAATAACGGAATGATTTCCACTAAAACATACAGGAAACCCACAGCCACAAACAATTTACTAAGATGGGAGAGTCATCACCCCACAAGTCTAAAATGTGGTATTCCCAAGGGCCAATATCTTCGGATCCGAAGAAATTGTACCCGGAAGGCAGACTTCTACAATCAAGCCAATGACCTGAGAGTTAGATTTAGCCAAAGGGGATACCCGTCCCAACCACTACAAAAAGCCTTTAATACAGCATTAAATGTAGAAAGAACGGAACTACTGTCTCCTAAACAAAAACCCACAGCAGATCACAAGATCCGTATTATAGGCACCTACGATAATTACAATAGACAAGTCAAGGAGATCCTTGAAAAATACTGGGATCTGCTACTCACTGACCCTGATATAGAGGAGACCCTTCCCCCTTACCCGGCAATTACCTATCATAGAGGAAGATCATTGGGGGACAGATTCGTACATAGCCACTATTTACCGATTAAAAAATCTGGAACTTGGCTAGACAGGAAACCCCTAGGCATGTACAAATGTGGGACTTGCATAGCCTGTCCACACATTATCAAGACAAAATCCTTCTCCAGCAGCGTCACTAATAAAATATATACCATCAGGGACTTTGCAAATTGCAAAACCACAGGGGTGGTATACCTATGCACATGCATTTGCAATCTCCAGTACGTTGGCAAAACCAAGAGAGAACTCAGGAGGAGGATTGGAGATCATCTGGGAGACATCAGACACCAACGGGACACCCCAATTGCTAGGCACATTCAGATCTGTCACGATGGAGACTCCAGGGTTTTAAAATTTTGTGTCATAGAGGTGATACGTCCATCTCCCAGAGGCGGTGACCTCAATAGAAAGATATTACAGAAAGAGACTGAGTGGACTCACAGGCTAAAGACAGTTAGTCCGCTTGGCCTAAACGAGATTCTGTCCTTTGGCTGCTTTATTTAGGCCCTGGGCGTCTAAAATACTCAGATCCACTTGACAAGTGTAAAGATAACAACAACAATGTACGGAATAGGAACCACACTACATCTACCGAGATAGGTAATAGTCACAACCATCTATAAACAGGAGGGTTGGGAACTAATAAAGGCCCAGGACATATCATGAATTATGTTTATAATGCCTCAGGTCCTGGACCGATCTCCCTCCCACTCCCACAAATGTCCCCCATTCAAGCACCAGTACACCCCACAACCTAAATACACCCGCAGGCCCAGTACGTATGTCGTTATATGTACGGTATGTATATATATATATACAGACATCAGTATGTGTGTATATAGATGTATACATGTATATCGAAAAAGTAGACAAAACAAAGAAATGGAATTGGACCGGGATGCGAAAAAATGTTTAATATTTAACCAATATGATAGACCATATCATTTAGATCCGGACCTATTCTTAATACTGCACATATACACATTGATACAAATAAATATGTTTTGTCCACTACCGTACATACTCTGGTGGAAGGAGTAAGATATATAGCTCTCCTTTCCAATCACCTTGACGCCTTAATATGACGTCAATGCGTTCCATAGTGATGCGAACCAGTATCCAGTGACGCCGATGCGTTCCACACTATACGCGTGGCGTCACAGGCAAAAGGATCAGCCGACTGGACGCACGACGTGCACGTGATGCGTTCCACGGGACTAAGTAAAACAATGCGCATGCGCAGAGTGACGTAGTTCCGTATCCGCCTCGAACTCAAATGGAACGCACGCCGGAAAAAGAGCAATGGCGGAAAAAAAAAAAGTAAAGGTATGTGAGCAATTAACAGACCAATTAGACGTGATAACGGTATATTTAAGGGGGCAGTTACAGACATTCACTCTGGACTGCAATCTAGCTGGGACACCACCACAAAAGCGATTGTGCTGACGGTTATCATACCATCCAAACTATCTATTTCACCCCTGATGAATCTGTTAGCATCACCTGGCAGAGGAAACGCGTCGGGAAACACCTTTGAAAGAAGGGAAATACCTTTTAAAGAAACATCATAAAAGGACAGCATTGGAAGATAGCAATAGGGTCAGAATAACAGGGAAAGCCACCGAGAAGTGGGGTCGCTCCGCAGGGAGTGATTCTCCCGCATTTAGGCGGGAGACCTCTCCGCTTTTAGGCAGGAGAATAATAGTCTATCAGGGACATTCTCCTACCTGTCTGACCTACTGCTTCAAGCTACTCAGCTATTGAATTTTACCTGGAACCATTTTTTTCAGTAGACAACGGAAACCACCACAGACCCCCTTGATCACGCAAACGGTCGGAATATCCTGATCACACCTGGCCCATGCAACAAACCGTGAGTGGGGATCATAATAAATGGTCATACCATTGTATTATATTTATGTGATAGGACTACGTATGTGTGTGCATAAAATTATGTGGTACATACACATACGCAGTACCTAATAATTCACGTCTGAGCAAAGTTATGAATGTTTTCCGTTTCATGCAGTCATCATTATTACTGTGGGACATATATTTTATATATAATATCTGATAAAAGCTAAGTTTTAAAGTAGGATAACTAATCAGTGATACAGTTTAATTGTTCCTACAACATATTTATTCTTAAACCATTACTGTGATTTGTTTTTTGATAATGGCAAGCTTCCTATCCGGCCCTATTAACACTGATCAGTGGCTAGCTGAGGCCTCACAGGTATTCTCAGATAAAAATATAGAGACAAAGGACGCCCCGGGTAATATAAAATCCCTATTCAAAGAACTATATACATGCTACAGAGACAACATCAAATCATGGTGGGAGACTCAGTCTCTTGAAAATTATATAAAGGCTGAGATTGTTCCTAAAGGGCTGCGCATTCCCATTACTCCAGCACTTAGATCACAGTCACCCGACTTACTGACCAAGTGGGAAAAAACATTGACAGAAAGCTCCCTTAACCTTATGAGACTTTTGCTCTCTGAAGAACGCATCACCTTAGAAAAAACATCCATAAAACTTAAAACACTAATTGAACAGACTCTAAAATATAAGGACGATCCGGAGTTCTCCAAAAAAGAAAACAATTTACAATCCGCTGTGGAAAAATACCATATTTCAATTAAAGAAAGAAAGCACAATCAGTATAAAAAAGACCTCCTTGAATTCAAAGAAAAACGAGCATACTTACATTTAAACGCCCAAGCAAGTTTACCCCCAAAAGAAATTTCATCATCTGAAATTGAGTCCTCAGACACAGAAAGATCGACTGATCACTCATATCGTGGGAAACCAAGATATAGAGGTAACGGGAGACAAAGAGGCCCCAGAACCAGAAATCAAAAATGGGGAAACCAATCGAGGAACAATCAACCAGAAGGACCCTCGTCCTCTGGACCCTCTACCTCATCCTCCAATTTTTTAGAGCAGGGGGGAGCACCCTATCACTTCAGGGACCGTCCCAGACAAGAAAAATAGACTCCATAGAGGAAGGGCAGATAATTAACCTAACTAGAAAAGTCTTCTCCGAGGTTGAAATGCAAGTACTCACTAGAGGTATATCATTTATACAAACAACCAGATTTAGCTCTTTCCTCTGGATCAAAGACCTCCATCTATTTTGTCGTAAGCTCAAATGGCATAAGTTTTACAGGCATAATGATCTTGAGGAAAGCGCTAGACTAGGTATTCCATTGGATGACCTCCCACTGGCCAGAACGATGGCGGAACTCCTCGGAGAAGGAAATAAAAATACTGGGGAAGGCCCCTTTACAAATTTGAAACCCAAAAGCACTAAATTTCCACCTCCAATCGAATCAAATACAATTGACCTTTTCCAGCATATAGTCACGAAAGAACTGGAAAAATTGGATCAAAAAAGAATTCAGAGCAAAATGAATTTAAATAAACTTGAAACAGAGGCTATGATCAAAATACAGGATGACCATGACCTAATACTAAAACCCTCAGACAAAGGGGGAAATCTGGTCGTCATGGATCATGCCATGTATCAACAGATGTGTAACTCGATTTTAAATGACAAAAACTGCTACAACATCCTCGAAAGGGACCCCACGTTGGAATTCAATACCGATTTGGAGTCTTTACTTATACAGGCTCTTGATAACAAACTAATATCAAATGATGAACTCAAATTCATGCTTATCCCCTATCCTCAGACTGCCACGTTTTACACAATCCCTAAAATTCACAAAGGACTCACACCGCTCAAGGGACGCCCCATAGTATCTGGGATAAACTCGATTACCCAAAATATTGGTGTATATGTTGATAAGATACTGAGACCTTTCGTGACAGCACTCCCATCGTATATCAGGGATACCCCGGATTTACTAACTAAAATTGATGGGTTACAGCTAGAGGATGGGATACTATTGGCCTCAATAGATGTTGAGGCGCTTTATAGCAACATCCCCCACGACCTGGGATTATATGCAGTCGAATATTATCTTAAAACTAGGGGCACTCAATTTATAGCGCATAATGAGTTTACCTACAAGCTGACAGAGTTTGTCCTTAGACACAATTTTTTTCTTTTTAACTCCAGGTTCTTCCACCAGCTCAGGGGCACGGCAATGGGGAGCCCCTGTGCCCCCACTTATGCCAACCTGTTCCTGGGCTGGTGGGAGGATACCCTGGTATTCACGGAGGATAGTATCTGGACGCCGAGGATTGTCTTCTGGGGCCGCTATATCGACGATATTCTGATATTCTGGAGCGGCTCCAGGGGGCAGTTCTCGGAATTTGTAGCTTACCTAAATAACAACAAAATAGGTATGCACTTCACCTCAGAGGTCAACGAGCACAGTCTGGCTTTCCTGGATCTATACATCTCCCTAAATAACGGAATGATTTCCACTAAAACATACAGGAAACCCACAGCCACAAACAATTTACTAAGATGGGAGAGTCATCACCCCACAAGTCTAAAATGTGGTATTCCCAAGGGCCAATATCTTCGGATCCGAAGAAATTGTACCCGGAAGGCAGACTTCTACAATCAAGCCAATGACCTGAGAGTTAGATTTAGCCAAAGGGGATACCCGTCCCAACCACTACAAAAAGCCTTTAATACAGCATTAAATGTAGAAAGAACGGAACTACTGTCTCCTAAACAAAAACCCACAGCAGATCACAAGTTCCGTATTATAGGCACCTACGATAATTACAATAGACAAGTCAAGGAGATCCTTGAAAAATACTGGGATCTGCTACTCACTGACCCTGATATAGAGGAGACCCTTCCCCCTTTGTCATGGAACCATGAACCAGACGTACAACAAGAGATAAGTGGAAAATAAGAAGGTTTTATTGAAGAGCAAGCCGTAAGCAAAGTCCGAACGGATGGCTAAACCGAAGCAGGGTCTTGCGGAGACAGAGGTCAGGAACCAGAAGGGTAGTCAGACGAAGCCAGGAACAGGAACCAACGGGGTAGTCAGACGAAGCCGGAATCAGGAACCAACGGGGTAGTCAGACGAAGCCGGAATCAGGAACCAACGGGGTAGTCAGACGAGGCCGGAATCAGGAACCAACGGGGTAGTCAGACGAGGCCAGGATCAGAAACCAGAAGCAGCAGCAGTCTTGGAAGCATGTGAACACAGGAGGACCAAGCAAGGAACTGAAGCCACAGACCTCCTATATATATGAGCTGGGCATCCAGCTCCTCCCAGTGGGAAGGAGGAGCCACAGGGTGGGAGGCTACAAGAAAACCCAGAAACCAAGATGGCCGCCAGCACATGTCAAACGAAGGGAACAGCAAGGAGGTAAGACCATGACAGTACCTCCCCCTCAAGGGCCCCTCCTCCGCGGAGTAAGGAACGGTTTCTGAGGGAAGCGTGCGTGGAAGGCTCGGAGCAAAGCAGGAGCATGGACATCTGCGGAGGGAACCCAGGAACGCTCCTCTGGACCATAACCACGCCAATGGACCAAAAACTGCACCCGGCCGCGGACCAGGCGTGAGTCCAGGATATTGCTCACCTCATACTCCTCACGATTGCCCACTTGGACCGGACGAGGCCGAGGAATCGAGGAAGTGAAACGATTACACACCAGTGGCTTCAACAGGGAGACATGAAACACGTTGGAGATCCGCATGCCAGGAGGAAGCGCAAGGGCATAGGCTACCGGGTTTACCCTGCGAAGCACTCGAAAGGGACCAACAAAGCGAGGCGCCAGCTTGGGAGTGGGCACTCGAAGGTTGAGGTTGCGGGTGGACAACCATACGCGGTCTCCGACCTGGTAGGAAGGAGCGGGCGCTCGTCTGCGATCAGCCTGGAGTTTCTGGCGCTGCGCAGAGACCTCAAGGGACCTCTGGATCTGTACCCAAGAAGCACGTAGGACGGAAAGGTGATCCTCCACAGCCGGAATATCCTGGGGAGAGAATACCTCCGGTAACACGGCAGGTTGGAACCCATAATTGGCCATGAAGGGAGACGTCCCAGAGGAAGAGTTCACCGCCGTGTTCCTGGCAAACTCAGCCCAAGGCAGGAGGTCAACCCAATTGTCTTGGTGATCGGAGACATAGCAACGAAGGAATTGCTCCAAGGCCTGATTGGATCGTTCTGCGGCCCCATTGGACTGAGGGTGGTAGGCCGAGGAGAAAGAGAGATGAATCCCCAACTGGGAGCAAAAGGCGCGCCAGAACCTGGACACAAACTGACTCCCCCGATCCGACACAATCTCCTTGGGCAAACCGTGCAACCGGAAGACCTCCCTGGCAAAAATCGAGGCCAACTCTTGTGCAGAGGGTAACTTCTTGAGAGGAACACAGTGGCACATTTTGGAAAACCGATCCACAATCATGAGAATGACCGTATGGCCTCGGGATGCAGGGAGGTCCACAATGAAATCCATCCCCAGGTGTGACCATGGACGCTCCCCGGTGGCTATGGGTTGCAAAAGGCCCAACGGAAGGTGCCGAGGGGACTTACTCTGGGCACAAACGGAGCATGCCGCTACATATGCGGCGATGTCGGAACGTAGAGAAGGCCACCAGAACAGACGTGAAACCGCCCAGGACAGCTGATTCTTTCCAGGGTGCCCCGCGGCCTTGGAGTTATGGTAGGTTCGCAACAACCGAGTGCGCAACTCCTCAGGCACAAAACATCTGCCGTTGGGTCTCCCAGAGGGAGCACCAGATTGAGCCGCCAAAATCTGCTCACCCAGAGGAGAAGTCAGGCTGGTGCGAATAGCGGCCAGGATCTGATTCGGGGGTATGACCGTAGTCGGAATCGACTCCTCCCCGGACAGCTCGGAGTACTGCCGTGATAAGGCATCCGCTCTGATGTTCTTGGAGCCGGGTAGGTAGGAGACCACGTAATTAAAACGTGACAAGAACAGAGCCCATCTGGCCTGACGTGGTGTCAATCTCTTGGCCTCAGAGAGGTAGGTCAGATTCTTGTGGTCCGTCAGGATGAGAACCGGAACCACCGAGCCCTCGAGCAAGTGCCTCCATTCTTTAAGGGCCTGCACGATGGCCAATAACTCCCTGTCACCAATCTGATAGTTGCACTCCGCGGAAGACAGTTTCCGGGAGTAAAACCCACAAGGAAGCAGAGGACCCTCTGGTGTTCTACGCTGAGACAGGAGGGCGCCTACTCCCGTCTCAGACGCGTCCACCTCGAGGACAAAAGGCAACCCAGGGTTGGGATGCGACAGAATCGGAGCCGACACAAAGGCGGACTTTAGAGCCTCAAAAGCTCGGATGGCCTTGAGCGGCCAGACCTGAGGATTACTGCCCTTCCTGGTCAGATCCGTGAGAGGCTTGGCTAGCATGGAAAAGTCCCTGATGAACTTCCGATAATAATTGGCGAAGCCCAAAAAGCGCTGCAGGGCACGAAGCCCACTGGGCTGGGGCCACTGTAAGACAGCCGAAACCTTCTCAGGATCCATGGAGAACCCCTCAGCGGAAATGATGTAACCTAAGAAGGTTACCTGGGATCGGTGAAATTCGCATTTCTCAAGCTTACCGAACAGCTTGTTCTCTCGTAAGCGTTGCAACACTCGTCTGACATCCAGAATGTGGGCCTCCATGGATGCAGAATATACCAAGATGTCATCCAAATAGACCACCACACACTGCTGCAACAGGTCACGGAAAACATCGTTGATGAATTCCTGGAAGACTGCGGGCGCATTGCACAACCCAAAGGGCATAACCAAGGATTCATAATGACCGGTCCTGGTGTTAAACGCGGTCTTCCACTCATCGCCCGCCTTGATCCTTACCAGGTTATATGCCGCCCTCAGGTCGAGTTTGGTAAAGACCGTGGCCCCTTTGAGGCGATCGAACAGCTCGGAAATCAAGGGTATCGGGTAAGCGTTCTTGATCGTGATGCGATTGAGACCCCTGTAATCGATGCAAGGCCTCAACTCGCCGCCCTTCTTTTTCACAAAGAAAAATCCAGCCCCTGCCGGGGACGAGGATTTGCGAATGTGTCCGCGTGAAAGCGCCTCCCTCACGTACTCCTCCATGGCCTCATTCTCCGCTACCGACAGTGGATAGACTTTGCCACGAGGAGGAACGGCACCGGATTGTAACTCTATGGCACAATCGTATGGGCGGTGCGGAGGTAGGGCAACCGCGCGCACCTTATCGAATACATCCCGGTACTCTTCGTATTCAGGAGGCAACAGAGAGTCCGAGGAAGTACACAGCAACTTGACAGGCCCATGGATGCAACTAGCCCCACACTGCGGTGACCACGAGAGGATCTCGACCGATCTCCAATCGAAAGTCGGATTATGCTTCTGGAGCCAGGGGTACCCCAAGACCACCGAGTAGTGTGGAGACGAAATAACCTGGAGACAGACCGACTCTCTGTGAACGGCACCAATGGCTATCCCCACTGGAAGGGTCTCATGAGTCACGTGTGGCGGCAGAAGGGGTCTGCCGTCTATCGCCTCAAGAGCCAGTGGGGAACCTCGAGGCTGCAGAGGAATGGAATTGGCGGCAACGAACACTCTATCAATGAACAAACCACCAGCACCAGAGTCCACCAACGCCTGGGTCGTCACCGAGCCCCCGACCCAGGAGAGGACAACCGTGATCAGTGGTTTGTCAACACGGGAAACCGGGGACGAGGAGACTCCACCCAAGATCTGCCCCCGACAGGACCTCAGGTGCGAGCGTTCTCCCGGACGGTTCGGACATGCCAACCGAAAATGCCCACCGAGACCACAGTACATGCATCGGCCCTCGCGTCTCCGGAGTACCCTCTCCCCCTCAGACAGGCGAGCAAACCCCCGCTGCATGGGTTCACCCCCAGACAAGTCATCCCCAGGAGGCGTGGGAGGAGAGGGAGGCACGGGTGGGACAGCAAACGTAGGCGCCAATCTGTTAGGAGACCTCCGCAGGCTCTCCTTAAAGGAAGGTCTCTCCCTGAGTCTGGTGTCAATCAAAATCAGGAAAGAAATAAGAGACTCGAGCTCCACTGGTAGGTCCTTAGCTGCAACCTCATCCTTCAAGGCATCCGAGAGACCATGAGAGAAAGCAGCGACCAGAGCCTCATTATTCCAGCCCACCTCTGCTGCCAGGGTACGAAACTCAATGGCGTATTCAGCTACGGATCGTGAACCCTGTCTGATGGACATAAGGAGCTTCGCAGCAGAGGCAGCACGAGCCGGCACATCGAATACCTTCCGAAGAGAAGCAACAAAACCGGAAAACTCGGCAACCACCGGATTGTTGTTCTCCCATAAAGGGCTGGCCCAGGCCAAGGCCTTGTCCGAGAGCAGCGAGATCAAGAAGCCCACCCTTGATCTCTCAGTAGGAAAGGCATGTGGCAGCAACTCGAAGTAAATGCCCACCTGGTTAAGGAAACCTCGGCACTGAGTTGGCTCTCCCCCAAAGCGCTGTGGAAGGGGGGCAGAACCGGTCATACCCTGAAACACCACAGGCGCAGCAACAGGTGTCAGGGTAGACTCTGGCGCAACAACCGGAGCGGCAGTAGGAGCGGGCCCAGGAGCGACAACCGACCCATCGGCAACGGAAGCTAAATGAGCCGTGCGTTCAAGCAGGGTTTGCAACGCCACAGCGAACCGACCCAACAGGTGATCCTGCTGATCAAGTCTGGCAACCAGCGTAGGTAGCGAGGGTGGCCCTGTACCGTCAGAATTCATGGCTTGGTCCTAATGTCATGGAACCATGAACCAGACGTACAACAAGAGATAAGTGGAAAATAAGAAGGTTTTATTGAAGAGCAAGCCGTAAGCAAAGTCCGAACGGATGGCTAAACCGAAGCAGGGTCTTGCGGAGACAGAGGTCAGGAACCAGAAGGGTAGTCAGACGAAGCCAGGAACAGGAACCAACGGGGTAGTCAGACGAAGCCGGAATCAGGAACCAACGGGGTAGTCAGACGAAGCCGGAATCAGGAACCAACGGGGTAGTCAGACGAGGCCGGAATCAGGAACCAACGGGGTAGTCAGACGAGGCCAGGATCAGAAACCAGAAGCAGCAGCAGTCTTGGAAGCATGTGAACACAGGAGGACCAAGCAAGGAACTGAAGCCACAGACCTCCTATATATATGAGCTGGGCATCCAGCTCCTCCCAGTGGGAAGGAGGAGCCACAGGGTGGGAGGCTACAAGAAAACCCAGAAACCAAGATGGCCGCCAGCACATGTCAAACGAAGGGAACAGCAAGGAGGTAAGACCATGACACCCTTACCCGGCAATTACCTATCGTAGAGGAAGATCATTGGGGGACAGATTCGTACATAGCCACTATTTACCGATTAAAAAATCTGGAACTTGGCTAGACAGGAAACCCCTAGGCATGTACAAATGTGGGACTTGCATAGCCTGTCCACACATTATCAAGACAAAATCCTTCTCCAGCAGCGTCACTAATAAAATATATACCATCAGGGACTTTGCAAATTGCAAAACCACAGGGGTGGTATACCTATGCACATGCATTTGCAATCTCCAGTACGTTGGCAAAACCAAGAGAGAACTCAGGAGGAGGATTGGAGATCATCTGGGAGACATCAGACACCAACGGGACACCCCAATTGCTAGGCACATTCAGATCTGTCACGATGGAGACTCCAGGGTTTTAAAATTTTGTGTCATAGAGGTGATACGTCCATCTCCCAGAGGCGGTGACCTCAATAGAAAGATATTACAGAAAGAGACTGAGTGGACTCACAGGCTAAAGACAGTTAGTCCGCTTGGCCTAAACGAGATTCTGTCCTTTGGCTGCTTTATTTAGGCCCTGGGCGTCTAAAATACTCAGATCCACTTGACAAGTGTAAAGATAACAACAACAATGTACGGAATAGGAACCACACTACATCTACCGAGATAGGTAATAGTCACAACCATCTATAAACAGGAGGGTTGGGAACTAATAAAGGCCCAGGACATATCATGAATTATGTTTATAATGCCTCAGGTCCTGGACCGATCTCCCTCCCACTCCCACAAATGTCCCCCATTCAAGCACCAGTACACCCCACAACCTAAATACACCCGCAGGCCCAGTACGTATGTCGTTATATGTACGGTATGTATATATATATATACAGACATCAGTATGTGTGTATATAGATGTATACATGTATATCGAAAAAGTAGACAAAACAAAGAAATGGAATTGGACCGGGATGCGAAAAAATGTTTAATATTTAACCAATATGATAGACCATATCATTTAGATCCGGACCTATTCTTAATACTGCACATATACACATTGATACAAATAAATATGTTTTGTCCACTACCGTACATACTCTGGTGGAAGGAGTAAGATATATAGCTCTCCTTTCCAATCACCTTGACGCCTTAATATGACGTCAATGCGTTCCATAGTGATGCGAACCAGTATCCAGTGACGCCGATGCGTTCCACACTATACGCGTGGCGTCACAGGCAAAAGGATCAGCCGACTGGACGCACGACGTGCACGTGATGCGTTCCACGGGACTAAGTAAAACAATGCGCATGCGCAGAGTGACGTAGTTCCGTATCCGCCTCGAACTCAAATGGAACGCACGCCGGAAAAAGAGCAATGGCGGAAAAAAAAAAAAAAAAAAAAAAAGTAAAGGTATGTGAGCAATTAACAGACCAATTAGACGTGATAACGGTATATTTAAGGGGGCAGTTACAGACATTCACTCTGGACTGCAATCTAGCTGGGACACCACCACAAAAGCGATTGTGCTGACGGTTATCATACCATCCAAACTATCTATTTCACCCCTGATGAATCTGTTAGCATCACCTGGCAGAGGAAACGCGTCGGGAAACACCTTTGAAAGAAGGGAAATACCTTTTAAAGAAACATCATAAAAGGACAGCATTGGAAGATAGCAATAGGGTCAGAATAACAGGGAAAGCCACCGAGAAGTGGGGTCGCTCCGCAGGGAGTGATTCTCCCGCATTTAGGCGGGAGACCTCTCCGCTTTTAGGCAGGAGAATAATAGTCTATCAGGGACATTCTCCTACCTGTCTGACCTACTGCTTCAAGCTACTCAGCTATTGAATTTTACCTGGAACCATTTTTTTCAGTAGACAACGGAAACCACCACAGACCCCCTTGATCACGCAAACGGTCGGAATATCCTGATCACACCTGGCCCATGCAACAAACCGTGAGTGGGGATCATAATAAATGGTCATACCATTGTATTATATTTATGTGATAGGACTACGTATGTGTGTGCATAAAATTATGTGGTACATACACATACGCAGTACCTAATAATTCACGTCTGAGCAAAGTTATGAATGTTTTCCGTTTCATGCAGTCATCATTATTACTGTGGGACATATATTTTATATATAATATCTGATAAAAGCTAAGTTTTAAAGTAGGATAACTAATCAGTGATACAGTTTAATTGTTCCTACAACATATTTATTCTTAAACCATTACTGTGATTTGAGCTGCTGTTAACCTGCGATTTCTGAGGCTGGTGACTCGGATGAACTTATCCTCCGCAGCAGAGGTGACTCTTGGTCTTCCTTTCCTGGGGCGGTCCGCATGTGAGCCAGTTTCTTTGTAGCGCTTGATGGTTTTTGTGACTGCACTTGGGGACACTTTCAAAGTTTTCCCAATTTTTCGGACTGACTGACCTTCATTTCTTAAAGTAATGATGGCCACTCGTTTTTCTTTACTTAGCTGCTTTTTTATTGCCATAATACAAATTCTAACAGTCTATTCAGTAGGACTATCAGCTGTGTATCCACCTGACTTCTCCACAACGCAACTGATGGTCCCAACCCAATTTATAAGGCAAGAAATCACACTTATTAAACCTGACAGGGCACACCTGTGAAGTGAAAACCATTTCAGGTGACTATCTCTTGAAGCTCATCAAGAGAATGCCAAGAGTGTGCAAAGCAGTAATCAAAGCAAAAGGTGGCTACTTTGAAAAACCTAGAATATGACATATTTTCAGTTGTTTCACACTTTTTTGTTAGGTATATAATTCCACATGTGTTAATTCATAGTTTTGATGCCTTCAGTGTAAATCTACAATTTTCATAGTCATGAAAATAAAGAAAACTATTTGAACGAGAAGGTGGCATGGCAACGTCTCACCACGTCAAATAGGTTCTGGGGAGCTGGGGGGTGCCACGAAAGAGGCGATAGAAGTTGAAAAGGAGGAGTCAGCTGAAGAGGAGATGGAGGATGGAGTAGGAGGAGGAGAAGAAAAGGCAGGCCGTGGCTCTAACACTAAATCCACACAGGTGCCACAGGTTGCATGCTTGACAGCCGTCAGAAGGCTCACCCAGTTCACCTAGTGCTGCAAGGCACCAGTGCTAGCCACTGAGCCATCGTGCTGCCCATAGAAAGTATATTATAGGTATATCACACCCTTGCCTTAATCAGTTTTTTTGGGGGGCAACTGGTATATCACACCAGTTGCAATTAGTTGTTCCAATAGCGGTTTTGTCTCTGTATAGCTCCGGTATCGCAGCAGAACCGCACACAACTGCTGCACAATACAAATGCACTATAATATACTTTCTATGTTAGAAAGTATATTATAAGTATATTACACCCCTCAGTATGTCACATCTATCAATAGCACACCTATTCCAGTCCTTAAAATGACTTTTGTGGCCTTATTAGCTAGCGTTTGGTGTCTCTAACAGTCTTTCCCTGCTCCACACAGCAACCTCTCCCTACACTGGCAAAAGACTGAATGTAAAATGGCTGCCAGATCAGGTTTATTTATAGGGTAGGGGGTGTGTCCATGTGCTGAAATGTCTCAATTGGCTGTCCTGTCCCACCTGATGGATGCATCATCGGTCACAGTTTGGCACAATGCAAAAGAATATGGCGCCGGCGGACATCACCATATGTTCGCATGTTCGGCGAATCGCGAACGAGCAAAGTTCGCCGTGAAACGACCGCCGGCCGAATCGCAAGGCCATCTCTATTCAGATATTAATATTTACCATCAACATTAAAGGGTACATTTAAGATATTTTGTTTTACCCCCAAAGTTTCACTCTCCCAAATGCAATATTGTACCTCTTTTTCTGCTTTCTTAACTGAGATTTGGAGAATATTTAATTGGCTCTGCCAATGACAACTTTCCCACTCTAATGTCCTCCTCACACTCTTAAATACAAAAGTTCTCTTGCATCTTGATTCTCTTCTGAATCTCCCTCCTTCTATCCAAGGAGCCAGTCAACAAAATGGCATTCGTGTAATGTCTGAATAGCTTAGGCATGGGGAAATGCCTGGCTGATCGTGGATTATTTTCAAGATAAATAATTGATTTCACAGGAGGTAGCCTCAAAGCCCCTTTACACGAGTAGATAATTGATTTGATAGAGCAGTGATCAGAAGTTCAAAGTGGGAAGGGCTGGTAAACTGGCATATATGACACTTCATTTATCAACTAATGTTAGTCTAAAAAGTCTGAAAATATAGTTTAAGTATGAGAATGCCTCTGAGTTAGTCAGCCTGTAAAATGCTGCATGGCACATCAGATACTTACGACTTAAAAAAAAAAAAAAGTTGCATTACTCTTTTTAAAAACAGCCTTTACATTACAATATCAGGCATCAGAGCTCAATGAAGAAGTTCTTTGAAAATCAGATAATGACAATGTTATATTCACAATTCGGTACTTCTATTGTCCTATGAGAAATAAAAATGTAAATTCGGTGGAAGTCTCAGGCAAAAGTTGTAAATTAGTGCAGAAATGTCTCGAATTGTCCCTGGAAAAATCACACATTTTCAACCTAAGTGAAACAAATAAATCACTGCGTCTCCCCGAAACGCGTTTGGTGAGCATCTGGGTAACATCCCAGACTAAAAGACCCCGCATCCTATCTTGGAAAATAAGTGCACTTATACAAAGAGAAAGATTTCCTGGACACGCACCGGAAAAGAGTGATTACGTCATCCCGCCAGCGCTCAGAAACAAGCGACTGCATACCTCACGTAAGTACACCACGTGAGAAGCAGCAGTGAAGAGCCACGAGGGACGCGAATACCGCAGCCGGGACGCCGGCACATTGAGCGGCCGAAAAAGACCATCTACTAGTCCCACTGAGCAGATCGCAGGCGGAGGTAAGCCCACACCTGTGGGAAAACTTACAACTCTTTCATTGAATTGAGACTTACTACAACGGTCATTGCCGCTATCATATAAGGAAATAATAGGACCGCATTATATGGTGGATTAATTAACAGCTTCCAACCCAAAGAAAACATCTCTGCGGGGAACTATAAACAGCGGACAATTTGTTTGAACAGTGTCAGCTGTGGAAATTGCTACACTGTCTTCCTGAAAATTTGCTGTGCAGGAATTATCATCTTAAACACTGACTATCAAACGTTGTCTTGCAACATTGAGGATAAAGACACACTATTATTATATTGAAAAGTTACTTTTGAAAATACTAGTACCAACTTATTGAAAGCTCTGAACCTTGCGCTTCTGAGATCTCCTAACTTGTGGAATTGTTTAGGTGGAATAATACATAGAAACGTAACTCTTGTTTTAATACCATATGGGTTTGCAGTAACCGGTGGCATCATCGACCATTGGACATACAACCAGAACCAGTGAATCCTGTGAACGGTGGTGCCTGCGGTTCCTGCAATTTTTATAATTTTATTTTCTTGTGATTTAATAAGATTTTAGGTTGAATAGTGCATTCATTGTATTTTATTCATATTTTATTTGTGACAGGTGAAGAAAACTACATTTCACATTGTATTCATATGTAATAAACCGTGTTATTCCTTATATGAGTGCCAGTCCAACCCATTTTTCTATTACTAAGTGAAACAAATATCATTGAAGAAATCAACCCTACTCTTTAAAACATAACTTTTATTCTATGCTTTTAAAATTATCCCACTATGACAAACAAAAATAAGTAATGGATGTAGGATATTTGCTATATGTAAACTGAGCGGCCATATGTAGGGCACAATCCAAATATCACAGCTGCCACCACCACCGACTAAGTGAAACAAATGTAATGTTGCAATTCTCAAACCAAATGTCACATCCTTACACTTTGGCATAAAAAAGTCACATTTGATTATGCATTATTTCACTTCTCTTACAAAAATTACGTTTGAAAATAAACATCCGCCTTATGATAAATTAGGTGATACAAATCACCACTTTTGAATTGTGTTGTAATTATTTTTCTGGTGCAAAATAAAACATTATTGATAAATGTCCCCCAATATCTTTAATTAACGTTTTCCCTTTAAAAAACCATACCTAAATTTAAAGATGCTTTAGGTTGTAATGTTTACTCTGCTTTCCTTTGATTCTAAGTAACATTTAACATGGAATTCAATTGTGTAGTTTTGAGCCAAATCCCACATTCAAAGTCTTCAAGGTTTAACATCTAAGAGCTAGTATCATCATTAACAATGCTTGAGACAAATTATAAAAACAAATTATAATTATCCAAAGCTTATGGATACTTTGTATGGTTTATGTAGCTACATTTTCTGTTCTATTATTAGAGAGTACTTTTTTTTCTGAAGTTTCTTCCAAAGTTGCGTAGGATTGCCTTGTTCATCTCAGAAATACATTCACACTTGGTAAGTATGTCTTCCTATAATGCATGGCTCCGCGCTGGCACAGTACTTTATAACACACTCCACTGCAGTAAACCTGCGGTATGCCATACCTCTTTATAAATAAGAAGATTCAAGACTTTTTAAAATTGAATTCATTTGAAAAAAGCTATTCCTCCTAGCTTCCACAGTGGTGCTTAGTCTATACATTGCATCTCTCCATACGATGTACGGCTTCTCTGCTGCTGTCTTGTCAGATACTGACTCATAAGGACACTGCCGCAGCAGGAAACCACTTTCTGTCTTTCAATCAAGTTGGCCTAGAGTCTTTCTCATATATAGAATTTTTTATCTTACAGTCCTTAAGAATTATGGTTTAAGTGGTATCAATAGTTGCTTACTATAAAAATGATTAAGACTGTGACAAAAACATCATTCTGTTAAGTAGACAACCATTTTTTTACACTAAGTAAGCTTGTGACAACTGTATCTTTATGGTCTGTAAAATTTGGCAAGAGTGCAAACTCCACTTAACCTACCATCATGATTGAGCTGGCCCACCAGCTCCAGTGAGCTCTGGCTCTGGAACAATAAGCTATATACAACAGGGCTGCAAAGGTCCAGCAAAATACATACCATTTGGACCTAATATTTGAACCAATAACTTGCCACTAGGTGCTATTTCTTAGGAGTCAATTCACAATTAGACCTTATGGGTGATCTATCCTATGTGTGCAATGAAATACAGATTCTGCATAGATGAAGGGTGGGCCCTCAAAATCATTTTCTCTGGTAGGACAAGGGAACTGCTACCAGATACTGTCCAGCAGGTCAAATGGCAAAGTAGTATATATTACATTAGCACATGCCATTATTGGTACTGTACGAAGTTGCACTGCACCACAAAACCATGGTTTGGCTGTGATAAGCAGTTGCAACGAACTTAAAGAAAGAGTTCTGGAATGTTTCATAGAATTGCTTAGCTAGAGAACCACCTTATGGTTTTGGTAAGGTTTTTACGAGCAGTGTTTTAAATGTGTTTTCCAAGATTTTTTTAACTGATGACCTATCCTCTCGATTGGTCATCAGTATTTTATCAGTGGGGGTCTGAATCCCGGACCCCCACCAATCAGCCATTTGAGAAGGCACCAGCACTTATAGTAGCGCCGCAACCTTCTCACAGTTTTGCCTAGGCCATGTGACGTCATCCGTCTCATTGGAGTAAATGGGGCTGAGCTATGATACCAAGCAAGGCCACTATATAATGTACAGAGCTGAGCTTGGTGAGATGAGAGAACGCTATGGCACTACTGCAAGCGCCAGTGCCTTCTCAAACAGCTGATTGGCAGGGGTCCTGGTTGTCAGACCACCACTGATCAGATACCGATGACTCTTTAGTGGTAAACTTTCCCCTGTTGAACTTATTGTGGAAAAACTGTGCCAAATCCACAGCAAGTTCAAGGCGCACTGTATACAAACATATTAGGATTTTATAAAGTTGCTGACAATACCGATAAAAGGGGTTCTAGACCCCATTAAAATTTTGCTCATTGGCAGCTATTTGGACAGATGCAACAGTTTTATCCGATAGTGGTGTAGCCTGGGAAGAAATGCTCTCATATGTGCTCCTATTCTATAACAATTGTGATTTTCTACACAAGCGAGCACTGCTGCTCCTCTTCTATTGTGTAATGAACAAGTAGGGAGGCAGAATCAGGACAAAATGTGTCTTAGAAATTTGTGTCCTGCCCTAATTGATGCCAACAGTGCACAGTTTTATAAAAAGTATAGGACTTTTAGTCTTTTTTTTTTTCAATAGACATAGCCAGCAAAGAAAGAAAACCAAAGTGAGGCATTTATCAGGACCTACATACATTCAAGAATTCTGGCTTCACAAAAAGTCACAAAATAGGGCCTCTGCAACCTTTTAAGGTTATTCGAGCAAAAATGTAGTGATTTTTTGCTCCACTCACTCCAGTTTTGATGGGAAAATGGACGTGGTTGGCTATATTTATAAGTTGCACTCCAGATTTATCACTGCCACTTTTAAAAAAAGTTGCAAAATCTCTCCAGTAGGTGGTTGGCGTAGGAAAACTGTAGTAGAATTTCTTGACAAAAGTGATAGGTTTAAAGATGCCTTAAATTGAACAATGTGCAACATTAGAAAAATTTGACGCAAAGCACCCCTACAAGGACTCAAGCAAATTGACTTCAGATATTAACTTCATGATAAATTCTCCCCCAAGGTGCTTTCCAGAAGTAAATGTAGCACTTCTATTAAAGTTATGTCATGTTTTACATGAGTGGAATTTAGACTTTAGGAACTCGAGCAGGGAAACTTCTGGGGAAGTGATTAACACGGTGAGAGGTAATTACATGCATTATTGGTTGGCTGGGATATGTTAATGTTTATTGCGTATCATGCTGAGTTAATTAGAGGCATGGTTTGCCAATACGCTAATTGAAAATTTAAATACTTTGCCTTGTTAAACATATTCAAGTACAAAGGATTTACACATTCTAGACATATCAATTAGATTTTTTTGTATTTATTGTACATTCATAGAATGTATAGAAAGCCAAACTGCAAGCACATAAAATAAATATATTCTTAAATCTGTAAAGCTAAGGTAAAGAAACATTTTTTTATAACATTTCGGCAAAATATGGGAAAATTTCAATAAGAGGGGAACTATCACGACCTACGTGACACAAAGGGAGGGAAAGAGGAAGGCCCTGACCAAGGGAGAGGGAAAGGTGGTGACCCCTATCTCACCTGGAGGCTGGCACCTGACTGCCCTGACGGTCCTAGACGGGTTCCTCACCCGTACGCCGATCATGTGCCTAAAACCCTGGCTTTCCCTAAGATGAGCCCTAGATAGTGAATAGGGCGGTGGGAACACTAGTCCGCACCACTAGCTCTAAAGGAAAACACCAAGGGGAGGACAGACAACACAGACTAAACATATAATCCCAGGTGGGCGACAACAGAAGACAACAAAAAGCCCAACAGGGATCCGGAGGATAACACTCTGGAACAACAACCAGGATTCACAGCTCCAGAGGGTCAGTATAGCAGTCCAGGCAGGAAGCTCTATATCTGGCAACCAGAGAAGTGGGAGAGGAGAATATAAGGAGCCACGGGGTTAATGACGGCTACTATTTTATAAGGACCAATGAACCTAGGACCCAGTTTCCAAGAGGGACCCTTCAACTTAATATTCCTAGTAGATAACCACACATAGTCATTCACTCCTAGGTCCGGACCTATCAGCCATGCATTTATATTTACCTCCCATATTTTTCAAGTTAGCTTGCACCTTCTGCCATACCGATGAAAGATGATGAAAACCGCTCCTCTTCGGGAACCCCAGAAGACCCCCCCTCTTTGAAAGTACAGAACTGGGGATAAAAACCATATGCACCAAGAAATGGTGACTTGCCAGTTGTTTACTGACGGCGATTATTTATGGCAAACTCTGCTAACGGTAAATATGATGACCACACCTCTTGGTTTTCAGACACAAAACACCTTAGATATGTCTCAAGGTTTTGGTTGGTACGCTCAGTCTGTCCATTCGACTGAGGATAGAAAGTTGAGGAAAAGGACAAGTGTACCCCCAAACAGGAGCAAAAAGCTTTCCAAAACTTAGAAATAAACTGGGTTCCCCGATCCGAAACCACATCGGAAGGGACCCTGTGAAGCTTCACGATTTCACTGATAAACACCTGAGCAAGAGTCTTAGCATTAGGAAGTGCGGGTAACGCAATAAAGTGTACCATTTTGCTAAACCTGTCTACTACTACCACCAAGATAACTGTTTTACCCGCAGACAAAGGTAAGTCGGTGATGAAATCCATTGACAGATGTGTCCATGGCCTATTGGGGATGACAAGTTGCAATAAAGACCCTGCTGGACGTGTATGAGAGACTTTCGCGCGTGCACAAGTAGAACAAGTAGACACAAAATCCATTACATCCTGACGCAACTTTGGCCACCAAAAACGACGAGACAATAGCTCCAAGGTTGCTTTACTACCCGGGTGCCCAACAAGTGCCGAATTATGATGTTCCTTTAATAATTTGAGACGCAGGTTTAACGGTACAAACAATTTCTCTGAGGGGCAAGAGGCCGGGGCGTCCCCCTGGGCCTCTAAAGCCTCTTTCACACTTGCATTGTCCGGATCCGGCGTGTACTGCACTTGCCGGAATTACACGCCGGATCCGTAAAAATGCAAGTGTACTTTCAGTGTTACTATGGCACCCAGGACGCTATTAAAGTCCTGGTTGCCATAGTAGGAGCGGGGAGCGGGGGAGCGGTATACTTACAGTCCGCGCGGCTCCCGGGGCGCTCCAGAGTGACGTCAGAGCGCCCCATGCGCATGGATGACGTGCCATGCGATCACGTCATCCATGCGCCTGGGGCGCCCTGACGTTACTCTGGAGCGCCCCGGGAGCCGCACGGACGGTAAGTATGCTGCTCCCCTTTACCATGGCTGCCAGGACTTTAGCGTCCCGGCAGCCATGGTAACCACTCTAAAAAAGCTAAACGTCAGATCCGGCAATGCGCCGAAACGATGTTTAGCTTAAGGCCGGATCCGGATTAATGCCTTTCAATGGGCATTCATTCCGGATCCGGCCTTGCGGCAAGTCTTCAGTTTTTTTGGCCGGAGCAAAAAGCGCAGCATGCTGCGGTATTTTCTCCGGCCCAAAAACGTTCCGTTCCGGAACTGAAGACATCCTGAACGGATTTCACTCCATTCAGAATGCATTAGGATAAAACTGATCAGGATTCTTCCGGCATAGAGCCCCGACGACGGAACTCTATGCCGGAAGACAATAACGCAGGTGTGAAAGAGCCCTAACACCTTCCCCTCCAGAACAGAGTGTACAGCAGAGACAACCACTTCTCTTTGTAAAATGGGTACCGGATCACTAACACTACCCCCTCCAGGGAAACTACGAGATAATGCGTCTGCCTTGGTATTTTTTGCCCCAGGACGATAGGTGATAAAAAAGTTAAATCTGGTAAAGAATAGCGACCACCTAGCTTGTCTAGGGGTTAGACGCTTAGCCGATTCGAGGTACAGAAGGTTTTTGTGACCGTAATCACCGTGACGGGGTGGATTGCTCCCTCTAAGAAGTGACGCCACTCTTCAAACGCCAGTTTAATCGCCAACAGTTCCCTATTTTCAATATCATAATTCCTTTCAGCTGTAGATAACTTTTTGGAAAAGAAAGCGCAAGGACGCCATTTGCCAGGAGACGGACCCTGAGACAATACAGCTCCCACCTCTGACGCATCTACTTCAACAATAAAAGGCTGGGAGACATCAGGTTGAATTAGAACAGGTGCCGAGGTAAATCTCTCTTTTAGAGAGGAAAATGCAATTTTAGCGGCGTCAGACCATTTAGAAAAATTAGTCCCCTTCCGAGTCATGTCAGTAAGGGGTTTAACGATCACTGAATAATTCTTTATGAACTTTCTATAGAAATTTGCGAAACCCAAAAACCGTTGTAGAGCTTTAAGGTTCTCAGGAAGATCCCAATCTAAAATTGCCTGGACCTTCCTAGGATCAATACGGAAACCTGAAGCAGATAGTAGATATCCCAGGAACTGTATTTCCTGAACTGCGAAGACACATTTTTCAATTTTCGCATATAATTTATTCGTCCGTAGGACCTGCAGTACCTGTCTGACATGTACTTCATGTGTTTTCAGATCAGCCGAATAAATTAAGATATCATCTAGGTATATCACCACAAACCTGCCGATAAGATGACTAAAAATATTGTTAACGAAATGTTGGAAGACAGCAGGAGCATTGGTCAGACCGAAAGGCATGACTAAATTTTCATAATGCCCCTCAGGGGTGTTAAAAGCTGTCTTCCACTCATCCCCTTCCTTGATACGAATCAGATTGTAGGCCCCCTAAGATCAAGTTTGGAGAACCACCTAGCACCCGCAATCTGATTAAACAGGTCAGGAATGAGAGGAAGAGGGTATGGGTCTCGGATGGTTATCCGGTTTAGCTCGCGGAATTCTAGGCAAGGACGCAGACCCCCATCTTTCTTTTTAACAAAGAAAAACCCTGCAGCCACGGGTGAAGAAGAGGGTCTGATCTGTCCCTTAGCCAGACTCTCGGAGATATAATCCTTCATGGCTTGTCTCTCTGGACCCGAAAGATTATATAACCTGGTCTTGGGTAATTTTGCACCGGGAATCAGGTTAACCGGGCAATCATAAGGACAATGAGGTGGTAACTTCTGACAACCCTTTTCAGAAAAAACGTCCTCAAAGTCCGAAATAAATGTAGGTAGGGTAGCTATGGAGGCGACTAAGCAATTGCTATTTAAGCAATTCTCTCTGCAATGCTCACTTCACTCCAATATCTCCCTGGCCTGCGAATCCACCACTGGATTGTGTGCTACCAACCAGGGAAGACCCAATACCACAGGAGAGGGAAGGCCCTCCAGAACGTAACATGAAAGACACTCATTATGGTGGTCCCCTACCCGAAGGTGTAAGTTATGGACAATGTGAGTGAGGTTTCTCTGAGACAGAGGAGCAGAATCAATAGCGAATATGGGAATAGGTCTCTGCAGCGTACAGAGACACAAACCCATAGTGCGGGCAAAATGGGCATCTATCAAATTTACCCCTGCTCCACTGTCTAGGAAGAAAGAAATAGTCTCCGTCTTAACACCAAAAACAATAACCGCTGGCAACACAAATTGAGATGTTCGTATGGAGGAAACGTATACCCCCCGGCTGACATCCTCCGCACAGCCTGGGGTTAGTAGTTTTCCGACGGTCTTTTGTTTTTAAGAAAGGAAGGACAGACATTAATGAAATGACCCCTCCCCCCACTGAAAAAACAAGCCCCACGCCTACGTCGAGCCTCAGGAGGATGGACCTGATGAGTAGTTCCTCCTAGCTGCATTGGCTCGTCTAAGTCAGTACAGACTAACTGCTGCTTGGGAGAGGTTACCAATTGCTCAGGAATTTTCAATCTCTCCCTAAGACGTCTATCTATTCTGATAGAGAGGGACATAACAGCATCAAGGGAAATGGAAGTTTCATACAGCGCAAGCGTATCCTTAACCCTTTTGGATAACCCAGAGCAGAACTGACTCCTGAGAGCCGGGTGTCACGGCTGAGGATGGGGAAAACCCTCAGCCGTGCGATGCCAGAAGATGTAAAGCGCTGCTTGGCCAGGACGACAGAATTAGAGAGCAGGTCACCTCCTATCGCGTCCCTAACCTGACCCTGACTCCTAACCATATGAGTCAACCCTGAAGGTGGGAGGACTCATACACCGGATGCCTTGGGGTCCCTGCTAGCCCTCAGGATTGCCCTGGAACAAGGAGCAGGGTAAGACGACCTGTTCCTCCTAGGCACGGAGGAACTGGAGTCTCACTAGCCAAGCTGCAAAGGGAAGTGAACATAAACAGCCTATGGATATGGCAGGAGGATGAAAAGCACTTCCACACCTACCTGCCACAGACACACAGACTGGATCCCGTGCAATACAAGCTTGTAACCACACCCAAACACCAATGGAGACAGCACACACACAAACACACAGGAACCCAGATCCATAGGTGCATAACATAACAAAGAAAACATCAAGTGGACATCACAAACTTAAGAATAACAATTTGTTTAATGACCACAAGGGTGGCCCCCACTGGCAGATGGAAATACCAGGAGAGTGTCTCCAGCAAAGCATGGCTGAAGCACCCCTCTGAACTGCACTATACACTGAGGCTTTATAGGCCCAAGTAGTCACACCCACATAGAGACACACCCAGTGTTCACACACACAGAAGGGAATTAACCCTTCCAACACCAGGGAAGGGAAGACAGCAACTTAAAGGGGAATACACACAAATAAACCCTGTGCACACCAGACAAGGAAAGTGCACACATACAAACCAAGTTGCCAAGTGCAACCGCATGCAGATTTCAGCAAGCTGCCTAGCAACAGCTCAGGCTGCTCTACTGCGACCATACAAAATAACTTGTTGCCCGTGGCAGATGGCCGTGACACCGGGTCGTTCCACTGAGTATCCGTAGCCCACCTACGGAACTCTGAGCAATATTCCTCTGCTGGCCGATATCCCTGTAGGAGTCTCTGTAACTTGGACTCAGCCAGGGCGACTCGGTCAGGGTCATCATATATGAGACCTAAGGCCCCAAAAAATTCATCCACTGACCAGAGAGCCTGGGAACCAGGTAGTAAAGAGAACGCCCAGGATTGCGGGTCCCCCTGAAGCAGGGAAATAACAATCCCCACCCGCTGTTCTTCATTACCAGAGGAGTAAGGGCGCAGCTTAAAATATAAATTACAGGCCTCATGGAACGTCACAAATTTGTCCCTTCCCCCTGAAAATCTGTCAGGAAGAACAACCTTGGGTTCTGCAACAACCTGGTTACCCTTAGCAACCGCTGGACTTGCGGTCTGCTGCATTTGCTGCTGTTGCTGGAGGACCGACGCCTTCAATCCTGCCACCTCCAAAGACAGGCCTTGAAGTTGTTTTGCCAAAGCAGCAATAGGATCCATACTGGATTCTAAATAGAGAGAGAAAAAAAAAAAAAAAAAAGTTTTTATTTTTTTTTCTTCCCAAAAAATAAGGGCCAGATATAATATCACGACGGGCATGCCTATCACATACGTGACACAAAGGGAGGGAAAGAGGAAGGTCCTGACCAAGGGAGAGGGAAAGGTGGTGACCCCTATCTCACCTTGAGGCTGGCACCTGACTGCCCTGACGTCCCTAGACAGGTTCCTCACCCGTACGCCGATCACGTGCCTAAAACCCTGGCTTTCCCTAAGATGAGCCCTAGATAGTGAATAGGGCGGTGGGAACACTAGTCCGCACCACTAGCTCTAAAGGAAAACACCAAGGGGAGGACAGACAATACAGACTAAACATATAATCCCAGGTGGGCGACAACAGAAGACAACAAAAAGCCCAACAGGGATCCGGAGGATAACACTCTGGAACAACAACCAGGATTCACAGCTCCAGTGGGTCAGTATAGAAGTCCAGGCAGGAAGCTCTATATCTGGCAACCAGAGAAGTGGGAGAGGAGAATACAGGGAGTGCAGAATTATTAGGCAAGTTGTATTTTTGAGGATTAATTTTATTATTGAACAACAACCATGTTCTCAATGAACCCAAAAAACTCATTAATATCAAAGCTGAATATTTTTGGAAGTAGTTTTTAGTTTGTTTTTAGTTTTAACTATTTTAGGGGGATATCTGTGTGTGCGGGTGACTATTACTGTGCATAATTATTAGGCAACTTAACAAAAAACAAATATATACCCATTTCAATTATTTATTTTTACCAGTGAAACCAATATAACATCTCAACATTCACAAATATACATTTCTGACATTCAAAAACAAAACAAAAACAAATCAGTGACCAAAATAGCCACCTTTCTTTGCAAGGACACTCAAAAGCCTGCCATCCATGGATTCTGTCAGTGTTTGATCTGTTCACCATCAACATTGCGTGCAGCAGCAACCACAGCCTCCCAGACACTGTTCAGAGAGGTGTACTGTTTTCCCTCCTTGTAAATCTCACATTTGATGATGGACCACAGGTTCTCAATGGGGCTCAGATCAGGTGAACAAGGAGGCCATGTCATTAGATTTTCTTCTTTTATACCCTTTCTTGCCAGCCACGCTGTGGAGTACTTGGACGCGTGTGATGGAGCATTGTCCTGCATGAAAATCATGTTTTTCTTGAAGGATGCAGACTTCTTCCTGTACCACTGCTTGAAGAAGGTGTCTTCCAGAAACTGGCAGTAGGACTGGGAGTTGAGCTTGACTCCATCCTCAACCCGAAAAGGCCCCACAAGCTCATCTTTGATGATACCAGCCCAAACCAGTACTCCACCTCCACCTTGCTGGCGTCTGAGTCGGACTGGAGCTCTCTGCCCTTTACCAATCCAGCCACGGGCCCATCCATCTGGCCCATCAAGACTCACTCTCATTTGATCAGTCCATAAAACCTTAGAAAAATCAGTCTTGAGATATTTCTTGGCCCAGTCTAGACGTTTCAGCTTGTGTGTCTTGTTCAGTGGTGGTCGTCTTTCAGCCTTTCTTACCTTGGCCATGTCTCTGAGTATTGCACACCTTGTGCTTTTGGGCACGCCAGTGATGTTGCAGCTCTGAAATATGGCCAAACTGGTGGAAAGTGGCATCTTGGCAGCTGCACGCTTGACTTTTCTCAGTTCATGGGCAGTTATTTTGCACCTTGGTTTTTCCACATGCTTCTTGCGACCCTGTTGACTATTTTGAATGAAACGCTTGATTGTTCGATGAACACACTTCAGAAGCTTTGCAATTTTAAGAGTGCTGCATCCCTCTGCAAGATATCTCACTATTTTTGACTTTTCTCAGCCTGTCAAGTCCTTCTTTTGACCCATTTTGCCAAAGGAAAGGAATAATAATTATGCACACCTGATATAGGGTGTTGATGTCATTAGACCACACCCCTTCTCATTACAGAGATGCACATCACCTAATATGCTTAATTGGTAGTAGGCTTTCGAGCCTATACAGCTTGGAGTAAGACAACATGCATAAAGAGGATGATGTGGTCAAAATACTCATTTGCCTAATAATTCTGCACTCCCTGTATAAGGAGGTTGGGAGTGACAGACAAGAAACAGCTGAGGAGGAGAAGCTACGGATCCCTGAGTGAGACAAAAAGGATTGCAAGGCAAACACAGAAAACGATCATTTAAGAAACAACTTCCTGACCCCGGGTATAAGGGAGTCAGACGTGGCTCTTGACACCCTCGTGACAGGAACATTTTCCCATAGTAAATGCTTGGGAAAATGTTTCCTTGTTCCAATGGGTGTACATAGAAATCATTGGCCCTAATAGCAGGAATCTGAACTGAGTTCTCATGCCCCATTCCTAATTCATGCCACTACTGACCCCTGGCCCCTTCCACTACATGACATGGCTCCTCCACTGCTCTGCCACTGCTTATTATCTACTGTACCATACCTCCCATGAACTGCATATCATATAGTATACCAGACCCTCATATATAGTGCACCATTTCCACTATGAACTCTGCCTGCTGCATATTATATAGTGTTCTATATCCTTCATGAAATGTGCTTGTTGCTGCGTATTATATAGAGTGCCATACCCTCCACATGAACTATGCCTGCCATGCCTTTTTTATAGTGTACCATACCCCTCATGAACTGTGCTGGCTGCTGTTGCTGCTTTTTATATAGTGTGTCACCCTCCCCACTCCTGTTCCCAAAGAAATGTCTAAAGTCTAAAACCATCTCCCACCAGCCTCCCAGGCCCTAGGACCCATGAACTGTTTGAAAACTTCAGAGATGACATGACGTACCGCTAGCTGCTGTAGCTAGCTTTCAAAAGGCAGCAGTCAGGGCTCTGTGATGTGTACACAGCTCTGGAGTCTGGACTTGTGACACAGGTCAGGTCACAGTGCGTGTTCCATGCTGATAGATGAATGAATGCTTACGTTCCTTTGGTGGGTGACAGCAGGTTAGCCCATAAGCAGAAGGGGCTGCTAGCACTGCTAATGTGATTGGCCAGCCTAGCAGATAGTAAAGAGACAGAGAGCTCATTAGGAGTTGGACTATGGAGCCAATGATGGGATGGGACCCAAGATGTAAAGTCTAATAAGGGGTGTGGCCTTTTGTCCAGGGCTGGGCCCCTTCACCCATTAGCCCCATAGCAACTGTGTAGTCTGCTACCATTCTAGTTATGCCACTGCTTGCTCCTTCTTCTGGGATCCATTCCAATATCTAGTTTGTAAAGAACAGATGGAGAAACCTTAAAACCGCAAACCAATGCTGCACTACCCAAATGTACTATATAGAAAGTATATTATTGGTATATCACACCCCTGCTTTAATCAGTTTTTTGGGTGTCAACTGGTAAATCACACCAGTAGAAATTAATTGTTCCAATGGCGTTTGTCACTATATGTAGCTGAGGTAACGCAGCAAAACCGCAAACAAATGCTGCACTACCCAAATGCACTATATAGAAAGTATATAATTGGTATATAACACCCCTGCTTCAATCAGATTTTTTGTGGGGCAACTACTATATCACACCAGTAGAAATTATTTGTTCCAATGGAGTTTGTCACTCTGTGTAGCTGCAGTATCGCAGCAGAACCGCACACAAATGCTGCAAAATACAAATGCACTATAATATACTTTCTAAGTTACAAAGCATATTATAAGTATATTACACCCCTCAGTATATAGCACCTATCAATAGCACACCTATACCAGTCCTTAAAAGGACTTTTGTGGCCCTTTTAGCTAGCGTTTGGTGTCCATAACAGTCTGTCCCTGCTCCACACAGCAACCTCTCCCTACACTGGCAAAACGCTGAATGTAAAATGGCGGCCAGATCAGGTTTATTTATAAGGTAGGGGTATGTCCATGTGCTGAAACGTCTCAAATGGATGTCCTGTATCACCTGATGGATGTGTCATGGGTCAAAGTTCTTCACAATGTTAAAGAATATGGCGCTGGCGGACATCTCCATATGTTCGCATGTTTGGCGAATCGCGAACGAGCAAAGTTCGCCATGAAACAACCACCGGGTGAATCGCAAGGCCATCTCTATTTATGGGTGGTTTCTAAATTTTCTTAAAAATTTTAAAAGTTGCTTTTGAAATCCCCCCAAATTTTTTTTTATTAGATAATGATGCCAACATAAAGTAGACATATGGGGGCCGTTTATGAACTGATATACGCCAGTTTTACGGCGTATGCTGCAATCGGCAACTTTTCCCAGCTCACATAAGTCTAAAAAAGGGGGCATGGGCGGGGAGGTGGCAGTCAGGCCCATCTCATTTATCATTTTCTACACCTGTTTTAGGTGTAGAAAATGTTCTAAATCAGACATGCTCAACTTGCGGTCCTCCAGCTGTTGCAAAAGTACAACTCCCAGCATGCCCGAACAGCCTACAGCTATCAGCCTACAGCAGGGCATTGTGGGAGTTGTAGTTTGACAACAGCTGGAGGGCTGAATGTTGAGCATGCCTGTTCTAAATCTATGCCAGCAAGGCCTCATGCACACTGTTTTTTGCGGTCCTCAAATTGCGGGTCCTCAAATTGCGTGCCTTCCTCAATTTGCGGAACGGAACAGGCGGCCCATTGTAGAAATGCCTATTCTTGTCCGCAAAATGGACAAGAATATGACATGTTATATTTTTTTGCGGGGCCACGGAACGAAGCAAAGGATGCAGATAGCACATGGAGTGCTGACCGCATCTTTTGCGGCCCCATTGAAGTGAATTGGTCCGCACCCGAGCCGCAAAAACTGCGGCTCGGATGCGGACCAGAACAACGGTCATGTGCATGAGGCCCAAGGAAGATGGTGTAAATTTAGACCAGTGTTGGATGCATCAAAGCTACTGTATGTAGAGGCAGGCACCTCTTCATAACTTTGGCGGATCTACCACCAGCGCAAGTGTACTTAAGGCTGGCGTCTAAAACGCTGGTCTTAATAAATAACCCCCATGGTGACTGTCAATTAAATATTTTATGAGGTGTCCTAAAAGCAGAGAAACTTAAATTTATAAAATGCTAATTTCTCCATATTTTCCATAAATTTTAGATTTTTTTTTATAAATAAAGGTGAAACCTATTGAACCAAATTTACCACTAGCATGAATTATGATGTGTCATGAGAAAATGATCTCAGAATTCCTTGGAAAAGTAAAGGTATCCAAAAGTTATTAAGTGACACATCAGATTTGTAAAATTAGGCTGTGTCGTGAATGTGAAAACTTGCTGGGTCCTAAAGACGTTAAACATTTCAATGAAATGTTTGTAAGGCTAAAATAAAAAAATATTGGGGCTCTCATAATTGTGTTTTTCAAATCAAGTACAACTATTACTAATTTAATAAAATGCAAACCAAATTAGTGAATAATATAGTTGATGAAAATGTTCAATGATGATTCATGTATATGTATAAAAATGAAAAAAAGTGTAGGACTGAATTTTTTCTATTTGTATTATATTTTTATGTCAGTGCTTCTGACAAAGATTGTCTAGGACTTTAAGGCAGGCATGGCGCCATACATTTGTAGTGTTTGTGCACAGTACTGTAGCTTTGTTCCATTCAAGTGACTGGGACAGAGCCATGTGTAGTGCCACACACAGCCACTGTACCTGTATGGCACTGCATCTGGTAATGAAGAGGTGGAAATGAGTGGGAATGGGACAGAGCTACATGTATCACTATGCACAGCTACTGTGTGGCACTGCAGTGCTTCAGACAGCTGATTGGTGGGGATGTCAGAATTTAAACCCCTACTGACCTGATATCTATCAAAGTCATACTTACCTTACCAATCCTCACTGCTATAATTCTGATGCTTTCTGGGAACCTCACGGATCTCCACTTCTTGCTTTCATCTTCCAATGAACACGGACATGCGACCGCTAGAGCCAATCACTGCAGCCAGTGTTTGGCAATAGGAGTCATAATTCTAAGTCAAGAGAAAGCAGGATGTAGAGATAGGCAGGGGACCTGGGAAGCTCGGAGGAAAAGAGAGGAGGGGATGGAGAGAATAAAATGGTTAAGGTGGGTATTACTTTGTGTGTTATTTTCTAACATTTCTAACCTATTTTCAAAATAATTTTTCTTGATTGGATAATTCCTTTAACCTTGTTATTTTGCACTGCAGTATACCTTTATCTTGTAAAGTTTATTTTTGTGGGACTTTTCTCCTTTTAAATGTATCATTTTCTCCCGCAATAAAAAATTATGTATAAGTATTAGATAAATATCCATTTTGTGATTTGGGAAAAACAATGTTATTTTTAGTAAATATCTAATAATCCTTCTTAATATCCAGCCCTCGTCAACAATCCAGACCAGATGTTTGGGAGTCTGTGAGTTCTTTAACCTAACCAAAAAGCATTTCGTTAAAACAGAGAAAAATAAATCAAAAATTGTTTCTGTAATAAACTGAAAAACTTCACAGTAAAAACAAAATGGTAACATGTGCCTCATAAAGACTGGTTTAACACTACATCTAAAAGTGCTGGGATCTCTAACAGATCTCTATACAGATCTCTATACAAATATATTTACCATATTGAATCTGTGCTATTCCTTCGGTTCTGATCCCAGCCACATCGGATGTGCCAGCCATGACACATTCTGTCCGTGCTGATATTGGTTCATTGATGTCACAGGAAAGTTATGTCATCACACAAGGATGGTAAAAGAGAACAACTCAGACAGGAATAATATACAATCATGGAGATGTATCAATGTATTTATAGAAGTTTACTGGTATAATTGATTTTAGCAAAAAAAAAAAAGTTGTTTGTCATAAAATCGATATTTTATTGGCCTCAGATACTTTCTCAAATCTCTCTTGACTCCCCATACACATACATGTTCGGATTGGCCAAGCGTGTATGTATTGTCAATGGGGACAAAGAGGAAACATCTGCCAGACACTTCTGGTGGCAGTTTATCTCCTAGAAGAACAAAAAGATAGGGCGAAAAATTCTGTTTGTTGGAGTTCCCCATACACATTAGGCTATGTTCACATGACATTTCTGTAGTCCGCTTAGCAGATCTGTTTGACGGATACAAAAAAAAAACAAAAACAAACATGCAAGCCAAAGCTATCTGTTTCCATTCATTTTTAACCCTTTCAAGATCAAGCCATTTTTCACATTCGTGACCACGTCTAATTTAGCAAATCTGACAACTGTCAGTTTATGTGCTATTAACTTTGGAATGCTTTTACTTATCCAAACCATTCTGAGATTGTTTTCTCCTGATACATTGTACTTCATGATAGTCATAGATTTGAGTCAAAATATTTCCAAAATTTTTAAAATTTCTATTTCTCTGCTTTTAAAACAGAAAGTGACGCTTCATAAAATATTCATTACTTAACATTCCCCATATGCCTACTTTATGTTGGCATCATTTTGAAAATGTCATTTAAATTTTTTAGGATGTTAGGAGGCTTAGAATTTTAGAAGTAATTCTTAATATTTTTAAGAACATTTCCAAAACCCAATTTTTAAGGACCAGTTCAGGTCTAAAGTCACTTTTTGGGGCTTACATAGTGGAAACCCCCCCCCCATAAATGACCCAATTGCAAAAACTACACCCCTCAAATTAGTCAAAGCTGATTTTACAAACTTTGTTTACCCTTTAGGTTTTTCAGAAGAATTATAGGAAAAATTCCATTTTAACACATTTTTTTCTTTCACACATCGAGGGTTAACAGCCAAACAAAACCCAATATTTATTATCCTGATTCTGTGGTTTCCAGAAACACCCCACATGTGATCATAACTGATATAAGGGCACACGACAGGGCGCAGAAGAAAAGGAACGCTATATGGGTTTTGGAAGGCAGATTTTGCTGGACTGGTTTTTAGATGCTATGTCCCATTTTAAGCCACCCTGATGCACCCTTAGAAACTCCCAAAAAGCGACCCCATTTTGGAAACTAGGGGATAGGGTGCCAGATTTATTGGTACTATTTTTGGGTACATATGATTTTTAATTGCTCTATATTACGTTTTTTGTGAGGCAAGGTAACCCAAAAATGGCAATGGTTTTGGCACCGTTTTGATTTTTTACAAGATTCATATGGCAGAGTAGATTATGTGCTATTTTTATAGAGCAGGTTGTTACGGATGCAATGATATCAAATATGTCTACTTTATTTCTGAACGCCTATTTTTTTTATTTTATCTGCCGATCGTCTTGTGCAGGGCCTCGTTTTTTGCAGGAAGAGTTGATGTTTTTATTGGTACCATTTTTGGGTGAATATGATTTTTTGATCATTCATTATTACACTTTATGGAGCAAGGTGACCAAAAAATTGGTTGTTTTGGAACAGTTTTTATTTATTTATTTTTACAGCATTCACCTGAGGCGTTAGGTCATGTGACATTTGTATAGAGCAGATAGTTACGGATGTGGCAATACCTAATATGTATACTTTTATTTATGTATTTAAATTTTACACAATAATAGAATTAATTTGTTTGTTAAATCTCTTTTTATTGATATATAAAGGTAGACAAAAGAGAGACTGTGTACAATGACCAATAATAGTACAGTCACAAGTCAAGACACATATAACAAGCACAGGTTAAGCATCTAAAGGTAAACGGAACTAGACAGAGGCTAGGTGTCTAGCAGGTTCTTGAGGCTGAATAGAGCAGATAAATGCTATATAATGATCAGGGTGACATACAGTATATCTATCCTAATCAGCAACTGTGTGTCAGCTAAAATATAGTTGAATATCATGCACACCGTGACAAGCGATAAAGAGGAAGAGAAAAAAAAAAAAGAGTAGAATAGAGGATAGGAAAGAGGTAAAAAAAACAAGGGAGAGGGGGAGGGGGGGTGTCCTTTGCAGTCAGGATGTACGATAAATGGAAGGAGTGTCAAGCTAACTTGATGCTCATGACGACGATATAGATCTCAATATGCAAAACCACATCTGTCATCAACGCTAGAGGCCATGAACAAACAAAGCCGGGAGAGAATGAGTCCAGAGTAAACGGAGGAGGGTGGCGATCCATGGATCTCCTCGTATAGACCTAAGGGAGAGTATATGTTCTCCCCAGGGTGAGCTAATTTCAACTCTAATGTATGTGCTATATTCGCGAGAACCTCCTATATGCTTTCCAGGGACCCCAAATCTTTAGGAAGGTTGAATGAGAATTAGTCTCCCAATGGGCTAATTTCTCAAAGCGATACAATTGATCCACTTTTTATATCCACGCCGAGGTAGGGGGAGGGAAATCCTTTAGCCAATAGAAGGGTATGAGTAATCTAGCAGCTGTAATTAGCATAATGGGAAGGTTGCGTTTCGAGGGGGTAAAACTGACGGATGGGCACCAGAGTAGGACTAATTTGGGATCTAGTGTGATGGATAAGGAACATATTTGATTGATTAACTCCTTAATTTCCAGCCAAAGGGCTTGGATGTGATGGCAGAACCACCAAATATGTGAAAGTAAGCTCTTACCAGACCCGCATCTCCAACACTGCTCCGATATATTAGGGTTAATACTATGAAGAAACTCTGGTGTTTTGTACCACCTGGAGAGCAATTTGTACGAGTTTTCTTGAATTCTGATGCACCTATTAAAGCCGTGAGAGTTGGTTAGTATAAATGCTTTCTCTGGATCAGAAAGAGTGATAGAAAGTTCTTTTTCCCAGCCTTGTATAAAATGAACAACTGGGAGTTTATATGATAAGGCCGATTTGTACAAAAGGGAAAACAGGTTTCTTGGAAGGGGGTCTCTATCTAATAGTTGTTCGATCCAAGATTTTGGGTTTTGGGGATTGTGGGGAACCGAAGCTGAGCTAATATCTCTATGGAAATCGTGCAGGTGGAAAAAGGGTGATACGCGGACTTTGGGAAGGGTTAATACATTGTCCCAAGCTAGAGACCCATCCTTCTCTTGTATGTCTTTTAAGGTAAACAAAGATAATAGGGGCCAAACTCCAGAGAGCTGAGTAATTTGAGGATGTATGTGTAATTGTAGTAGATCTAAGGGCAAGTTCGGGGACGGAAATTGAATAGCGTGGTTGTCATAGAACTTGGTCCAAACCGCTAGTGCCCCTTTCAGAAGTGCAGGATGCATTACTCCTCTTCTAAAAGGTCTAATCCCCCATAGAATTGCTTCATCAGAGATAGTTAACACTAATTTTTACATTTCCGTGCAGAGACTCACAGGGTTAGGAGATAGCAATTCTAGGCACCTAGTTAGTTGTATAGCTTTATAATATAAATGTGTGTCTGGCAGACAAAAGCCTCCAAATCTCTTCTCTCTAGTCAGAGTAGCGTAGGCTATTCTAGGGGATTTGCCACCCCACAGAAAGAAGGACAATACCTTCCGAGTCTCCACGAAAAAGGAATTTGGTAGCCAAATAGGGAGAACTTGGAGGAGATAAAGTAACTTAGGCACTATATATACCTTAAGAAAAATTTTCCTCCCCACCCAAGAAATAAAGGGAAGTTTTATTGACTTAAGATGGGACCGAATTGATTGTAGAAGAGGGGTATAATTAAGGGGAAAAAGGTCACTCAGGGTGGCAGAGACGTGGATCCCCAAAAACTGTATGCTTTTGGAGGCCCATGTAAAGGGGGTGGTCCGTTTAAGTGAGGTAGGTATGGAGGCGGGGCATGATATATTTAAGGCCACCGACTTGTTGTAATTCATTTAAAAATTCGACACATACCCAAAGTCTGCAAATATGGATATTAATCTGGGAAACACGATTAAAGGGTTGGAGGTCATAACTAGGAGATCATTGGCAAATGCTGCAGTCAGATGTGTATGAGCGCCTATTTTAATTCTCTGGATTTCAGGATCCTGCCTGATCTTGGAAAGCAAGGTCTCCATTACTAAGACAAAAAAAGCCGGTGATAATGGGCAACCTTGTCGCGTGCCATTTGAGATATGAAACGGTGGTGACAAGGTGCCATTAATTTTCACCCTCGCCGATGGTGTAGAATAGAGAGTAAAGACTGCATGGATGAACTGAGAAGAGAGGTCGAAGGCTGACAGAGTCGCCGCCATGTATTGCCAGCTGACTCTGTCAAAAGCCTTTTCTGCGTCTGTGCTCAGCAAAGCCATTGGGGTATGTGTGGTTTGGGCATGAGCTATTAATCGTAACAAGCGAACCGTGTTTTCTTTTCCCTGCCAACCTTTAACAAATCCTACTTGCTCCATGTTTATTACGGTGGGCAGGACTACCTGAATGTGTGGGGCTAGGATTTTAGCCCACCATTTAATATCAGTGTTGAGCAAGGATATTGAATAATATAAGTTTTTAAACCCAAAAAATGTTTTAGTGTCTCTATAGTCTGAGAGCCATAGCTTTTTTATTTTTTGACTGATTGTCTTAGAGTCTCATTTTTTGTGAGACAAGATGATGGTTTGATTGGTGATGGTCTATTTTGGGGGGCATATGCCTTTTTGATCACTTGGTGTTGCAATTTTTGTGATGCAAGGTGACAAAAAATTTCTTTTTTTAGCAGTTTTTATTTTATTTTTTACGGTGTTGAGCTAAGGTGTTAGGTCATGTGATATTTTTATAGAGCTTGTTGTTACGGATGCGGCGATACCAAATATGTATACTTTTTCAAATTTATTTCACTTTAACACAAAAATAGCATATTTGAAACATAAAAATTATGTTTTAGTGTCTCCTTGTTTTAAGAGCTATAGTTTCTTTATTTAAGCAATTTTTTTATGTAGGGGGTAATTTTATGTTGTTTCATTGGTAGCATTTTGTGGGACATACGCCTTTTTGATCGCTTGGTGTTGCACTTTTTTTAATGTAATGTGACAAAAAATTGCTTTTTTTAACACAGTTTTTTTTTGGGTGTTTATCAGATGGGATGGATCATGTGATATATTTATAGAGACGGTTGTTACGGACACGGTAATACCTAATATGTGTAGTTTTATTTTTTATTTTTTATTTTTTTTTCTCTGATAAATGAGCAGATATAGGAAAAGGCAATTTATTTTATTTTTAATTTACATTTTTATTTATTTATTTTTACTTTTTTTACTTTCACACTCTTTTTTAAAGTCCCACTTGGATCTTGAAGATCCAGTGGGGCTGATGGCTGTACTATACTTTGCAATGTTCTTTTGACGCACATGAGTGTGGATGGCCAGATGGGTGCAATAGTCGTACTCACGATTCCTGAAGCTCCCTGGGCCGGCATGCAGTCACGGGAAGGGAGCGCTGGTTCTTCCCCTTGTTGTGATTCTGAGGTTCTCCTGCCTGACAGTTGAGGTGCCTTTGGTGTTGTTGTTTTATGGTACAAGGCAGGGTCCTGGTTGTCGTGATGCCAGCACCTTGCGGTGCAAATAAAGTGTGGTATAATGATGAGATCGGTGTTGGTATAACAAATCCACAGAAGTTTACTGAAGCCGGTCAGAAGTTGACCCACAAAAGTACTATTCACACGAAATGCAGTCTTCACAGTCAATTCAAGTAGTTCCCAAAGGTTGTATATGGAGGCTAGTTTCTCTCTCTCTCAACAGACTTGTAAATCTCTCCTTTTCCCAGACTAAATCGATGTACTTTCTCTATCATCAGATATATATAAGTATATGATATCCACAGTATCCTCAGAGGAATACAGTCTATGAACACTGGGCCCTCCTGTCCTTTGGTTATGGTGGGCAGCTTGTAGCTTACAATGTTTCCACCACATACAGAGGAGGCTGTAGATCACCTTCTTTGCCAAAGTCCACAATCCCTTTCTGTTGGCTAAACCTTATCTAGATCTTTCCCCTTCAGAGGTTTGGAACATAGGTTGCTTGTGGGCTATAGGGGAATAGAATCTCCCTACAGGAGCTACTCCTTTCTGCTCTGTGGTGTTCTCTTCTCAGCAGTAAGCCATTAACTCCAGAATTTTCCTCCTAGTGAGAAAGGGCGGAGCCAGCCCTGACTAGCCTCATGGGACCTCCCACTCCCTATAAAACCTTATCGGATTATGGTTGTATAGGGAGTGGGAGGAAATACAGTGATAGTAACACTTTCAATGCTATGCCCATGATGAGAACATCGTCCTATCACTTTACAAATCACTGGTCAGACCACACATGGAGTACTGTGTACAGTTCTGGGCTACAGTGAACAAGGCAAACATAGTAGAGCTGGAGAGTACAGAGGAGGGCAACTAAAGTAATAACTGGAATGGGGGATTACAGTACCCTGAAAGATTATCAACATTAGGGTTATTCACTTCAGAAAAAAGACGACTGAGGGGAGATCTAATTACTATGTATAAATATATCAGGGGTCAGAACAGAGATCTCTCCCATCATTTATTTATCTCCAGGACTGTAACTTTGACAAGGGGACATCCTCTGCGTCTAGAGGAAAGAAGGTTTGTACACAAACATAGAAGAGGATTCTTTACGGTAAGAGCAGTGAGACTATGGAACTCTCTGGCTGAGGAGGTGGTGATGGTGAGTTCACTAAAAGAGTTAAAGAGGGGCCTGGGCCAGGCTATAGCTACTACAGAGGGGTCGTTGATCCAGGGAGTTATTCTGAATGCCTGATTGGAGTGGGGAAGGAATTTTTTTTCCCTTAAGTGGGAAAAATTGGCTTCTTCCTCACAGTTTTTTTTTCCTTCCTCTGGATCAACTTGCAGGATAACAGGCCGAACTGGATAGACAAATGTCTTTTTTCAGACTTATTTACCATTTTACTATGTTAATGCACAAGTACGCTATTTCTACTTCATTTTTCTGCCATCACTATTCTGTTGAATCAGAAATGTAGTGATGACCTACTCTAAGGATGATCAAACCAGTTCTACTGTTTAGGGACTTCTCAAAAAGTTTGGATTCAGACAAACCCCAAAAAATGTGTGATTCATTTTGATAGAGAGAGAGAGAGATAATTTGCATATATTTTACCCAGAAATCCGGAGGAGCATCATCTAGCCTACAGTAGTCATCACAGATATCAATTGGTCTCCATAATAGAAATAGTACCTACCCAGAGGTTCCCAGCAAGGCCTTGCAACTACAAATGTTCTCATCTGCGTTTTTTCTGATTACGGGTTTTTGTTTTTTCTTAAAGAACTAGTTGCAAATGTGAGGCTGGCTTAGCTGTGCTATTTAGCTTTGCTACATAATCATGCTTAAAAGGCAGGAAATCATCTCTGCCAATCTGCTGTGTGAAAATAATGCAGTGGTCATATTGCTGCTATGTTCTCCCTACTGTTTATCTTCTTGTTGTACTGCAGCAAGTAGGCATAATTATAGCTCCTTCCTATTCACCTGAGGATACATCATCAGGGTCAATCGTATCCCAGGTTTTAGGAATGCGGAGTAGTGATGCGGCCTTATTAGTTTGGTGTGTGTCACCGTTCACCCACATGGATACTGTCGCGGCCTAGGGTTAGGCTCCGGAACAACAAAGGGGAGAGTGATAGTTGGTGGAGAATAATCCAAGTCCAGACTTTATAAAGTTCAACAGATTTACTTGCATCCAAACAACATTTGATCTTTCTCTTGGCTCCAGAAGGTTTTAAGGTAAACCTGAAGGCAAACTTGGATACCCAGCTTTCTCTTTCTCTGCTGTGCTAATCTCTGACTTTGGTCTGGTAGCTGGACTTTCTGGCAATTCTGTAACCTTTGAGCGGGGTGCCTTAGACTGTTGACCCCTCGTAATACTCGGTCTATAAACTGTAAGGAGTCATGGTACTCTATGAGCTGCTTCCCTTTGGAGACTCCGGCTGCAGGAGGGGGGGCAGTCCCTTCACTGTGCCATCT
This sequence comes from Bufo gargarizans, assembly GCF_014858855.1. Classification (NCBI taxonomy): domain Eukaryota; kingdom Metazoa; phylum Chordata; class Amphibia; order Anura; family Bufonidae; genus Bufo; species Bufo gargarizans. The sequence goes on along the minus strand of NC_058083.1, from coordinate 434,399,609 downwards.
CTTGTGTCTTTCTAGCTCCCCGTCAATTTATGCAACCCCTCTCTTTGTAGGAAGCAGGACTAACCCACTTCTGCCTGTGGGGGTGGGGGGTGGGAATGGAATGGTAAGTTCCATTCTAACTAAAGATTTGTCTATGCGAGATACACTGCCACCTGCGGGAAAACCAGACACAGTACATGAACATAACAGTTTCATAGCAATACTATTAAGGCACAGTGTCAGAGGACCTGAAATAAATACTATGCGCAAAGTTGGTTGTGTGTGTTTGCTGCAACCAAGTGACCCTTTGGTGAAAGTTGGTAGATGCCAACCTAACAAAAGCTGGAGTCAAGACTCTCATTTCTTACTCACCTGCTATAATGCTCGATGTATGGACTACTCAAACAACTATAATGGTCAATAAGGACTAAATTGTGGGGAAACGGGTTATGAATTGATTGTTCCTATACCGATCATCCATCTGACACGCTAGGCATATATAATGTTTTTGCTGTATTGTCCACCTCCTGCAAATAACAATTTTCAAAACCTTAGGCTACTTTCACACTTGCGTTTTTCTTTTCTGGCATAGAGTTCCGTCACAGGGGCTCTATACCGGAAAATAACTGATCAGTTTTATCCCCATGCATTCTGAATGGAGAGTAATCCATTCAGTTTGCATCAGGATGTCTTCAGTTCAGTCGTTTTGACTGATCAGGCAAAAGAGAAAATCGCAGCATGCTACGGTTTTATCTCCGGCGAAAAAAAACTGAAGACTTGCCTGAATGCCGGATCCGGCATTTTTTCCCATAGGAATGTATTAGTGCCGGATCCGGCATCCAGAATACTGGAATGTCGGATCCGTCCTTCCGGTCTGCCCATGCGCAGACTGAAAAAAAGGCGAAAAAAATAAATGCCGGATCCGTTTTGCCGGATGACACTGGAAAGATGGATCCGGCATTTCAATGCATTTTTTCGACTGATCAGGCATTTTTTCGACTGATCAGGATCCTGATCAGTCTTACTAATGCCATCAGTTAGCATACATTTTGCCTGATCCGGCAGGCAGTTCCGGCGACGGAACTGCTTGCCGGATCTCTCTGCCGCAAGTGTGAAAGTACCCTAAAGTGGCAAAAAGCCTGTCATATCTTAAAGACTATGATCGCAGGGACATAATTTTTCCTAGAGAAACAGCTTCTCATTTTTGCTTTTATAATCACATTCAGGATATTTCAAGTAGCTCACAAGGGACGAGTAGATCACTCCTGTAACCTTCACTTAGGCCTCATGCACATGACCATTGTGTGTTTTGCAGTCTGCAAATTGCGGATCCGCAAAACACATATGGCGTCCGTGTGCGTTCCGCAATTTGCGGAACTGTGCGGACAGCCACTAATATAACTGCCTATTCTTGTCCGCAAAACCGACAAGAATAGGACAAGTTTTTTTTTTTTTTTTGCGGACCACGGAACAGAGCAACACGGAGTGCTGTCCGCATCTTTTACGGCCCCATTGAAGTGAATGTGTCCGCAACCAAGCCGCAAATACTGCGGCTCGGATGCAGACCAAAACAACGGTCGTGTGCATGAGGCCTTAGCTGTATCCCGTTTAGCTATATTCTTTGCATCTTCTCAGGGAGCATAAAATACAAAATTTTGAATCTATTTATGAGAAAATTGGCCTAACTCTGAAGGAATCTGTGAAAATACTGTCATTACCAACAAAAGGCTGAAATGAATGTAAGGAAATGGAAAGTCAAGAACAGTCAATGACAGTCTTTAGCTCTGCTTCTAAACTCTTCTTTTGTAGCCTTTGCTAAAATGTTATTTAGCGCTTATCTTAGTTTTACTTCTCGTTCATTTGGATTACTTTTATAAAGGTGAAAATTCATGTGATGAGATCATTATAACTAGCGATGAGCAAATCACACCGAAGTCGAATTTCCTCACGCTTCGTGGTAACGAATCACATTTTTTCCTAAAATGGCTGCTGCATGTGTATAGACATGGAGAAAGGAACTCTGGGAAGGCTGGATCACCCATAATGCCATGCATGCAGCCAATTAGCAGTCAGCCCTGTGATGTCACAGCCTTATAAATAGCCTCAGCTTGAGGCGCATGCGCGAGGCTTACGGAGCAGACATGTCTCTGTGAGCTCCGCTCCGACCGCTGGCATTTACCCGTCATTAGCGACGTTCATTCGTCTCCACAAGCCCTGAGTGAACATGCAAGGGTTGCAGAAGACCTGCCGAGGCAAGAGGGGACCGAAAATACCGGGAACTCCGGCTGCATCACAAACCATACCGGAAATTTTCCAGACCACGAGGCAATCCATCATGGCCGACGGCGCAGCTTCCCCGGCGAGTCCAGCGTCTTCAATTGAAAACGAAGCACCTGTGGATGCGGGCTCCTTACAAGTGGGTCAGGCGGACCTCTATGCTAACATTGCTGTGCTATTTAAAACTGAACTGTCTCAGGCGGTTGCCGAATTTTCCCGCCAGATTGGTGACCTGGGCAATAGGGTCTCGGACCTAGAGTCCAGAACAGACGAGCTGGCAGACGCCATGGGCTCCGACAGGAGAGACATTGATGCACACTCGCTCTAGCTACAAGCTCTTGAAGCGAAGATAGAAGATCTGGAAAACAGGTCTAGGAGAGGGAACTTACGCATCAGGGGCTTACCGGAGTCCTTCCAGGACCTATCGAGCACGGTAGGAGCACTATTCTCGGCCCTACTCCCTCAGTCTCAGCCGAACCAACTGCGTATGGATCGGATCCATAGAGCCCTGGGGAAGCCGCGTACTCCCGATACACCTCGGGACGTTGTTTTAAAATTGCACTATCCAGAGGTGAGGGACATGATCTTGACTGCAACGCGCAATATGGCGGCTTTACCTGACCTCCCGCCAGAGGTCCACATCTACGCGGACCTAGCCCCCACAACGCTCCGAAAGCGCAGAGAGATGAGGCCGGTTACACAGGCACTACAACAAGCGCAAATACGCTACAGGTGGGGGTTCCCGTTTGCCCTATCTTTTCAGCTTAATTCGCGTATGCACACGATTCACACCCCGGATGAGGGGATTGAGAAGCTTCGTCAAGCCGGATTAAAGGTGGACGCTCTGGACAGATCAACGGTGCCCCCGAAACCGCAGCGCCCAGCCAGAGTCTGGACTCAGGTGCCCACCAGTGCCAAGTCGCCGGCCCATTGAAGGTGTAGTTATGTCTCCTGTGTCGGCAGGGCCACTTGCTGCATTTTTTGTATGTCTCGATGCTGAGATGTACCGCTCTTAACCCATTGCTTGAATAAGACTCAGGACATATGCTTGGGTCCCAGCGATTCGGATGTTCATGCTGACCTCCGACACTGAGCCTTATCGTGTGGAGTTAGGGATGGATATTGTTCCCCTGACATTCGCAGTAGGCTCACGAGTTATTGCAGGCCACATTAGGCCAAGCCATTTTTGTTGCTTTACAATACTGTTATATATGTTTTTGTTGTTCAGTTTTAAAGTACACTTGGAGATTCTATATCATATATCTGATGGCCTACTACAGCATAGGCGACCAGCTATGTTGAGCTACTCTATATATTGTTGGGATAATGCGTAAACTATTGTCACATAATGCTCGAGGCTTAAACTCCCCAGGTAAACGTAAAATGGCTCTCTCAATATACCATAGACATAAACCTGATGTCATATGTATACAAGAGACACATTTTACCCCTTCTTCGCATCCCAAATACTTTCACCCTCAATACTCAAGATTTTTCTCCTCCACTTTCTGTACCAAAAGTAGGGGAGTGATTACCTTGCTGCATAATTCATTTCCGTTCCAGGTTACTGACCAGTTTATAGACCAGGAGGGACGATATGTTATTCTGTTAGGAGAATATAAAGGGAAAGCTATGTGTTTAATTAATGTATATGCTCCTACTGAGGATCCAATTGCTTTCTTTGGCCACATGCACCAGCTAATAGAAGCACTACGATATGATGAGATAATCTGGGCAGGGGATTTTAATTTTGTAATGAACCCTTCAATGGACCGATCCTCCCAGCTTAGAACCCCACGATCAGCTGCGTTGGGCCGCCAGATTACGAATGTCATGATGTCTCTTACATTAGCAGATTCCTGGAGGGAATATAATGGTACTCAGAGAGGATATACTTACTATTCTCCCGCCCATCATCTTTATACACGCATCGACATGATTCTGATTTCCTCCTCCCTCTTGCCACAGTTGGCTTACTGCAGGCACCAGGTGATGTCGTGGTCAGATCATGATATGGTTGTAGCAGATGTCACCCCATCTACCCCTACCAGCAGATTGTTTACGTGGAGACTTAATGAGTCACTATTGACCAGACCTGCTATAAGGGATAGGATCCAAGATGAGTTGAGACAATTCTTTTTAGACAATTCTGACCCCGACATGGACCCTGTAATAACATGGCTTTCCCACAAGGCCTTTATAAGGGGCCAATTCATTAAGGAGGCTTCGCGTTTGAAAAAGGAAAGGCAAGCGACTGTTATGGAACCATGAACCAGACGTACAACAAGAGATGAGTGGAAATAAGAAGGCTTTATTGAAAATAAAGCTGTAAGGCAAAAGTCCAAACGGATGGCTAAACCGAAGCAGGGTCTTGTGAAACCAGAGATCAGGAACCAGAAGGGTAGTCAGACGAAGCCAGGATCAGGAATCAGCAGGGTAGTCAGACGAAGCCAGGATCAGGAACCAGAAGCAGCAGCAGTCTTAGAAGCATGTGAGCACAGGAGGACCAAGCAGGGAACTGAAGCCACAGACCTCCTATATATATGAGCTAGGCATCCAGCTCCTCCCAGTGGGAAGGAGGAGCCGCAGGGTGGGAGGCTACAAGAAACCCAGAAACCAAGATGGCCGCCAGCACATGTCAAACGAAGGAGAACAGCAAGGAGGTAAGACCATGACAGCGACGTTGTTGAGTCTTGAATCCAAGCTTAGCAGATTGGTAAGAGCACACCAGAGAGTGCCCTCGTTATATTTAATTAGAGCAATTAAAAGTACCAAGCTCCAAATAAACATGATCCTCACGGATCGAACGGAGAAGGCACTAAGATGGACTGAATCCTACTACTATAGGTTCGCCAACAAACCTGACAAAATGCTGGCCCGCCAACTTAAGGCTAAGCAAACCATTAATCAGGTATTTCAGATTCGGTCAAAGGCAGGCCAAATATCCTCCAACCCCGAGACCATCTATCAGACCTTCCATGCATTTTACCAAAAATTGTATGCTAAACCTAGCGGTACCCAGAACCAGAACCTTAGTGACTTCTTAGCTTCTGTTGGTTTACCACGGGTCTCTCCAGAGGCGGTGGGAAACCTAAACAGACCGGTAGTTAATGAGGAAGTAGAATTCTCCATCAAATTTTTGAAATTAGGCAAAGCCCCAGGACCGGATGGGCTATCTGCCCTTTATTATAAAAAATTCACTCCCATCCTAACGCTGCATATCACCAAATATTGCAACCATGTAATGCAAGGTAATACTCCGCACCCTGATTTTTTGGCTGCTAACATAACGGTAATCCCAAAACCCAAAAAAGATCACTTATCTCCCTCCAACTATAGACCAATTTCCTTGCTGAACTTGGACACTAAGATTCTCACGTCTATACTTGCTCGTAGACTCAATTGTTTACTCCCGAATCTTATTGGTGGAGATCAGGTAGGGTTTATCCCAGGTAGGGAAGCCCCCGATAATATTCGTAAAATCCTCAACCTGATTCAAGTAGCAAACAAAGGTAATACACCATTAGCTGTTCTGGCCCTTGATATAGAGAAGGCCTTTGATTCTGTCACGTGGGATTACTTGCACTCAGTTCTCCAGTCTATGGGTATTGTGGGCCCATTTGTACAAGCGGTTAGGGCTTTATATTCGAATCCAGTAGCATATCTTAAACTCCCGTCCCTAAATCCTGCCCCGATCCAGATTCTTAGAGGTACACGCCAGGGGTGTCCCTTGTCTCCAGCACTTTTTGCCCTGGCTATGGAACCCCTAGCCATCTCTATTAGAGAGGACCAGAATGTGATGGGTGTTAAGGTTGGAGATAAGGAATATAAACTGAGCCTATTCGCCTATGACCTCCTCCTTTCTGTAACTAACCCCCTTGTCTCCCTACCAAACCTACTACGAATTTTAGACAACTTCTCTAGGGCCTCCGGACTCCGGATAAATCATCAAAAATCCGAACTTATGTTATGCAATACACCGTACCCCCTAAAATCAACTCTCTTAAAAAACTTTCAATTCCACTACCAACCGAGCCATATACCATATTTAGGCACAATTGTCCCCACTCTTCCGCACCTGATGTATAAAATGAACTATATCCCTATGTACCGGGCTATTAGAGCAGACCTTAAGACTTGGAGCACATTGCCGATATCCTGGATAGGCAGGATACATATAGTTCGGATGGTGGTTTTACCCAGGCTTTTATATTTATTCCGGACAATACCGTTACCGGTCCCGGGTGGGGATCTCCACGACTTACAGAGAGATGTGCTGAAATTCATATGGGGTAACAAGCGTGCCCGTATAGCTCGGGCTACAATGTGTCGACATAAAACACAGGGAAGCCTTTCAGTTCCTGATTTTTTAAAATACTACAAAGCCGCTAGATTGGCCCAGCTTTTTCTGACACATACAAAACCTGAAACTCACCCAATATGGGTCTCGATGGAACAGTCGCTCTTCTCTCCTTGGTCGTGGAGAGCTCTACTCTGGTCTACACTTCCTATTCCGAAGAAGGTTCGCTCTGACTCGCCATTATCGTATCAAGCCCTCCTATTATGGAGATCAGTCAGATTTAAGTATTCGTTGCAATCTAAACTTTCTCCACTTTTACACCTGATTGGTAATCCTGCCTTTCCCCCAGGACTGAAGTCCTCTAATTTTAAGTGGTGGACTGATAATAAATGCACAAGTCTACACAGATTCTTGGTCAGGGGAAGACTGATTGCCCTGAATGATTTTAGAGACAAATTTGGCCTCCCTGGTAGTGAATTATTCAGGGCTAATCAGGTCTTTTCATTTCTTCACTCACTACAGATTGCTGACCAGGTTTTAGATTTTACCCCCTTTGAGCGATTTGTGAACTTCTCTCTGTATAGGCAGGGATTATTATCTAGACTATACAGCATGCTGGACCTCCCACCTGAAGGAGTTCGGCTCCCATATATGTCAGAATGGGATAGAGATACACAGTTAGACTGTTCATTGTCCAAATGGTTCTCTCGCTCCCAGACGCTGACAAAGACTTCTTGGCAGACCACATTAGCGGAGACCTCTGTGAAGATTCTCCATAGAACCCATCTAGTTCCTTATCGATTACACCGTATATATCCGGATGTGTCGCCACTCTGCTTTAGAGGGTGCACCGAGGATGGTACAGTATACCACATTTGGTGGACATGTCCACTTGTTCAGCAATTCTGGTCTAAAATTGGTAGACTACTCACTACAATTTTGGGATGCCCTTACCAAATTACATCCACCTCCTGCCTCCTAGGAGACAAACCTTCTGAACTCCCCTTCGCTAAATTGAAACTATTGCAATACATCCTAATGGCTGCCAGAATTCATGTAGCGTTTAAATGGAAGTCGAGTACGTTAAGCTTCCAGGCAGTCTTAGACAGAGTCAATAGGATCTTACTCTATGAAAGACTCTCAGCAATTAGGGCGGATTCTTTCAAAGCTTTTGAGAAGTTGTGGGAGCCTTGGATTACCTCGGCCTACTCCGCCAATGTGCAACGTAGTCTAACATTGTGATATTTCATGTATCTCTACAGAACTATCTTGAAACAGAATTATGCCATATGTCTACCTGTGTGTTTTATTAGGTTATTGCCTCTTATATCTCAAGCTGCTGATTGCCGCTAGATTCTCCACTGATGTACGTTTTTGTTTTTGTTGTACTATTTCTGTACTTAATGTATGACCATGATACATCTGTTAGTATATGAATGATTGCTACCCAAAATGCTTATATGATGACGAATATATATTCAATAAAGCATTTGAAACATAAATAGCCTCAGCCATCTTGGATTCTGCCATTTACCAGTGTACTTAGTGCAGGGAGAGACGTCAGCAGGCGCTAGGGACAGTGCTATAAAAAACTTAATTGTGCTAAAAAAACAATTTGCAAGTGCAGGGAAAGATTATTCAAGTTGTAAAGAAAGGATAGGGAGGAATCATTCCACAGCATTTATGTAGAACAGGGTTCAGTAGGGGAGGTTACAGCCTGGGTAATTGGAACAATCCTATTACACCTTGCTGCACTGACTGGACACCCAAATTGATAAAAAAAAAAATTGCTGCACAACATTTCACATACAAACAATAGAGATGAGAAATGGGGATCATTCTAAATTAATGTGGTATTATACCTACTATAAATGGAAAAATAGAAGCACTTTGCGCACATTTTTGATCAAACGTGTGTCGGGCCCATCTACCAGGCGTCAAGGTGGCTTCCGCAGACTAGTACCTAACACTAATATACCGCCTCTCTTGGACTTACCTAAGGCCTCTTTCAGACGGGCGTTGCGGGAAAAGGTGCGGGTGCGTTGCGGGAACATGTGCAATTCTTCCGCATAAGTGCAAAACATTGTAATGTGTTTTGCACGCGCGTGAGAAAAATCGGCATGCTTGGGATCGGTGTTCTGTAGATTGTATTATTTTCCCTTATAACATGGTTATAAGGGAAAATAATAACATTCTGAATAGAGAATGCATAGTACAATAGCGCTGGAGGGGTTAAAAATAAAATAAAACATAATTAAACTCACCTTAATCCACTTGCTCGCGCAGCCCGGCTTCCCTTCTGTCTTCTTTTTTGCTGTGTGCCCGAAAAGGACCTGTGGTGACGTCACTCTGGTCATCACATGGGCCATCACATGATCCATCACTATGGTAAAAGATCATGTGACGGACCATGTGATGACCGGAGTGACGTCACCACAGGTCCTTTTCCTGCACACAGCAAAAAAGAAGACAGAAGAGAAGTCGGGCTGCGCGATCAGGTGGATTAAGGTGAGTTTAATTTTTTTATTATTTTTTTAACCCCTCCAGCGCTATTGTAGTATGCATTCTGTATTCAGAATGCTATTATTTTCCCTTATAACCATGTTATAAGGGAAAATAATAATGATCGGGTCTCCATCCCGATCGTCTCCTAGCAACTGTGCGTGAAAATCACACCGCATCCGCACTTGCTTGCGGATGCTTGCGATTTTCACGCAGCTTTATTCATTTCTATGGGGCCTGTGTTACGTGAAAAACGCACAAAGAGAAGCATGCTGCGATTTTCACGCAACGCACAAGTGATGCGTGAAAATCACCGCTCGTGTGCACAGCCCCATAGAAATGAATAAGTCAGTGCGGGTGCAATGCGTTCAACTCACGCACCACATCCGCGCGGAATACTCGCCCGTGTGAAAGGGGCCTAAGCCTACAATTTCAGGGCAGTGTAGGAACCAGTTACATTTATACTCTGCTCAAAAGCCCCAGACAGATGGGCGTTGCCCAAATTGCCATTATACAGCTCTGTAATTCCAGCAAACCGTTCTTGTTATTGGGATGCAAGTGCTGTTTGATACAGTCATTAACAGGGTTTATTACAAGAAAATATTTCCATGTCTTATTTGCCCTTGTGCGGTGCAGGTATGTGCTTTAAAGCATTTTTTGGCTTGTATTATTTATTTTAAAAAAAGCCTTATTAGCTGTTGTGTGGTGAAGTGAGAAAATTGCAGCCCTTTTTGTCGTGTATTAGTGGCAAAAGAAAAATATATTTACCGTTCAGCAGTGCAGTTATAAGTTGTAAAGCCCTTTTTGCCATGTATTAGTGGCACCCAAAAAATATATTTGGCGTTCAATGGTGCAGTTATTTGTTGTAAAGCCCTTTTTGCCGTGTACAGTATTAGTGGTAAAAGAAAAATATATTTGCCGTTCAGCGGTGCAGTTACATGTTCTAAAGCCCTTTGTTGTGTATTAGTTGCAAAAGAAACATATATTTGCCGTTCAGCGGTGCAGTTTTATGCTCTAAAGCCTTCTGTGACATGTATAAGTGGAAAAACATAAGGGCCTATTTGCCATTCAGCGATGCAGTTATTTGTTCTAAAGCCTTTTGTGGCATGTATAGGTGGAAAGAATAAGGGCCTATTTGCCGTTCAGTGGTGCAGTTATATGTTTTAAAGCCTTTTGTGGCGTGTATTAGTGGCAAAAAACAAATATATTTGCCATTGAGCGGTGAAGTTCCATTGTACTACAGCCATTTACAGGGTGTATTAATAAGATAGATACGTACGTCCAATTGGCCGTTCTGTGGTGAATTGTGATTGCTGTATTTATTTTTGGGGGGTGTATTAATAGGAGAAAGAATACAGGAAAATTGATGGGTGATTGTAGACCTCCTTTTGCTGTACAGACCGAATTTACGTTGATTGGTCATTCAGTGGTGAAATTTTTTGTGAAACAGCCTTTTTTGGGAAAATTGATGGGTGATTGTAGACCTTCTTTTGCTGTACAGACCGAATTATGTCGATTAGCCATTCAGTGGTGAAATTTTTTTGTGAAACAGCCTTTTTGGGGTAAATTGATGGGTGATTGTAGACCTTCTTTTACTGTACAGACCGAATTACGTTGATTAGCCATTCATTGATGAAATTGTTTTGTGAAACAGCCTTTATGTGGAAAATTGATGGGTGATTGCAGACTTTGTTCTGTATTAACTTAATGATGTCGATTAGCCATTCAGTGGTGAAATTTGTTTGTGATACAGTCTATTTTGGAGAAATTGGTCAGTAGCTGTAAATATGGCAAAGGACAATATATGTCCTTCAGGTCCCACTGGGCAAATGTTGTTTCTGCCCAGCCAGACCAGCAACTTGGCCAGGTGATGCTGCTTCCGCCTCCACGTTTTCACACCGTTGGTCCTGCAATAATGTCCGCCTCTACATCCTCATCCTCCACCGTGTCCTTAGCCTTCACTGCAGGGACAATTCCCAGTGCTCCTCCAGCATACCACATGTGCAGGGCACAGCAGTGTCACGCTGTTCTACACCTCATTTGCCTGGGTGAAGGTAGTCACACAGGGGAGAAACAGCTCCTTCATCAAGAAATCAAATCCTGGCTTTCTCCGAGACAACTCAATATTGGAACCATGGTGACTGACAATGGCGCTGCATCAAGGAGGGCTGAGCCATGCGCCCTGCATGGCACACGTGTTCAATCTGGTTGTCAAGAGGTTCCTGAAGTCTTCCAACCATCTGCAAGGTGGCCAGGAAACTTTGCATGCACTTCAGCCACTCGTGCACCGCAAAGCACACCCTCCTTGAGCTGCAGCGACAGAATAGAATCCCCCAACATAGGCTGATATGCAATGTTTCCACCAATTGGAAGTACACCCTCCATATGTTGGACCAACTATATGAACAGAGAAAGACCATAAAAGATTTCTTGATGATCCAAGCGGACAGGAGTACTCCCCTATGTAACTTCGATGTCAGCCAGTAGCAGGTCATGCGTGACACCTGCTGTTTGCTCAGGCCATTTGAGGAGGCCATGTTATTTGTCAGTCGCCAGGACTACAGGAAGAACAATGTCATTTCACTGCTTCATTTCCTGGGACAGATGCTGGCAAATCTGGCTGGTCAGGAGACTGGAGATGTGGCGCCTAGATCTCACGGCAACATGAGCCCCGTGGGGGCTGAACTGGAGAAGGATGACATTAGAGCACAAGCAATGTGTAGCGAAATGGGTGGTTTTTACACACAGGTGACAGGAGCAGGAGCAGCCAGAGGAGGAGGAGCAGGAGCAGCCAGAGGAGGTACAGGGCTATAAGCAAAATGAGTCAGAGGACCCGGACACACCGTGGCAGTATGCGGTGAAGATGGAGGCAGGGAGTCCCTCCAAGTCACTTGCAAAAATGGCCCAATGCATGCTTACTTGCTTGCGTAGTGACAGCCAAATTGTCACCATTCGGCAGAGGGTTGACTTCTGACTCTGCACCTTGTTGGACCCTCACTACCGGTCCAAAATGGGGGCCTTTTTTACACCCGCTGAGAGGGAGGACAAACTGAACTACTATGTAGTCAGTTGAAACACAGAGAAAGAATGCACCAAACAGATATAACACTGACTATACTGGCAAGACACAAATGAAGGTATTGAAAGCTGAGACTTTCGCCAATATATACCAGTGATGGATATATCGGAGCCCATCATGCACCACGTCACGGCTCTCAGCTGGTATATATTGGCGAAAGTCTCAGCTTTCAATACCTTCATTTGTGTCTTGCCAGTATAGTCAGTGTTATATCTGTTTGGTGCATTCTTTCTCTGTGTTTCATATGATTGCTACATTCTGTGTAGTTTGCTCTTGTGGTGCATGTGGACCGCGTCGACGTCCTCCATTGTATGCATATTTTGCTGGGGTTAGTCGATTACCGCGGTCCACATGCGGTCGGGTTGCTCCCCCTAATTGAGGACACGCCACTGTGTCAGGGGTTGAGCAGCTCCTCCAAAACTGCCACTAATAAAAAAATTTTTTTGTTTTTTGGTTTCTGCTTTGCTAGATTTGAGTGTGTCTGCCTTTACCTGGCATTTAAACACTCCTTTGCACCTGGTAACCTCCATCACATGGTCTGGTGTGGGTGTGGCTTGCAGCCTGGCTTCATTCACATCGCACAACCACAGCATTCATGCTGGGCGTTTGTGGGAAGCTTTGCTGCGAGCTGAACTATATCACCCCCAGACCGTGTTCACACCATAGTTAGAGCAGCGGTTAGGACCCCTTGCCATGCTGAGAGCCGTGACGTGGTGCATGATGGGCTCCGATATATCCATCACTGGTATATATTGGCGAAAGTCTCAGCTTTCAATACCTTCATTTTTGGGGTAAATTGATGGGTGATTGTAGACCTTCTTTTACTGTACAGACCGAATTACGTTGATTAGCCATTCATTGATGAAATTGTTTTGTGAAACAGCCTTTATGTGGAAAATTGATGGGTGATTGCAGACTTTGTTCTGTATTAACTTAATGATGTCGATTAGCCATTCAGTGGTGAAATTTGTTTGTGATACAGTCTATTTTGGAGAAATTGGTCAGTAGCTGTAAATATGGCAAAGGACAATATATGTCCTTCAGGTCCCACTGGGCAAATGTTGTTTCTGCCCAGCCAGACCAGCAACTTGGCCAGGTGATGCTGCTTCCGCCTCCACGTTTTCACACCGTTGGTCCTGCAATAATGTCCGCCTCTACATCCTCATCCTCCACCGTGTCCTTAGCCTTCACTGCAGGGACAATTCCCAGTGCTCCTCCAGCATACCACATGTGCAGGGCACAGCAGTGTCACGCTGTTCTACACCTCATTTGCCTGGGTGAAGGTAGTCACACAGGGGAGAAACAGCTCCTTCATCAAGAAATCAAATCCTGGCTTTCTCCGAGACAACTCAATATTGGAACCATGGTGACTGACAATGGCGCTGCATCAAGGAGGGCTGAGCCATGCGCCCTGCATGGCACACGTGTTCAATCTGGTTGTCAAGAGGTTCCTGAAGTCTTCCAACCATCTGCAAGGTGGCCAGGAAACTTTGCATGCACTTCAGCCACTCGTGCACCGCAAAGCACACCCTCCTTGAGCTGCAGCGACAGAATAGAATCCCCCAACATAGGCTGATATGCAATGTTTCCACCAATTGGAAGTACACCCTCCATATGTTGGACCAACTATATGAACAGAGAAAGACCATAAAAGATTTCTTGATGATCCAAGCGGACAGGAGTACTCCCCTATGTAACTTCGATGTCAGCCAGTAGCAGGTCATGCGTGACACCTGCTGTTTGCTCAGGCCATTTGAGGAGGCCATGTTATTTGTCAGTCGCCAGGACTACAGGAAGAACAATGTCATTTCACTGCTTCATTTCCTGGGACAGATGCTGGCAAATCTGGCTGGTCAGGAGACTGGAGATGTGGCGCCTAGATCTCACGGCAACATGAGCCCCGTGGGGGCTGAACTGGAGAAGGATGACATTAGAGCACAAGCAATGTGTAGCGAAATGGGTGGTTTTTACACACAGGTGACAGGAGCAGGAGCAGCCAGAGGAGGAGGAGCAGGAGCAGCCAGAGGAGGTACAGGGCTATAAGCAAAATGAGTCAGAGGACCCGGACACACCGTGGCAGTATGCGGTGAAGATGGAGGCAGGGAGTCCCTCCAAGTCACTTGCAAAAATGGCCCAATGCATGCTTACTTGCTTGCGTAGTGACAGCCAAATTGTCACCATTCGGCAGAGGGTTGACTTCTGACTCTGCACCTTGTTGGACCCTCACTACCGGTCCAAAATGGGGGCCTTTTTTACACCCGCTGAGAGGGAGGACAAACTGAACTACTATGTAGTCAGTTGAAACACAGAGAAAGAATGCACCAAACAGATATAACACTGACTATACTGGCAAGACACAAATGAAGGTATTGAAAGCTGAGACTTTCGCCAATATATACCAGTGATGGATATATCCGAGCCCATCATGCACCATGTCACGGCTCTCAGCTGGTATATATTGGCGAAAGTCTCAGCTTTTAATACCTTCATTTGTGTCTTGCCAGTATAGTCAGTGTTATATCTGTTTGGTGCATTCTTTCTCTGTGTTTCATATGATTGCTACATTCTGTGTAGTTTGCTCTTGTGGTGCATGTGGACCGCGTCGACGTCCTCCATTGTATGCATATTTTGCTGGGGTTAGTCGATTACCGTGGTCCACATGCGGTCGGGTTGCTCCCCCTAATTGAGGACACGCCACTGTGTCAGGGGTTGAGCAGCTCCTCCAAAACTGCCACTAATAAAAAAATTTTTTTGTTTTTTGGTTTCTGCTTTGCTAGATTTGAGTGTGTCTGCCTTTACCTGGCATTTAAACACTCCTTTGCACCTGGTAACCTCCATCACATGGTCTGGTGTGGGTGTGGCTTGCAGCCTGGCTTCATTCACATTGCACAACCGCAGCATTCATGCTGGGCGTTTGTGGGAAGCTTTGCTGCGAGCTGAACTATATCACCCCCAGACCGTGTTCACACCATAGTTAGAGCAGCGGTTAGGACCCCTTGCCATGCTGAGAGCCGTGACGTGGTGCATGATGGGCTCCGATATATCCATCACTGGTATATATTGGCGAAAGTCTCAGCTTTCAATACCTTCATTTGTGTCTTGCCAGTATAGTCAGTGTTATATCTGTTTGGTGCATTCTTTCTCTGTGTTTCATATGATTGCTACATTCTGTGTAGTTTGCTCTTGTGGTGCATGTGGACCGCGTCGACGTCCTCCATTGTATGCATATTTTGCTGGGGTTAGTCGATTACCGCGGTCCACATGCGGTCGGGTTGCTCCCCCTAATTGAGGACACGCCACTGTGTCAGGGGTTGAGCAGCTCCTCCAAAACTGCCACTAATAAAAAAAAATTTTTGTTTTTTGGTTTCTGCTATGTAGTCAGTTGTCCTCTGCCTATCTGCACAATTGTCCATCCTCTTGCAGGTCTGACCAGGAGGGCCCTCTGCGCTCATGTTCCTGAGAGCCATGGCTGCTGTGGCAGGGTGGGGGGGTAGGAGCTATTCCAGCTCCATCAGCAGCAACTTGAGTCTAGAGTCACTGATGAGCAGCTTTCGTCACCCGCATAGTGAAGAAAGTACTCCGCAGCAGCAGCTAGACCTGGAGCAGGACCTGAACCAACAGGTGGTAGCATAGTTGGACAGCACCCTGCCACCCCACATTGAAGATCCACTGGACTACTGGGCAGCTAAACTGGATTTGTGGCCGCAACTAGTAGAGTTTGCCCCGGAAAATCTGTCCTGCCTGGCCAGTTGTGTGGCATCAGAGCAAGTGGAGAGAAAATATGGAGAGACTGAACTTTGTCAAGATGAATCAGGCGTGGATCAGCCAGGATTTCCACCCACCAATGCCTGATGCATCAGACTAGATCATCCATGGTGCCACACCAACACTTTGACAAAAGAGACCAGTTTCTTCTGGCTACTATTCTGATGCTGCCACCCGCCTGATGCCACACATCTGATGCCAAGTGCTCCTTCTTTCACCCACCGTCTTCCGCTGGTACTGGTATTGCCACTCACCTCCCCACTCTGTCACCTTGCCACTCTGTGTCCTCCTGATGCTGCTGCCGCCTCCACTCAGTGGCCTCCTGATGCTGCTGCTGCCACCTCCACAATGTCATTGTGCAACTCTGTGGCCTCCTCATGCTGCTTTAACCTCACCACTATGTCATAGGACCACTCTGTGGACTTCTCATGCTGTTCCCACCCTCCCAATTCATGACTGGGCCACTATTTTGCCTTTCGGCCTGGCTGACATCATCATTTATTTGACTCTTCTTCTGATCTGTCAGAAGGAAGGAAAAATGAGACGCACAATCAATGCTGTCTGTATAGCAGCTGTAAGGCCTGTATGGTCCCATCAGAATTGGGTTGTGATTTGGTAGCCAAAAGCAGGAGTGGGTACAAAAAACAGAAGACATGCAAATATTCCATTCACGTGTCAACTCTCTTTTGAACCCACTCCTGTTTTTTTGGGCATTAGCAATACTGATGGATAACTGACCAAATGTTGGCCGAGTAAAAGGTTTTTAATAGAAAAGGTTCTGTAGACATCTATGTGGAATCAGCTGACGACGGTGCAAAAATAGCGTGCTTCTTCTTGGAGCTAACATCTACCTGTAAGGCTTATACTTGAGTTATTTGGTCAGTTTTTGCCCCGTGACTGCCCAAATAAGTGAAGTGTGCAGTGATTCTAAGAGCGACGCCTGTCATCTGCATGTCACACTGACAGTATTATTTTACTATCACAGCAGACTCCCTATGCGTGTTACTCCAAGGCACAGTGTTCTACACTAGTGATAATCGAGCATGCTCGGCCGAACACCTGTTCGGTTCGAGCATCTCGATACTCTGCACACGGCGGTACTCAGCCGAGTACCGCATGTGCTCGAGCACAATGCTCAAGTCTCCTCCCTGCACCTTTCTTGCCTGCTACGCAGCCAATAAACATGCAGGGAGGTACTGGCACACACTGTAATGCTGTAGCCATGTTGGCCGGAATGCATCATCGGGTGCTATAAAGCCAGCCGTCCCTCTTAATAATGGCCCTAGTTCCGAAAACCAATAAAATAGAACCGGAGTCCTATTCCATTATTCCTAGCTGAAGTATTCAGGCAACACGGCCTGCTTTGAACACTGTAAATTGTTTCAATGGTCAGCTAAGCAGCAGGCCCTCTCCCATAATTTTTTAAATGGTCAGCTCAGCAGCAGGCCCTCAACCATAATTTTTTAGAGGGTCAGCTCAGCAGCAGGCCCTCACATATAATTTTTTTAGAGGGTCAGATCATATGCAGACCCTCGCATGTACAAACCGGATTCCAAAAAAGTTGGGACACTATACAAATCGTGAATAAAAACTGAATGCAATGATGTGGAGGTGCTAACTTCTAATATTTTATTCAGAATAGAACATAAATCACGGAACAAAAGTTTAAACTGAGAAAATGTACCATTTCAAGGGAAAAATATGTTGAATTAGAATTTCATGATGTCAACAAATCCCCAAAAAGTTGGGACAAGGCTATTTTCACCACTGTGTGGCATCTCCCCTTCTTCTTACAACACTCAACAGACGTCTGGGGACCGAGGAGACCAGTTTCTCAAGTTTAGAAATAGGAATGCTCTCCCATTCTTGTCTAATTCAGGCCTCTAACTGTTCAATCGTCTTGGGCCTTCTTTGTTGCACCTTCCTCTTTATGATGCGCCAAATGTTCTCTATAGGTGAAAGATCTGGACTGCAGACTGGCCATTTCAGTACCCGGATCCTTCTCCTACGCAGCCATGATGTTGTGATTGATGCAGAATGTGGTCTGGCATTATCTTGTTGAAAAATGCAGGGTCTTCGCTGAAAGAGATGACGTCTGGATGGGAGCATATGTTGTTCTAGAACCTGAATATATTTTTCTGCATTGATGGTGCCTTTTCAGACATGCAAGCTACCCATGCCACACGCACTCATGCAACCCCATACCATCAGAGATGCAGGCTTCTGAACTGAGCGTTGATAACAACTTGGGTTGTCCTTGTCCTCTTTGGTACGGATGACATGGCGTCCCAGATTCCCAAAAAGAACTTCGAATCGTGACTCGTCTTCCATTTTGCCACACTCCATTTTAAATGATCCCTGGCCCAGTGAAAACGCCTGAGCTTGTGGATCTTGCTTAGAAATGGCTTCTTCTTTGCACTGTAGAGTTTCAGCTGGCAATGGCGGATGGCACGGTGGATTGTTCTCACTGACAATGGTTTCTGCAAGTATTCCTGAGCCCATTCTGTGATTTCCTTTACAGTAGCATTCCTGTTTTTGGTGCATTGTCGTTTAAGGGCCCGGAGATCATGGGCATCCAGTATGGTTTTACGGCCTTGACCCTTACGCACAGAGATTGTTCCAGATTCTCTGAATCTTCGGATGATGTTATGCACAGTTGACGATGATAGATGCAAAGTCTTTGCAATTTTTCGCTGGGTAACACCTTTCTGATATTGCTCCACTATCTTTCTGTGCAACATTGTGGGAATTGGTGATCCTCTACCCATCTTGGCTTCTGAGAGACACTGACACTCTGAGAAGCTCTTTTTATACCCAATCATGTTGCCAATTGACCTAATTAGTGTTAATTGGTCTTCCAGCTCTTCGTTATGCTCAAATTTACTTTTTCCAGCCTCTTATTGCTACTTGTCCCAACTTTTTGGGGATTTGTTTACACCGTGAAAATTTGAATCAACGTATTTTTCCTTTAAAATGATACATTTACTCGGATTAAATGTTTGATCTGTCATCTACGTTCTATTACAAATAAAATATTGACATTTGCTATCTCCACATCATTGCATTCAGTTTTTATTTACAATTTGTTTAGTGTCCCATCTTTTTTGGAATCCAGTTTGTAATGTTTTATAGGGTCAGCTTACCTGCAGGCCCTCATCTACATTCCTTTAGATGGTCAGTTAACCAGCAGGCCCTCACTTACAATTATTCACAGGGTCAGCTCACCTGCAGTCCCTAACCTAATTATACCTAATAGGTAATTTGCGCGCATGCTGCCTTGCTTGGAAGTGGTAGCCAAAGATGTTTCTCAGGCTCCCCGAAATTAAACTCTGATTCCCTGTTACCCGTGGTTCACGCTGAAAATAACATCGAAAGTGGATCGTGGCTGTCACAGGGACGTTATCCAGAGTCACCAAAGCGGCAGCAGGCCCTCGCCCATAATGTCCAAATGTTTTTGGGGATCACCAGCAGGCCATCAATCATAATTTGTCAAGGCTGTGTATGAAGCCCTCCATTATGTGTAACAAAGGGTGTATTGTAGAACCGGTTCCTTGTAATTTTTGGCAGCCCATTCACTTAGTGCATAGGCTTTATGAGTGTAGGAGTCCCACTACCTGAACAATTGTACCACAATGTGAATGAGGCCCTCCTTTATGTGATATACAGGTTGTATCGGAGTGCCTCTTCATTGTAATTTTTGGTAGCACTTGCACTTTATATACAAGTAAATATACAATTTTTCCTCTGTCTAAGTAGGCATACTACTCAGACAACATTGTTCACAGCAGCGACGTGGGAGCCAAGATGCATCCAGACATCCTCCCCATGCTATTCCCAAACCATTGTGTTTTCATCAATTTCTGACCTTTTGCTATGAACCAGGCACCCTCCCCTCTTCAGAGCAGTGGGTGCCTGGTTTAATGCTCGGGTTCTCTACATTGACTTCCATTATACATCCCGATGTGTTCAGCCCGAGCATCCGAGCACTATGGTGCTCGATCAACACTATTCTACACCACTATAAAGGAAATAGCCGTTTTTTTATGTGATTCGGATCGAATCAAATTTTTTGAAAAAAAATTGGCGAACCGGCCAAATTGAATTTTAGAAAAAAGATCTCTGAATTTTAACACTATGCAGTAAAAAACAATAAACGAAAAGCTTTTTTTAGATTTGAATTCCTGCACTTGATGAAGGTTTGATCTTACAGTTCAACAATATTTTCCGTTACTAACCGGGGAAGGTAACAGGGCATCTGTCAGCAGATTTGTACCTATGAAACTGGCTGACTTGTTACATGTGCACTTGGCAGCTGAAGGCATCTGTGTTGGTCTCATGTTCATATGTGCCCACTTAGCTGTCAATCAATCTGGAGAGGGTATGGCAGTTCCAGAGAGAGCAGAGCCTTTAGGTGTAACAGCAATACCCCTGTTGCTCCTAGAGGCTCATTTTCATATATTAAAACATCATTTTTCTCAGCAACGTGGGCACATATGAATAGGGTTGAGCGAATCGGGTTCAGATTGCTGTATCCGATCCCGATTCATTTAAAAACTTTGTTTAGAATATGGGCTCCATCCTACTGCAAACTGTATGTCCTCCATGGTGGTCTTTTTAAAGATTCAGCAAATATCGCAAGACTCACTTTGTCTCGCTTCTATTACGTGTCAGTTTGTTTATTCGCATAAATTACCATATCAAAATACTAAGCCGAACTCGGCTTTGTGCCTCATTAAAGAAGCCAAGTTCAGCTTTATATTTTGATACAGTAATTTATGCTAATAAACAAACTGACACGTGATAGAGGTGAGACTATTTGCACAGACTTCGGAGAACATACAGTACATTTTACCATAGGATGAAGCCCATATTATTAACAAAGTTTTTTAAAGAATCGGGTTCGCATATGGCTATCCGAACCCGATTCGCTTAACCATACATATGAACATGGGACAACACAGATGCCTTCAGCTGCCAGTTTTAGGTACAGATCTGCTGACAGATGCTCTTCAAAAGTTACTCTTGTCAGTAGTTAGCTAAAAAGGGATCTTCATGGCAGGACAGGTTTTAGGGGGTGGCAAAATAGAAATTAGCCCAGGACCCCTGGGAGGACAGGAAGTCCAGGAGAAAAAACACACAGTACTTTTTATATGTACAGTATATGGCAGTATTATTTGGGGAGTTAATTGCTCTACTATTTGGGAATTATATAGCAGTATTATATGATCTTTTTAAAGGAGCATTATTTGGTTACCACATTTTAGTAGGGAACTATATGGTGGTGTTATGTGGGCTATATATGGCAGTATTATAGTGCCATAATATGGTGTTAAAATGTCAGCTAGAAATACAGGAACAATTGTGTAAAATTAGCAAGCACGATATATTTAGCTTTTACCCAAGGCCCCATATTTTATAAAACTAGATAGATATGGGAATAAAAGGTTAAGGAACAATAAGAAACCAATGTGGATAAACAGAACTGTAAAGAAAGCAATAAATGACAAAAAGAAAGCATATAAAACACTAAAACAGGAAGGTAGCACGGAAGCGCTGAAAAACTATAAGGAAAAAAATAGAACATGTAAAAAACAAATAAAAGCGGCCAAACTAGAGACCGAGAGATTAATTGCCAAAGAGAGTAAAACTAACCCTAAAATGTTCTTCAATTATATAAATGTTAAAAAGTATAAATCTGAAGGTGTCGGCCCGTTAAAGAGTAATGAGGGGGAAGTCGCAGAGAGCGACGAGGAGAAAGCAAAGCTGTTAAATATTTTTTTATCCAATGTATTCACTGAGGAATATAAACTGTCAGATGACATGCCGAATGTTGAAATAAATTCCCCATTAAAAGTGTCCTGTCTGACCCAGGAAGAAGTACAACAGCGACTTAAAAAGATTAAAATAGACAAATCGCCAGGACCGGATGGCATACACCCCCGTATCCTAAGGGAATTAAGTAATGTCATAGCCAGACCCTTATTTCTGATATTTGCAGATTCTATACTGACAGGGAATGTCCCACAGGATTGGCGCATGGCAAATGTGGTGCCAATATTCAAAAAGGGTCCAAAAACATAGCCTGGAAACTATAGGCCGGTAAGTTTAACATCTGTTGTGGGTAAACAGTTTGAAGGTTTTCTGAGAGATGCTATGTTAGAGCATCTTAACGGAAATAAGCAAATAACGCCATATCAGCATGGCTTTGTGAGGGATCGATCATGTCAAACAAATTTAATCAGTTTCTATGAGGAGGTAAGTTCTAGACTTGACAGCGGCAAATCAATGGATGTCGTGTATCTGGACTTCTCCAAAGCATTTGACACTGTACCACATAAAAGGTTAGTATATAAAATGAGAATGCTCGGACTGGGAGAAAACATCTGTAAGTGGGTAAGTAACTGGCTCAATGATAGAAAACAGAGGGTGGTTATTAATGGTACATACTCAGATTGGGTCACTGTCACTAGTGGAGTACCTCAGGGGTCAGTATTGGGCCCTATTCTCTTCAATATATTTATTAATAATCTTGTAGAAGGCTTGCATAGTAAAGTATCAATTTTCGCAGATGACACTAAACTGTGTAAAGTAATTAACACTGAAGAGGACAGTATACTGCTACAGAGCGATCTGGATAGATTGGAGGCTTGGGCAGATAAGTGGCAGATGAGGTTTAACACTGACAAATGTAAAGTTATGCACATGGGAAGGAATAATGCAAGTCACCTGTACTTATTAAATGGTAAAACACTCGGTAACACTGACATGGAAAAAGATCTAGGAATTTTAATAAACAGCAAACTAAGCTGCAAAAAACAGTGTCAGGCAGCTGCTGCCAAGGCCAATAAGATAATGGGTTGCATCAAAAGGGGCATAGATGCCCGTGATAAGAACATAGTCCTACCACTTTACAAATCATTATTCAGACCACACATGGAGTACTGTGTACAGTTCTGGGCTCCAGTGAACAAAGCAGACATATCAGAGCTGGATAGGGTCCAGAGGAGGGCAACTAAAGTAATAACTGGAATGGGGCAACTACAGTACCCTGAAAGATTATCAAAATTAGGGTTATTCACTTTAGAAAAAAGACGACTGAGAGGAGATCTAATTAATATGTATAAATATATCAGGGGTCAGTACAGAGATCTATCCCATCATCTATTCATTCCCAGGACGGTGACTGTGACGAGGGGACATCCTCTGCGTCTGGAGGAAAGAAGGTTTGTACACAAACATAGAAGAGAATTCTTTACGGTAAGAGCAGTGAGACTATGGAACTCTCTGCCTGAGGAGGTGGTGATGGAATTCAAGAGGGGCCTGGATGTATTTCTGGAGCGTAATAATATTACAGGCTATAGCTACTAGAGAGAGATCGTTGATCCAGGGATTTATTCTGATTGCCTGATTGGAGCCGGGAAGGAATTTTCATTCCCCTAAAGTGAGGAAAATTGGCTTCTACCTCACATGGGTTTTCTGCCTTCCTCTGGATCAACTTGCAGGATGACAGGCTGAACTGGATGGACAAATGTCTTTTTTCGGCCTTATGTACTATGTTACTATGTTAGAGTAAATTTGCTTACCAAAATGTATCTTTCCTTGAGTCCAAAGGCAGCACAACACAAAGGGTTAATGGCTTGCTCCTCCTGTCTAGGACAGAAGGCCAACAATTAGAATAATCAGCCTCATTAACCCCTCCATAAAAGGATCCCATACACAATTATTATTATTATTTATTATTAAAGCGCCATTCATTCCATAGTGCTGTACATATATAAAGGGGTATACATACTGTGGTAAGGTAAATAGAAAAGTGTATGGTAAAGTCCTGGAAGGGGTGTATATCCCACCCAGCTTCCTCAACTGGGTGAGATAAATAAAATCAAGAAGGTTAAAATGGTCTCAGCAATGTGTAGGTTGCTGAGACAGTTTTGTTAAGGTTATGGGCTGGATTTTATTGGACTGGGAGAAGGTAGGATTGGTAGAGGAACCTCCCCAGTCCACCCCATTCTGGTACAGGTTTTCCCCTAGCCTGAGGGATCCCCAGCTGAAGCCAGCTGGGATCGTCAAGGGGGAATAAAGCACAGTCCAGGCTGTCAGTCTAGAAGAGTGATGCCTGGAGAAAGTCTGGGCTGGCTGCCCTGCTGGCTAGAGAAGCCGAATTCTCTGTGTGAACTGTGTTCAATAGGTGAGTTAGGAACTTCACTGTATTAGCCAGAGCCCAGACGAGCAGGTGTTTATTTTGCTTTGCTTTATGTTTTGTGGTGCTGGACCTTCACCTTCCCCAGTGAATTATAACTGGGGTTGCCTGTATTGCTTGAGTGTGATAAATAAAGCCACATTTGAACTTTAACCCTGTGGTCGGCAAGAGAATCTGTCATCGCCGCCCTACCTGAGAGTGTAACCCCTTACAATACATAATACAGACAATTGCACTAATAATAAACAACACGAGTTACAAACTGGTACAGAAGGAGAGAGGGCCCTGCCCGTGAGGGCTTACAATCTACATGGTATGGGAGAAGGACACAGTAGGTCCGGGTGAAGTTGGTCATGGCGGTATAGAGGCAGTAGGGTCACTGGTTGTAGGCTTGTCTGAAGAGGTGGGTTTTCAGGTTTCTTTTGAAGGATTCCACAGTAGATGAGAGTTTGATATGTTGGGGTAGCAAATTCCAGAGTGTGGGGGATGCACGGGAGAAATCTTGGAGGTGATTGTGGAAAGAGGTGATAAGAGGAGAGGAGAGAAGGAGGTCTTGTGAGGATCGGAGAGTGCGTGTGGGGGTGTATCGGGAAAGTAGCTCAGAGATGTAGGGACGGGACAGGTTGTGGACGGCCTTCTATGTATTTGTTAGTACTTTGAAGTGAATTCACTGGGCAATGGGGAGCCAGTGAAGGGATTGGCAGAGGGGAGAGGCAAAGGAGTAACAGGGTGAGAGGTGGATTAGTCGGACAGCAGAGTTGAGGATAGATTAGAGGGGTGCGAGAGTTCTAGATGGAAGGCCACAGAGTAGAATATTGCAGTAGTCTAGGTGGGAGATGATGAGGGCATGTACAAGCATTTTCGCAGATTCAAAGTTAAGGAAAGCACAGATGCGGGAGATGTTTT
This sequence comes from Bufo gargarizans, assembly GCF_014858855.1. Taxonomy (NCBI): domain Eukaryota; kingdom Metazoa; phylum Chordata; class Amphibia; order Anura; family Bufonidae; genus Bufo; species Bufo gargarizans. The sequence goes on along the minus strand of NC_058083.1, from coordinate 434,374,601 downwards.
TGAGTTGGAGGCAGCAGGTGGTGGAAAGGGCTTGGATGTGCGGTCGGAAGAAGAGGGCAGAATCCAAGGTCACTTCAAGGCAGCGGACTTGGTTGACCGGGGAGAGTGTGCAGCCATTGATCGTGATGGATAGGTCTGTTGGGGAAGTTGAGCAAGATGGGGGAAAGATGATGAATTCAGTTTTATCCATGTTAAGTTTTAGATAGCGAGAGGAGAAGAAGGATGATATAGAAGATAGACATTGTGTGATTCTGGATAGTAAGGTGGGTGATGTCTGGACTATAGATTTGTGTGTCGTCAGCATAAGAGTGATACCGAAAGCCATGGGACTCTATGAGATGTCCCAGGCCAAAAGTGTAGATAGAGAAGAGCAGGGGTCCTAGAACAGAGCCTTGCGGAACACCAACAGAGAGGGAAGGTGGTACGAGAGTGGGAGACTCTAAACGTCCGGTCTGTGAAGTATGATGTGATCCAGGAGAGGGCCAGGTCAGTGATGCTAAGAGATGAGAGAGTTTGTAACAGAAGAGAGTGGTCGACAGTGTCAAAGGCAGAGGACAGGTCAAGGAAAAGGAGGACAGAGTAATATTTTTTGGTTTTGGCTGTTAGTAGGTCATTGGTGACTTTGGTAAGGGCAGTCTCAGTCGAGTGGTGGGGTCGGAAGCCAGATTGTAGCCGGTCAAAGAGGGAGCAGGAGGAGAGGTGAGAGGACAGTTCCGTATGGACATGTTGTTCAAGTACCTTTGAGGCACACGGAAGAAGTGATATGGGGCGATAACTGGACAAAGAAGATGGGTCAAGTGAAGGCTTTTTGAGAATGGGTGTAATGGTAGCATGTTTAAAAGCAGAGGGGAAGACACCAGAGGTTAGTGACAGGTTGAAGAAATGAGTTAGGGCTGGGATAAACATTGTAGTGAGGTTAGGGATGAGGTGGGATGGGATGGGGTCAAGTGCACAGGTGGTGAGATGTAATCTGAAGAGTAGAGTGGAGAGTTTTTCTTCTGTAATGGTGGAGAAGTGGGTTTTGGGAGAAGAGGAACAAGCAGTTGTGTAGAGGATCTGTGGGGACTGTGTACTGAATCTTTCTCTGATGTTGACTATCTTTTGTTTGAAGTATTTGGAAAAGTCCTCAGCTGAGATGAGAGGGTGGGAGCACTGGGGGATGGAGAAGGGAGTTAAAAGTGTTAAAAATGTGTTTAGGGCTGTGGACCAGGGAAGATATGAGAGATGAGAAGTAGACCAATGAAGAGAAGGTGAGTAGGTTGTGGTCGGATAGGGGGAGAGCCGAATTAGAAAGGTTAGATATGGAGCAGAGGCGAGTAAAGATAAGATCCAGAGTGTGACCATCTCTGTGGTTGGGAGCTGAAGACCACTGTGATAGGCCGAAGAAGGAAGAGAGTGATAGGAGTTTAGAGGCGGCCGAGTGGCAGGTGTCAATAGGGATGTTGAAGTCACCCATGATGATAGTGGGGATGTCGGCAGAAAGAAAGTGTAGTAGCCAGGTGTTAAAGTGGTCAAGATAGATGGTGGCTGGGCCTGGGGGGTGGTAAATGATAGCTACTTGAAGGTTGGAGGGATAGTAGATGCAAACAGAGTGTACTTCAAATAAGGTGAGCTTAATGGAGGGTGGCAGTGGAGTTGGGCTGTAGGAGCAGGTGTCTGATAGAAGAAGACCAACTCCTCCACCATGTTTGCAGCTGGGGCGAGGGGTGTGAGTGAATTGAAATCCACTATATGAGAGTGCAGCAGGGGAGGAGGTGTCAGAGGGTGTCAGCCATGTTTCTGTGAGACCCAGAAAGGAAGTTTTTTGAGAGATGAAAAGTTCATGAATGTAGGACAGTTTGTTACAGACAGAGTGTGCATTCCATAATGCTCCTGCAAGAGGAACCAAATGAGCAGATGTCAGAGGAATGGTTATTAGGTTTAAGGGGTTGCAGAAATTTTTAGAAGGAGATTTGTAGTGGGACATGGAGGTGATAGTGGGGATTTGCTGAGGGGGGCCTGGATTTGGAGAGATATCACCAGCAATACGGAGAAGCAGAGAAAGTTTTAGTAGATGAGAATAAGAGAGGGCAGGTGGTATCTGTGTGTGTTTGGGAAGGAAGTGTTTTATGTTGCCAAACAGGTTTGTGCAAGCGGTCAGATGAGAAGTTTAGATGGAGGTAGAGATGAATAGTTTGTTGCTGGGTGAATAGATATGGGGGTATTTCAGGAGGTTTTGGAAAAGTGGGAAGAGTAAGATGAAAAGGTGAAACATTGTTTAAATTAACTATTTCTGTAATCACCTGTGGTCCCCTTCTGGTCCAATTCTTGAATAATTCAGTATGTGCACTTAAAGAGTTGCACTTGAAAGATGTTGCATTTGGAAATACCAAGGTCTGAAAAGACCTAAGGACTTAGATTTATACAACTCAGTGTTCAATCAGGTGTGACCAAGAGGGGAGGGGGCTACATTTGGCCTAATCAAGGGAGGACCAGAAACAGGGTGAAATAGTCATTGTAAACAAATACTCAATAAATCCATACATGGCAAACCTGGTGACCATTGTTAGCTACCAAGCAACCCATCGTATCATTTTTCGTAAGATAGGCACAATGGGTCATTATAATGTGATATCACATTAATTCACATAAACTGTACAGTTCTTATAACAGTATATCATGTGGCAGGAAATTTTTAAAATGAATGACTACCATGTCTTTTTAGCTACACCATTTTCTGTTGATTGGAGAACTAAACAGCCATCAGGATGAGTTGGAAGGAAGAGTGGATTAGTGCCGTTTTATAGGCTAGGGCAGTGTTAAAGCCCACCCATTAGTGCCGGTGATGTCACTGGGCTCACTGCTAGGCGGAAGCCTCCACCTAGCTTACCCTTCCATTATGCGGTCAATAGTAGGAAATGTTCTATTTTTATGCTGAGATATGGACATGGAATGCACACAGTGTCATTTGCATTTTTTTGCAGCCCCATATGTGGTTCCACATATGGGCTGCAAAAAAAAAGGAATGGACACGGAAATAAATAGTTTGTGTGCATGAACCCTTTTATATATTTTTTAAACACAGTGAGAAGGGAAAAAATATATAAACCTAACCAAATATTCTAAAAAAAATGTAACATAAAAATTTTATTTTAGCAATAGGTCATTTTCTGAGGACACATTCCCTTCAAGAATCTTCTGGTACTGTGCAAAATTAATGTTTCCTGTAGTAATGGTGAATCGCACCATCCGTGATACATCAACTCATCAATGCAGAACAAACACTATTTTACTGCCAACATTATATTTGTTTACAGCAGTCTACAGTTGGTCAAGGGTTCAGGTTTCATCCTGTTTATAGGCCTCAGGGTAGACATGGAGAATTTGTTTTCCCTGAAGAGGCACTGCTGACTTTTCAATTTATTATAATAGTATAGATTCTGATTCTATTATAACATAAGGGCTGATGGATTTCTATGTGAATGAAATGCTATAAATAAAGGGAGCCTGTTACCATTACATTAACTGTTAAATCAGGCACAATGCCTTGTAGGACTAGCTCAGCTGAATATAATGATACAATTTACTTAGCAATCTGTTGCTTCATTCTATTTATCTATCTCTCTATCTATCTATCTTTCCTTATCGTCCTTCAGGCAGCACAACACAAAGGGTTAATGTCTTGCTCCTCCCGTATAGGACAGAAGACCAACAATTAGAAAAATCAGCCTTATTAACCCCTCCATAAAAGGATCCAATACACAATAACCAGACTTGTTTTTTTTCTTCTGTCTAGGACAGCATAGGGAGCACACATACCTGGGCTACCAGCTGGCTGCTGCTTTATGGAGTGTCTTGGGCAGAAAAGAGTGGCATTTCATTTGACCCAATCTGCAAGGCAGCGACTTCGTCTTCTTCTTGTACTTTTCATTAAAGATTGGACTTATCTGCTGCTTGTGATTCAGCCTTTGGCAAAGAAGTGCTTAGTATGGCTGCAAGGTCTAATTCCCGCCCTCGTTAATATTGCTTTTCAAGTCCCTTTGTGTTGTGCTGCCTGAAGGACGATAAGGAAAGAGTAAATTTGCTTACCGAAATTTTTCTTTCCTTGAGTCCAAAGGCAGCACAAATATCCCTCCCTAATAAACGCATTGCTTGAAAAAGACAAAAACATGTCTGTTTATTGTAACTTCTCATCTTCCCTTCTAATCCCTGGTATGTCTGCACTGAAGATAACTGCTGAACCTAGCTTTTCCACAGTCTATTGTCCACACCTCTCATCTTCCCTTCTAATCCCTGATATGTCTGCACTGAAGCTAACTGATGAACCTAGCTTTTCCACAGTCTATTGTCCACACCTCTCATCTTCCCTTCTAATCCCTGGTATGTCTACACTGAAGCTAACTGTTGAACCTAGCTTTTCCACTGTCTGATATTGTCCACACCTCTCATCTTTCCTTCTAATCCCTGGTAAATCGGCTCCGAACTTCAATGTCTCTTTCCCTGCTGGAAAAGAGACATTAAAAGGGGGCCATACCCTAAACACCAAATATCTGTTGTCCTTAGTGGTATTTGTGACTCACCATTATAGGATGGCAGAAGGAATTCAATTGGACACAAGTGTAACCTAAACAAGATGAACTTTACTTGACACATGTGGGGCTACAAGCTTGATGTTTGCAACAGTTTTTTTTTACATATAGCAGTCTTAGTGGTTATAGTCTTACACAGTCAGAGGCCAAAGTTTAAATAGGTACACTGTCGCTATAAGTGGTAACAGGCAACAATAACACAATCCCTTTAAGAGGCACCAGTTCACTCTCTCTCTCTGGCGTCCATTGCACCCAGATACCTTGGCATCGATACTCATGGAAAAAGGTTGTATTTGCTGTTTTCATGATGGCCGTCTCTAAACATAACAAGGTACAGAACAATCTACTCAGTGCTAGACAGTCACAATATGTTCTTCCTCATAAAACACAATATTGCACACAGTCTCTCACACAGGGTTACTTACTGTACAGGCACCAGGCTGGTTGGTCTTGGTCACCAGTGTGACTAAAAGGCATGCTTTGGCTGCTATCGTGATGGTGCGATGGTGCTATGGTGCTCAGCTATGTTTTCGCCATTTCTAGGCCTTTATAACAGTACACCTTTATGGCTAGTCTCACTCACCTGTACTTCTAGCTAACTGCTCACGGGAATCTGCGCCATCTTACAGCTGGACCATTATGATGATGACATGTTCTCTTTAAAGCATGCCTCTGTCCATTCTTATTCATTGTAGCATTTATAGTTCCATAAACTTCTTAGCTCCCAGCATTTTTTGCTTTCTCAGTATCTGCATTACAGATATTGTCCAATAATATGATGATATGATACTAAATGTATGGTATTGTTTAAAGGCATCTTGATATCTCATGAATAGTCTGTCCTGGTCATGGCCAGTTGAGAAGACGTCACTATGCATGTGGCCTAATTGTGGGATGTGTCTTTTTGCTGACAACAAATCATCAGGTTGGAAAGTGAAACAAATATGCGGCTGGGGATCTGCACTGTGATGGCACAGAAACGGTATATTGAGAGGTTTGTGGGCTCACTAAAAATTTCTCTAAATTAATATTTTTCCTTTATTTTGTACTATTTGTCATTCACACTTCATTTCACATGATCTTTCTCTTAAACAAGCTCATGAGACCAATTCATATAGCGTATTTTTCGCTTTATAAGACGCACCTGATTATAAGACGCACCTAGGTTTTTGAGGAGGAAAATAAGAAAAAAAATATTTTGAACCAAAAGGTGTGCTTTTGGTGGATTTTAAACTAATGGTCTGGGGATGACACTGTTATGGGGCTCTATGGATGATGCACTGTTATGGGGGATCTGTGGATGACACACTGTTATGGGGGGGAATCTGTGGATGATGCACTGTTATGGGGGGATCTATGGATGATGCACTGTTATGGGGGATGTGTGCTGTGAAACATAGGGCCATGAGGGGGGCCAGCATAAGATGCTATAAGTGTGGGTGACATACATATAGCATCTTATGCTGGTTCCCCTCATGGCCCTATGTTTCACAGCATTACAGTACTTTATTCTTTGTATGTAAAATAGAATCAATCGCTCTTCTTTTGATAAACTAGCTGACACTGATATATCGCCGGCCGCCATGCTGCACATTGTGGCCGGCGATACATCAGTAACAGTGCGGGGAGGGAGGAGGGGCTGGAGGCAAGTCACAGCGGGGCCCGGTGCAGTCACTGTATTACACCGGGCCCAGCGCACAGAAGACTCTTTGTATGTAAAATCTTTCATTATTCCTGAATCCATCGCTCTCCTATTGATAAACTAGCCTAATCGCCTGCATCAGTACTCACTATGAATGTAGCGTGCGGTCCCTCCGGCGCATGACTTCATCCTGCTCTTGCTTCATTAATGAAGTGGGAGGAGCGTGACGTCAGTCACACGCCGGCTGGACCGCACGCTGTATTCATAGTGAGTAGTGATGCAGGCGATTAGGCTAGTAAAGTTTATCAAAAGGAGGGCGATTTACGGTATAAAGGATTAATGAAAGATTTTACATACAAAGAGACTTCTGTGCGCGGGGCCCGGTGTAATACAGTGACTGCACCGGGCCCCGCTGTGACTTGCCTCCAGCCCCTCCTCCCTCCCCGCACTGTGACTGATGTATCGCCGGCCGGCGATATATCAGTGTCAGCCCTGTAAAAAAAAGTCAACATTTGGGGGGAAAAAAGTGCGTCTTATAAAGCGAAAAATACGGTACTTTGACTTCCACTAAATACTGTGTAGACTTACTTTGATGTGAAAGAAAATGATTTATAGCAGTTAATAATACATTTACCTAATTGTGAGTTCATTAATGTATCAATTAACTCACGATTAGATAAAATGTATTAATTGATATCAATGTTTTTGTTCATATACAGCACGTCTACACAGTATTTACTGAAAGTCAATGGGGGAGATTTATTAAGACTGGAGTTTAATACACTGGTCTTAATCGAAAGAAAGCTGGTGCAAATTGAGACAAATTTATTAAAAGTAGCACAGTTCTTAATAAATTTGTGCATCTTTTGGTTGTTCATGGGCCAGAAAAGTAAATCTATGAGACGGAGTAGATTTGCAGCATAATTTGCATTTCTGGTGTAAATGATAGTAAATCTGTCTGTCCTTGGGAGGTCATGCCCACTAAACTCAGCCCACTTGTCATGTTCCCTGGGGACCAATTCATGACTATATGACCCTTGTGGCATGGTGGATTGTCCTGGTTAAGGTGCCATTCTGCCATAGGGTGAACAGCTACTATGAAGGGATGACCTTGGTTGGCCACAATGCTTAGGTAAGAACTAGTGTTCAAATGTCCATCCTCAGGTATCAATGGACGGAGTGTGTGCCATATATACATATCTCACACCATAACTTTCCATTATTGGTTCTTGTTGATTATGCCATCATCAGCATAGTACAACATAAATCTTGATTCATCTGAACAAGCAATCTTTTTGCAAATGCTCAATGATCTAATTTTTGCACTGTTTTGCCCACTGTAGTCTTGCCTTTCTATTTTCCTTAGACAATAATAACACTTGAACTGGTCATCTGCTGTTGGAGCCCATCCATACTAAGGAATGATGAGTTGTGCATTTAGACATGTTTGTTGAAGGCCTAAGTCAGGATTTGGGGGTACTATCTCTCCTTGGAGAGAGAGAGTGTCTTAATCAGTGTGAGGAGACCTATAGGCCATACATGCTCCTCTGTAACAGATGAGTTGCTGGCTTATTTAATATCCAAGTCATGTCTCAAGGCCTATTTGAAGGGTCAAACATTGACTTTTAGGATAGCTGCCTTACTTCTGGTGGCATTATAGGCAGAGCTTTTCAAGAGCTCAATTGTATTCCTTTCTTCCCAAAATTCCAGAGGAGCATGTATGGCCTAAAGGTCTCCTCATGAAGTTTAAGGCGGTCTCTCTCCAAAGAGAGAGCGTAACCCCAAATTTCAGAAGCATTCTTGATATCCTCCCATGATCTCTTAGATCAAAAAGTTCACAGGCATTTTTTTCTTGATCACACCATTGCCTACTTACTATTTGCCCCTTTTAGTGTAAAATAAATGTTCTTGTGGTCAATGTAATGCATTCTGTTCTTAACCTATTTTTTTACACTGAAAACTGTGACTTTCAAAAAGTTGTATTTAAATATATGATGCTGATAATGTTCTGTAGAAATACTATTTCCTGAAGGTTGCTGATATTGCAAGCAGCGGGTGAGTGTGCCTGAAAATGGATCCTGTTGAGATGCTGGCATTTCTAAAAAACAAATTGGAGTCAATGTTCAGAAAAGTAGATTTATATACAGTAAAGAAATAGAGAGAAAACTAAATCCACTAATGCATTTTAGTAGGAAAGCTAAATCCTGTGTTTGCAGTTTGCCAGATAAACAGCCATTAAATTAAAATAGCCGACAATTATCTGCTTTGACAAATGTAATTTTTATGATAGTTGTCTTCCAATGATAGCTGATTATTATCTAAAATTAAAATGCACCTGTGCCAGTTCAAAGTTATTTGCAGATAAAGGAAAAAATCGCTGCATTGTACAAAAGGACAAAATATTTACATAATTACTGTTGTTGTAATGCTGTACCATTTAGAGTATGTCAACCTGCACTCAATAGACTTCTGACTAGCCTGCAAGCACAGCTTCTAAGGTAGAAAACACTCACAATACTGTGTATGATGGAAAACCTCTGGGTGCCTGAAAAATAGCATTTGCAATCAATCTGTGACTAGAAAAATCCTCAGGAAGTTAAACTGTTGGCTGCAAATGCACCCACTAAATGAAACCTTAAAGTACAATCTATAACTAGGCAAAGCTTTCATTCAGGTTTCCAAGGAAGTCAATTGAAAACCCTAATGGGGCGACCATGTGTGCCGCTGCAGTGGATCCTAAGCTGGCAGACTATATTACATAGTTGCTCTTTTATTTGTCTTGTAATGTTATATTTCAGCATCTTATAGTGTAGAGTAGCTGGACCTTCGGCACTCAGGTGGTCACCAGTAGATCTGCAATTAGAAAAGGGGTTGTCTAAATGTGACACCTCTTTAAATCTAGTTGAATTTGTTTTAGTAATTTTGGGAGGGAATGCCCCTTTTTAAGATTCAGTTAAAATAAAGATTCTGAAATGTATTCCATTGCCACACAAAGACTTCCCTTGTGGCGGTCTACTTTACAGAGTATTGTGCAGTTATGTGACATGCATTTTGACATTCAGCCATGTGATTTTACTTTCCTGCAGAGGATTTCCCAAAATTCACAAAGGTAGGAAAAACCTCTGTAAATGGTTTGTCTAATCAGAACAAACACTTCCACAAACTAGGACCCACTAGTGCCACAGGTTCTGCAACTGTTGCAGGGAAAAGAGGTGTGGGTGACCATATAATACCTTACATAGTCCAGCTGAGTGGGATAGAGGGGTCCCAGCCAGAGGACATGAATTGTAATGAGACCAGAGATGGATTGGCAATGTATCTTACCAAGAATTGTTCAGGTGGGCAGCTGGGAGTATCCTTCCACAGTAATTATAGCAAAATCAAGGTTACAGATTTTCCATTTTAATACATTTTTTTCCTGTAACACATCAAGGTTTAGCAACAAAACAAACCTTAATATTTATTACCCTGATTCTGCAGTTTGCAGAAACACCCTATATGTAGTCATAAACTGCTGTATGGGTACACGGCAGGGCTCAGAAGGAAAGGAACACCATATGGTCTTTGGAGGGCAGATATTGCTGGAATGGTCTTTAAGTGTCATGTTGCATTTGAATTGACCCTGAGGAACCCTACAGTGAAAACCTCCAAAAGTGACCACATTTTGGAGACTACACCACATGAGACGACCACTGGGCCGAAGCAGGAAGCGGGTAAATTGTAAAAAAAAAACATGTTTTATATATATATATATATATTTATATATATATATATATATATATAATACAACAGATGATGCAGCAGCACAGTCAGACGTTATGCGCTGGGTGCAATATTCCTCAGAGAGGCTGGCTTGTCCTCCAACATGTATATTCACCAAATGAAGAGGCAGCACTTCCAGTCATGGGTGATAGGGTGACGACCCCAAACTTTATTCCCAGCAACGTTTCGGCCTTCTCTCTGAGGCCTTTGTCAAGCTACAACAATGCTAAAATGTGGGCTCTATATACCCACAATTCATTACAAAATCAGTGCAATTAATGAAAACCAGTGTAGACAATTAAGTCACATGACCATCCAACACTATATTGTCACATGACTATACAAGTGCAAATCTTATTTATATCACATAATAAAACCATCGTACAGCGTATTTCACATAATAATCAAAGTGGGTCATACATCATATGTGTCGCATATCATAAATGCGATGTACAGACATCAATATTCAAAATATTACATCCAGTGTTCACTATCTCCTAGGTGGTCACAAGTGTTCTAACCATAAAGAGTTAAAATCATTATACAGCTGTATCTTATTATTAAAATCGGTGAGACCAACCGTCATGGCGTAGCCCAGTGTGCCTGCTTCAGCGTCTCCCCGTCTGTCAGGCGCATGCGCTGCGACGAGCGTCATGCGTCACCCTCCCCATATGGCCGCGTCATCACGCACGCTCCCTGGAACGCAACATCGCCCAGTGGAACGCATCGCTGACGGAGCGGCCACAGGGGGCAGGGCAAAGGCAGACACCCATCTGGATCGCATTACCAGGCGTCTGGGGGGCGTGTTGGTAACCTAGGTGACGACATAGACAGCTATCCCAGAAGGGGACCAGACATAGTCACTCAGCACAATCAAGGGACCGACATAGGATGGAAAAGCAACGATGAGTACAATAGGGGTCATCACCATATTAACGGCAAATATAGCCGAAGTGGTGCCTTCCCCCTTGTCAACATCATTGCTGCCATCTTTAGCTAGTATGCAGATATAGAGGGAGGAATCCTTCCCATCTCCCTGCCTAATACTATAGTATAGATAAAGAGGCCGTCTGGCTTACAGATTCCCAGGCCAGAAATTGCCTCTCAGTTCCTCTGGAAAAATTGCCGGTCGGATAATCTTGACGTGCAGTTTGTGACTTGTCATGGTAGCCCCTCCCGAACAGCAATCTATGGTCACCATCAAGCTTGCACACTGGGGTAGTCCATATACGGTCCGGTCCAACTGTAAGACAAAGGTTCTTCTATTTTCCTCAAATCTCTATCTATAAATATAGAGAGAAAAAGGTGTAAGTAGATTCCTACAACATTCTATAAAAATAGCATTGTTGTATATCATCCCCATCAAGCAGGACTAATAGTGTCACCCCCACGCCTGGTGAGCAAGTAGCACATTACCTATCCACATAATTCCCATCTGCACTCAGCATTAAGACCTGCGGGCCTAAGAGTACCTAACTTGTGTATCCACATAATCTCGCGCTGTTTCAACTTTTTCTCCCTGTCACCTCCCCTTTTAAGTGGGGGGATATGGTCAATCACCCTAAACTTAAGGTCCTTTTCCCTGTGTCCAGCCTCAACAAAATGTTTAGGTACTGGGAGGTCCCTTCGTTTTTGGCGGATAGAGTACCTGTGATAGTTCATTCTCGTCTTAACATCACATGTAGTCTCCCCAACGTATAGGAGACTACATGGACATAACAACAAGTATACGACGAATGAACTGTCACAGGTCAAATAGTGTCGGATCCCAAATACCTTGTGCGTAACTGGATGCGTAAACGTATCTCCCTTTAGCATATAGCTGCAATTTACACAATTCAGACATGGATAGCTTCCGCATTTCTTACGGCCTATATATGTCTGGACTGTGGTTTTCTCACCCGCTACCTCTGCTTTAACCAATTTATCTCGTAAATTCTCAGTTCTCCTATAGGACCACACCGAGCAGGTCAATTATGAACTCCACACCGAGCAAAATCTGAGCACCACACCGAGCAGGAGTTCATAATTGACCTGCTCGGTGTGGTGCTCAGATACAACTACTTTGCTTTCCAAAATGGCTACTATCTCCAACAGCGTGGAACCGCTATGGGGTCTAACATGGCGCCCACGTACCCCAATATCTTCATGGCCGGCCTGGAGACTGAACACGTCTATGTGTCCCACCACTTCAGCCATGTGCTGGGGTGGTGGAGATACATTGATGACGTGTTCGTCATCTGGGGGGGCACTGAAGATGAATTGGCTCAATTCCACCTCTTCCTGAATAATATGGATCCAGAAATCCAGTTTACTCTGACGCACTCCACCGAGCAGGTTCAATTTTTGGACACCATGGTGATGAAACAGGACAACAGGTTGGTAACAGACCTTTACATTAAGCCGACTGATTGTAACAAACTTTTAAAGTTTGAAAGCTGCCATCCACGGCCGATGGTAAGGTCTTTGCCACGGAGTCAATTTCTTCGTATTCAACGCATAGTGAAAGATTCACCATTGAAAAATAAAAGATTAGCTGAGATGGCCGACAAGTTTCTGCATAGGGGATACCCAAGAAAATGAGTCCAAAAACATTTGGACGATTTAGATCAGAGGAGACCTGAGAAAGTGATCGATCAAGCCAGAATACCATTCATTTCCACCTATACAGAGGGCAGTGATCAGGTGGCCAAGGCCATCAGGAAGCATTGGCCTATATTACATAGTAATCTTGGTCATGTTAATGAATTTGCAGTGCCCCCTCTAATGTCCTATAGGAGAACTGAGAATTTACGAGATAAATTGGTTAAAGCAGAGGTAGCGGGTGAGAAAACCACAGTCCAGACATATATAGGCCGTAAGAAATGCGGAAGCTATCCATGTCTGAATTGTGTAAATTGCAGCTATATGCTAAAGGGAGATACGTTTACGCATCCAGTTACGCACAAGGTATTTGGGATCCGACACTATTTGACCTGTGACAGTTCATTCGTCGTATACTTGTTGTTATGTCCATGTAGTCTCCTATACGTTGGGGAGACTACATGTGATGTTAAGACGAGAATGAACTATCACAGGTACTCTATCCGCCAAAAACGAAGGGACCTCCCAGTACCTAAACATTTTGTTGAGGCTGGACACAGGGAAAAGGACCTTAAGTTTAGGGTGATTGACCATATCCCCCCACTTAAAAGGGGAGGTGACAGGGAGAAAAAGTTGAAACAGCGCGAGATTATGTGGATACACAAGTTAGGTACTCTTAGGCCCGCAGGTCTTAATGCTGAGTGCAGATGGGAATTATGTGGATAGGTAATGTGCTACTTGCTCACCAGGCGTGGGGGTGACACTATTAGTCCTGCTTGATGGGGATGATATACAACAATGCTATTTTTATAGAATGTTGTAGGAATCTACTTACACCTTTTTCTCTCTATATTTATAGATAGAGATTTGAGGAAAATAGAAGAACCTTTGTCTTACAGTTGGACCGGACCGTATATGGACTACCCCAGTGTGCAAGCTTGATGGTGACCATAGATTGCTGTTCGGGAGGGGCTACCATGACAAGTCACAAACTGCACGTCAAGATTATCCGACCGGCAATTTTTCCAGAGGAACTGAGAGGCAATTTCTGGCCGGGAATCTGTAAGCCAGACGGCCTCTTTATCTATACTATAGTATTAGGCAGGGAGATGGGAAGGATTCCTCCCTCTATATCTGCATACTAGCTAAAGATGGCAGCAATGATGTTGACAAGGGGGAAGGCACCACTTCGGCTATATTTGCCGTTAATATGGTGATGACCCCTATTGTACTCATCGTTGCTTTTCCATCCTATGTCGGTCCCTTGATTGTGCTGAGTGACTATGTCTGGTCCCCTTCTGGGATAGCTGTCTATGTCGTCACCTAGGTTACCAACACGCCCCCCAGACGCCTGGTAATGCGATCCGGATGGGTGTCTGCCTTTGCCCTGCCCCCTGTGGCCGCTCCGTCAGCGATGCGTTCCACTGGGCGATGTTGCGTTCCAGGGAGCGTGCGTGATGACGCGGCCATATGGGGAGGGTGACGCATGACGCTCGTCGCGGCGCATGCGCCTGACAGACGGGGAGACGCTGAAGCAGGCACACTGGGCTACAGCCATGACGGTTGGTCTCACCGATTTTAATAATAAGATACAGCTGTATAATGATTTTAACTCTTTATGGTTAGTACACTTGTGACCACCTAGGAGATAGTGAACACTGGATGTAATATTTTGAATATTGATGTCTGTACATCGCATTTATGATATGCGACACATATGATGTATGACCCACTTTGATTATTATGTGAAATACGCTGTACGATGGTTTTATTATGTGATATAAATAAGATTTGCACTTGTATAGTCATGTGACAATATAGTGTTGGATGGTCATGTGACTTAATTGTCTACACTGGTTTTCATTAATTGCACTGATTTTGTAATGAATTGTGGGTATATAGAGCCCACATTTTAGCATTGTTGTAGCTTGACAAAGGCCTCAGAGAGAAGGCCGAAACGTTGCTGGGAATAAAGTTTGGGGTCGTCACCCTATCACCCATGACTGGAAGTGCTGCCTCTTCATTTGGTGAATATATATATATATATATATATACATATACACTCACCTAAAGAATTATTAGGAACACCTGTTCTATTTCTCATTAATGTGATTGTCTAGTCAACCAATCACATGGCAGTTGCTTCAATGCATGTAGGGTTGTGGTCCTGGTCATGACAATCTCCTAAACTCCAAACTGAATGTCAGAATGGGAAAGAAAGGTGATTTAAGCAATTTTGAGCGTGGCATTGTTGTTGGTGCCAGATGGGCCGGTCTGAGTATTGCACAATCTGCTCAGTTACTGGGATTTTCACGCACAACCATTTCTAGGGTTTACAAAGAATGGTGTGAAAAGGGAAAAACATCCAGTATGCGGCAGTCCTGTGGGCGAAAATGCCTTGTTGATGCTAGAGGTCAGAGGAGAATGGGCCGACTGATTCAAGCTGATAGAAGAGCAACGTTGACTGAAATAACCACTCATTACAACCGAGGTATGCAACAAAGCATTTGTGAAGCCACAACACGCACAACCTTGAGGCGGATGGGCTACAACAGCAGAAGACCCCACAGGGTACCACTCATCTCCACTACAAATAGGAAAAAGAGGCTACAATTTGCATGAGCTCACCAAAATTGGACTGTTGAAGACTGGAAAAATGTTGCCTGGTCTGATGAGTCTCGATTTCTGTTAAGACATTTACAAACCGGATTCCAAAAAAGTTGTGACACTAAACAAATTGTGAATAAAAACTGAATGCAATGATGTGGAGATGGCAAATGTCAATATTTTATTTGTAATAGAATGTAGATGACAGATCAAACGTTTAATCCGAGTAAATGTATCATTTTAAAGGAAAAATACGTTGATTCAAATTTTCACAGTGTCAAAAAATCCCCAAAAAGTTGGGACAAGTAGCAATAAGAGGCTGGAAAACGTTAATTTGAGCATAACGAAGAGCTGGAAGACCAATTAACACTAATTAGGTCAATTGGCAACATGATTGGGTATAAAAAGAGCTTCTCAGAGTGGCAGTGTCTCTCAGAAGCCAAGATGGGTAGAGGATCACCAATTCCCACAATGTTGCGCAGAAAGATAGTGGAGCAATATCAGAAAGGTGTTACCCAGCGAAAAATTGCAAAGACTTTGCATCTATCATCATCAACTGTGCATAACATCATCCGAACATTCAGAGAATCTGGAACAATTTCTGTGCGTAAGGGTCAAGGCCGTAAACACTATACTGGATGCCCGTGATCTCAGGGCCCTGAAACGATACTGCACCACAAACAGGAATGCTACTGTAAAGGAAATCACAGAATGGGCTCAGGAATACTTCCAGAAACCATTGTCAGTGAACACAATCCACCGTGCCATCCGCCATTGCCAGCTGAAACTCTACAGTGCAAAGAAGAAGCCATTTCTAAGCAAGATCCACAAGCTCAGGCGTTTTCACTGGGCCAGGGATCATTTAAAATGGAGTGTGGCAAAATGGAAGACTGTTCTGTGGTCAGACGAGTCACGATTCAAAGTTCTTTTTGGAAATCTGGGACGCCATGTCATCCGGACCAAAGAGGACAAGGACAACCCAAGTTGTTATCAACGCTCAGTTCAGAAGCCTGCATCTCTGACGGTATGGGGTTGCATGAGTGTGTGTGGCATGGGCAGCTTGCATGTCTGGAAAGGCACCATCAATGCAGAAAAATATATTCAGGTTCTAGAACAACATATGCTCCCATCCAGACGTCATCTCTTTCAGGGAAGACCCTGCATTTTTCAACAAGATAATGCCAGACCACATTCTGCATCAATCACAACATACAGTACTGAAATGGCCAGTCTGCAGTCCAGATCTTTCACCTATAGAGAACATTTGGCGCATCATAAAGAGGAAGGTGCAACAAAGAAGGCCCAAGATGATTGAACAGTTAGAGGCCTGTATTAGACAAGAATGGGAGAGCATTCCTATTTCTAAACTTGAGAAACTGGTCTCCTCGGTCCCCAGACGTCTGTTGAGTGTTGTAAGAAGAAGGGGAGATGCCACACAGTGGTGAAAATGGCCTTGTCCCAACTTTTTGGGGATTTGTTGACACCATGAAATTCTGATTCAACATATTTTTCCCTTAAAATGGTACATTTTTTCACTTTAAACTTTTGTTCCGTGATTTATGTTCTATTCGGAATAAAATATTAGAAGTTGGCACCTCCACATCATTGCATTCAGTTTTTATTCACGATTTGTATAGTGTCCCAACTTTTTGGGAATCCAGTTTGTAAATGGTAGAGTCCAAATTTGCCGTAAACAGAATGAGAACATGTATCCATCATGCTTTGTTACCACTGTGCAGGCTGGTGGTGGTGGTGTAATGGTGTGGGGGATGTTTTCTGGGCACACTTTAGGCCCCTTAGTGCCAATTGGCCATCGTTTAAATGCACCGGGCTACCTGAGCATTGTTTCTGAGCATGTCCATCCCTTCATGACCACCATGTACCCATCCTCTGATGGCTACTTCCAGCAGGATAATGCACCATGTCACAAAGCTCGAATAATTTCAAATTAGTTTCTTGAACATGACAATGAGTTCACTGTACTAAAATGGCCCCCAGAGTCACCAGATCTCAACCCAATAGAGCATCTTTGGGATGTGGTGGAACGGGAGCTTAATGCCCTGGATGTGCATCCCTCAAATCTCCATCAACTGCAAGATGCTATCCTATCAATATGGGCCAACATTTCTAAAGAATGCTATCAGCACCTTGTTGAATCAATGCCACGTAGACTTAAGGCAGTTCTGAAGGCAAAAGGGGGTCCAACACCGTATTAGTATGGTGTTCCTAATAATTATTTAGGTGAGTGTGTGTATATACAGTACAGACCAAAAGTTTGGACACACCTTCTCATTCAAAGAGTTTTCTTTATTTTCATGACTATGAAAATTGTAGATTCACACTGAAGGCATCAAAACTATGAATTAACACATGTGGAATTATATACATAACAAAAAAAGTGTGAAACAACTGAAAATACGTCATATTCTAGGTTCTTCAAAGTAGCCACCTTTTGCTTTGATTACTGCTTTGCACACTCTTGGCATTCTCTTTATGAGCTTCAAGAGGTAGTCACCTGAAATGGTTTTCACTTCACAGGTGTGCCCTGTCAGGTTTAATAAGTGGGATTTCTTGCCTTATAAATGGGGTTGGGACCATCAGTTGCGTTGTGGAGAAGTCAGGTGGATACACAGCTGATAGTCCTACTGAATAGACTGTTAGAATTTGTATTATGGCAAGAAAAAAGCAAGTAAAGAAAAACGAGTGGCCATCATTACTTTAAGAAATGAAGGTCAGTCAGTCTGAAAAATTGGGAAAACTTTGAAAGTGTCCCCAAGTGCAATCACAAAAACCATCAAGTGCTACAAAGAAACTGGCTCACATGCGGACCGCCCCAGGAAAGGAAGACCAAGAGTCACCTTTGCTGCGGAGGGTAAGTTCATCCGAGTCACCAGCCTCAGAAATTGAAGGTTAACAGCAGCTCAGATTAGAGACCAGGTCAATGCCACAGACACATCTCTAGAACAACTGTTAAGAGGAGACTGTGTGAATCAGGCCTTCATGGTAGAATATCTGCAAGGAAACCACTGCTAAGGACAGGCAACAAGCAGAAGAGACTTGTTTGGGCTAAAGAACACAAGGAATGGACATTAGACCAGTGGAAATCTGTGCTTTGGTCTGATGAGTTCAAATTTGAGATCTTTGGTTACAACCACCGTGTCTTTGTGCAACGCAGAAAAGGTGAACGGATGGACTCTACATGCCTGGTTCCCACCGTGAAGCATGGAGGAGGAGGTGTGATGGTGTGGGGTGATTTGCTGGTGACACTGTTGGGGATTTATTCAAAATTGAAGGCTTACTGAACCAGCATGGCTACCACAGCATCTTGCAGCGGCATGCTATTCCATCCGGTTTGCATTTAGTTGGACCATCATTTATTTTTCAACAGGACAAAGACTCCAAACACATCACCAGGCTGTGTAAGGGCTATTTGACCATGAAGGAGAGTGATGGGGTGAAGTCACCGGACCTGAACCCAATCGAGATGGTTTGGGGTGAGCTGGACCTCAGAGTGAAGGCAAAAGGGCCAACAAGTGCTAAGCATCTCTGGGAACACCTTCAAGACTGTTGGAAGACCATTTCAGGTGACTACCTCTTGAAGCTCATCAAGAGAATGCTAAGAGTGTGCAAAGCAGTAATCAAAGCAAAAGGTGGCTACTTTGAAGAACCTAGAATATGACATATTTTCAGTTGTTTCACACTTTTATGTTATGTATATAATTCCATATGTGTTAATTCATTGTTTTGATGCCTTCAGTGTGAATATACAATTTTAATAGTCATGAAAATAAAGAAAACTCTTTGAATGAGAAGGTGTGTCCAAACTTTTGGTCTGTACTGTACATACACAAACCGGATTCCAAAAAAGTTGGGACACTATACAAATCGTGAATAAAAACTGAATGCAATGATGTGGAGGTGCCAACTTCTAATATTTTATTCAGAATAGAACATAAATCACGGAACAAAAGTTTAAACTGAGAAAATGTACCATTTTAAGGGAAAAATATGTTGAATCAGAATTTCATGGTGTCAACAAATCCCCAAAACGTTGGGACAAGGCCATTTTCACCACTGTTTGGCATCTCCCCTTCTTCTTACAACACTTAACAGACGTCTGGGGACCGAGGAGACCAGTTTCTCAAGTTTAGAAATAGGAATGCTCTCCCATTCTTGTCTAATACAGGCCTCTAACTGTTCAATCGTCTTGGGCCTTCTTTGTTGCACCTTCCTCTTTATGATGCGCCAAATGTTCTCTATAGGTGAAAGATCTGGACTGCAGACTGGCCATTTCAGTACCCGGATCCTTCTCCTATGCAGCCATGATGTTGTGATTGATGCAGAATGTGGTCTGGCATTATCTTATTGAAAAATGCAGGGTCTTCCCTGAAAGAGATGACGTCTGGATGGGAGCATATGTTGTTCTAGAACCTGAATATATTTTTCTGCATTGATGGTGCCTTTCCAGACATGCAAGCTGCCCATGCCACACGCACTCATGCAACCCCATACCATCAGAGATGCAGGCTTCTGAACTGAGCGTTGATAACAACTTGGGTTGTCCTTGTCCTCTTTGGTCCGGATGACATGGCGTCCCAGATTTCCAAAAAGAACTTCGAATCGTGACTCGTCTGACCACAGAACAGTCTTCCATTTTGCCACATTAAATTTTAAATGATCCCTGGCCCAGTGAAAATGCCTGAGCTTGTGGATCTTGCTTAGAAATGGCTTCTTCTTTGCACTGTAGAGTTTCAGCTGGCAATGGCGGATGGCACGGTGGATTGTGTTCACTGACAATGGTTTCCTGAGTATTCCTGAGCCCATTCTATGATTTCCTTTACAGTAGCATTCCTGTTTGTGGTGCAGTGTCATTTAAAGGCCCTGAGATCACGGGCATCCAGTATGGTTTTACGGCCTTGACCCTTACGCACAGAGATTGTTCCAGATTCTCTGAATCTTCGGATGATGTTATGCACAGTTGATGATGATAGATGCAAAGTCTTTGCAATTTTTCGCTGGGTAACACCTTTCTGATATTGCTCCACTATCTTTCTGCGCAACATTGTGGGAATTGGTGATCCTC
This sequence comes from Bufo gargarizans, assembly GCF_014858855.1. Taxonomy (NCBI): domain Eukaryota; kingdom Metazoa; phylum Chordata; class Amphibia; order Anura; family Bufonidae; genus Bufo; species Bufo gargarizans. The sequence goes on along the minus strand of NC_058083.1, from coordinate 434,354,356 downwards.
TACCCATCTTGGCTTCTGAGAGACACTGCCACTCTGAGAAGCTCTTTTTTTACCCAATCAAGTTGCCAATTGACCTAATTAGTGTTAATTGGTCTTCCAGCTCTTCGTTATGCTCAAATTTTCTTTTTCCAGCCTCTTATTGCTACTTCTCCCAACTTTTTGGGGATTTGTTGACACCGTGAAAATTTGAATCAACGTTACAAGGTCTCAGGTGTGAATGGGGAGCAGGTATGTTAAATTTGGTGTTATCGCTCTCACACTCTCTCATACTGGTTACTGGAAGTTCAACATAGCACCTCATGGTTACCAAGAACATAAAGTGGTTTAACAAGACTGGTTGCACTCAGAACAGGCATTGCAATGGTTGACCAAAGAAGTTGAATGCATGTGGTCAGTGTCATATCCAGAGGCTTTTTCAAAATAGACGTATGAGTACTGCCAGCATTGCTGCAGAGGTTAAAGAGGTGTGGGGGGGGGGGGGTCAGCCTGTCAGTGCTCAGACCATATGCATCCAATTGGTCTGCATGGCTGTCGTCCCATGAAGGAAGCCTCTTCTAAAGATGATGCACAAGAAAGCCCGCAGTTTTCTGAATACAAGCAGTCATGATTAGTGGAATTAAGACCAAGATAAACTTATTTTGTTCAGATAGTGTCAAGCGTGTATAGCGACAACCAGGTGAGGAGTACAAAGGCAAGTGTGTCTTTCTTACAGTCAAGCATGGTGGTGGGAGTGTCATGGTTTGGGGCTGTATGAGTGTTGCTGGCTGTGGGGAGCTACAGTTCATTGAGGGAACCATTAATGCCAACATGTACTGTGACATACTGAAGCAGAACATGTCCTCCTCTCTTCAGAAACTGGGTCGCGGGACAGTATTCTGACATAATAACGACCCCAAACCGAACTCCAAGACGATCATTGCATTGCTAAAGAAACTGAGGGCAAAGGTGCTGGACTGGCCAAGCTTACCTCCAAACCTAAAAGCTATTGAGCATTTGTGGGGCATCCTCAAATGAAAAGCGGAGGAGCACAAGTTCTCTAATATGCAACAGCTCCAGGATGTCATCATGGAGGAGTGGAAGAGGATTACAGTGGCAACCTGTGAAGCTCTAGTGAACTCCATGCCAAAGAGATTTAAGGCAGTGCTGGAAAATAATGGTGGCCACACAAAATATTTACACTTTGGGCACAATTTGGCCATTTTCACTTAGGGGTGTACTCACTTTTGTTGACAGTGGTTTAGACATTAATGGTTGTGTGTTTAGGGCACACCAAATGTACACTGTTATACAAGCTATACACTGACTACTTTACATTGTATCAAAGTGTCAGATCTTCAGTGTTGTCCCATGAAAAGATATAAGAAAATATTTTCAAAAATGTGAGGGGTACACTCACTTATGTGAGATACTGTATGTACAGTATGTATGTATATATATATATATATATATATATATACACACACAAAAGTATATATTGCTATTTATTTTGCCTTGTGTAAATAAAATAGACTTCTGTGGTTATACGAGGATTGAAACCCACAGATCTTGTGTATAGAACGCCGCCATCTTGCCAGTGTGCTACAAGGTACTCTACTAGAGTAGGGAAGAATTTCTCCAACTAAAACCTTTTCTGTAGTATTCCTGTACAATGCATTGGTATCTGCAAAAACAGTTCTATATTCCAGGACACTTTAGATAGAAATATTCCACTAGCTAGTCATAAAATGCTCTGTAGCATGCTGATAACTTATCTATCTTCTACACAAAACTCACGAGTTCAAGTCCCGGTACAGTTGCAAAAGACAGAATTATTTTGTAATCACACAAATGTAATGAAGGAAGATAAATTATATATTGAGAGCTAAAATGTGTCAATTGTTAATTATTTTGATCCATTACATTTTTGTGATTGCTAAATAAGTTATCCTAGTGTTCTGGTATAGAGAGATGAATCTGTAAATACCACTGCATTGTACATGAATACTAGCATAGGTTTTTAGTTAGAAAAATGCCACCTTCCTAAAGCTATGAAGCCTGTGGCTCAGCTAATAAGGCTTTTGCCGCTGACATAGAAGGTCCCTGGTTAAATTCACAGAGGTGTTCTCAATATCTATTATAATGCTCACGGCCTTAGCTATATGTGGGAATCACTTTCATTTTAACTCCTTCCAGACCTTTGTGATATATGTACAGTCGTGGCCAAAAGTTTTGAGAATTACATAAATTTTGGAAATTAGAAAAGTTGCTGCTTAAGTTTTTATAATAGCAATTTGCATATATTCCATAATGTTATGAAGAGTGATCAGATGAATTGCATAGTCCTTCTTTGCCATAAAAATTAACTTAATCCCAAAAAAACCTTTCCACTGCATTTCATTGCTGTCATTAAAGGACCTGCTGAGATCATTTCAGTAATCGTCTTGTTAACTCAGGTGAGAATGTTGACGAGCACAAGGCTGGAGATCATTATGTCAGGCTGATTGGGTTAAAATGGCAGACTTGACCCTGTTAAAAGGAGGGTGATGCTTGAAATCATTGTTCTTCCATTGTTAACCATGGTGACCTGCAAAGAAATGCGTGCAGATTGCACCTCAATCAACAATTTATAGGATCATCAAGAACTTCAAGGAAAGAGGTTTAATTCTTGTTAAGAAGGCGTCCAAGAATGTCCAGCAAGCGCCAGGATCGTCTCCTAAAGAGGATTCAGCTGCGGGATTGGAGTGCCACCAGTGCAGAGCTTGCTCAGGAATGGCAGCAGGCAGATGTGAGCGCATCTGCACACACAGTGAGGCGAAAACTTTTGGCCTGGTTTTAAGAAGGGCAGCAAAGAAGCCTCTTCTCTCCAAAAAAAAAAATCAGGGACAGATTGATCTTCTGCAGAAAATATGGTGAATGGACTGCTGAGGAATGGGGCAAAGTAATATTCTCCGATGAAGCCTCTTTCCGATTGTTTGGGGCATCAGGAAAAAGGCTTGTCCTGAGAAGAAAAGGTGAGCGCTACCATCAGTCCTGTGTCATGCCAACAGTAAAGCATCCTGAGACCATTCATGTGTGGGGTTGCTTCTCATCCAAGAAGTGGGCCCACTCACAATTTTGCCCAAAAACACAGCCATGAATAAAGAATGGTACCAAAACACCCTCCAACTGCAACTTCTTCCAACAATCCAACAGCAGTTTGGTGAAGAACAATGCATTTTCCAGCACGATGGAGCACCGTGCCATAAGGCAAAAGTGATAACTAAGTGGCTCGTGGACCAAAACGTTGACATTTTGGGTCCATGGCCTGGAAACTCCCCAGATCTTAATCCCATTGAGATCTTGTGGTCAATCCTCAAGAGGCGGGTGGACAAACAAAAACCCACAAATTCTGACAAACTCCAAGAAGTGATTATGAAAGAATGGGTTGCTATCAGTCAGGAATTGGCCCAGAAGTTGATTGAAAGCATGCCCAGTCGAATTGCAGAGGTCCTGAAAAAGAAGGGCCAACACTGCAAATACTGACTCTTTGCATAAATGTCATGTAATTGTCAATAAAAGCCTTTGAAACATATGAAGTGTGTGTAATTATATTTCACTACATCACAGAAACAACTGAAACAAAGATCTAAAAGCAGTTTATCAGCAAACTTTGTGAAAACTAATATTTGTGTCATTCTCAAAACTTTTCGCATTACTGTACAGTCTATGGGAGCAGCGTTTAGATAATCATGTTAAAGTCTCCTAGGAAGACTTAAAATAAGTGGAAAAAAATATAAACCAATAAAAAAAATTCTAATTTATAAAAATTCTACTCAGCACTGTTCCCAATATTAATAACAAAAATAAACAATAAAAAATAAAGATCATTGTCATTGCTTTGCACAAAATACCTGCACTATAAAAATATAAACGTATTTATTCTGTACTATGAATTTCATAATGCAAAAAGAAAAGTCAAAACTGTGTATTCACCATTTATTTATTGTTTCATCTCCCCAAAAAAATAAAACTGACAAAAAAATTATCAAAAAAGCATATTCCAAAATGATATCAATAAAAAAAATACAGATTGCTCTGCAAAAACCCTCCTTACTCGGCTTAGCCACACCTTCTGCCAGTTTGGCTCCACCTACAACATGAGGCCACTTCTACAATTTTTTTCCGGGGCCACTTTGAGTTCTCAATCCACCCACAGATGAGACGACTTATTAAAATTGTCATCCAGAGTTTTTCCTCAATTGTCCTATACAATCTATTTCTGAGAGAGAAAATTAAAAATTTGTTTGCCATTGATTTCTCACCCCTATTTTGATATTTTTTATTGCTTATGAATATGTGACGTGTAACTCTGGCAGGTAGAGAGAAAACACTGAATTTTAAAAAGGCTAATTTCCCTGGGTTGAGTGCAGCATTTTAGGGCATAGACTGGGAGCAGCTACTGTCACATAATAATACTGAGGATAAATGGGAGAGCTTTAAATCCACATTGAGTAATTGCACTAAAAACTGTATTCCTTTCAGTAACAAGTATAAACAAGTATAAACGGCTAAAATTAAACCCCCCATGGCTTAAAACTACTGTAAAAAGGGCAATAACTGATCAAAAAAGGGCATTTAAAAACTACAAATCTGAAGGATTAGCTGTAGCCTTTGAAGTCTATAAAGAGCTTAATAAAAATCTGTAAACAGGAGATAAAATTTGCAAAAATACAAAACAAATAGCAGGTGGCAAAAGAGAGCAAAACAAATAAATAAAAAATCTTTAAATATATAAATGCTAAAAAAAACAATGTCTGAGCAGGTAGTTTCCCTATATAATGGTAAAGGGGGGCTCATCACTGAAAATAAAGAAAAGGCAGAGTTACTGAATGTTTTTTTTTAGCTGTGTATATACAAAAGAAGAGAAAGGAGCTGATATCTGTAGTGCTGGGGCTGTTAGTACATCCAGTAATATATTCAACTGGCTAACTGTAAATATGGTCCAAGCTAAGTTAAATAAGGCAAATGTGAACAAGGCTCCGGGTCCAGATGGATTACACCCCAGAGTTCTTAAAGAGCTCAGTTCAGTCATTGTGCCCCTGTTTATCATTTTTAAAGATTCTCTAGATACTGGTACAGTGCCATGTGATTGGCGCAAGGCAAACATGGTGCCCATATTCAAAAAAGGATCTAGATCCTCCATAGGTAATTATAGACCAGTTAGTTTACCTTCTGTTGTGAGCAAAATGTTTGAAGTACTCTTAAGGGACTATATACAGGAGTATGCGACTGTAAATAATATTATAAGTGATAACCAACATGGGTTTACCAAGGACAGAAGTTGTCAGACTTACCTGATTTGTTTTTATGAGGAGGTGAGTAGTAGCCTGGACAGAGGAGCGGCTGTGGATGTAGTGTTTCTGGATTGTGCAAAGACTTTTGATCCTGTCCCTCATAGATGTTTAATAGGTAAAGTAAGGTCTATAGGCTTGGAGAGTTGTAGTCAATGATTCCTATTCAGAATGGTCCCGGGTTATAAGTGGTGTACCACAAGGTTCAGTGCTGGGTCCTCTATTATTTAATTTATTTATTAATGATCTTGAGGATGGGATTAATAGAACCATTTCTATTTTTGCAGATGACACTAAGCTATGTAGTACTGTACAGTCTATGGAAGATGTCCATAATCTACAAGCTGACTTGAACACTCTGAGTGATTGGGCATCAACTTGAGGTTCAATGTGGATAAATGTAAAGTTATGCATCTTGGTAGTAATAATCTCTGTGCTGCATATGTCCTAGGTGATGTAACACTGGGAGAGTCACTTATAGAGAAGGATTTGGGTGTCCTTGTAGATGATAGATTAAATAACAGCATACAATGTCATTCAGCTGCTTCTAAGGCCACCAGGATATTGTCATGCAATAAACGAGGCATGGACTCGCAGGGCAGGGATGTAATATTACCACTTTACAAAGCATTGGTGCAGCCTTATCTAGAATACACAGTCCAGTTCTGGGCACAAGTCCATAGAAAGGATGCACTGCAGCTGGAAAAAGTACAGAGGAGAGCGACTAAACTGATAAGGGGCATAGAAGGTCTTCGTTATGAAGAAAGATGAAAAGAATTACATTTATTTTGTCTTGAGAAGAGACGTCTAAGGGGGACATGATTAACCTATACAAATATATAAATGGACCATACACAAAATATGGTAAAAAACTGTTCCATGTAAAATGCTTTCAAAAGACAAGGGGGCACTGCCTGCGACTGGAGAAGAAAAAGTTCAGTCTCCAGAAGCGTCAAAGCTTCTTTACTGTAAGAACTGTGAATCTTTGGAATAGACTTCCTTAGGACGTGGTCACAGCAGGAACAGTTGACAGTTTTAAAAAGGGTTTAGATAAATTGACAATGAATTGAAATGACATTAATGCTTATAAAAATGTGTAAAAATCTGAGTCTCACCTCCTTCTGGGATTAGCCTCCGCACCTATCCCTTGGTTGAACTTGATGGACTTATGTCTTTTTTCAACCGTATTAACTATGTAACTATGTAACTATTTTACTCTGAACAGTTGCATTAAAATATTTTAAGATATGTTAAGTAACTGAAACTACAACAAAGGAAAAGAATAAAAACACTATGCTCAGTACAACTTCTAATGTCACTTATGGCAAGAGAAAAAATGAAGACATATAGCCTGAAACTATACAGCTGCCCCCAAGGTAAAGGTTGAAAAAGGTGGAATGTAAAGGGAAGATGTGGAATGAATGATGAGGTTTATTTTTAGACTGCCAGCCTCTCATGAGATCCAATTTAAAGGATGGATCCTTTAAACTGGGAGATAGGTGAAAGAGCAATAAAGAGCTCCTCACACAGAAGAATTTTGTCATTTTGTGATAGAATGTGGGGCAGCTGCACTTAAAATGAAAATATGCAGCCACATGTATTCCTGTATGTATGTCAAAATGTAGCAAGGAAGCAGCAGTAGTCTGCCAGATTAGAAAATCAAGGCACGTGAATTAGACAATGTTCTTAACATTTCAACATTTATGCTGCTTTCCTTATTAAGAATAGTTACATTTTCAAAGCATCAAAATAAACTAAATGAGACCTAATTACCCTTAAAAAAAACCTTAAATATGGCTGGTAATGTGGATAATTAAATGAAATACATAGGATATATAGTCAGTAAATGTTCTGTTTATTTTTACCTTGTGCAGTGTCACAAATCATCTGCTTTTATCTTGAAACTAAAAGAAACTGCTGTTGATGGATTTGTAATGTTAAATTAATTGTATGACGTGAGAAATAAGTGCTACATTCTTCTTGCAGCAGAATTCACTTTTGTTCCAGCTCAGCCACATTCAAGCATACCTGAAGACATTTGGTCATTTTATATTGTCATTATACTGTATAACCAAGATTGTCTCTAGAGAGTATGGAACCATGAAGCACAGCAACATCATATCTTCTTGTTGACCATATTTATTTTAGTTACGATCTTAATTTACTCCTGGACAACCACTGAAATTTGTATTCTAACAGGAGACCATTAGGGCTTATGCACATGGTTGTAGTTTTAGTCCTCATCTGATCTGCATTTTTTGCGGATCAGATTCGGACCCATTCATTTTGATGGGGCTGCAAAAGATGAGGACAGCAAGTCCGTTCCGCGGCATAAAAATAGGACATTTCTAGAGGATGTTGCCGGGATCTGTGTGTCGCAGTTAAAAAAATGGGTCTAGACTGCCATATATGTCTGTCAACCTATTATTGCACCACATCGTACTGTATTTCCCTAGTACACAATATTGTATGCTAATTTGTTATTGCGCCACATTGTACTGTATCCCCCTAGTGCATGACATTGTATGCTAATTGCTTATTGCACCACATCGTACTATAACTGCCGTGTGCACAATATTGTATGCTAATTGCTTATTGCACCAAGTTGTATGGTAACTCCCTTTGTCAACCACAATGACAAATGGAGGCAGTGGTCCTGTTGAACCAAGCAGTCTTCTGGGCTCTAGAAGGACCCGGAAACCTGGTCCATGTGTATCAGTTCAGTACAAGAGTACCACAATCAGATATGAACTGACTATAGTATAGTATATGTAGAGAGCAGAAAAGTACATGTAGTACAGGTAGAGAGCAGTACTGTACATATAATAATGGTAGAGAATAGTACAGGAAAAAGGAAGTGCAGTACATGTAGTACAGGTAAAAGGCAGTACAGTACATGTCAAGAGCAAAAATATATATATAGTAACTGTCCAGAGCAGAAAAGTACAGTACATTTAGTACAGGAAGAGAATAGTACAGTACATGTAGAACACGTAGACAGCTGTAGAATATATATAAAGGTGCCCAGGGGAGGGCTGCCAGCCTTAGCCCTGGGGGGCAAATCCAGTCAAGTGGCCCATTTTTTAGCCCTGCCCATTATTAAAAGCCCCTCCTACATATACTAGGCCACTCCCAACAAACACTTTACAGCTGAAATGCTATTGTTGAGGCCTGTCTCTACACATCATACGGAGAGGGGAGGCCTGTCCTGGCTGCACTGCCTGCTTCACATCATACAATAAACAGCAGGCTACAGTCAGGAAGCTCCTCCGCTCTCCTCCCTCCCCAGATCCTGCTCAAGGCCTGTGGTTCCCCCCACCATCTGCCACCCGCCACCCGCCCGTGGCTGCTGCCCCCTTTGGCAATCTTCACCCAGCTCTGAATCCTCCTTCTGCAAATGGCAGGGGAGGGAGCCGGAGCATCTCCTCTCCTACATAGCGCCTCATATCTCTTACATCCAGTGATGTCACCTTTGTTGTAGACGTTCTCTTTCTTCTCCATTCAGACCAGACTGACATGATGATCTTTCTGCCATCTACAGTCTCTGCAGAGATTGACAAACGGACATTAGTTTCCCACATTTCCATCATCTTCTGAACACCCTTTCCTGCCACCCCTAATGTAGTATTTGCTTGAGGGAGTGGCACCTTCAAGTGTGAATGCGCACCTATTATCTTGGGAGTAGCATTCCTCTGCATTTTTGCCCCCTCCCCTATCCAATAGAGCGCCTTAATTAGGTGGTACATATGCAGGGGCGTAGCTAGAAATGCATGGGCCCCATAGCAAACAAAATGTATGGGCCCCCCCGCAGCCCCCACATATCTATCGGGCCTCCCACCACCCCTTCCAGAGCTCCCACCCAAACACCCATCCTAGATCTCCCACCGCCATGAGCAGTTTCACACTTGCGGCAGGACGGATCCGACAGGCTGTTCAGCTTGTTGGATCCGTCCTGCCGCTATTTCGCCTTGCTGCCACTCCATCCCCATTGACTATAATGGGAACGGGGACGGAGCTCCGGTGCAGCGTGTCAGTGTGCGGTGAAAGGCTGGCGGCCGAAAAGTACTGCAAGTCCGACTTTTTCGTCCGGTGGCCTCTCACCGCGCAGTGCCGTGCTGCGCCAGAGCTCCGCCCCATCCCTATTAGAGTCAATGGGGACGGAGCAGCGTTCCAGCGAAATAGCAGCCGGACGGATCCGACAGGCTGAACAGCCTGCCGGATCCGTCCTGCCGCAAGTGTAAAAGTACCTTTATGTCTGTCATATAAGAGTGTGCCCCCCAAAAGAAGGAAGGGGTGCCCTCCTTATCACAGCTGGCATCTCTTTTTAACATCAGACTCTCACTTATTAATTACAGCACACACCCCTGTAGTGTCCACCATCAGACAGGGGAGGGAAGAAAAGAAACCCCAGAAATAGAGTGTCAGTGTGCCCCCCAATGTGTTGGGGACCACACTCTAGTTCTGGGGTTTCTTCCGTCCCCTGTCTGATGGTGGACACTACAGGCCAGGGTGCAGGGTGTGTGCTGTAATTAGTGGGAGTCTGATGCGCTAGGGAGACTCCCCCCCTACACCTGATGTTTTCATCCAAGCGCGGGGAAAAGCAGCAGGGAGCGGGGAAAGTATATTCAGTGTGAGGGGCCCTGGCATATGGGGGGCATTTTTTAGTCTCGGATAACCCCTTTAAAGGGGCTTTAAACATGTGGATAGGGGATAAACGTCAGTGAGTGTCCAATGCCCACTCATCAGGAGAACCGGGGTCAGGTACTCTCTCCTTCCATTCTCATGATCGATGAAGGTCCCATCAGTCAGACCCCTACCAATCAGACACTTACCCCGTATTTTGTGGTTAGGGGACAAGTTTACATCTTGGTACAACCCTTTTACTATAGTCTAAAGTTAATCAAACAAGCAATTCCAGACAAAATGGTTGTTCATTGGGTGAATTTTAATGAATCATTGTTTTAGCACACCAATGACAAGCCTTCATCTTCTGGAAAGAAATTGTGTTTTCACCCAATAGTTGTTAGTCTCCAAAGATATTTCTATAAAAAAGAAGAGAGAGAGAGAGAAAGATTTTATGTCCTTCACCCGGAACAACATGTATGAACAGCTGTAATGGCCAGTATGGACTGAAATGTGTAGGTGCAATTGTTCTCCAGATGATATTTTCTTCAACCATCAACCAACTTCTATTTAATGTGCATGGACATCTTTAGAAATGAATTTGTAATCATTTTCAGAACTATTTTGCCATCTCTTTTAAAAACTCCCTCGACAGAAACAGCTGATTTCGCTGACTCATATGACAGCGCTTCATTCAGAGAATGAACATCCCATAATCATATTCTCCTTTCAATCACATAGCTTATTGAAGGCTGATTTTTGGCCTGCATGGTGGTGTAATAGTGAAATGCCCACAGGAGCAGGGCTACCAAGTCAACTGATAGCAGGAAAACCAGTATGCTGTTACTATGCATTAGATCTGGACAGTGTGGTCTGGGATATTGAGCCAGTGGCCATGAGGAACGGGGGGAATCATACCGAATCCCAGGCCATCATCAAGCTGGGCTAGCTAGCGCGGCAGCGCCTCTTCTCACTGCGCTGCCGCCGCCTGTCACTGTGACTAGTTGAGACTAGAGAGAGTAGAGAGCCGAGTCAGAGAGAGTAGAGCCGAGCCGAGGCTAAAACTCACCTCGCGAGTCTTGCCGCACAGTCACTCACTGCCACTGCCGCCTGCTGCTTCTCCTGAAACCTGACAGTATCTGACTGGGAGCCGGAGATGCGCGGAAACCACGCCTCCAGCTCCCAGTCACTCAGACGGTCAGACCTCACACTGCTTCCGCTGCCGGCGCCGCCCCCTCTGACTCACGTGGTGAGCTGAGCTGCCAGGTGCCTGCCTACTAGAGCCTGCGCTGCGCCGTGCGCACTGCCCCGGGCCCCGGCAGTACATTTTGAATAGGAGGCGGTGGGGGGCCGTGGGCCCCCCTGGCTCAGGGGCCCGGTCGCAATTGCGACCGCTGCGACCCCTGTAGCTACGCCACTGTACATATGGCTGTGCTTGCTCCTCCTCCCATTGGTTGCTTGATGCACATGGAGGTGACTAGGAGCAGCACACCATATGTGCGGCGTCTGTGCTCCTGAACATAGAAGCCCAACGGCTTAGGTAGGTTTAGCGTAGGACCCGCCTGACCTGAGACCACCTTGGCGTTCGGTAGGCGGGCTTAGATGTGTTTTAATCAAAATATATTGACTAAGTGTCTCAGATATTATCATATCAGAGTGAGGACTTTGTCCATATATAGTGCTTGCATCTACTTTAATAAGTGCATTATTATCTTGTTTCTGTGGTTTTCTTCAATAATATGGCCAGGGACATCCACACATTTGTATATCATATTGTGCAGGATGTTTTTATCTTAGTTTTTTCTGTGGAATTTTTTTGTCTAGTCCCCCTTATAGTAAATAGGGCCAGGCGGACTTCCGGCAGCACACATGTGCCGGAAAAGTTTACCGAAAGTGTTAAAGTAGCCTTAGATGTGTGAATGATGAGTAGTTTTTTTTTTAATTTGGTTTGAACTGGAGTTTGGAATTGTTTAGAGGGTCTGGTCTGAGTAGTGAGTGGCATGACCAAGTAAAACAAAATTTGCCATAGAGCGTGTTACATGCCATAATTTTTATTGATATGAGCATGGAGTTATATTGTATGTTGGTTGGTGGGGTTTGGGTTCTAAAGCTTCTTTTTACTTCCAGCCCTGGTGGGCACAATTGAAAGATACATTTGTACAGCATCAATATAAATAAACAAATCTCCCAAGATCAAAATTCACTGACCAGTAAGGCTCAAAATTGGTATCAAAAGTGTCATAATTAATATTTTGGTAATTTTGTTTTTATTAATGTATAGAAATCCTATATATGGAAAGGCATTGACCAAGACATACTTTCACAAAACCCAAATACTGCCTCTAAAAATAATGCTGTCCTGGAGTTTATGGTGCCAGTATTCAAATTGGTGACTGCCTATTTCACCCCTGTATGCTGCCTTCCTTTAGAAAGATTGTAGTGCACACAAAGACCAGTGCCTTACCAAAGTGCCATGAAGGGGAAATTATTTAAGGTTAATCCAAACACAGACAAATTATCTTATCTTGAAATTCGTTTTGGGTCTGACTCTAATGAACTGGTCGGCAGATTCTATTTGGGTACACATAAATTGAACCTCAATCAAAAGTGCTCAAATTGCCCTGAAAAGTTGTGTATGAAACTCTGGAATCTTTTAGTAGTGTACCCCACCCCTTTCGAGCTCTTTAACACAAAGACAGCATTAGTAATGTCAAAGTGACATACAGTTGCAAGAAAAAGTATGTGAACCCTTTGGAATTATATGGATTTCTGCACAAATTGGTCATAAAATGTGATCTGATCTTCATCTAAGTCACAACAATAGACAATCACAGTCTGCTTAAACTAATAACACACAAAGAATTAAATGTTACCATGTTTTTATTGAACGCACCATGTAAACATTCACAGTGCAGGTGGAAAAAGTATGTGAACCCTTGGATTTAATAACTGGTTGAACCTCCTTTGGCAGCAATAACTTCAACCAAACGTTTCCTGTAGTTGCAGATCAGACGAGCTCAACTGTCAGGAGTAATTCTTGACCATTCCTCTTTACAGAACAGTTTCAGTTCAGCAATATTCTTGGGATGTCTGGTGTGAATTGCTTTCTTGAGGTCATGCCACAGCATCTCAATCGGGTTGAGGTCAGGACTCTGACTGGGCCACTCCAGAAGGTGTATTTTCTTTTGTTTTAGCCATTCTGTTGTTGATTTACTTCCATGCATTGTCCTATTGCAACACTGATCTTCTGTCGAGCTTCAGCTGGTGGACAGATGGCCTTAAGTTCTCCTGCAAAATGTCTTGGTAAACTTGGGAATTCATTTTTCCTTCGATGATAGCAATCCATCCGGGCCCTGACGCAGCAAAGCAGCCCGAAACCATGATGCCCCCACCACCATACTTCACAGTTGGGATGAGGTTTTGATGTTGGTGTGCTGTGCCTCTTTTTCTCAACACAGTGTTCTGTGTTTCTTCCAAACAACTCAACTTTGGTTTCATCTGTCCACAGTGGCTTCCTCTGTGGTAGCCTCCCATGAAATCCATTCTTGTTTAGTGTTTTATGTATCGTAGATTCGCTAACAGGGATGTTAGCATATGCCAGAGACTTTGTAAGTCTTTAGATGACACTCTAGGATTCTTCTTCACCTCATTGAGCAGCCTGCGCTGTGCTCTTGCAGTCATATTTACAGGACGGCCACTCCTAGGGAGAGTAGCAGCAGTGCTGAACTTTCTCCATTTATAGACAATGTGTCTTACCGTGGACTGATGAACAGCAAGGCTTTTGGAGATACTTGTATAACCCTTTCCAGCTTTATGCAAGTCAACAATTCTTAATTGTAGGTCTTCTGAGAGCTCTTTTGTGCGAGGCATCATTCACATCAGGCAATGCCTCTTGTTAAAAGCAAACCCAGAACTGGTGTGTGTTTTTATAGGACAGGGCAGCTGTAACCAACACCTCCAATCTCATCTCATTGATTGGACTCCAGTTGGCAGACCCCTCTCTACAATTAGCTCTTAGAGATGTCATTAGTCTAGGGGTTCACATACTTTTTCCACCTGCACTGTGAATGTTTACATGGTGTGTTTAATAAAAACATAGTAACATTTAATTCTTTGTGTTTTATTAGTTTAAGCAGACTGTGATTGTTTATTGTTGTGACTTAGATGACGATCACATCACATTTTATGACCATTTTCTGCAGAAATCCATATCATTCTAAAGGGTTCACATACTTTTTCTTGCAACTGTATATAACTATGAGCAAGTTTATGTTTTTTGGTGGTAACAAATAGCCTATTTATACGGGTTTATACGTATAATAGTATCAGATAAAGCAATAGCTTGTTCTGAACAAGTGGACCAAAAATTATCCCTATTTCAGGACTGGGAGCAAGTATGGAACCTGATGAGCAAGGCAGGAGATGTGAAGCTTAATAGGGGTAGTAGCAGGAGCAGCAGGAGCCGTGGCAGCAGCACAGTGTGGAACCTAATGTATAGTAGTAGTGGCAGTAGGGATAGTAATAGCTGCAGCAGCAGCACAGTTTGGAACATTATAAAAACGCAGACAGCAGCAGAAATGTCATCATTAGGCCGGTGATAAATAACCACTCCCAACAATGGCAAATCTATTCATTGAATCAGCAGGAGGTGTGTGAAACTCTTCACAGTTCCATGCCTGATTCATTTTCACAAATACTGTATGTTTTCCACACTTTCGGAGAGCACTTTTTTCAAGTCAGGTTGGGTTCACTTATAATTAATTGAAGAAACCTTGCAACATTTTTAAAAAAAATGCATAATTGGACAGAGTCTGCTGCCAAAATGTACGATGACCATGATGTTGCTAACTACGTCCAGTCAGGTTTCATAGAAAGAGGGAGATGCTCATGCCGCTCTACAGAGCCGCTCTACAGAGCACTAGTGAGACCTCATTTGGAGTATTGTGCTCAATACTGGAGACTATATCTCCAGAAGGATATTGATACTTTGGAGAGAGTTCAGAGAAGAGCTACTAAACTAGTACATGGATTGCAGCATAAAACTTACCAGGAAAGATTAAAGGACCTTAACACGTATAGCTTGGAAAAAAAAACGAGACAGAGGGGATATGATAGAAACTTTTAAATACATAAAGGGAATCAACAAGGTAAAAGAGGAGAGAATATTTAAAAGAAGAAAAACTGCTACAAGACGACATAGTTTTAAATTAGAGGGGCAAAGGTTTAAAAGTAATATCAGGAAGTATTACTTTACTGAGAGAGTAGTGGATGCATGGAATAGCCTTCCTGCAGAAGTGGTAGCTGCAAATACAGTGGAGGAGTTTAAGCATGCATGGGATAGGCATAAGGCCATCCTTCATATAAGATAGGGCCAGGGGCTATCCATAGTATTTAGTATATTGGGCAGACTAGATGGGCCAAATGGTTCTTATCTGCCGACACATTCTATGTTTCTATATAGGTCATCAATATCTTTGCATTGTACAACCCCTTTTATGATTGAATGCCAGATTATCCAACGTTTACAAGCTAGATTTTGTTACTGCCCCTTTCTGAAAACATGAAAAGCAAATTAAATATACAAATCTAGAAAAATGCCCTAAAAGACTGGGGGGCTTCGAGTCTCAGTTGGACAACTTCCAGAAATTTGAGCATTTCCATACTGTGAATAGCATCTATCTGAAATGGACATTTAGGGTAGTGATGAGCGGGAGGTGCCATATTCGATTTAATATTCGTCTTTATATTCGTAGAAATCGAATATTCGTATTTTTCTATTTATCGCAAATAATATACGACTTAATTATTCGCGTATTGCGATTTTTCTTTTGACAGTATAAGGCAACGTTCCTATGACGCTGACTATGGCTAGGCTAATATGTGTATTTTACGAATATTTATAATATTGCTCTAACTTCGTATTTTAGAATATTACGAATATTCTAAAAGACGAAGTTAGAGCAATTTTTACGAATATTCGTAAAATACACATATAGACTGTAATTTAGCTAATATAGTGCTATAATCTTTTTTTTTTGGTCAATTTTTTTTGCCTCTTCTGAACTTCAGTTTTGGAAAATATATACACTATAAAAAAAATTACTATAGCACTATATTAGCTAAATTGCAGTCTATATGTGTATTTTACGAATTTTCGTAATATTGCTCTAACTTCGTCTTTTAGAATATTACAAATATTCTAAAAGACGAAGTTAGAGCAATATTATGAATATTCGTAAAAAACACATATAGACTGTAATTTATGTGTACTGTTATTCCACTTTAGCATACTGCTCCCCGAAAAGCGTCCCCCGTAAACCACGGGAACGCCTGTGTGTTAGAATATACCATCTGATCTGAGCTTTCACAATCTCAGGGAAAACTCAGATCCGATGGTATTTTCTAACCCACAGGCGTTCCCATGGTGACGGGGACGCCTGTCGGGGAGGAGTATGTGAACAACTGTACAGATAATTCCAACATTCTAAATAACGAATATATTCACTATATTGCTATGTATTCGTTTTTTTGAATATTGGTCATTTTATTTTCCATATGAAAACATGATTCCCCCCAGCTTAAGTTGCTTGTGGGCCAATGGCTTATTGACCCACAAGCAAGAAGCAGGGAGAAATAATATTTTCAGATGGAAAAAAAAAACTAATATTCGATTTCGCGAATATATAGAACTATATTCTAAATATTTGCGAAATCTCGAAATTACGATATTCGAGAAAAAAAATTGCAATTCGAATATTCGCGCTAAACACTAATTTAGGAGAAGCAGTATAAAAAGAGTTGTTAGCCAATCCAAATCCACTGATAATGTTCCCAACATACAGTATGTCCTTTTCAGTAGAATGTCACTAGTCTGGCTCATTCTTGCTGTCGGAGGAGCAAAAGGTGCTCCACTCCATTGTCCTCTAAAGGAGGAGGCCTAGAAATACAAAAGTATAAACATGACTCAATAGACATTTCTGATTATATTCAAATTAATTCTATTTACCCCAGTCTTTCAGTATTCCAGGGAATATACTGGATAGTCTCACTATGGATTCATTCTGTGTAATGTATTTTTAGAAAGAGCGCCAAATACATCCAGGGGTCAAAGTAAGCACAGAGACAGTTGTTTTAATTTCACTTCAATTTGTGTGAAAGTTTAGCGTAACACTGAGCCAAGCATGAGTAACCCAGGGCGGGCATAGAAAGCTGAGTAATCTTTACCTCGAGGGAGAATGACTTGTTCATTTTGGGTAATATTTGATTATTTCATATGTTCTTGTTCTTTTTTTATCTTTCACTTACGATACTGTTTGTTTTACAATTTAGACACATCTGAATTAGAAGAATTAATGACTCCAGCACTAACATTGTATACAATGTATTATCTGTCTAGACTTTATAGTAAGTTTGAAGACGTAGAATTATAATGCCGTTAAACTTCTTGTGACTGCAACACATGAAAGGCTTTTCTAGGATTTCACGAAATAATCCATATATAATCTCAGTCTTCTGCATGTACCATAAATTCAATTCTGATGTACTGTACATTATTTCAATTCATTATTAAAGGGAATCTGTCAACACATATCTCTAGTTATCCAAATGAAATGTCAGATGTGCCCTTTTCTGCTGATTGAAAGTTTTCCACACTTGCGGAGGACAATTTTATCCTCTCTGATGTGACAACGCAACCTGCTACACTGAAACCCCCCTCAAACAATACACTGGAGATTGGACAAGACTGTACACCCGTAGCAAACTAGGTCCGTTCCAGCCACTGTTTCAGTCTGCCTCCCCAAAAGTCCATGGGGTCAGATGAGTGAGATGCAGAAGCTGTTTTTCTTCCACCATCCCTTGTTGCATCAGCACGAGTGTTTGTTTTAATACATATTTTGCTCTAAAAAAGAAATTGATGCCGCTGCTGTAGTTCATGAGAAATCTTGTGGCGTCTTGGAAGGGCCAGAGTACACAAAATGCATCCCCGATAAGCTGCCACTGCCTGAGCTCAAAATAACACATTTTCCCTGCTGTGATGGACTTGTGCATGATGTAATCATTGACCACTTTATGCTGCTGGTACATATGCTCCAACATATACATATAAGGTGGAATTCTGGTGAATTGAAATTACATAGATTATAAGCGCCATGCACGGAGCATGTGTTATTTGCCCCAAAATGCAGCACAGTCACAATGTTCCTGTCATTGCCACTGACCACCTTTCCCTGGTGCAGTTGGCAGGGAGACATACAGTGGGAAATTTTCTGCTTGATCCCAATTAGCAACTGATCCACAGTGTAGCTTTTCTCACCCAGGCTTATCAGTTCCAAGATAGCATGACAATGCTCTAGTCTATACATATACGGTATAAGGAGGGAAGTGAAGTGGAAGCAACATTTTGCCCTGGTTTCTTGGGGACAGGAGGAAGCCCATTGAGATGAACGTAGAGGGAGTAGATAGATAAGTGCCTGGTGTGGAAACCAGACCAGTACAAATGTGGAGGTTTCAATAGAAAAAAAAAAAAAAAAGGTTTCAATACACCAGTTTTTTTTTAAATATAGGCCAGTCAAGACCCGGCCTGGAATGTGGGGAGTAGTCCCCCACCCAGCACTTTGACTACTCCCAGTAAGAGCCGTCCCGGATCAGCTATTACAGCTATACTAAATAGCAAGGTGTCAAACAGCAACTGCTGCTGACACATGAAAGCTGGCTCTTACTCCACATCGGTGACACATACCTTCCATGAACGACGGTCCCTTGCGCTTTCCTACAATTCTTATTTGTACACTTATAAAAACAGGTGCAATAGAATTTCTCCCATTGCGACCAAAATATACATTGCTGTTGATGCATTAAAATATGCTTATTACATGTATAAAAACTGTAGAAAAATTGAAACAGGTTTTTGGAAAGAAAACACAGGCACAATGGGATATCTACTGGGTACAATGAAAATATACACACTGCTGTTGATGCACTACCAAAAATAAAAAATTAATTGAAAACTTAAAACTGAACTAAAAATATTTTTTTGCCATTTAATTTGCCACTCATGTGTGCAAAATTCATGACAAAATAAAAAATAACATGAAATACTTTAATTTTCTATTTCATTTTCAACATTAAGCATGACAAGGCTCAATGTGTAAATAAATGTTAATTAGCCCTGGAAAGAACATAGAGCACTCTCTATTGCAATAACAGACATATGAGCAGAGAACGAACTGCTGTCGAGAACAAGTCTGTAATTTTAGTAGAGTGCACTCTACAAGTTCAATAGCAAATTCCATTGTTTGGACATTCCCCACTGCTTATCACTCAGTCAGGTGAGGACTGGCCATATTTGCTCCAAAAAAGTCTATACTGAAAGTCTAGCATAGTATATAACAGGAGATGAGTCCAATGTGACTGGTGGCCCCATCTTCCTCTGCCCCTGAACATGCCTGCATGAGTTTTTGGTCTGGCCGAATACTGGCATATTTGCCAGATAGCGGGAATATCTCCACCGGACCCCATTACAGTCAATGGAGCTAGGAATGGATGTGAATTAGGAATGGTGTGAAACTAACCTTACTTTTGTATTTTTTTTTTTTTTTTGGGGGGGGGGGGTTTACCAAATTGATGCCCTAGGGCAGATCATTGATATCAGATCGGCGGGGTCCAGCACTGGAAATACACGGCTCTATCCATTATGTAGTGGATAGAGCTGGTTACTGTAGGGCTGCTCCCATTAAAGTGAGGTAGCTTTGCACTTAGATTGGCAGGGGTCCAGGGTATTGGACTTCTGCCAGTCTAATATTGATGACCTATCCTAGCGAGAGGTGATCAATTGTTAAATCCTGGAAAACCCCTTTGAAACTATAACTCAACTGAACATATTTTTTAGGTTGATTTTCAATGTCTGCGGCAGACCATGAAACAGAACTTTAATAAATAAAAATTCTTTATGGCTTTGGCTTTAGATGGTATTTCTTGAGCAAAAAATAAATAAATGAAAAATTCTATTTTAAGACTATAGTCATGATGATTTTATGTCTACATTGTACGAAGTAGAACAATAGCTTAACATGCTCCAGGGGGAGATCCTTATCACCATATATTTGAATGCTTCAGAAATGATTCATAACACCACAATTTCATAATATTGGGTGGTCTTGGGATGAAACCAGAAATATTATTTCATGTCTACAAATATTTAGAATCAGGATTCTATGAAATTTGACAGTTTCTGGCAGAAATCAGACTTATTTGTACATTTCGTGCCAGCATTTTTGGTCTACAGTATGTTTAAAATAAATACTTGTCTGATTTTTAAAATTATTTGCAGATTGCATGAAAATTTTAAATATATGTGAAAGACTAAAAGCCCCTATATATAGAAAGGAAAAATGTAAATAGTCTTGAGTAGTGATGGACGAACATCGGCTGGGACGGTTCGCGAATGCAATCAAATGTTCGCGAACCTTCAGCTCATATTTGCAGCCACCAAATACTTAGTAGAAGTGTACAAATAGTCCCACAACATGGACAGTGACATACTAAAAAATACGTATCTTAATCGGGGGACATTTTTATGCGTCTTAAAGGGAAATTCTCTGAAATGTGCCCTGTTGTTTTTTATTTTAGGCAACAGGAGTACAGGCCTTAAAAATTAGGCATTCATCTGATATTAAAGAAATTCTGATTATGTGGCGCGAGGTACATTATGCGGTCAATGGATAAAAATGCTACTGTAGGCCACTGGACTACAGGCCCCAAACATTAGGCATTCACCGGACAGAAAAGATCAAGTGACTATGTGGCCGGAGGTATATTACACGATCAATGCAATGGATATTAATTTTACTTCAGGCCGAAATCGCCTTCTTGAAATAAACCCTAATGATAATAGTTTAAATTCGATAACATGTGATCGTTACTGGTGTTAAATTCCTCCGAGGCCACAACAATTATTCATTCAGCATACATAAAAGAACAAGTAAGTATGTAGCTGGAGGTAGATTACACGGTCATTGGATATCAATTTTACAGCAGGCCAGTGTACTACAAGTCCCCAAAATTATGCATTCAGCGTACATAAAAGAACAAGTAAGTATGTGGTTGGAGGGAGATTACACGGTCATTGGATAGCAATTTTCCAGCAGGCCAGTGTACTACAGGCCCCCAAAATTTGGCATTCAGCGTACATAAAGAAAAAGTAAGTAAGTGGCTGAAGGTAGATTACACGGTCACTGGATATAAATTTTCCAGCAGGCCAGTGTACTACAGGCCCCAAAAATTATGCATTCAGAGTACCTAAAAGAACAAGTAAGTATGTGGCTGGAGGTAAGTTACACGGTCACTGGATATCAATTTTACAGCAGGTCAGTGTACTACAGGCACCTAAAATAATGCATTGAGCGTACATAAAAGAACAAGTAAGTAAGTGGCTGAAGGTAGATTACATAGTCGTTGGATATCAATTTTAAAGCAGGCTAGTGTACTACAGGCCCCAAAAATTATGCGTTCAGGGTACATAAAAGAACAAGTAAGTATGTGGCTGGAAGTCTATTAGACGGTCAATGAATATCAATTTTACTGCAGGCCAGTACAAATACAGGTCAAATACATATGTTTAAAAGAACTAATAATAAATCCCTCCTCTTGAAAAAAAAATCCTAATGATAATAGTTGAAACACGTGGTCATCACAGGTGTTGAATTCCTCCGAGGACCAAAACATTAGGCATTCAACGGACAGAAAAGGCCTTTTATGCCGCTGTATTTACCTAAGACAGGGACCAATATTTGTCCTGTGTGGTGGCGGATATTTGTGGGCTGGCATGAGGAAATTAAATTAAATCTGGTCGTCACAGGTGTTGAATTCCTCCGAGAACCATACCTCATTTATTTTTAGATATGTAAGGTAGTCCACACTGTCGTGATCTAGGTGAGTGCGCTTATCGGTCACGTTCCCCCCTCCTGCGCTGAACGTCCTTTCTGAAAGGACACTGGACGAGGGGAAAGCCAACAGTTCCATGGCAAATTGTGACAGCTCTGGCCACAGGTCAAACCTGCACACCCAGTAGTCCAGAGGTTCCTTACTTCTCAGAGCGTCCACATCGGCTGTTAACCCGATGAATTTGGACAACTGTTGGTCTAGGCATTCCGTGAGGCTGGATCCATAGGGCGACTGTCGATGGGTTGGCTGCAAGAATGATCTCATATCCGAAGTGACCAACACATCTTCAAAACGCCCTCTTCTTGCATGCGCTGATGGAATGGTACCCACAACAATTTCTCTGTGAGTGAAAATTCCTCTGCCAACGCCCGCAAAAGCAGAATGCAGCATTTCTCGAAGCAAGGCCTGGAAGTGCTGAATTCTGACAGCCCTATGTGATGCTGGTAACATTTTGTGTTTGTACTGGGGGTCTAAGTACGTTGCCACCCAGTACCGGTCCTTGCTTTTTATGCATTTTAAACGGTGGTCCCTCTTCAAACACTGGAGCATGAAGGCCCCCACTTGCCTTAAACTGGAAGTGGTGGAGTGGCCTGGCTCCTGCTCATCATCCAGGATAATGTCGTCCTTGGTCTCCTCCCCACAGCCACGGACAACACCAGGAATCCCAGAAACGTTTAAAGCAGGCTCTTGTTGCTCCTCCTCCGCCCCGGCACCATCCTCCTCTGACTCCTCTTCAGACTCCTGTTGACTTGTCTCAGATGGAGTAACCCCCCTCCGGGAATTCATCCAGCATTGCGACTTCCTCATCTTCCTGCTCCTGCTCCTCGACGGCTTGATCAATGACAAGACACAATGCACGCTCCAGAAGGAAGGCGTAAGGTACGATGTTACTGATGGCGCCCTGGCTGCGACCGATCAGTTTGGCGATCTCATCAAATGGCCGGAGAAGTCTGCATGCATTGCGCATAAACAGCCACTGGTGCGGTGAAAAAAACAAGCTCCCAGAACCTGTCCTGTCACAGAGTTCGTACGGATAGTCGTTAACTGCACGTTTCTGATGGATCAGCCTATCAAGCCTATACAGGTGGAGTTCCATTGCGTCAAGCAATCACAAATCAGACTGCTGACAGTCAGGTGGTGTCGCCGCTGAACATCAGCAAGGTGAGCCATGGCCGTGTAAGATCTTTTAAAATGGCCATAGATTTTCCTGGCCTGCCGCAAGACGTCCTGGACCCCTGGGTATTTGGCAATGAATCTTTGCCGACTAAGTTCAGGACGTGTGAAGAAGAAGAGGCAGGCATGCATGCAATCCGTGGTGGTAACACCAAATCCACATGGGTGCCACGGGTTGCATGCTTGATGGCCGTCAGAATGTTCACCCAATGGGCAGTAAAAGTTATGTACCTTCCCTGCCCGTGTTTTCTAGACCACATGTCTGTGGTCAGATGTATCTTGGCACTCACACTGTGTGCCAGAGATACATTCACTTGCCGCTGAACATGGCCATATAGCTCCGGGATGCCCTTCTGGGAGAAATATTTCCTTTCGGGGACCTTCCATTGCAGTATGTCAAAGGCCACAAATTTTCTAAAGGCCTCGGAGCCCACCAGTTTATATGGCAGTAGTTGGCAGGCTAGTAGTTCCAACAAGCCGGTGGTCAGCCGTTGGGCAAGAGGGTTATCCGGCGTCATCATCTTTTTTCGCTCAAACATTTGGGCCATGGAAGCCTGCCTTTTGCCAGATGAATGCGACAACGGCACGGTGGAAGGTGGAGTGGAGGACAAATGGGAGGAGAGAGGATAAGGGGAATGAGAAGAGGCAGGACGTGGAGCAACAGGAGTGTGTCTTTGTGGGTTCTGACACTGTTGCTCCCACTGGGCTCAGTGATGGGAGGCCAGGTGACTTCTTAAGGTAGTCATCCATAGATGAGTGTTGGGCTTACCCTGACTTATGCATTGACAGCACAGGCTGCAGATGGCAACACTATTGTCAGCAGCAGACACGTTAAAAAAAGTCCACACTGCAGAGCCATGTGCCGGCGTCCTGGGAGCGCCAGATGTGACCGTGCATGGTGGATGGTTCATTCCATATACATTAGCAGTCTGCTTTTTGTCTCCTGTGCACTCTAAGTTATGCCTGCTTCTTCTCCTTATCTGCTGCTCCGGCTCTCCCTCTGAACTCCCCTCCTCTTCCTCTCTTGTGGGCACCCACGTGATGTCCATAGACATGTCATCATTGTCCCCTTCACCACCACTGACATTAGAGATCTCGGAGTAGGCAGAAAAAGCGGGGACCACCCTCCTTGGGCAGATTTGGGTACTGTCGTTAGACTGCTGGGTGGCGACCGTTGATACCTCCTCTTCCTGATCCGATGCCAAGAATGGCTGCACATCAGTAAGGTCTTGTAATGGATAAGAAAATAATTCCTCTGTCTCGAGCGGAGGGCATATGGTGGTGGTGGTGGTGGTGTCTTTGGGGGTGCACACAGCAGAGAGTGAAGAGGGTGCAGATAGAGAGGATGAGGAGGGTGCAGAAGCGGAAGGCTGAGTGAGCCACTTAACCAAGTCTGGTGTGTCCTTTGACGTAATCGCGCGCACCTTCTGCAACTTATAACTTAGGCTCCGGCCTGGTGAGCCTGCCTGACCCCTACCACCCAGCCTGTGACAAAAGTCCCTATAGAGGAGCAGTATTTGTGGAAGAAGGTATATCACAACCCTGCTTCAATCAGGTTTTTTGTGGGGCAAATGGTATATCACACCAGTAGAAATTATTTGTTCCAATGTCGTTTGTCACTATCTGTAGCTGAGGTAACGCAGCAGAACCGCAAACAAATGCTGCCCAACCCAAATGCACTATATAGAAAATATATAATTGGTATATAACACCCTGCTGCAATAATTTTTTTTGGGGGGGCAACTGGTATATCACACCAGTAGAAATTATTTGATCCAATGTCGTTTGTCACTATCTGTAGCTAAGGTAATGCAGCTAAACGGGCAAACAAATGCTGTTCTACCTAAATGCACTATATAGAAAGTATATAATTGGTATATAACACCCCTGCTTTGATCCCTTTTTTGGGGGGGCAACTGGAATATCACACTAGTAGAAATTATTTGTTCCAATGTCTTTTGTCACTATCTGTAGCTAAGGTAATGCAGCTAAACCGCAAACAAATGCTGCACTACCCAAATGCACTATATAGAAAGTATTTTATTGGTATATCACACCCCTGCTTCAATAAGTTTTTTTTGGGGGGCCACTGGTATATCACACCAGTAGAAATTATTTGTTTCAATGTCGTTTGTCACTATCTGTAGCTTAGGTAATGTAGCTAAACCGCTGCAAATGCTCTATAATATACTTTCTATATTAGAAAGTACAGTATATTATAAGTATATAACACCCCTCAGTAAGTCACACCTATCGATAGCACACCTTAAAAAGACTTTTGTGGCCCTATTAGCTAGCATTTGCTGTCCCTGTCTGTCCCTCCTCCACACAGCAACCTCTCCCTACACTGGCAAAAGACTGAATGTAAAATGACAGCCAGATCAGGTTTATTTATAAGGTAGGGGGTATGTCCATGTGCTGAAACGTCTTAATTGGCTGTCCTGTACCACCCAATGGATGTGTCATGGGTCAAAGTTCTTCACAATGTAAAAGAATGTAGTGCCAGTGGACATCGCCATATGTTCGCCCGTTCGGCGAACCGTGGGTGAGAAAAGTTTACCGCGAAACGACCGCCGGGCGAACCGAAAGGCCATCTTAAGTAGTGAGATAAGGAAAATCAAAGAACACTGGGGTGCATCTCCAGAGTTGCACAACAGAGTGACACAGACAAAGGATGAATGCAAGAAAATGTTTATATCATGGACTATCGTTTGGCATCCGGTTAAAAGTGTTGTCTTACTTCAACAAATGGCATTTATCATGTGGACTAATAAAGTATACTAGAGTAGTTTTTTTTTCAAAAACAGAGAATAAATGTGAGAGGTCACCAAGAAACCTATTGTACAAAAAGCATTGCAAGCTTTTGATTCAAAGACTGGAGACCATGCCTGCAGAGCAACAACTGCCTGGGTGCTTAACTTGTTGTAGCTATATGGGAGAGAGACAATAAAATGTCCATGATTTAGGGTAAAGTTTTACAAAAGGCAAATGTAAGAATTAAGTAGACTGTTCTACAATCGGAGCTCTTACTCAGTAAAATGTAGTTTGTCTCTTCACTGGTGTTGAGTGAATAAAATTTCAGGGAAAATTAAACCAACAGTGAAGCTGAATTTCCTTGTGCTTCATGATAGCGAATTGATTTTCCCTGCAATAGTGTAAAAAAAATAAAAAAAATCATACTTAACTTTACAATGGATTATTACATCTGAAGGGTACAATGACGGGGAGCAGTGCAGTCGCTGCTCCGTGTTATTGCACCCACTACTTACAAATAAATTTACTCCATAACAAAGTAATTAGTGACTAAACAAATTCTTTTATAAAATTCTGCAAAGCAGCCGAATTAAATTTTTCAATACTTTGCTGATTTCTACTCTTAACCAAAAACACAACATACCACTATAAATCAAATGCAGTATTATAGCTAAACTGTTTAAAGGTTTGCTGAAATTAATAAAGCAAACACAGGGAATTCTTACAGTAAAATGTGCTTCAGGTTGCAAGAGAATTACAATTTAAGATATTTATTTTCCATTAAAACAATGACATTTTTGCCAAGATACAGTACAGACCAAAAGTTTGGACACACCTTCTCATTCAAAGAGTTTTCTTTATTTTCATGACTATGAAAATTGTAAATTCACACTGAAGGCATCAAAACTATGAATTAACACATGTGGAATTATATACATAACAAAAAAGTGTTAAACAACTGAAAATATGTCATATTCTAGGTTCTTCAAAGTAGCCACTAGGGATGAGCGAACTCGAACTGTATAGTTCGGGTTCGTACCGAATTTTGGGGTGTCCGTGACACGGACCCGAACCCGGACATTTTCGTAAAAGTCCGGGTTCGGGTTCGGTGTTCGTCGCTTTCTTGGCGCTTTTGTGACGCTTTCTTGGCGCTTTTTGAAAGGCTGCAAAGCAGCCAATCAACAAGCGTCATACTACTTGCCCCAAGAGGCCGTCACAGCCATGCCTACTATTGGCATGGCTGTGATTGGCCAGAGCACCATGTGACCCAGCCTCTATTTAAGCTGGAGTCACATAGCGCCGCCCGTCACTCTGCTCTGATTAGCGTAGGGAGAGGTTGCGGATGCGACAGTAGGGCGAGATTAGGCAGATTAACTCCTCCAAAGGACTTCACTTGATTAATCGATCGATCTGCAGCTGTGCATCATTGAGCTGCTGATACTCAAATGCTCACTCACTGTTTTTAGGCTGCCCAGACCGTTTGTCAGTCACTTTTTTATGGGGTGATCGGCGGCCATTTTGTGTCTTGTGCGGTGCTGCGACCAAGTGCATCCAAGCTGCGACCAAGTGCATTTAACCCTCAATGGTGTGGTTGTTTTTTGGCTAAAGCCTACATCAGGGTGAAGCTGTCACACCAAGTGCATTTAACCAGCAATAGTCTGTTCATTTTTTGGCCATATACTAAATCAGGGGCAAGCTGCGCCTGTCACCAAGTGCATTTAACCCTCAATGGTGTGGTTGTTTTTTGGCTAAAGCCTACATCAGGGTGAAGCTGTCACACCAAGTGCATTTAACCAGCAATAGTCTGTTCATTTTTTGGCCATATACTAAATCAGGGGCAAGCTGCGCCTGTCACCAAGTGCATTTAACCCTCAATGGTGTGGTTGTTTTTTGGCTAAAGCCTACATCAGGGTGAAGCTGTCACACCAAGTGCATTTAACCAGCAATAGTCTGTTCATTTTTTGGCCATATACTACATCAGGGGCAAGCTGCGCCCGTCACCAAGTGCATTTAACCCTCAGTAGTGTGGTTGGTCAAGCTGTGACACCAAGTGCATTTAACCAGCAATAGTCTGTTCATTTTTTGGCCATATACTACATCAGGGGCAAGCTGCGCCCGTCACCAAGTGCATTTAACCAGCAATAGTGTGGTTATTTTTTGGCCATATCCCAGTCTAATTCTGTCACTAAATCCATACCGGTCACCCAGCGCCTAAATACTAGGCCTCAAATTTATATCCCGCTAAATCTCTCGTTACCGCTGTCCTGTTGTAGCTGGGAAAGTTATTTAGTGTCCGTCAAAGCACATTTTTTGTTCTGGGTTGAAGTACAATTCCCAATTTAGCAATTTCATAATTTAGTGGTTCCTGCTATATCAGAGCTATTTGAAATCTATCCCTAAAAGGGTATATAATATTCAAGGTGCACATAGGGTCATTCAGAATAACTTCACACACACGCTTCTGTGCATTTCCAAGTCTAATTCTGTCACTAAATCCATACCGGTCACCCAGCGCCTAAATACTAGGCCTCAAATTTATATCCCGCTAAATCTCTCGTTACCGCTGTCCTGTTGTAGCTGGGAAAGTTATTTAGTGTCCGTCAAAGCACATTTTTTGTTCTGGGTTGAAGTACAATTCCCAATTTAGCAATTTCATAATTTAGTGGTTCCTGCTATATCAGAGCTATTTGAAATCTATCCCTAAAAGGGTATATAATATTCAAGGTGCACATAGGGTCATTCAGAATAACTTCACACACACGCTTCTGTGCATTTCCAAGTCTAATTCTGTCACTAAATCCATACCGGTCACCCAGCGCCTAAATACTAGGCCTCAAATTTATATCCCGCTAAATCTCTCGTTACCGCTGTCCTGTTGTGGCTGGGAAAGTTATTTAGTGTCCGTCAAAGCACATTTTTTGTTCTGGGTTGAAGTACAATTCCCAATTTAGCAATTTCATAATTTAGTGGTTCCTGCTATATCAGAGCTATTTGAAATCTATCCCTAAAAGGGTATATAATATTCAAGGTGCACATAGGGTCATTCAGAATAACTTCACACACACGCTTCTGTGCATTTCCAAGTCTAATTCTGTCACTAAATCCATACCGGTCACCCAGCGCCTAAATACTAGGCCTCAAATTTATATTCCGCTGAATTTGAATACAATACATTGGGCCAAATAATATATTTGTTGTTGTGGTGAACCATAACAATGAGAAAAACATCTAGTAAGGGACGCGGACGTGGACATGGTCGTGGTGGTGTTAGTGGACCCTCTGGTGCTGGGAGAGGACGTGGCCGTTCTGCCACATCCACACGTCCTAGTGTACCAACTACCTCAGGTCCCAGTAGCCGCCAGAATTTACAGCGATATATGGTGGGGCCCAATGCCGTTCTAAGGATGGTAAGGCCTGAGCAGGTACAGGCATTAGTCAATTGGGTGGCCGACAGTGGATCCAGCACGTTCACATTATCTCCCACCCAGTCTTCTGCAGAAAGCGCACAGATGGCGCCTGAAAACCAACCCCATCAGTCTGTCACATCACCCCCATGCATACCAGGGAAACTGTCTCAGCCTCAAGTTATGCAGCAGTCTCTTATGCTGTTTGAAGACTCCGCTGGCAGGGTTTCCCAAGGGCATCCACCTAGCCCTTCCCCAGCGGTGAAAGACATAGAATGCACTGACGCACAACCACTTATGTTTCCTGATGATGAGGACATGGGAATACCACCTCAGCATGTCTCTGATGATGACGAAACACAGGTGCCAACTGCTGCGTCTTTCTGCAGTGTGCAGACTGAACAGGAGGTCAGGGATCAAGACTGGGTGGAAGACGATGCAGGGGACGATGAGGTCCTAGACCCCACATGGAATGAAGGTCGTGCCACTGACTTTCACAGTTCGGAGGAAGAGGCAGTGGTGAGACCGAGCCAACAGCGTAGCAAAAGAGGGAGCAGTGGGCAAAAGCAGAACACCCGCCGCCAAGAGACTCCGCCTGCTACTGACCGCCGCCATCTGGGACCGAGCACCCCAAAGGCAGCTTCAAGGAGTTCCCTGGCATGGCACTTCTTCAAACAATGTGCTGACGACAAGACCCGAGTGGTTTGCACGCTGTGCCATCAGAGCCTGAAGCGAGGCATTAACGTTCTGAACCTGAGCACAACCTGCATGACCAGGCACCTGCATGCAAAGCATGAACTGCAGTGGAGTAAACACCTTAAAACCAAGGAAGTCACTCAGGCTCCCCCTGCTACCTCTTCTGCTGCTGCCGCCTCGGCCTATTCTGCTGCTGCCGCCTCGGCCTCTTCCTCCGCCTCTGGAGGAACGTTGGCACCTGCCGCCCAGCAAACAGGGGATGTACCACCAACACCACCACCACCACCTCCGTCACCAAGCGTCTCAACCATGTCACACGCCAGCGTTCAGCTCTCCATCTCACAAACATTTGATAGAAAGCGTAAATTCCCACCTAGCCACCCTCGATCCCTGGCCCTGAATGCCAGCATTTCTAAACTACTGGCCTATGAAATGCTGTCATTTAGGCTGGTGGACACAGACAGCTTCAAACAGCTCATGTCGCTTGCTGTCCCACAGTATGTTGTTCCCAGCCGGCACTACTTCTCCAAGAGAGCCGTGCCTTCCCTGCACAACCAAGTATCCGATAAAATCAAGTGTGCACTGCGCAACGCCATCTGTAGCAAGGTCCACCTAACCACAGATACGTGGACCAGTAAGCACGGCCAGGGACGCTATATCTCCCTAACTGTACACTGGGTAAATGTAGTGGCAGCTGGGCCCCAGGCGGAGAGCTGTTTGGCGCACGTCCTTCCGCCGCCAAGGATCGCAGGGCAACATTCTTTGCCTCCTGTTGCCACCTCCTCCTTCTCGGCTTCCTCCTCCTCTTCTTCCACCTGCTCATCCAGTCAGCCACACACCTTCACCACCAACTTCAGCACAGCCCGGGGTAAACGTCAGCAGGCCATTCTGAAACTCATATGTTTGGGGGACAGGCCCCACACCGCACAGGAGTTGTGGCGGGGTATTGAACAACAGACCGACGAGTGGTTGCTGCCGGTGAGCCTCAAGCCCGGCCTGGTGGTGTGTGATAATGGGCGAAATCTCGTTGCAGCTCTGGGACTAGCCAATTTGACGCACATCCCTTGCTTGGCGCATGTGCTGAATTTGGTGGTGCAGAAGTTCATTCACAACTACCCCGACATGTCAGAGCTGCTGCATAAAGTGCGGGCCGTCTGTTCGCGCTTCCGGCGTTCACATCCTGCTGCTGCTCGCCTGTCTGCGCTACAGCGTAACTTCGGCCTTCCCGCTCACCGCCTCATATGCGACGTGCCCACCAGGTGGAACTCCACCTTGCACATGCTGGACAGACTGTGCGAGCAGCAGCAGGCCATAGTGGAGTTTCAGCTGCAGCACGCACGGGTCAGTCGCACTACAGAACAGCACCACTTCACCACCAATGACTGGGCCTCCATGCGAGACCTGTGTGCCCTGTTGCGCTGTTTCGAGTACTCCACCAACATGGCCAGTGGCGATGACACCGTTATCAGCGTTACAATACCACTTCTATGTCTCCTTGAGAAAACACTTAGGGCGATGATGGAAGAGGAGGTGGCCCAGGAGGAGGAGGAGGAGGAGGAAGAGGGGTCATTTTTAGCACTTTCAGGCCAGTCTCTTCGAAGTGACTCAGAGGGAGGTTTTTGGCAACAGCAGAGGCCAGGTACAAATGTGGCCAGCCAGGGCCCACTACTGGAGGACGAGGAGGACGAGGATGAGGAGGAGGTGGAGGAGGATGAGGATGAAGCATGGTCACAGCGGGGTGGCACCCAACGCAGCTCGGGTCCATCACTGGTGCGTGGCTGGGGGGAAAGGCAGGACGATGACGATACGCCTCCCACAGAGGACAGCTTGTCCTTACCCCTGGGCAGCCTGGCACACATGAGCGACTACATGCTGCAGTGCCTGCGCAACGACAGCAGAGTTGCCCACATTTTAACCTGTGCGGACTACTGGGTTGCCACCCTGCTGGATCCACGCTACAAAGACAATGTGCCCACCTTACTTCCTGCACTGGAGCGTGATAGGAAGATGCGCGAGTACAAGCGCACGTTGGTAGACGCGCTACTGAGAGCATTCCCAAATGTCACAGGGGAACAAGTGGAAGCCCAAGGCCAAGGCAGAGGAGGAGCAAGAGGTCGCCAAGGCAGCTGTGTCACGGCCAGCTCCTCTGAGGGCAGGGTTAGCATGGCAGAGATGTGGAAAACTTTTGTCAACACGCCACAGCTAACTGCACCACCACCTGATACGCAACGTGTTAGCAGGAGGCAACATTTCACTAACATGGTGGAACAGTACGTGTGCACACCCCTCCACGTACTGACTGATGGTTCGGCCCCATTCAACTTCTGGGTCTCTAAATTGTCCACGTGGCCAGAGCTAGCCTTTTATGCCTTGGAGGTGCTGGCCTGCCCGGCAGCCAGCGTTTTGTCTGAACGTGTATTCAGCACGGCAGGGGGCGTCATTACAGACAAACGCAGCCGCCTGTCTACAGCCAATGTGGACAAGCTGACGTTCATAAAAATGAACCAGGCATGGATCCCACAGGACCTGTCCGTCCCTTGTCCAGATTAGACATTAACTACCTCCCCATAACCATATATTATTGGACTCCAGGGCACTTCCTCATTCAATCCTATTTTTATTTTCATTTTACCATTATATTGCGAGGCTACCCAAAGTTGAATGAACCTCTCCTCTGCCTGTGTGCTAGGCCTAAATATATGCCAATGGACTGTTGCAGTGGTGGCTGACGTGAAGCCTCATTCTCTGCTATGACATGCAGACTAATTCTCTGCTGACATGAAGCCAGATTGTCTGTTACGGGACCTCTCTCCTCTGCCTGGGTGCTGGGCCTAAATTTATGACAATGGACTGTTGCAGTGGTGGCTGACGTGAAGCCTGATTCTCTGCTATGACATGCAGACTGATTCTCTGCTGACATGAAGCCAGATCCTCTGTTACGGGACCTCTCTCCTCTGCCTGGGTGCTAGGCCTAAATATATGCCAATGGACTGTTGCAGTGGTGGCTGACGTGAAGCCTCATTCTCTGCTATGACATGCAGACTAATTCTCTGCTGACATGAAGCCAGATTGTCTGTTACGGGACCTCTCTCCTCTGCCTGGGTGCTGGGCCTAAATTTATGACAATGGACTGTTGCAGTGGTGGCTGACGTGAAGCCTGATTCTCTGCTATGACATGCAGACTGATTCTCTGCTGACATGAAGCCAGATCCTCTGTTACGGGACCTCTCTCCTCTGCCTGGGTGCTGGGCCTAAATTTATGAAAATGGACTGTTGCAGTGGTGGGTGACGTGAAGCCTCATTCTCTGCTATGACATGCAGACTGATTCTCTGCTGACATGAAGCCAGATTGTCTGTTACGGGACCTCTCTTGCTCTGCCTGTGTGCTAGGCCTAAATATATGCCAATGGACTGTTGCAGTGGTGGGTGACGTGAAGCCTCATTCTCTGCTATGACATGCAGACTGATTCTCTGCTGACATGAAGCCAGATTGTCTGTTACGGGACCTCTCTGCTCTGCCTGTGTGCTAGGCCTAAATATATGCCAATGGACTGTTGCAGTGGTGGGTGACGTGAAGCCTCATTCTCTGCTATGACATGCAGACTGATTCTCTGCTGACATGAAGCCAGATTGTCTGTTACGGGACCTCTCTGCTCTGCCTGTGTGCTAGGCCTAAATATATGCCAATGGACTGTTGCAGTGGTGGGTGACGTGAAGCCTCATTCTCTGCTATGACATGCAGACTGATTCTCTGCTGACATGAAGCCAGATTGTCTGTTACGGGACCTCTCTCCTCTGCCTGGGTGCTGGGCCTAAATTTATGACAATGGACTGTTGCAGTGGTGGCTGACGTGAAGCCTGATTCTCTGCTATGACATGCAGACTGATTCTCTGCTGACATGAAGCCAGATCCTCTGTTACGGGACCTCTCTCCTCTGCCTGGGTGCTAGGCCTAAATATATGCCAATGGACTGTTGCAGTGGTGGCTGACGTGAAGCCTCATTCTCTGCTATGACATGCAGACTAATTCTCTGCTGACATGAAGCCAGATTGTCTGTTACGGGACCTCTCTCCTCTGCCTGGGTGCTGGGCCTAAATTTATGACAATGGACTGTTGCAGTGGTGGCTGACGTGAAGCCTGATTCTCTGCTATGACATGCAGACTGATTCTCTGCTGACATGAAGCCAGATCCTCTGTTACGGGACCTCTCTCCTCTGCCTGGGTGCTGGGCCTAAATTTATGAAAATGGACTGTTGCAGTGGTGGGTGACGTGAAGCCTCATTCTCTGCTATGACATGCAGACTGATTCTCTGCTGACATGAAGCCAGATTGTCTGTTACGGGACCTCTCTGCTCTGCCTGTGTGCTAGGCCTAAATATATGCCAATGGACTGTTGCAGTGGTGGGTGACGTGAAGCCTCATTCTCTGCTATGACATGCAGACTGATTCTCTGCTGACATGAAGCCAGATTGTCTGTTACGGGACCTCTCTGCTCTGCCTGTGTGCTAGGCCTAAATATATGCCAATGGACTGTTGCAGTGGTGGGTGACGTGAAGCCTCATTCTCTGCTATGACATGCAGACTGATTCTCTGCTGACATGAAGCCAGATTGTCTGTTACGGGACCTCTCTGCTCTGCCTGTGTGCTAGGCCTAAATATATGCCAATGGACTGTTGCAGTGGTGGGTGACGTGAAGCCTCATTCTCTGCTATGACATGCAGACTGATTCTCTGCTGACATGAAGCCAGATTGTCTGTTACGGGACCTCTCTCCTCTGCCTGTGTGCTAGGCCTAAATATATGCCAATGGACTGTTGCAGTGGTGGCTGACGTGAAGCCTCATTCTCTGCTATGACATGCAGACTAATTCTCTGCTGACATGAAGCCAGATTGTCTGTTACGGGACCTCTCTCCTCTGCCTGGGTGCTGGGCCTAAATTTATGACAATGGACTGTTGCAGTGGTGGCTGACGTGAAGCCTGATTCTCTGCTATGACATGCAGACTGATTCTCTGCTGACATGAAGCCAGATTGTCTGTTACGGGACCTCTCTCCTCTGCCTGTGTGCTAGGCCTAAATATATGCCAATGGACTGTTGCAGTGGTGGCTGACGTGAAGCCTCATTCTCTGCTATGACATGCAGACTAATTCTCTGCTGACATGAAGCCAGATTGTCTGTTACGGGACCTCTCTCCTCTGCCTGGGTGCTGGGCCTAAATTTATGACAATGGACTGTTGCAGTGGTGGCTGACGTGAAGCCTGATTCTCTGCTATGACATGCAGACTGATTCTCTGCTGACATGAAGCCAGATCCTCTGTTACGGGACCTCTCTCCTCTGCCTGGGTGCTGGGCCTAAATTTATGACAATGGACTGTTGCAGTGGTGGCTGACGTGAAGCCTGATTCTCTGCTATGACATGAAGACTGATTCTCTGCTGACATGAAGCCAGATTGTCTGTTACGGGACCTCTCTCCTCTGCCTGGGTGCCGGGGCCTAAATATCTGAGAATGGACTGTTCCAGTGGTGGGTGACGGGAAGCCAGATTCTCTGCTATGGAACCTCTCTCCAATTGATTTTGGTTAATTTTTATTTATTTAATTTTTATTTTAATTCATTTCCCTATCCACATTTGTTTGCAGGGGATTTACCTACATGTTGCTGCCTTTTGCAGCCCTCTAGCCCTTTCCTGGGCTGTTTTACAGCCGTTTTAGTGCCGAAAAGTTCGGGTCCCCATTGACTTCAATGGGGTTCGGGTTCGGGACGAAGTTCGGATCGGGTTCGGATCCCGAACCCGAACATTTCCGGGATGTTCGGCCGAACTTCTCGAACCCGAACATCCAGGTGTTCGCTCAACTCTAGTAGCCACCTTTTGCTTTGATTACTGCTTTGCACACTCTTGGCATTCTCTTGATGAGCTCCAAGAGGTAGCCACCTGAAATGGTTTTCACTTCACAGGTGTGCCCTGTCAAGTTTAATAAGTGGGATTTCTTGCCTTATAAATGGGTTTGGGACCATCAGTTGCGTTGTGGAGAAGTCAGGTGGATACACAGCTGATAGTCCTACTGAATAGACTGTTAGAATTTTTATTATGGCAAGAAAAAAGCAGCTAAGTAAAGAAAAACGAGTGGCCATCATTACTTTAAGAAATAAAGGTCAGTCAGTCCATAAAATTGGGAAAACTTTGAAAGTGTCCCCAAGTGCAGTCACAAAAACCATCAAGCGCTACAAAGAAACTGGCTCACATGCGGACCGCCCCAGGAAAGGAAGACCAAGAGTCACCTCTGCTGCGGAGGATAAGTTCATCCGAGTCACCAGCCTCAGAAATCGCAGGTTAACAGCAGCTCAGATTAGAGACCAGGTCAATGCCACCCAGAGTTCTAGCAGCAGACACATCTCTAGAACAACTGTTAAGAGGAGACTGTGTGAATCAGGCCTTCATGGTAGAAGATCTGCTAGGAAACCACTGCTAAGGACAGGCAACAAGCAGAAGAGACTTGTTTGGGCTAAAGAACACAAGGAATGGACATTAGACCAGTGGAAATCTGTGCTTTGGTCTGATGAGTCCAAATTTGAGATCTTTGGTTCCAACCACCGTGTCTTTGTGCGACGCAGAAAAGGTGAACGGACGGACTCTACATGCCTGGTTCCCACCGTGAAGCACGGAGGAGGAGGTGTGATGGTGTGGGGGTGCTTTGCTGGTGACACTGTTGGGGATTTATTCAAAATTGAAGGCATACTGCACCAGCATGGCTACCACAGCATCTTGCAGCGGCATGCTATTCCATCCGGTTTGCGTTTAGTTGGACCATCATTTATTTTTCAACAGGACAATGACCCCAAACACACCTCCAGGCTGTGTAAGGACTATTTGACCATGAAGGAGAGTGATGGGGTGCTGCGCCAGATGACCTGGCCTCCACAGTCACCGGACCTGAACCCAATCGAGATGGTTTGGGGTGAGCTGGACCGCAGAGTGAAGGCAAAAGGGCCAACAAGTGCTAAGCATCTCTGGGAACTCCTTCAAGACTGTTGGAAGACCATTTCAGGTGACTATCTCTGGAAGCTCATCAAGAGAATGCCAAGAGTGTGCAAAGCAGTAATCAAAGCAAAAGGGGGCTACTTTGAAGAACCTAGAATATGACATATATTCAGTTGTTTCACACTTTTTTGTTATGTATATAATTCCACATGTGTTAATTCATAGTTGTGATGCCTTCAGTGTGAATCTACAATTTTCATAGTCATGAAAATAAAGAAAACTCTTTGAATGAGAAGGTGTGTCCAAACTTTTGGTCTGTACTGTACATCAATTCAATTGAGAATTTGTGTTTGGATTTAGCTGTTCATGGAGTCCACCTTGTTACTCTGAGACATTCCCACTTCACAACAACATCAGCTACAGGTGACCAAGGGAAGATCTAGGAGGGCAGAAATCTGACAAAGTAATCATTAAAAAGTGGAAAACTTGTAACAGCAGCACTTTGAAAGTTAGTCTTAGATCTGACAATCCAGCAATCTCAAATAGCTAAGAGCATACATCTACCATTCCCTTTAAGATTTTAATCTTGAAGACTAAAAAGGAGTTTCTCACAAAAGTGTTGGTTATTGCCAGATATCAAAGTGGAAATATTTATCATAAGGTAAAAGGAGATGAGAAATTTCTATACGCCAATAAGAAAACCCACTATAAATGGAGCAATATCTGGTCTGATTAGGATCCTAACTACTGCCTCATTTGGTGTCACAATGGCCTTTCATAGGCTGATTTTAATTAGTGCAAGTATAAAGCTGTAGCTTGCTTTCCCTGCATTTATTGGAGACCATTTGGCACCAGGAGTGGTAAAATACACAGTGGACTCTGCATGTATATGGAGCTTGCATTCCCTTAATCTAATGAAGGCCATTGTGGCACCAAAAGAGGTATAATACAGTGTGGGCTCAGCATGCATGTGAAACCCGCATTCCCTGAATTTAATGGAGGCCATTATGGCACTAGCGGAGGTAATAGTTAGTGTAGGTCCTAAAGAGATCGCCTTGACGCTGGCGGACAGGCACAAATAATTTTGTAGAAAATGTATTTGCAAATAATCTCACATTTATCACATAGCATTAGCATTAGTACATTTTCTATAGTGAGCATGGCACTATTGTTTTTACTTCATTATTTGAGCTTGCAGTTTGTTTTTGCTTTGGCACTTTCAGCCATGGCGATGTGCACCTGACTGACCCCCATTTTTTTCCTTAAAGAGGACATGTTTGTATTAGTAACTAATTGCATTCCCCGTGCAATAATAATTCTGAAGTTTATGAATAAAGGTTCATCTGGGTGTTACCAGTTAGGGTGAATTTCTGACATTATCCAATCAGTGCTGCCAGGGGCAGTGTGCAGTGACAGACCCATAATTGGTAACACCTAGATGGCAGACTGAAAGGCAATCATAAACATCTAGTAGATGTACGGCATATCAGAGTCATAAGATGATATGCTGCAAGATTGTTCTTGAATGAGGAATGCAAATAGTAACTAAAACAGACATGTTAAGTGAAGTGGCAGGTCTTCCTTAAGTGTCAAAAGTGTTTGCTGCAAGTGTGCATGTTTCAAGGGGTGCAGTTTATGAAAATTTGGATATCCAGATTCCATTTGACTGCATTATTGTTAATAGAATATCAGCTGCATTATCCAAGAATAATCTAGTACAGTGATTGCTAACCTTGGCACTCCAGCTGTGGTGAAACTACGACTCCCAGCATGCTCTATTTATTTCTACAGAGTTCTGAGAGCAGCCAAGCAAGGGGGGCATCTTGGGAGTTGTAGTTTTACCACAGCTGGAGTGCCAAGGTTAGCCATCACTGATCTAGTAGAAAGTAGTCATGCAGTATATATTGGATAACATACCCCCTTATTATAGAAATGTTAGCAGTCTCAGATCTTATGCATTTTTACACATAAAAAACTTACTGTCTGACAGAAGCCAAAGGGACACTGTTTTGGTCTCTGTATATACGTGAAGTGATTAGAATGTGATATATATATATATATATACTGTATATATATATATATATATATATATATATATATATATATATTGTGAGGCAATGACAGAAAGATATCTGTCTCCTAGAATGGTGCAGGAAACCTAATAGAGGACATGTATGGTATGACTTGCTGTGTTTTAAGCAATCCTCAGTGTGTGAGAGGAGGAGTTAGGCCCCAGGGAACAGAACTGCAGAGGGCCTGTGTGGTCCCAGCCAGGAGGGCTGGGGGGCCACAAGGCTGAGTAAGCCTGAGTTTTAGGGAATTGAAGAGGAAGCCTACAGAGGCTCTGTGTGGACCGAGCCAGGAAACCTGGGTGGCCACAAGGCTGAGGAAGCCTGAGTTTGGGTGACCCAGCAATGCCTGAATAAGAGAGGTGCTGCACGGTCAGAGTCTGGAGGACTGCTGGACCATATCCCCCCAAGGTATTGCGTGGTCACCGTCATTAGGACTGGTGGACCGAGACCCCAATGGGTTGCATTGGTCACAGCTAGGAAGTTGTCTGACTCCATGGCTGAGTAAAGCTGAATACCACACTGAGGTAGGTGAGTTAGGGAGACTCCTACCTCAGAAACTTCTGTACAGTGAGTGCCTAGCAGGGCAAGGGTTAATTGTTTTGTGCTGATGTAACACATTGTGAGGTGAAGCTGCGACATTATGGTGCCGAGTAATGCCAAACTTGGAAGTGTGATGTGCTGTGCGACAAATAAACCACTGTTTGAGCTTGAAAACCCCCTGTTTTGATGAGAAGTCTGTCAATGCCGACCCCTGAAAGAGAGCGATCCCTTTCAATATATATATATATATATATATATATACATTTTAGTTATAGACTTGTCATTGGAAAATTTCTATGTTTCTTTATTATAAACAGGTGGCTTCAGTGAAATTACAAGTTAAGACTATTGATTCAACTAAGAGCAGCAAAGAACGAAATCCGTGTTCCCAAGACTTGAACATTGACTACACGTAAATAAAACCATTTGGAAGTGTTTTCCGCTTTCCTCTGTATCCTTGAAGGTTCTCGTTACTTTCATAATAAATGTTTTTATAATGGTTGCGTTAACATAACTTGAAAACATCTTCCCCGACTTAATGGGAAGTTGTGATTTAGAGCAAGATGATTGATTTCCACGACTTGGAGCATTATTTGTAGGGTCTACTTAATTGTAAGGAAAGAAAACTAAGCCAACTGAAGTATCAAGCAACATGCCACCGTGCGGGCTTCTCTGATATTATTATAGGAGTGTTTATAATAAAGTGCTGGTGCAGGTCTGGCCGCGTTCACCAGATATCAGACACTTTGCTGTTTACAGTATCTGTTACACTTGATTTGTACATAGAACGACTTAATGGAACCCAGCTAACTAGGGAAAGAAGTTTATTTACACGCCAGCGACTGCCATTTAGTCATGGAGATAAACCAGGCTACCTAAAGCAGGAGATGACTTTATATGGTCTAAGTTCAGTGCTGTGGCAAAGAACAGTCTCTAATAATGTAAATCACAGGAGACTGGATTAAATGAATCATCTTACTAGATGCTAGCTACTTAGTAATAGCATTTCTGTTCAAAGCGCTGCAGGTTCACTGTCTGCCAAGTACCATACAAGGCAAGATTCTCTCCTTCTCGCTCTTCACAAAGAAATCATGTTTTACTTGATAATAAACATGAACATACAAATTAAGACAGCCAGATGTCAGAAATCTGGAAGACTGGGAATAAAGAGGCATTAATGGCGGCCTTTCTATATTACTCAGTTAATGGGGTATGTCACTTTAATTTTTAAATTTAGTAATAAGAGTAAACATAAAAAGAGAACTAAATGTGTTCAAGTTTGTTAAAGGAATGTTAAGCCAACAAATGACTGACAAAATGGACAGAAAGCAGTCATGTGCAAATCTGGACTTTCTGCAGGCTCCTCAAACTGTCACCCAACCCTGCATAGAAGCCACAGGCATGTCAGCTTTGGACTCAAAGTGTACAAAGCAAAACGGATGTGTGGGAAACCTTCCATACATCCATATATATTTTCAACTTTTGTTGATCTTTTTGGTACAGAACCCACTTCCTACACAAAGCAGTTTTCTACCTGTAGTAGCCCCTAGGGGGAACTCCCTACATACAGACTTATGTGACGTTCTTGCTATAAGAAGGGAAGTCTGGGATTTTGAGCTCAGATACAATTATTATAATGATATATTATAAAATCATATGGCCCAAAATGTTGGACATTTTACATGAAACTACAGAATATTGTATATAGTGATGAGCGGCAGGTGCAATATTCGAATTCGCAATATTTTGTGAATATTTTGTAGAATATTCATCATATATTCGAGAATTCGAGATTAAATTCTTGATTGCGAAAATCGGCAATGTATTATTCCCGTAATGCGCGCAAAATACTGGCGTGGGTCACCTATGCTAAATTTTTTAAGCTGGTATAAGTTTCCTGAGACTGGAGAAAATGTTTGGCACAGCAGAACATTAGAATAACTTTATATGCAGATAGAGTGCTCCAATATATTTGCGCCAGCGAATTTTCTGCAATTAATGATGCGCATATTTTTTCGCAATATGTGCAATATCACAGCACTATGTCTGTAGCATGTATATATGGACAGCAGAACATATTACACTGCCTAATACCCTGCACTGGAACCTATCAGCTACACTATAGATAAATCTAACCTACACTGACTATCTCCCCCTATCTGAATTATATATATGTTAACTGTCTAATGTAATAAAACAAAGCACAGAGCACAGCAATGACACTGCTGTCTCTTTCATAACTGCAATAAACTTTGGAAAATAGCTGCTGGGGAGGTTCTTATATAGTAAGGGGTAGGCAACTTTCTATTGGTTGCTAGGGATATTGCTAAGCTGTGACAAAGCCTTCTCATTGAATCACAAGCTAGAAGAAGGGAGGGATGATCACCTGATGTGTACTGTGTTAAAAAGAAATAAGAATATTCGTCGTTATGAATATATAGCCCTATATTCTAAATATTAGCGAATTCTCAAAGTGCCGATATTCGCAATAAAAATTAGCTTTTTGAATATTCGCTCTCAACACTAATTGTATATACACTTTAGCTGCTGTGGGGATTCGCTCTGGTAGTTAGGATTAGCGGGTGCAGCACAGAGGCAAAGTACAAGTTCTTGGTTCAAAACATCAGTGTTTATTCACATGTGAAAGCAAAACAAAAACGCAAGTTGCTTGGTGATCGTTCACACACATGAAAAGTTCATATACAAAATAGTCACCTTTTCTCCTAGGTGTTACTTCACACCCTGTTGGAAGTTCTGCTTTGTCAAGTCCATAGGCAGGTATTAGGCGGCCTGGTCGCCCTCACAGGGGTCTGAGCCCTCCAGCCTGGCTCAAGCCGTAGACCCCAACACAGCCCTCAAATCACAGTACACAGACCTCCTGAGCTCCACTGTCATCTGTAATCCTCCCCACCTGGCAGTGCTGGCAGTTTTTTTTGCCTGGCAAAACCCGGCCTGGAAAATGGGCAGTAGTCACCCACCCAGCACTTTAACTACTCCTAGTAAGAGCCATCCCGGTCAGCTATTACAACCATACTAAGTATCAAGGTGTCAAACAGCAACTGCTGCTGACACATAAAAAAAACGCTCTTACTCTAACGAGGCCAAGAACCTCGGTGACACGTACCTATCAGTCACAATGATTCCTTGTACCTTCTTACATACCTCCCTTGTTTGTTCAACCCTGAGGGGGTGAACACATGCCATACAGTATACTCGGGACAGGGCATCCGCATTTCCCTGCAACCGGCCTGCCCTGTGTTCTACAGAGAACTCAAAATTTTGTAAGAACAGGAACCACCTGGTGACTCGAACATTTCGCTCTTTGGCCTGGCTCATCCACTTGAGAGGAGAGTGGTCAGTCACCAGGCAGAATGTTCTCCACAACAAATAATAGCGGAGAGACTCGAGTGCCCACTTGATAGCCAGGCACTCTCTCTCTACTATACTGTACCTGGTCTCGGCTGGGGTGAGCCTGCGGCTTAGAAAGACAACGGGATGCTCCTCCCCATTGACTTCCTGAGACAGTACAGCACCGAGGCCTATTTTGGAGGCATCTGTGTGTACTATGAATTCCTGCTTGAAGTCGGGCGTCACCAAAACCGGGTACCCACACAGGGCCGACTTCAAAGCGGAGAAAGCCTCTTCCCCCTGGTCATTCCAGTGAACCATCACTGACTTGCGTCCCTTCAATAACCCTGTCAATGGCGCGGCTACAGTAGCAAAGTGGGGAATAAATCTCATGTAATAGCCTATCATTTCTAGGAATGACTTTACTTTTTTAGTGGTGACAGGTCAGGGCCAATTTCTTATTGCCTCTATTTTGTTTACTTGGGGTTTGATCACTCCGCGCCTAATGACATACCCCAGGTATTTTGTCTCCTCTAACCCTATCGCACATTTTTTGGAGTTCCCTGTATACTTTGGGCAGGTGACTTTCCCAGTTGGTACTGTGGATGACAATATCGTCCAGGTAAGATGAAGTGCACCGATGATGTCTATTAGCCTTTGGAAAGTGGCAGGGGCGCCATGCAGACCAAAGGGTAATACCTTATACTGGTATAGCCCCTCCAGTGAAATAAAGGCCATTTTCTCTTTGGCAGCCTCCATTAAGGGTACCTGCCAGTACCCTTTGGTGAGGTCCAAAACAGAAAAATACCGGGCTTGTCCTAACATCTCAATCAGCTCGTCTACCCGGGGCATGGGATATGCATCAAATCGTTACAGAATCGTAACAACCTGTCCAGCTTTGGTATTAAGACTATCGGACTGGCCCACTCACTTTTGGACTCCTCAATGACATCTAGTTGCAGCATTAGCTGCACTTCCTTCGAGATGGCTTGTCGCAGAGCCTCAGGTACCCGGTATGGTTTCAACCGGATCTTGGCCTGAGGTAGGTAAGCGGGGAAATAACTAAACACGGGAAAACAAACTACTAGGCCCAAAAGCTAGGGAGAGAAGGGTCACCTCCTAGCGATCCCTAAAAGCTTTCCCTAAACTGCTGTGCCCATGTGCATACCCTTAGGGTGGATATGCACATGCCCTCGTGCCTAAACCTAAACACCCTGGGCAAACCCTAAGCAGCAGGCAAAAGGGAAGAGGTAACCTGCTTCTTCAAACCAGGAGGAAGTAAGCGTCTTCCTAGAGGCCTAGATAGAACACACAAAGAGAA
This sequence comes from Bufo gargarizans, assembly GCF_014858855.1. Lineage (NCBI taxonomy): Eukaryota > Metazoa > Chordata > Amphibia > Anura > Bufonidae > Bufo > Bufo gargarizans. The sequence goes on along the minus strand of NC_058083.1, from coordinate 434,310,194 downwards.
ATGAAGGAGAGGACTTATCTTGAGCAGAGCTGGAGCAGACGATCCACCAAAAATCAAGAGCTCCCAGGAAAGAACTATAACCCGCACAGGCCACTGGGAGAAGGAGGGATAAATAGCCTCACTAACAATGAAACCCAGTACACATGAGGGAAGGTAGATCCAGCTCAAACCCAAATCAAAACAAACCAAGAAGTCAGACATGTGCAGCCAGTCTGACAGATCTCCGCACATTCATAGGGCAAGGCGTGACAGCTGCCTCCATATGTTCCTTTACCAGCGGCAACACAGTTTCCATACGTTCCTGCATCTGGGTAAGATATTCAATAATGCTTTTATATGGTGTGGGTTGTTGCTCCCATGCCTCTTTGGCTATATCCAACAGACCACATGGATATCTGTCATATAGAAGTTCAAAGGGCGAGAACCAAGTAGAAGACTGGGGCACTTCTCACACTGCAAACATAAGATAGGGCAGACGGAGGTCCCAATCCTTCCAATCCTTAGACACTACTCGTTTTAACAGGCTATTAGTTTGCTGGTGATAGACAGAAGTCCATATCTGTTTGATGTTTAGCAACTTTCAGAGTTCCCGCATGACCTTGGACATAAAAGGCATCCCCTGGTCAGTCAGAACCTCTTTAGGTAGCCCCACTCTGGAGAACATCTCCATTAACTCCTTTGCTATGAGTTTGGCCAATGTATGTCACAGTGGCACCACCTCAGGGTACCGAGTGGCATAGTCTAGGACTACCAAGATATGTTGGTGCCCTCTAGCGGACTTTGGTACTGGGCCTACGAGATCCATAGCGATTCTTTCAAATGGAGTATCGATAATTGGGAGAGGGAGTGCATAACAGATACTGGGGGCTAGTTGTTTGGCAGGTCGGGCAAAACTTACAAAAGTCATCCACCTCTCTAAACACACAGGGCCAGTAAAAACGTTGTAGTATCTGGTCCTGTGTCTTCTGCCATCCCAGATGACCCCAGAGAACATGTTGGTGGGCTAACTCTAACATGAGTTTTCGATAAGCCCGGGGAACCTCCAGCTGTTCAATGGGTTCACTCTGCAGCTGTTTTACCAGATATAGCCTATTCTGGTTGACCACAAAATGGGGAAACATCGACTCGACCCCAGGTTGTTAAGGTACCCCATCAACTATTACCACATTCCCCCAAGCCCAGGATAGGGTTGGGTCTCGGCTTTGGGCTGCACCAAAATTCTCCCCGGAGATGTTAAGGTCTGCCAACTCAGGTCCCGGTAGCAATTCCCCCACGTCTCCCACATTACCCTACTCAGGGTTGTCTTCCCCTCTTCCACCGAGGTTGCGTTCACCCCTACTGCTGGCCCTTTGGCCTCAGGTTCCAAGGGTTCTGGCCATCCTCCTGAACGAGGCCAATCTCCTGGGCTCACCCCTGAATCAGTGTTAACAGTCACTCTCACAACCGGCCATAGGGCCAGGAAACCCGGAAAGTCTCTCCCTATTATGAGTTCGTAGTGCAATTTCGTGGGTCGACCTGCCGGCTACCGTGGTTAGAGTCACCAGCACTGTGGGGTAGTCTTTTAAGTCTACATGAGTCCAGCAGCGTCTCAGCTCGAGTGTCTTCAATTTCCACCTGGCACAAGTGGTCTAGAGCTTCGGGGTACCTGTGGCACACAGTTTCATAGCATACAGTAACTGACAGTAACCACAATTAGTGTCCATGGGCTCAACCCGATTGAGACACTCAGCCCTTATATGGCCAGGTTCCTGACACCACCAGCAGATTACCTGGGTCTGGCCCATAGTGGGAACCTCCCAGGTGGTTTTTACCGGCTCATACGGTTGGGCCTGAGGTGAGGAGTTCTGGGGTTTACCTGCCACCCTCCCGATAGAACGCTACCTAAGATTCTTAGTGACCTCATAGCGTTCACCAGGGCCACCATTTCCAGGGCATTTCTAGGAGACACCTGTCCGATCCAGAGCTGGAGAGCTCCAGAATATGTCAGCCAACAGTCTATCCAGTCCGTGGGACTGAGCATATCAGGCTGTAGCCACTTTTGCAAAAAGTGGAGTAAGTCATAATACTGGGGTCTCCCGGGCTCAGCCGACTTAAACCCCCACTGATGTACCCGCTGGGCCCGGACAAACACATTTACCCCCGTCTTGCCAAAATCTCACCCTTTATCTTCGGGTAGTCGACCGCTTGATCGTCCGGCAAGTCGAAATATACGCGCTGGGACATTAAAGCCAGGAAAGGAGCGATGACCTCAGCCCACTTGTCTTGGGGCAGCTTTACCCTGGTGGCCACTTTCTCATACATCGCCAGGTAGGTTTTGATGTCGTCTGCGGCTGTTATCTTAGGGATCACTGCATTGACTGCTTTCCGGGCATCATGGATGCTTGGGGTTGCTCCTGCTGTCTGCAAAGACATCATGTGTAGAAGCAACTGGTTGGTCTCTTGCTGTTGCTTATTAGCCTCTCGTTGGTGCAGGTTGGTCTCCCGCTGCTGTAAATTATCTTCCACAAGTGCCTTCACAACAGCCTCCATTTTGACGTGGGATATGGGTTGAAATACTGCTGTTTTGATGTACGACATACAACCGTGCCCAAAAATGCAAACCCCAAAAATATATCGGCATCACGCCAGCCTCACTGCGCTTGCACGCATCATCCACCAAATGTGGAGATTCGCTCTGGTAGTTAGGATTAGCAGGGGCAGCACAGAGGTAAAGTACAAGTTAAAAGTTTAAAACATCAGTGTTTATTCACACGTGAAAGCAAAACAAAAACGCAAGTTGCTTGGTGATCGTTCACACACATGAAAAGCTCATATACAAAATAGTCACCTTTTCTCCTAGGTGTTACTTCACACCCTGTTGGAAGTTCTGCTTTGTCAAGTCCACAGGCAGGTATTAGGCGGCCTGTTCGGCCATCACAGGGGGTCTGAGCTCTCCAGCCCGGCTCAAGCCACAGATCCCAACATAACCCTTAAATCACAGCACAAAGACCTCCTGAGCTCCACTGTCAGACGGAGGTAATCCTCCCCACCTGGCAGTGCTAGCTGGTTTTTATGCCTGGCAAAAGCCGGCCTGGAACATGGGGAGTAGTCACCCACCCAGCACTTTGACTACTCCCAGTAAGAACCATCCCGAACCAGCAATTACAGCCATACTAAGTATTAAGGTGTAAAACAGCAACTGTGGATGACACACAAAAAATGGCTCTTACTCCACTGAGGCCAGGAACCTCACCCATGATGATTCCTTGTACCTTATTACGCTGCTTACTACCATAGCCATCAGTTATTATAATGATCTAATAGTTTGTATGTAAGTGTAATAGTATTATCCACCTCACTCCCCTCCTCTGTCTGTCTCTTCTTCTGTGTATTGGGTGTGTAGTGCTTATCTCATCCCACTGGGTATAGTAATTGCATCCTGCCATGCTGCCTGTCTAATCAGGTTGGTTACCAACATCCCAACACACCATCCTTCAGTACCCTGTTGCATCAACTCTGCTACACCAGATGCCAGTACTCTAATACATCAGCAGTGTTACTCTGGTCTCCTGTACTCTGTTACATTGGACTTCCAGCTATTTGTATTGGGTCCACAGCACTGCAACATTGGTTCTCCAGCACTGCTGCTCCTGTCCTTTTCTCTGCTGCACCAGGGCCACTTATCCATACTGCTTAAGATCTGCTGTACTAGACAAGTGGCTTAACAGATCCACCATACCAGGTGAGAACTTAACTACTTCTCTACCGCCATATGACTGTACATGTCGGCGGTAAGGTCTTTAAAGATGGCACCCACTCAAGAGTCGAGCGGTTGTCATAGCCACTGGGTGATTACTGTTTCACACAGCAGACACTCAGGGCCAGGGGTGGCCAACCTTACAGACACAAAGCGAAAAAAGAAAACGTATGAGTGCCAGGAGCCACAAGCTATACATTTACACAAATATGCGTGCACACAACAGTATTACTGCAATTGAGTTTTTAAACATTTAAAGTGTATTTAAACCACCTTTCCTATCTGTAATGTAGACAACTTTAGTGAGACTTCTGGCATTCTTTGTTTTTCACAATGCGTTTCAAATCTGGCTTGTATTCAGTCGTTGCTACTCGAGGCAATTCTTTAAGGGTACTTTCACACTAGCGTTAAAGTTTTTCGGTATTGAGTTCTGTCATAGGGGCTCAATACCGGAAAAAACGCTTCAGTTTTCTCCCTATTCATTGTCAATATGGACAAAACTGATCTGAACAGAACGGAATGCTCCAAAATACATTCTGTTCCGTTCAGTGGGTTTCCCAGACCGGAGAGAAAACCGCAGCATGCTGCGTCATGACCCCAATGCAAGTCAATGGGGATGGATCTGTTTTCTCTGGCATAATCTGCCACAATAGAAAACGGATCCATCCCCCATTGACTTTCAATGCAGTTCTTGCTATGTTAAAAATATGTTAAAGATAATACAACCGGATCCGTTCAAACAGATGCAGACAGTTGTATTATTAGTAATGGAAGCGTTTTTGTAGGACCCTACAGGATACAGTAAAAATGCTAGTGTGAAAGTATCCTAACATGTGTGTCAGTAAGAATCATCAGTAATTAATCATCTCAATTTGAGTTGTTGTTTTATTTGTCACCAGCGGGGATTTCAAACAAATTATGTGAGATAGTACTTTGGGGGTCATTTACTATTAATGTGAGGCACATGTGGTCCAGTCCAAAAGCATGTGCCCAGCCTGACATTAAAAATAAATGACCCCCATCATGTTTAAAGCATGGCAGTGGCAAGATTGGGGTTAATGAGTCACATTAAGCCCAATCTTACTGGCTGCCTGATACCTTTGTCTTTTTGCCTGCCTCTATTTTGAGGAAGGCTACTCTTGCACTGTGTGGGGGTGGGGTACCTCCTATGCTGGCTGCTCAGTGCACTAATGCACACTGACTCCGAGGCTGAGGACAGGACACTCAGTAAGAGGAGGAGGAGGTTGCTGCTGTTCGCCGAGATCACTAGCGCAGCAGCTTATTCCCTCCCCGGTCCCTCCTCCTGCTTTAATTAGCTGCCCATTCATTGGTGGCAGTGGTTTTGGCAGCTTCAGAGCCTGTTCTTTTCATTGGGCTCAGCGGGTGGCCACGTGTCATGGAAGGTGTTACAGAAAACTAGAAGACACAAATGAAGATCCGACTGACTTGATCCAAAACTAAGGAACATAAGAGTAAGCCCTGTAACAGCCCTAGCTCTCTCCCTTACTGCTCAGCCTATGCAAAAATCTCTATGGTAGAAAATTGCATACCCTCGTTCCTCGACTGTATGACACCTGAACACCCTATAATAGTGAGGGGACACGACCACTGGCTCCCTACACTTAATACGGAGGGAGTCAGGGTCACCTAGGATCAAGCAAACAGGAAAACACAAATAAATTAACCGACTTATCTGTAGAAGCATCAGTTGTAGCATCCAGCATGCACACACTCCAGGAAGTTGTATAAACCGCAAAGTGATGCAGTATGGGAGGGTATTTAAAGGGATGCAATCAGTGCAACTAGATGACAGCTGAGAGAGGCTAACGAGATGACAAAACGAAAGCAAAACAAAAGAACCTCAAGCAGGAGGTTCTGAAGAACGTCTGTCAGAGCTTCTCAGATGTCTGGCGGTGACACCGCGTCATAGGAGGGAGGGACTATCTCCCTCCGTCCCTCCCTCCTTCTCCACTGTCTGACCGGAGAGAACATAGCGCGCGCCGAGCGAGGCACACGCCATGTTTTCTTACAAGGGGAGATACTGCAAGCCGCAAATGAAGGAGCAAGGAGCCGCATGTGGCTCGCGAGTCGTGGGTTGGCCACCCCTGCTCAGGGCTAATGTCTGCGATATGCCGATCACAGACATTTATTTCTGCAGATGCTGCTGAGATGGGGCAAAGTGTACCTTTGCAGTAATAGGCCAGAGCCAGTACAAGACTTCTGGGCAAGTTGCTGGTATATTCCAATGCAGGCCTGTAGTTAGCAGCACTGGAATAAACTGATTATTGTGTTCTATAATGGATAAAATTGCATTACTAAATACAAATGGGTACTGTAGGCATCTAAAAAAGGAAAAATGAAAATGTAAAAAAATAAACATTCAAATCACATCCTTTTCCCCAAAATTTTTATAAACAATAATTAGTATCAAACTAAAAAGCAAACAACAGCGGCTCACCAAGACCCTCCTATGAAAACGGTGCACTCCTCAGGAATCACTCAACTTCATAAGGAAAATAATTAAAAAAATGGAGGGGCACTCGGATAACCTGGGTGTAATGGGCAACAATAGGGTTTATTGACATACAATATCAGAATAAAATGTCAAGAATGCAATGACAAAAATAAAATATCATAAGATATCACATAAAAGTTATATAGACCAAATAAAAACAAATAAAAGATAGCCGTCCCAATCCACTATATAGTAGACAGTCACTGTAGGGTGCACTACTAGATAGATGGCAATAATACCATAGGTCACAATCTACGGATGGCAGAATTTATATTGGATTGATGCAGTCCATATAAATGAAGACAATTAGTAGTACATTACCGCTCCCTGGCCGGTGTAGCTTTTTGTTCAGCCGTCCAAGACCTAACACGGCGTCCCGTGTGGTCACACGATCAGATAGTGGTATCCCACGTGATCCAGCGGCGTCTCACGTGATCGGGGTATGATCACGTGACCGGCAAACAGAAAGATGTGTCCCAGAGAAAGAGTGATGCGTTCTACCGTGCGTTTCAATGAGGACTTCTGCAATAGGAAGTGAGGTAGTGAACACCATGCGCTTCAAAGGGACGCTTCCACAGTATGTCACACTTGAATTTGGACTTAAGGAGCTCCTTTAAATGTCCGTTTTTACTGAAGAGCAGTAAATCACTGTTATGTCTTACAGCTAAGGTTTCCAATTGGTGTGAATGCTTGCTAGAACACTTTCGCCATACGTGTTTCGGGGTGACTCCCTTTCCTCAGTGGCAATGGCAGACTAAAAATTTCTTGTAGTTGAAACATTCTAATCCGAATATGTTTCCCGTCTACCGCACCGATGCAGTTTGGAAACTGACAACATTTTTCTGCTATTTCTGTCCAATGCTGTTGAGTTGGATGTGGGATAAATTCATCATGCAGTTGTTCCCACAAAACACGGCATGTCTCCTTCACAATTATGGAGACAGTTGATCTCCCAAGGCGAATTTGAAAATGGAGTGAGCTGAAATTTTCTCCACTTGCCAGAAACCTAAAAAAAATAGGGTAATAAATACTAGTAAAATAATTTTAAAATAAATAATATACAAGGCACATCAATCGCACGCAATTCTATGGGACCTTATGGCCATTCATTTGTTCGGTCAAAATTTTCTGCGGCTTAAACAATTTTTTATAAAAAACTGGCTCTCCATGGCGATCAATATTGATCACAGTGCTTTCAACATCGTTAATGCCAAATATATGGATGAAAACTTTACCATACAAGATATTGAAGTCAAAATAATAACGCTGAGCCTCATTTGTAGCCCCAATTATGCACTTTGTACAAACGAATATGGTCTGGCATCTTTTTTGCAATCTTCAGAGGGAGCATCTGAGTGGTAAAGTTGTCTTTTATAGCCACTGTAGTATTTGCATAACTGATTGCATCTCTTTCATCTCTCAAAATTTGAATACCGGATCCGTCTTTCCGTTTAAAAATGAAAGAAAACGGAATAGACGGATCCGCTATTTTGACGGATCCGGCAGATGGATCCGTCAAAAACAGTCTATGGTATGAAACTGTTTGACGGATCCGGCATGAATTTCCGGCGACGGAACAACGGATCCGTTGCATGAAAAATGTCTGGTAATGTGCATTTTGCGACGGAACTGCTTGCCGGATCACTCTGCCGCAAGTGTGAAAGTAACCTTAAAGGAAAAAATGTATTAAAATTGAAAATCTGAAAGAAAAAGTAACATTTTAAATCTTTGCCTTCATTTTCCTTTAATTCTTGTGGAACACCTAAAGAGTCTAAGCCTTCTAACGTCCTAGAAAAATTAAATGACATTTACATAATTCTTTAATGAGGTATCACTATGTGAAATTTAGAAAATAGCAAATTTTTCCAACTTTTCAGTAAATTTGGGATTTCTTTTAATAAATAAAGGCATTACATATTGACTCAAATTTACTACTAACATGAAGTATGATATGTCATGAGAAACTCAGAATGGCTTGGCTAAGTAAAAACATTCCAAGGTTATTATCATGTAAAGTGACTTGTCAGATTTGCAAAAATAGGCAGTTTCAGGAGGGAAACGCTATTTTTCTTTTGCTTGAGACTGCATTCCCGAGTTATGATACTTTTTTTTAACATGCAAATTAGGCCTTTGGTGTGATGAGGGTGTCACCATTGCTCTTGTTGCACACACTGCTCCAATTATTTCTGTGGTCAACTCTTAACTCGCTACTTTAGTTCAGCCTGGCCCTGTCAAAGCAGCGTGGAAGGGGCTAGGTGCAAAACTGAGTAGACCTTGGGTGCCATAAGAATAATGGTGACACCCTCATTGCACCATAGTCCTAATTTGCATATTTTAAAAAAATATCAACATACGAGAAACAGCATCTTAATCAGGTGAACTACAGCTATGTCTCTGTGCAAAGATTTTGATAGGGAGGTCGCTGGAGACAGGTTCCCTTTAAAGGGAATACATCAACAGAATCAACCCTATTATATGAGTCATACTAACTGGTATTGCTGATCCTGCTAATTAAAATGATACATGCCTTGTTAAAATCATTTGTGGCATTTCTGAGAAAAAAAAGACTTTTATTCTGTATGCAAATTAGGCTACAGAGCACCACAAGGTGTGGCCAGCACTGAGAGGCTGAGCGGTTGGCGTGCACCAGGGGTCCAGTCCAGCATCCTCAGTGCACTGAAGCCTAAAGAATAAAAATATTTTTTTCTGAGAAATGCTGTAATTGATTTACATAAGGTAGGTATCATTTTAATCAGCAGGATCAACCCTACCAGAAAGTATGGTTGATTTAATAGGGTTAATATTCACTGCAAGAACTACCATTACAGCCCTGATAGTGGCCCTGCTTCTGTGACAGAGCCTAATGAACGGCTTCATGAAGCTTCCCCTATGTTTTCATTTTTTATTTTTCAAGAAAGACTACAAACTACTAGAGGCCCTGGTGCTCGTGTGAACAAAAATCCCTAATGTGTCAGTCACACCTAGAGTATATATTTGAATTTAAAAATAAATGAACAGCCATGTATGAATGCAGAATGCACATCATTCAAAAGCCATTGATCGAGAGGCATATTTATACAAGTAAACTGTACTGTTGGTGTTTTTTTTCTATGCTAATGCAGATTTAAGGGATTATTCTTTAAAGTCCCAAAACTCTCACTGAGTTCAGTAATAGTTTCTGGCCTATTGCAGCTTCAAAGCTTAGACAATAAGCCTCTTAAAGTGGAGCAAAGATGTTGTCTGCAAATCTCTAGAGTACAAAGATTTATGTATCTACGCATTTACTTATTTGGGGTGAAAAATGACAGCTTTCTTAACCTTTTGCTCTATAAGTAACACTTCCAGCATAGGAAAAAAGTATACTGTGTGCTATTTGATTAATTAACATAACAGCTGTATCTTCTTAGCTATTTCAACTAGTATTTGGGCTTGTCTTTGAATATTCCCTGCTTATTTGGAAGCATACAACTGGTGAAAAAATCAGGTGTAGGGTAGTGGATGTTTTAAATAGGGGCGCTCCCACTAATAATTTAGAGAACAATATAGAATATGAGGGAGCTTAAAATATAACTTTTACTAATAGACTTTTTAAGAAAATAAGCGCCACAAACAGATGATTGAGGTATGGCTAAAAAATATGGAACAGTCTTACCATTCCGACGCACCCTGATAGGGATCAGCCTAGTGTGGTGGAAATAATACCGCGTCTGGGCCGATGATTAGATATGGTCGTGGGTTGTTTGATGTAGACTGGTGCAGGGAACCACTGTCCCTAGTAAGCCATGGATGGGGAGGGGGGCATTGCTAATGTTCACCTGCCTGTCTACACAGAGTTCCTACCCCGCAAGGGGCGGCCCTGTCCGGATACCTTACCCTAAAATAGGGAGGGATCCCTGTTTATGCCCTATAGGATGGTTCCCGACGTGTCACGTTTCAAGTGATATATCATCAGGGGAAAAAATCCAAGATGTGCAAAAGGTAATCCTGCAGAAAGAATATACTTAACATGAGGATCCAGACAAAAAGGTTCACATGTTGTGTTTGGTTGTTTTCTGTAATGGGCCATTTCTCTATTGACTTCACTAGTCGCCCCATCATATGAATATATGTCACACCCTGATCCAATAGGGGGAATAATAGGGGGTACATTTCCACCCTAAGTATCTAATGAAAGTATTTTGCCTAGCCCTTCCCCTCTTTTCCCTTCCCATCCCCTCCGTCCCCCTCCCCCCCTTTTTTTCTGTCCACCCCAATACCTATTAATGTTCTACTAAATACAAAAAATAATAAACATAGTGCCTTTTGGCTTGTTACCATAGGAGCATTCATGCCTCTCTAACTGCCAACCTGCACAAAATGCTATTCTAATACTTGCAGTATTCTAATACTTGCTTTCTAGCAGCTGATATTTGATGTCCGAGCATTTCCCGGCGTCACTCAGCTGCCTAGCAACAAGCGCTGCAATTTTTGCTGTCTCTTGGCCGCCCCACGTGACCGGGGGCGCTGCGCTCCACTGCCTGGTGCGTTGCGGTTCACGTGATGGCCACGCCTGCCGGTGGGCCGTGGCGTCCCGGTCACGTGATCGGATCATCCCACTCCCGGAGGCGGTCCCCATGGCGATCCGGTGTGCAGCTGAAGATATCATTTCAGCTGCCCCAGAGGCACCCCCCTAACGAATTTGTGGGGTCCTCATTTCCATAGGACCATCAATGTCCTCTTCTTTCTAATCCTAGAGATCTTTCTAATCCTAGAGATCCTGTTCCTTTTTTTTCATAGTTCTCAGTACATGTGAACCTTTTTGTCTGGATCCTCATGTTAAGTCGGAATGGTAAGACTGTTCCATATTTTTTAGCCATACCTCAATCATCTGTTTGTGGCGCTTATTTTCTTAAAAAGTCTATTAGTAAAAGTTATATTTTAAGCTCCCTCATATTCTATATTGTTCTCTGAAGCATACAACTGATCATAAAGGGTCTAGGACCCCTCAAAAATTAGAGATACAATCACTAGAAAAGTTGTCTGCTAAAATAAACTAATGCATTATACCCACTGAATCAATGGGCATCCTGGAAACATAGTAGATGATACGGAGCATGGACTATTCTACCTAAAAGGAGGAGTTTGGGGGATCCTGATACAGTACTCTGTGCTATTATCACTATATGCCTTTTAAAGAGTCTCTTGGAAATAAGTTCCTGAGTTGTCCTATTTTCTAAAACGTTCTAATATCTTATTCAGGTTCTCTGTTACCTTGGTCTCCTATGGAACTAACAGATGTTGGGTGACAACCATCAATAGCAGCCATTCGAGTACTCAGTGTCATAAAGCTTTCCAAAGGCTCTGAATAGAAAATACAATATACATTCTCTGATCTTTCTGATGAAGCATGCTGCATTTTTTTAATAAAATATTGCCATATCAAAAAATGGCATTCGTAGCTCCCTGGGATAGGCACCATGGTCAGAATCTGTAGCACACAGAACTGGTACGGTCTCAGAGCATGCTCATGTATATGAGCTCTTAGGATTAGGATCTTGTGTGTACAGTTGTAGGGCCACCAATTCTCAATTCTACGTTCATGTTAACACTAGGGAGGATCTTGAATGTTCCCAATGAAAATTTAAACTTCCTAAATTTACCTATATCCTGGCTCCTGCATTTATTTTTCGATCTGAACAGTTCATTTAGGACCCCATTCATGGAGGTCACAAGACCTGTGCTTGAGCAGATGATGTCACATAAGATCATGTACAATGCCATTTTGAAGGTAAATAACCAAAGTACAACAACACATATTGGCTTGCATTGCTGGCTTCCAGTATCAAAAATCCTTTGTGCCTCCAACCAATATACAGTGGTATTTGAACGTTTGTGAATCTTTCAGAATTTTCTATAATTCTGCATAAATTTTCACACAAGTCCTAAATGTAGATACAGATAATGGAATGACAATCAGATATGTGTGGGCAACCTGTTTTAACAGGAATCTATCAAAGTCTCATCTTCTCAACACATTTGTAGAGGTATATCATGTCATAAGCAAATACATTTCTGAGGACCTCAGAAGCAAAGTTGTTGATGCTCATCAGGCTGGAAAAGGTTACAAAATCTTCTCTAAAGAGACAGACTGTGTACAAATGGAGGAAATTCAAGAGCAACACTAGTAGCTAAACTAAAGCCCTTTCTCACATAAGCAAAAGTTTATGCATTTGAGTCCACTATCAGGAAGACACTGAGCAACAATAGTGTGCAGCACAGGATTGCAAGGAGAAAGCTGCTGCTGCCCAACTGCAGTGTACTAAAGATCTTCTGGAGAATCCAGAAGGCTACTGGAACAAGGCTTTGTGGACAGATGAGACCAAAATGGAAATTTTTTGTTTAAATGAGAAACATTGTGTTTGGGGAAAGTAAAAATACTCAAATTCAGCATAAAAACCTCATCCCATCTATGAAACACAGTGGTGGTAACATCATGGTTTGTTTTCCTGCATCTCAACCAGAACGGCTTGCCATCATTGATGGAACAATGAATTCCAAATTATGCCAGAAAATTCTGAAGGAGAATATCAGGACATCCTATGTGTTTCCAAGCAAGACAGAGAAATTACAAAAGAACAAACAGCAGTTGGTGCTATACACATAGATGTCAGTGATTAACTCGTGGCTATATTACATTTTTAATTACATGCAATTACTAAAGTATCCAGATTCAGGTTCTGGTTTGAAAAAATGTATAATTTTTTTTTGTTGGATAACCTCTTTAACATAATTATTAATATATATATATATATATATATATATATATATATATACACATATATATATATATATATATATATATATAAAATCATTATTCCAGATTTAGGGCAGCATAAAATAGTTATGTCCCCCCCCCCACACACACCTTAAAAAGCACTGGACCACTTCACTTTCAAAACTTGTATTGAATAACTCCAGTGCTGGAGCTCTTCAACATACAGTGTAAGCCAATGAATCCTGATATTCATGTCAGACTGACTATCCTTGACCTGGCCAACAATTTGCATATTTTTTCCTACTGCTATCAGGAGAGCCAGGTCAGCAATATAAATGTTGAACAGCTTCAGTGCTAGAACTGTTCATTGTGAATTTTTAGCAAAACGGCTGGGCTGATTAAAGAAGATAACCCAACAATGACTTCATAAAACCCTTTTTATTTTGCTGATCTTTGGCGATTGGTTGGACCCACACTGATCAAATTCATTCATTCATGGCCTATCTACAGAAAAAAGTCTAGACTCAGTCACAAATGGAATTATAAATGGAATTTTAAAGAAAGGTTTATAAGCGAAGACAAGACTAATTAACATAATGTAAGTGAAATTTACAGTATTATCTGGGAGCTGTGTGTAGATCTGCATGAAATGACTCGCCATTAACAGTCCAGTAGCTAGCAGATATGAATGCAGCACAGAAAACTACCGTAAAACTGGAAGCATGTGAATAATAATGAACTAATAAATGGATCTTCTACAGCAGTCTGACATGCATATTGATACACATAAGTAAGTGCAGCAGAGGGTTCTATATATATTACAATATTTTTTAGGCATACTCATAGGTAAAACTGTAATAAAGTTAGTTTTTCACAAGAGAACGGGACTTATAGCAGTTGCCTTTCTCAAGTAGTAAAGGCGTATGTTGGTACTCAGATATCCACAGGACTTACAGAAGGGCATAACCAAGCAGTCACAAGATAAAAATATGAAGCACATATCAACACTGGCAGACAAAAAATACATATAAATAACTCAATAATACATTTCAGAAACCAAATGATGATAGCAAGAGAACACTGCGGAACTAACCCTGCTCTGAAGCATAATCCAGCTTGGAAGCCAAGACTATGCTCGTAGCAATGAAAGACAGTAGAACCAAAGGTCCCAGGATACAGTACAATAAACTATGATATAAACATCTGGAAGCCAATGCACAGAGTTTTTGGTATACCCAATAAAGAAGCGCAGAAAAATATTCATGGCTATATATTTTTTTCACAAATGTAAAACCCCTTTAAAGAAAAGCTAACCAATCATAAACTCCACCCTAAATTAACCAAACTAAGCAAGTTAACCAGATTTAGATGTAAGGCAGTGGCATATCAAACTATGTTAGTAAGCAGGCGAGGACAAAGCAGAAAGAAATTCCTTTTTGATTGTAACACAAACTATCAATTTTAGTTTAGAAAGGTTGAAGTCAACAACTAATTATAAAAAAAAATGTAAAAAAGTGTGTGCTATACCTACAATTATTAAAATGTTACAAATACTCACCATATACAGTACAGACCAAATTGTAGATTCAGACTGAAGGCATCAAAACTATGAATTAACACATGTGGAATTCTATACATAACAAAAAAGTGTGAAACAACTGAAAATATGTCATATTATAGGTTCTTCAAAGTACCCACCTTTTGCTTTGATTACTGCTTTGCACATTCTTGGCATTCTCTTGATGAGCTTCAAGAGGTAGTCACCTGAAATGGTCTTCCAACAGTCTTGAAGGAGTTCCCAGAGATGCTTAGCACCTGTTGGCCCTTTTGCCTTCACTCTGCGGTCCAGCTCACCCCAAACCATCTCGATTGGGTTCAGGTCCGGTGACTGTGGAGGCCAGGTCATCTGGCGCAGCACCCCATCACTCTCCTTCATGGTCAAATAGCCCTTACACAGCCTGGAGGTGTGTTTGGGGTCATTGTCCTGTTTAAAAATAAATGATGATCCAACTAAACGCAAACCGGATGGAATAGCATGCCGCTGCAAGATGCTGTGGTAGCCATGCTGGTACAGTATGCCTTTAATTTTGAATAAATCCCCAACAGTGTCACCAGCAAAGCACCCCCACACCATCACACCTCCTCCTCCATGCTTCACAGTGGGAACCAGGCATGTAGAGTCCACCTTTTCGGTGTCGCACAAAGACACGGTGTTTGGAACCAAAGATCTCAAATTTGGACTCATCAGACCAAAGCACAGATTTCCACTGGTCTAATGTCCATTCCTTGTGTTCTTCAGCCCAAACAAGTCTCTTCTGCTTGTTGCCTGTCCTTAGCAGTGGTTTCCTAGCAGATATTCTACCATAAAGGCCTGATTCACACAGTCTCCTCTTAACAGTTGTTCTAGAGATGTGTCTGCTGCTAGAACTCTGTGTGGCATTGACCTGGTCTCTAATCTGAGCTGCTGTTAACCTGCGATTTCTGAGGCTGGTGACTCGGATGAACTTATCCTCCGCAGCAGAGGTGACTCTTGGTCTTCCTTTCCTGGGGCGGTCCGCATGTGAGCCAGTTTCTTTGTAGCGCTTGATGGTTTTTGTGACTGCACTTGGGGACACTTTCAAAGTTTTCCCGAATTTTTCGGACTGACTGACCTTCATTTCTTAAATTAATGATGGCCTCTCATTTTTATTTACTTAGCTGCTTTTTTAGCTGCTGAGAATATGACATATTTTCAGTTGTTTCACACTTTTTTGTTATGTATATAATTCCACATGTGTTAATTCATAGTTTGGATGCCTTCAGTGTGAATCTACAATTTTCATAGTCATCAATAAAGAAAACTACTGCAGTCCCGGTTGCCATGGTTACTTAGCAATATTAGAAGCATCATACTTACCTGCTGGCTGCTGCGCTGTCTGTGACCGGCCGGGAGCTTCTCCTACTGGCAAGTGACAGGTCTGTGCCGCGCATTGCTTAATGATCTTTCACTTACCAGTAGGAGGAGCTCCCGGCCGGTCACAGACAGTGCAGCAGCCAGCAGGTAAGTATGATGCTCCTAATATTGCTAAGTAACCATGGCAACCAGGACTGCAGTAGCATTCTGGTTGCCATGGTTACCGATCGTCGGAGCCCCAGCGTTTAAACTGGGACTCCGATCGGAACTCCGCTGCCATCAATGATCGGGGGGGGGGGGGGGTGGAGAGGGGAGGCCGCACACTGTGCCACCAATATTATAAATACAATAGAGGGAGGGGCCGCACACTGTGCCACCTATATTATGAATACAATAGAGAGAGGGAGGGAGGGGGGGCCGCACACTGTGCCACCAATGTTATAAATACAATAGAGGGAGGGAGGGAGGGGGGGCGCACACTGGCCACCAATGTTATAAATACAATAGAGGGAGGAAGGGGGGGCCGGGGGGGCCGCACACTGGCCACCAATGTTATAAATGCAATAGAGGGAGGGAGGGGGGTCCGGAGGGGGCCGCACACTGGCCACCAATGTTATAAATACAATAAAGGGAGGGGGGGCGGGGGGCGCACACTGGCCACCAATGAAATTGAAACTGGGGAGGGAGGGGGGTCTGCCCCCTGCTGCCTGGCAGCCCCGGATCTCTTACAGGGGGCTATGATACGCACAATTAACCCCTTCAGGTGCGGCACCTGAGGGGTTAATTGTACGGATCACAGACCCCTGTAAGAGATCGGGTGCTGCCAGGAAGCAGGGGGCAGTCATGTACACAGTTCGTAGTATATTCTAACTAGAAGCGTCCCCATCACTATGGGAACGCCTCTGTGTTAGAATATACTGCCGGATCTGAGTTTTCACGATCTGAAAAAGCTTTTATGCAGACGGATCTTCGGATCCGTCTGTATGAAAGTAACCTACGGCCTTGGATCACGGGCACGGATGCCAATCTTGTGTGCATCCGTGTTTTTTCACTGACCCATTGACTTGAATGGGTCCGTGAACCGTTGTCCGTCAAAAAAATAGGACAGGTCTTATTTTTTTGACGGACAGGATACACGGATCATGGAGGCGGATTACAAACGGTGCAAGTCAATGGATCCGCAGAAAATCACGGAAAACGGAACAACGGCCATGGGTGCACACAACGGTCGTGTGCATGAGGCCTTAGGCTGTGATTCTCCACTCCTCTCTTCCCACCTGAAGGTTCTAGCTTAGCTACAAACTGTATATTAGAAGAGCAGCTGGAGCCCTTAGTTGTCTGCAGGTAGAGAGACTTCCAGAGAGGAGACTTGAGAAGCCAGGTCAGTGTCTTGCCTGTATTGGGGCTAGCTTAGCATTGGGGCCATCCCGAACTCGGCAACTGCACAAGCACAACACAGGAACTAGATAGAAAGCCCAAAAACTGGGAAATAACCCTGTGAAAGTTGGGTTATATACAGTCCTGATCAAAAGTTTAAGACCACTTGCAAAATGGCAAAATATATTTAGCATGGCTGGATCTTAACAAGGTTCCAAGTAGAGCTTCAACATGCAACAAGAAGAAAGGGGAGTGAGACAAAACATTTTTTGAGCATTCAATTTAATGAAAACAACAAATAAACTGAAACAGGCTGTTTTTCAGCTGATCAAAAGTTTAGGACCACATCTCCCCCAAAAAAACTAAACCCCCCCAAAACTGAAATCCAATTCCAAACATGAACTCAGTAATGAGTAGCTCCGCCGTTATTGTTTATCACTTCAAAAATTTGTTTCGGCATGCTTGATGCAAGCGTTTCCATGAGGTGAGTGGGAACATTTCTCCAAGTGGTGAAGAAGGCCATCTACTGTCTGGAACTGTTGTCCATTTTTATAAACTTCCCCTGCCATCCATCCCCAGAGGTTCGCGATTGGATTTAGATCAGGGGAACTAGCAGAATGAGCCAAAAGAGTAATGTTACTCTCCTGGAAGAAGTCCCTTGTCCTACAGGCATTGTGTACTGTAGCATTGTCCTGTTGAAAAACCCAGTCATTACCACACAGACGAGGGCCCTCAGTCATGAGGAATGCTCTCTGCAACATCTGGACATAGCCAGCGGCCATTTGATGCCCCTGCACTTCCTAAAGATCCATTGTTCTATTGAAGGAAAAAGCACCCCAGACCATTATGGCGCCCCCTGTGGCGCGTAGAAAACATGTCAGGTGGGATCTGCTTGTCATGCCAGTAACGTTGGAAACCATCAGGACCATCAAGGTTACATTTTTTCTCATTAGAGAATAAAACTTTCTTTCACCTTTGAATGTCCCATGTTTGGTGCTCTCTTGCAAAGTCCAAACAAGCAGTTCTCTGGCGTTCAAGGAGACGAGGTCTTTGAAGACGTTTTTTGTTTTTGAAGCCCTTAAGTCTCAGATGCCGTCTGATGGTTATTTGGCTGCAGTCGAGGATCGTCCAGTGTCTTGACGGACAGCCAAATGGATCCTCCGGCTCAGTGCTGATGAATTTTTTTTGGGTCTTCCACTTGACTTTTGTTCCATAACCCTCAGGATCATGCTGGGTGAGAGAAATATCTAGGCAAAAGACAACTTTTCCCATTTTTTTTATACAAAGTTGGCATTTGACCAAGATATTTATCTCACCCAGCATGGGTATATGTAAAATGACACCCCAAAACACATTGCCCAACTTCTCCTGAGTACGGTGATACCACATGTGTAACACTTTTTTGCAGCCTAGATGCGCAAAGGGGGCCAAATTCCTTTTAGGAGGGCATTTTTAGACATTTGGATCCCAGACTTCTTCTCACGGTTTAGGGCCCCTAAAATGCCAGGGCAGTATAAATACCCCACATGTGACCCCATTTTGTCAATGAGGGGCATGGCGAGTTCATAGAAAAAAAAAATTTTGGGCACAAGTTATTAGAAATTGATTTTTTTTGTTTTTTCTCACAAAGTCTCCCTTTCCGCTAACTTGGGACAAAAATATCAATCTTTCATGGACTCAATATGCCCCTCAGCGAATACTTTGGGGTGTCTTCTTTCCAAAATGGGGTCATTTGTGGGGTGTTTGTACTGCCCTGGCATTTGAGGGTCTCCGCAATCATTACATGTATGGCCAGTATTAGGAGTTTCTGCTATTCTCCTTATATTGAGCATACAGGTAATGAGATATTTTTTTTCCGTTCAGCCTCTGGGCTGAAAGAAAAAATGAACGGCACAGATTTCTTCATTCGCATCGATCAATGTGGATGAAAAAATCTCTGCCAAAAAAAAAAGGAGGGGAAAGGCGTCTGCCAGGACATAAGAGCTCCGCCCAACATCCAAACCCACTTAGCTCGTATGCCCTGGCAAACCCGATTTCTCCATATCGATGTGGATGAATAATACATTGCCGGGATTATTATTATTTTTTTAATATACAAAGTGTTTGCCAAAGCATATGAACACCACCGCCCCCTCAGCTCATATGCCTCGGCAAACGTATCTTTTACTGCAGAGGAGAAATCTCGTCTTGCAGCGCCGCATACACTGACTTTTGTGTAATCTGACAGCAGCGCAATGCTTCTGTCAGAATGCACATCAGTGCTGCAGCTAGTCGATCGGTTGGTCCACCTAGAAGGTAAAAAAAAAAGAAAAAAACAGGCCGCAACGCAATAAATTTATTAACTTTATAATAACATTTAAATGGAACATATAAACTTTATTTAACTTTTTGAACAGAACGTTAACTTTTTTGCTTACCGGTGATTTTTTTTTTTTTTTACCTTTATAGGACAAACCTCTCCTTCCCCATGGAACAATGTGCAAAGCGCAAATAGCCCAAAGATGTGTCGAAGTACATTATGCACTTTGTCCCAGGTGAAAGGAGAGGTTTGCAGCAGCTGTAAGTGAAAGGTTGGGTTGAGGTACCAGCAACGACATTGGGGAAATGTCGCTCGTGTAGACGGCTCACTACACTGGTGGTTGGGGCCACGGAACCTCCTGGATACAGGAGGTTCTCGATGATCTCTTCCTGAAATTTGAGGAAGGATCCTGTTCTCCTAGCCTTACTGTAGAGAACAAAACTATTATATACAGCCAATTGAATCAAATATACAGACACCTTCTTATACCAGCGTCTGGTGCGTCAGGAAACTAAATAAGGAGCCAACATCTGGTAATTGAAGTCCACCCCTCCCATGAGCGAATTATAGTCGTGGACCGAGAGGGGCTTTTCAATGACACTGGTTGCTCGTTCTATTTGTATTGTCGTGTCTGCGTGAATGGAGAAGAGCCTGTAAACATCACGCTTGTCTCTCCATTTCACCGCGAGCAGTTCTTCGTTACACAAGGCAGCCCTCTCCCCCCTTGCAAGACAGGTGGTAACGAGCCGTTGGGAGAAGCCCCGGCGACGAGGTCGCGCGGTGCCACAGCAGCCAATCTGTTCTAGGAACAAATTGTCCACCTAAATTGTCCAAATAAGGGTGACACCAAGTTCCAGACTGTCTTCCCACTGCTCCCCAGGTAGTCAGGGCAACTGTCCAGGGTCTGATCTTTACCCTCATAGATCCGAAATTTGTGGGTATAGCCTGTTGCCCTTTCACAGAGCTTAAATAAAATTTGACCCCATACCGGGCACGCTTGCTTGGGATGTATTGTTTGAAGCCAAAGCGCCCGGTAAAATGTATAAGGGACTCGTCTGCGCAGATGTTTTGCTCAGGGGTATACAAATCTGCAAATTTGGTGTTGAAGTGGTCTATGAGGGGCCAAATTTTGTGGAGCCGGTCAAAAGCTGGGTGGCCTCTGGGACGAGAGGTGCTGTTGTCGCTAAAGTGCAGGAAACGCAGTATGGCCTCAAATCGTGCCCTGGACATGGCAGCAGAGAACATGGGCATGTGATGAAGGGTTCGTGGACCAATATGACCGCAATTCATGCTTTTTGGTTAGACCCATGTTGAGCATAATAGCTTCCCGGGTTGGCGGCTATAAATTGAGTGGCATACCGATTTGTTTCTGCCACGACTAAGTCCAAGAGCTCGGCAGTCAAGAACAGCTCAAAAAATCCCAGTGCCGAACCGATCTGAGCTATCTCAACCCGAACTCCAGACTGGGCGGTGAAAGAGGGAACTACTGGTGCGCCTGAAGTTGGGGGCTGCCAATCAGGGTTTGCCAGCACCTCAGGGACTCTAGGGGCTCTACGGGCCTGTCTTTGCGGTGGCTGCAACGGGGTAACTACTGCACGTGCCACCATACCAGCTTCAACTGCCCTTCTGGTGCTCGCCACTTCACCATGTTGTAAGGCAGTGCTGGTACTAGGTCCAGGGTGGGCTGCGCTGCTGGTGTATGCCTCACCACGTAATCCGACAGCGCCAGCCCCACTCTGCAAGCCTTGAGGCAGATCCTGCGCAACCTGTGGTGTAGCAACACGGGGCCGGGTACGCCTGGTGGTATCAGGGACCTCAACCTCCTCGTCTGAACTTTGGGTCAGACTGCCACTGCTTTCTACAGGTTCATATTCTGACCCGCTGGATTCGTCAGATGAGGGTTCCCATTCCTCATCCGACTGGGTCATAGGCCTGTAGGCCTCTTCAGAAGAATACCCCTTATTTGACATTTGGACTACTAAATTTAGCGGGTATTCCCTGAGACTACCCAACAAAAAAAGCAAGCCTGTCTTACAAATGGGAGGCTAGCGAAGTACCAGAAACCGCTGCGATTGATAAAAAATATCAAAACTGACCATTACACCACCACCACCAGCCTGCACAGTGGTAACAAGGCATGATGGATACATGTTCTCATTCTGTTTACGCCAAATTCAGACTCTACCATTTGAATTTCTCAACAGAAATAGAGACTCATCAGACCAGGCAACATTTTTCCAGTCTTCAACCGTCCAATTTTGGTGAGCTTGTGCAAATTGTAGCCTCTTTTTCCTATTTGTAATGGAGATGAGTGGTACCCGGTGGGATCTTCTTCTGTTGTAGCCCACCATTCTTTCTCATTCTGACATGGAGTTCAGTAGATTGTCTTGACCAGGACCACAACCCTACATGCATTGAAGCAACTGCCATGTGATTGGTTGACTAGATAATCACATTAATGAGAACTAGAACAGGTGTTCCTAATAATTCTTTAGGTGAGTTTATAACAGTTTTATGACATCCAAACATGAAGTCACTGTAAATAACTCTGATTTTGTCTTTAACACACAAACATAGGAACTGTATTAAGGTTATTGGCAGGTTTAGCTGTATAAACATAAAAGCTACATTAGCAACCTGCTGCTGATCTGACCATCTAAAACATTAGGGGTGAGGGTTTGCTGCTGAGCTGACCCTCTAAAACATTAGGGGTGAGGGCCTGCTGCTGATCTGACCATCTAAAACATTAGGGGTGAAGGTCTGCTGCTGAGCTGACCCTCTAAAACATTAGGGGCAAGGGCCTGCTGCTGATCTGACCATCTAAAACATTTTTGGGTGAGGGCCTGCTGGTGACTTTCTAAAACATTAGGGGTGAGGACAGCCTAATAAGCATGTTGATATGATGGAGGAGGATAAGAAAAGGAAGATTGAACCATATACCCTTGTTTGTGGTGGAAGGGGTGCATGGGAATACAGTGTATTCAATACACCATAAAAGCCACATTAGTAGAGAAGTCAGGAGAAATCCAGGCCTTGTTCATTTTTATAAAAGTCAACCTGTCAGCATTTTCAGTTGACAGGCAGATGCGCTTATCAGTTATTATGCCCCCAGCAGCACTAAATGCCTGCTCTGACAAAAGGCTGGCGGCAGGGCCGGCCAGCACCTCCAAGGTGTAGAGCGGCAGTTCCTTCCATTTGTCCAGCTTGGACACCCAATAGTTGTAAGGCACAGAGGGATCACTGAGGATGCCGAAACGGTCTGCTACATACTCCTTCACAATCTTCCCAAACTTTTCCCTCCTTGTGACACTAGGCCGAACATCAAGGTGAGGGTGCTGGCTGGTGTCATGAAAATGTCCCAGGCCTTGAAGAGTGTTGCCCTACCTCTGTTGGAACTGCTGTGTGTGCCCCTCGTCTCCCTCCCTTGGTTGCCCAAGGAACTACCTACTCTACCGCCAGTGTTGTCAGCTGGAAATTTCTGGAGCAATTTTTCCACAAGGACCTTCTGGTATTGCACCATTTTGCTCGCCCTCTCCACCACAGGAATGAGAGATGAGAGGTTCTCTTTGAAGAGGTGGTCGAGAAGGGTGAACAACCAGTAGTCGGTGTTGCCCAAAATGTGAATAACGCGAGGGCCAAGGGAAAGGCAGCATAACATAAAGTCAGCCATGTGTGCCAGATTCCCAACAGACAAGACTTCGCTGTCCTCATCAGGAGGATGACTCTCAATCTCCTCATCCTCTTCCTTCTCTTCAGCCAATCCACCCTGAACAGATGGAATAAACCTGCTACGGGTACTAGCCTCTGTAGCGTAGGCAACCGTCTCCTGCTCCTTCTCCTCCTCATCATCATCCAATTCACGCTGAGAACACAAACTGAGGGTGGTTTTCACCCTGTATACTGTCTTCCCTCATTTCCACCTCTTCCACATGCAAAGCGTCCGCCTTCATTGTGAGCAGCGAGCGTTTCAGTAGACCCGGAAGTGGGATGGTTACGCTGATAATAGCAGCATCGCCGGTCACCATCTGTGTTGATTCCTCAAAGTTACGTACAATAAAACCTCACAGAGGTCAGACATCCATGCCCACTCATCGCTTGTAAAGAGCGGAAGCTGACTGGAAAGGCAACGACCATGTTGCAGCTGGTATTCCACTAGTGCACTCTGCTGCTAACAAAGCCTGGCTAACATGTGGAACATGAAGATCCAGCGCGTCCTCACGTCGCACAACAGTGAGCTAGCAATTGCAAGCGCTGCTGCAGCATTGCCAGAACGACGGCAGCTGTAGATGACTTTCGGAAATGGGCACACACGCGGTGCACCTTCAGCAGTAGCTCAGCCAAATTGGGGTAGGTTTTGAGAAACCGCTGAACCACTAGGTTGAACACGTGGGCTAGGCATGGTATGTGTGTGAGCTTGCCGAGCCCCAAAGCCGCCATCAAGTTACGGCCATTATTAGACACAACCATGCCTGGTTGTAGGCTGAGTGGCGAGAGCCACAGCTTAGTCTAGTCTCTTATACCTCTGCGGAGGTGTGCTGTTTGTCACCTAAGCAAATTAGTTTCAGCTTGGCCTGTTGCCGCTTCCCCACTGCAGTGCTACACTGCTTCCAGCTACTGACTAATGGCTGACTGGTGCTGCAAGATGAGAATTCAGAGGTGGAAGTGGAGGAGGAGGTAGAGGAGGAGAAGGGGGGGGGGGGGGGGTTTGCAGCCACTAATGTAGGTGGTCGCGGAAAACCTGATGGAAGTAGGGCCCGCAATTCTTGGGGTCGGTAGCACCTATGCCGTCCCAGGGTATGACTCACTCCCGGCCTCCACAACGTTCACCCAGGGTGCCGTCAGGAAAATGTAGCGTCCCTGGCCAAAAGCACTTGTCTATGTGTCAGTCATTAAGTGGACCTTCCCAATAACTGCATTGGTCAGGGCACGGGTGATGTTACGAGACACATGCTGGTGTAAGGCAGGGATGGCATACCGTGAAAGATAGTGGTGGCTGGGGACTGAGTAATGAGGGAAGGCCATCGCCATCAGGCTGCGGAAAGCCTCAGTGTCCACAAGCCTAAATGGCAATATTTCCATGGCCAGGAATTTGGAAAGGTGCGCATTAAGTGCTATGGCCTGTGGGTGGGTGGCTGGGAATTTGTGCCTGTAGTATGGACATCTGTACGCTGCGCTGGGACACAGAAGTGGATGTGCTAGCTGATGGTGCTTGCGAAGGTCCAGGTGCAGGGCGGGAGGCATCCGGGCCTGCGTCTTGGACAGGGGATTGTCCAGCACGTAACACAGGGGAAGAGGAGGCAGTGATGTGACCTGCAGACACTGATTGTTGACCCAGGCATTCGGCATACCTATTAGGGTGCTTTGATGCCATGTGGCAGATCTTGCTGGTGGTGGTGAGGTTGCTAGTGTTCCCTCCCCTTCTCATCTTGGTATGGCACAGGTTGCAAATGACAATTCTTTTATCGTCTGCACTTTCCTCAAAAAAGCGCCAGAACACCTAACCCTTGGCAAGGGAGATTGCTGCAAGGGGGTTCTCCGTGGAACAGTTGCGGGCCTTCTCCCTTTCGCCACCCCACTGCCTCTTCCAGCCTGTTGTCGTGCTGCGGATCCCTCCCCCTCTGTACTGCTGTCCTCGTTCGGCTTGCTACCTTCCCAGGTGATTTTATTGTCCACAACCTCCTCTACCACTTCCTCACTCCGGTCATCCTGACTTGTTGACCTAACAAGAACCTCATTTATTGACAACTGTGTCTCATCCTCATCATCAACCTCTTGAGACACTAATTGCCATTGACTTATTGGCAACTGTGTCTCATCATCATCATCTACCTCTTGAAACAATAATTACCATTCCCCACCATAATCTTTTTCTGACTGTGGATGCTCAAGAGTTTGTGAATCAGTGCACAAGATCTCCTCATGTCCCTCTTCAAGTGGGCTTGGCGAGAGGCCCAAATTAAGAAATGGCGACGAAAAGAGCTCCTCGGAAGATCCGACCGACCGGATAACTTGTTTGCCAAGACTCTATATGGTGGGAGGAAGGAGGATTAGGGTGAGGATTCTGTTGACCAGACTCTTGGCTACTGAGATTGGACTTTGTGGAAGGCAGGGTGGTGCTTAAACGACTGGAAGCATTATCTGCTGCAATCCAACCGACCACCTGGTCGCACTGGTGTGAGTTTGAGAGTGGTATCCTGCACCACCCTGCAAACTAGGACATGAAGCTAGGTATCGTGGATGAGTGTGTTTCTTGTGCTCTGGCAGCAGGCACAGTTTAACCGAGCCCAGGGCTATGGCCTCTGCGTGCACCATCAGCAGCACGGCCACTTCTCCATCCCTTACTGCTCACCTTGAACATATTAAATGGTATATATGCTTGCAAGTATGTCACACGTACAGTAGCGCAGGTTTTGTAAGTGTATGGCCCAATGACAGTGTGGAGGTGGCAGCAGCAGCATCAGAACGCCACAGAGTGGCAAGGTGACATAGTGTGGAAGTGGCAGCATCAGGAGACCACAGAGTGACCCGGTGACAGAGTAGGGAGGAGGGTGGCAATACCAGTACCAGCTGAAGATGGTGGGTGAAAGGAGGAGCACTTGGCATCAGATGTGTGGCCTCAGGCGGGTGGCAGTATCAGAATAATAACTGAGGCAGGTAGCCAGTAGTGTTGAGCGCGAATATTCGAATAGCGAATATTAATTGCGAATATTGCGAATATCGCAACTTCGCTAATTCGAGAATATTACGAATATAGTGCTATATATTCGCTATATCGAATATTCGTAATTTTTTTACATTTGAAAACATGATTCCTCCCTGCTTCTTCTTTTTTGTGGGTCAATGAGTCATGGGCCCACAAGCAATTTAAGCAGGAAGGAATAATGTTTTCATATGGAAAATACAATGACGAATATTCAAAAAAAAAAAAAATATAGCAATATAGGGAATATATTCGTTATTTAGAATATTCCATTTTTTTTTCCAATCTGTGCGGTCGTTCGCATACTCCTCCCCGACAAGCGTCCTCGTCATCATGGGAACGCCTGTGGGTTATAAAATACCATCGGATCTGAGTTTTACCTGAGATGGTGAAAACTCAGATCCGATCGTATATTCTAACCCACAGGTGTTCCCATGGTGACAGGGATGCTTGTCGGGGAGGAGTATGCCAAAGTGGAATAACAGTACAGATTAAAAAAAATTATATAAAATATTCTAAATAACAAATATATTCGCTATATTGCTATAACTTAGTTTTTTTGAATATTCGTCATATTCTAAAACACGAAGTTATAGCAATATAGCGAATATTCGTGAAATACACATATAGACTGCAATTTAGCTTATATAGTGCTATAGTATTTTTTTTAATAGTGTCAATTTTTTTCCAAATCTGGACTTCAGAAGAGACAAAAAAAATATACTATAGCACTATATTAGCTAAATTGCAGTCTTTATGTCTATTTTACGAATATTCCCCATATTGCTATCACTTAGCTTTTTAGAATATTCGTAATATTCTAAAACAAGAATATATAGCAATATAGAGAATATTCGTAAAATACACATATTAGCCATAGCCATAGCCAACCAATAGGAAAGTTGCCTTATACAGTTAAAAGAAAATCGCAATACGTGAATAATTAAATCGCATATTATTTGCAATAAGTAGAATAATGACGAATATTCGATTTTGACGAATATAAGACGAAATATCGCAAAATCGAATATGGCACCTCCCGCTCATCACTAGTAGCCAGAAGCAACTGGTCTCTTTTGTCAAAGTGTTGGTGTGGCACCATGGATGATCTAGTCTGATTCATCAGCCATTGGTGGGTGGAAATCCTGGCTGATTCACACCTGATTCATCTTGACAAAGGTCAGTCTCTCCATATTTTAGGTGGACAGGCGAGTGCTTCTTGGGGTAACTGTGGCCCCGCCGCACTAAACACCCACTCTGATGCCACATTACTGGCCGGGCAGGACTTTTCCAGGGCAAACTCTGCCAGTTGCAGCCACAAATCCAGTTTGTCTGCCCAGTAGTCCAGCGGATCTTCAATGTGGGGTGGTAGGGTTATGTCCAAGTATGCCACCACCTGTTGGTTCAGGTCCTGCTCCAGGTCTAGCTGCTGCTGTTGCTGGTGAGTAGTTTCTTCACTAGGCGGGTAAACAAAGCTGCTCATCAGCGACTCTAGACTCAGGTTGCTGCTGATGGAGATGGAACTGCTCCTACCCCCCCAACTCTGCCACAGCAGCCATGGCAGAGGAATGTGAGCGCAGAGGGCCCGGTCAGACCTGTGAGAGGATGGACAATGGCGCAGATATGCAGCGGCCAACTGACTACATAGGATGTCTCTATAGTAGTTCACTTTGTCCTCCCTCTCAGCGGGTGTAAAAAGGCCCCCATTTTGGACCAGTATCAAGGGTCGAACAAGGTGGAGAGCCAGAAGTCATCCCACTGCTGTATGCTGACAATTCAGCTGTCACTACTAGTGATGAGCGAGCTATGCTCGGCACATGGCGGTACTTGGCCGAGTTCCGCATGTGATCGAGCACCATGCTCGAGTCTCCTTCCCAATACGTTTCGCGGCTGCTAAGTGTGTGTGTGTTTGACAGGAGCAAGATATTTTTCTTTAATACCTTTTAGTGACATAGACTTTACATCCTCCGCAGACTGTGTCTTTTTGCGTAAATTTAAATAATCTGTGCCACATTTATTGTCTATAGTGTGCGTTCAATATACACACTATAGACAATAGGGTGTGTATTAAACGCACACTATAGACAATAAATAGTGTGTGTTTATTGTCTATAGTGTTTGCTTAATACACATCCGTGACATATACAGTACTCCATCTGAAAACTGTTTCTTTAGCGTAAATTTAAATAATCAGGGGCCAGTCCTCATCTACTGTCTATGTAGTGTCTGCGTGTAATACACATCCGTGACATATACAGTACTCCATCCGAAAACAGTTTCTTTAGCATAAATTTAAATAATCTGGGCCTAATCTAGTGTCCATAGTGTGTTGTTTTCTGTGACATATACAATACGCCATCCGAAAACTGTTTATTTAGGGCAAATTTAACTAATCTGGGCCTAATCTAGTGTCCATAGTGTGTGACTTTCTGTGACATATACAGTACGCCATCCGAAAACTGTTTCTTTAGGGCAAGTTTAACTAATCTGGACCTAATATAGTGTCCATAATCTGTGGTGTTCTGTAACCAATACTGTACATCATCAGAAAACAGTGTCTGTATTGCAGATTCCAATAAACTGGGCCTAATATAGTGTCCATATTATGTGGTGTTCTGTAACCAATACTGTCCTGCCTCCGAAAAATGTGTCTTTAGCGGACTGTAAAACAATCCGCTCCACTTCTAGTGAAAAAAACATTAATATGAAGAAGGCGAGCACTAAGGGATGGGGAAGTGGGCATGATGCTGATAGTGCACGTGGAGTCAATGAAACTGTGCCTGCTGCCAGTGCAGCAGAAAAAAATATATCACCGAACCCAGCTTCATGTCCAACTTAGCTGGGCCGCGCAGGACAATACTGTTCAAATCGGACCAGTGCGACCAGGTGGTCGGTTGGATTGCAGCAGATAATGCTTCCAGTCGTTTAAGCACCACCCTGTCTTCCACCAAGTCCAGTCTCTGTAGCCAAGAGTCTGGTCAACCGAATCCTCACTCTGATCATCCTTCCTCCCACCATGGAGAGGCTTGCCAAAGGAGTGATCCCACACTCGGATATTCCGAGGAGCAATTTCCAGAGTTACTATAACATTTGGCCCTCGCGCCCAGCACGCTTGAAGAGGGACCTGAGATATTGTGCCCTGATTCCTAACCTCTTGAGCCTTCACAGTCTCAAGAGGATGATGGTGGTGAACAGCAATCATTTGTTCACAAGGTGGATAATGATAAGACACAGTTGTCAATCACAGAGGTTGTGGTTAGGTGAAGTCAGGAGGATGAGCAGAGTGAGGAAGTGGAAGAGGAGGTGGTTGACGATGGAACAGGCTGGAAGAGGGAGTGGGGTTGCAAAAGGGAGAAGTCGGCCCACACCAAACAGGCCCGCAACTGTTACAGTGAGCACCCCCATGCGTAAATCTACCTTGCCAAGGCGTAGGTGTTCCGCAGTATGGCGCTTTTTTGAGGAAAGTGCAGACGACAAAAGAGTGCTAGTTTGAGACCTGTGTCATACCAAAATGAGCCGAGGCGTGAACACTAGCAACCTCACCACCACCAGCATGATCTGCCACATGCCATCCAAGCACCCTAATAAGTGGGCCGAATGCCTGGGTCCACAATCTTGGTCTGCGGGTCACACCACTGCCTCCTCTTACCCTGTGTTACACAGTGCTGGCCAATCCCCTGTTGAAGGTGCAGGCCCGGATGCCTCTCGCCCTGCACCTGGACTTTACATGAACCATCAGCAACAACCACTTCCCTGTCCCAGCACAGCGCTCAAATGTCCATAACAGAGTCATTTGAACGAAAGAGCAAATACCCACCCACCCACAGGCCATAGCACTAAATGTGCAACTTTCGAAATTACTGGCCCTTGAAATGTTGCCATGTAGGCTTGTGGACACTAAGGCCTTCCGCAGCCTGATGTCGGCGGCCGTCCCTCAGTATGCAGTCCCCAGCCGCCACTATTTTTCACGGTGTGCCGTGAAAAACCTTACAACAGCATGAGTACATCTCATGTACAGCGCTATGGAATGAATGGTGCTTTAATAATAAATAATAATAATAATGTGTCCCAGAATATCACCCATGCCCTGACCAATGCAGTTACAGGAAGGTCCACTTAACCACGGACACATGGACAAGTGCTGGTGGCCAGGGACGCTACATTTCCCTGACCACACAGTGGGTGAATGTTGTGGAGGCTGGGAGTGAGTCGTACCCTGGGATGGCACAGGAGCTACCCACGCCCAGGATTGCGTCCCTACATCCATCAGGGTCTCCGCCAGCAGCTATGTTACTGGCTACAACCCCCACTTCTCGTCCTCCGCTGCCTCCTCCTCCACTTTCACCTCCAGCAGCAGTTAGCCATCAGTCGCTAGTTGGAAGCAGTGTAGCACTGCTGTGGGTAAGCATCAACAGGCCGTGCTGAAGCTGATCTGCTTAGCGGACAAACAGCACACCACCGCAGAGCTGTGGCAGGGTATAAGGGACCAGTCCGAGCTGTGGCTCTCGCCACTCAACCTACAACCAGGCATGGTTGTGTCTGACAATGGCCCTAACTTGCTGGCGGCTTTGGAGCTCGGAAACCTGACACACATCCCATGCCTAGCCCACGTATTAAACTTAGTGGTTTCGCGGTTTATCAAAACCTACCCCAATTTGCCAGAGCTAGTAGTGAAGGCGCGCCACGTGTGTGCCCATTTCCGCAAGTCATCCACAGCCTCAGCCGGTCTGTCAACTAGTGTTGAGTGCGAATATTCGAATAGCGAATTTTTTTCGCGAATATCGGCACTTCGCTAATTCGCGAATATTTCGAATATAGTGCTATAAATTCGATATTTATAACTTGAAATAATCGCATTTGCGATTTCAACGTAATTCTCAAATCCGACAGTACATTCTAGTATATGGAGACGTTCCCATGAGCATGGAATATAGCATTACTAAGTTGAAATCGCCATGCGATTATTTCGTGTTATATTAATCGCATTTGCGATTATCTATTTTTTTTTTTTTTTTTACTATGGTTGGCTTCAATGGTAGAATTAGCGAATATGACGAATATATTCGTTATATTCCACAAAATGAATATACGAATGTATTCGTCATATTCCACAAAACGAAGATAACTAAGTATTCTGCATCTTCGTTTTATCTACCTATTCATCAACTTCGCTAATTCTAGCAATCATATAGGAAAGTTTACTATAGAGACAGCTAAGTATAATTCGCTATGCGATTATATTACTTTGCTTTTTTTTATAAATAGATTATAATAATTATCAGGTATTATAATTATTCTATTTATATAAAAAAAGCAGTCATATAATCGCATAGCGAATTAAACTTATCTGTCTCTATAGTAAGCTGTCCTATATGATTGCTAGAATTAGCGAAGTTGATGAATAGGTAGATAAAACGAAGATGCAGAATACTTTGTTATCTTCGTTTTGTGGAATATAACGAATATATTCGCCATATTAGTTTTGTGGAATATAACGAATATATTCGTCATATTCGCTAATTCTACCATTGAAGCCAACCATAGTAAAAAAAAAAAAAATAATAGATAATCGCAAATGCGATTAATATAACACGAAATAATCGCATGGCGATTTCAACTTAGCAGTGCCAACTTAGTTAGCACTGCTATATTCCATGCTCATGGAGCGTCCCCATCACCATGGGAACGTCTCCATATACTAGAATGTACTGTCGGATTTGAGAATTACGTTGAAATCGCAAATGCGATTAATATAACTTGAATTAATTGCATTGCTATTTCAATAGGAGAGTAGCCTTTAAGTTAAAAATCGCATGTGCGATTATTTAAATTGCATATTATTCGCGATAACTAGAATAATAACGAATATTCGATTTCGACGAATATAAAACGAATATTCTATCGAATATTCGCGAATTTCGTCGAAATCGAATATGGCACCTGCCGCTCATCACTACTGTCAACGCTGCAGCTTCTAGCTCACCGACTAGTGTGCGACGTGATCATGCACTGGAACTCTACGTTTCATGTGTTGGCCAGGCTTTTGTGGAATACCAGCTGCAACATGGACGTCGCCTTTCGA
This sequence comes from Bufo gargarizans, assembly GCF_014858855.1. Taxonomy (NCBI): domain Eukaryota; kingdom Metazoa; phylum Chordata; class Amphibia; order Anura; family Bufonidae; genus Bufo; species Bufo gargarizans. The sequence goes on along the minus strand of NC_058083.1, from coordinate 434,277,838 downwards.
GTTAACTGCCACTATTCACAAGCGAGGAGTGGGCCTTTATGTCAGACCTCTGTGAGGTTTTAAAAAAACTTTGATGAATCCACACAGATGGTTAGTGGCGATAACGCTATTTTCAGTGTAACCATCCCACTGCTGTGTCTACTCAAATGATCGCTGCTCACAATAAAGGGCGACGCTCTGAACGTATTAGACGAGGAAATGGGGGAGGACATTACACAGGGTGATAGCCAACCCACCCTCAGTTCATCTTCTCAGCGGGATTTGGACCATGAAGAGGAAGAGACAGTTGCCTCTGCTACAGAGGGTAGTACCCATGGAACTTTTATACCATCTGTTCAGCGTGCATGGGCAGAAGAGAAGGAAGAGGAGGAGGATGAGGAGATGGAGATTCTTGCCTGTTGGTACTCTGGCACACATGGCTGACTTCATGTTAGGCTGCCTTTTCAGCGACCCTCGCGTTATTCGCATTTTAGATAACACGGATTACTAGGTGTTCACCCTTCTCGATCCCCGCTACAAAGAGAACTTCTCATATCTCATTCCTGTGGTGGAGAGGACGAGTAAAATGGTGCAATACCAGAATGTACTTGTTGAGAGATTGTTCCAAAATTTTCCATCTGACAAAGCGGCCGGTAGAGTCCGTACTAGGGGAGACAAGGGGAACACACAGCAGTTCGAACAAAGGCAGGGCAACACTCTCCAAGGCATGGGACACTTTCATGACGCCTTGCCAGCAACCTCACCCTGAAGCGCGGCCTAGTGGTACAAGGAGGGAAAAATTTGGGAGGAGGTTAAGGAATACATAGCAGATCGTGTCAGCGTCCTAAATGATCCCTCAGTGCCTTACAACTACTGGGTGTCCAAGCTGGACACGTGGCACGAACTTGCGCTCTAAGCTTAGGAGGTGCTGGCCTGCCCTGCCACCAGCGTTTTGTCTGAGCATGTATTTAGTGCTGCTGGTGGCATTATAACAGATAAGCGTATCCGCTTGTCCACTGGCAATGCTGACAGGCTGACAGATAAAAATGAACAAGGCCTGGATTGCTCCTGACTTCTCAACTCCACCAGAGGAGAGCTGAGCTGATGAAGAACATAAAGAAAAAAAACACAATTTCAATCTATGATTTATAATGTACTCAATCTACTGTAGTGTATTCCCATGCACCTGTTCCACCACAAAAAAAAAGAGTATATGGTTGAATCTTGTTTTCTCCTCCTCCTCCTCCTCCTCATTCAGATCATATATATTCTCTACACTCTAATTTTTTTTAATAGGGTCAGCTTAATTGCAGGCCCTCAATTAAAATTCTTTATATAGGGTCAGCTGAACAGCTTGCACTCGCATATAATGTTTTAGAGCGTCAGCTGAACAACATGCACTTGAAAAGAATGTTTTAGAGTGGCAGCTGTACAGAAGGCAATCGCATATAATTTTTTAGAGCATCATTTGAACAGCATGCACTCGCATTTAGTGTTTTAGAGCGTCAGCTGAACAGCATGCACTCGCATATAATGTTTTAGAGCGTCAGCTCACCTGCAGGCACTAGCATACAATGTTTTAGAGCGTCAGTTCACCAGCAGGCCCTCACCCCTAATGTTTTGGATGGTCACATCAGCAAGCCCTTGTTCCAAATGTTTTTGAGGGTCACCATCAGACCACCATTCATAATTTTGCTGGTTCCTTGTAATTTTTGGCAGCCCTTTCACTTAGTGCATAGGCTTTATGAGTGTAGGAGTCCCACTACCTGAACTATTGTACCACAAAGTGAATGAGGCCCTCATTTATGTGTATATGGTTGAATCATCCTTTTCTCATCCTCCTCCTCCTCTTACATCATATCACCATGCTTATTCGTCGTATATAATACCCTCGCATATATGCCCTAGCATATTATTTTTTACAGGGTCAGCTTACCTGCAGGCACCCGCATATAATTTTTTACAGTGTCATCTCAACTGCAGGCCCTCGCATATAATGTTTTACAGGGTCAGCTCAACTGCAGGCCCTTGCATATAATGTTTTACAGAGTCAGCTCACCTGCAGGCCCTCGCATATAATGTTTTACAGGGTCAGCTCACCTGCTAAAGACGACAGCGAAGTCTTGCCTGTTGGTACTCTGGCACACATGGCTGACTTCATGTTAGGCTGCCTTTTCCATGAACCGCACATTATACGCATTTTAGACAACACGGATTACTGGTTGTTCACCCTTCTTGCCCCCTGCTAGAAGAAGAAATTCTCATCTCTCATTACTCTGGTGGATAGGACAAGCAAATTGGTGCTATACCAGAAGGTCCTTGTTGGAAAAATGCTCCAAAGTTGATAGGGCAGACATCCAAATGGATTGTCACTGTCACGGGGACGTGCGATCGCCCAGAAGTTATCTAGAGTCAACAAAGCGACAGCAGACCATCTCCTACAAGTCTAGTCTCAGTAGCCAAGAGTCTGGTCAACACAATCCTCACCGTGATGGCACACTGGGTGAACGTTGTGGAGGTCAGGAGCAAGTTGGCTTCTGGCAGGCATCAGACTTGCCCTCCAATAGATCCTCGTTAACAGGGCCGCTTAGGAGTGCTGTATTGTTATTTATCATCACTACCTCCCTGAGTCGGGAGTGGGTAATTTCCGCGCGCCTGTTGCCTTCCTTGGATCCTGGTCCTTTATAACTTGACCCACCCTCTCTGGGTAGTTCACAATTAGGAAAAAAAGGGGCATGGCAACAACAGCCAATCAGATTTCAGCCATTGACCTCCCTTGGATGTGGTATCCCTTTCTCAAGATGCCTCTCCAGGATTGAACCCTGATTCCACATTACCCGTGATAAACATGGTAAGCGCAGAAAAGAACATCGAAAGTTGATAGGGCAGACATCCAAATGGATCGTCGCCGTCACAGGGACGTGCAATCGCCCAAAGGTTGTCTACAGTCACCAATGCGGCAGCAGGCCCTTGCCCCTAAGGTTTTAGATGTCAGATCAGCAGGCCCTTGCTCCAAATGTTTTTGAGCGTCACCAGCAGGCCATCGATCATAATTTTTCAAGAGTGTGTATGATGCCCTCCTTTATGTGTAATAAAGGGTGTTTTGGAGTGCCGGTTCCTTGTAATTTTTGGCAGCCCTTTCACTTAGTGCATAGGCTTTATGAGTGTAGCAGTCCCACTACCTGAATTATTGTACCACAATGTGAATGAGGCCCTCATTTATGTGATATACAGGCTGTTTCGGAGTGCATCTTGCTTGTTTTTTTTTTATGCAGCACTTTATATACAAATGAATATACAGGAAAGAATGTTTCCTAACAATTTTTCCTGTAAAATAGATTTTTTTTTTTTTGGGGGGGGGGGGGGGGTTGTGCGTATTTTTGTCAGTCTGTAAAAGTGGCATACAACTCGGACAACATGGTTCCCAGCAGTGACCTGGGAGTCAAAGATGCATCCAGACATCATCCCCATGCTGTTCCAAATCCATTTCGGTGGTGTTTCTTTCACTTTCTGACTTTTTCCAGCGGACCATGCACCCTCCCCTCTTCAGAGTAGGGGGTGCCTGGTTGTCTCCCATTGACTTCCATTATACTCGGGTGCTCGGCTGAGCACACAAATATAGCAATGTGTTCGGGCCGAACACCCGAATACTTTGGTGCTCGATCATCACTAGTCACTACGCAAGCAAGTGAGCATGCATCTGGCCATTTGTGCAAGTGATTTAGAGGGACTCCCTGCTTCCATGTCCACTGTATACTGCCACGGTGTGTCTGGATCCTCTGCCTCGTCTTCCTCATCGCCTTGTAGCTCCTCTTGCTGCTCCAGCTCCTCCTCTCCTGTCACCTGTGTAGAAAACCACCCATTTCGCTACACATTGCTTATGCTCCAATGTCCTCCTCCTCCTCCTCCAGTTCAGCCTCCACATGGCTCATGTGGCCATGAGATCTAGGTGCTACATCTCCAGTCCCCTAACCAGCTAGATTTACCAGCATCTGTTCCAGGACAGGAAGCAGTGGAATGACGTTGTTCATCCCATAGTCCTGGCAACTGGCAAATAACGTGGCCTCCTCAAGGGGCTAAGCAAACGGTAGGTGTCATGCATGAGCTGCCACTGGCTGACATCGAAGTTACACAGGGGAGTACTCCTGTCCGCATGGATAAAAAATAAATCGTTTATGACCTTTCTCTGTTTCTATAGTGGTCCAACATATGGAGGGTGGAATTCCAACGGATGGAAACGTTGCATATCAGCCTATGTTGGGGGATGCAGTTCTGCCACTGAAGATCAAGGAGGGTGTGCTTTGCAGTGTATGAGTGGCTGAAGTGCGTGCAAAGTTTCCTGACAATTTTTAGGATGTCTTGCAGATAGGTGGAAGTCTTCAGGAACCACTTGACAACCAGATCGAACACGTGTGCCATGCAGGGTGCATTGGCTCAGCCCTCCTTGATGCAGCGCCGACCCCATGTTCTTCCAGTTGTCAGTTACCATGGTTCCGATTTTCAGTTGTCGCGGAGAAAGCCAGGATTCGATTTCTTGATGAAGGACGCATAGCAGGCAAACGAGGTGCAGAACAGCGTGACACCGCTGTGTCCTGCACAGGTGGTATGCTGGAGGGGCACTGAATTGTCCCTGCAGTGGAGGCTGAGGACACAGTGGAGGATGAGTAGGCAGAGGAGGACATTGTCGCAGGACCAATGGCGTGAGAACGTGGAGGCGGAAGCAGCGTCACCTGGCCAAGTTGCTGGTGTGGCTGTGCAGAAACCACATTCACCCAGTCGGCCGTAAAGGACATGTTTTGTCCCTGACTGTAGTTACAGCTCCACACATCGGCGCTGCCATGCACTTTGGCGGACACCGACAGGCTCAAGGACTTGCCCACCTTTTGTTCTACATACATGTGCAGGGCTGGAACTGCCTTTTTGGAAAAGAAATGACAGCTTGGGACTCTCTACCTCGGCCCGGCACAAGCCATTAGTTCTCTGAAAGGTGAAAAGGAGGGACTGCAGCACCAGCAACTTGGCCAGGAGCACATTCAGCTTCTGCGCCGTTGGATGAGTGCATGCATACTGTTGTCTCTTGGCAATCGCTTCGGTGATCGATTTCTAACGGAATGACTGACGAGGAGTAGTAGGAGGAGCAGGAGCATCAGGACCAGCAGAAGATGGGAAGGACAGAAAGCTGCCTTCGGCTGAGGTGGTGGAGCCTTGACTGCCTGAAATTGGGTGGTTGCAACTGGGTGATGCAGCGGTTGCTGCGGCAGACTGGACCACCAGATCGGAGCCACGGTTCTCCCAGGCCACTTTATGGTGACGCTGCATATGTTGACACAAGGCCGTAGTGCCAACATTGCCACCCTGGCCACACTTCACCTTCTGCCCACAGATTCTACAAATGGCCATGTTCACCTCCTCCGGCGGCTTAACAAAAATCTGCCACACCGCAGAGTAAGTGATTTTACCCTAACACTCCGCACTGACTGACTGCTATCACCACTGCTTCCGTGAACCCCTGCACCACTACTTTCCAGGCAGGTAGGCTCCTGCGAAGCGGATGTCCTACCCCGGGCATGTTTGGCTCCCGACCTCCCATTGCTGCTACCCTGCTGTTTCTCGGCCATGCTAGCAACTTGCTGGCTCCACCGCTGCCTCACGGGCAAGCTTCCACCCTCTTCTCTTGATGATGATAAAGCCGCTTTTCACCCGGCTCCCAAGTGCGATCAGTTACATCATCATCATTGAGTACTGTCTGCACATCACTGATGTCCTCCTCAACGGTTTCTGGATCAGGAGCGTAACTGCTCTTAACACCAGCTCCCACGCCACTCTCCTCATCACTACTTGCCTGTCTAGTGGAGGAAGCGGCGGATGTCTCCTCCCTATCTTGGCTGGCCAGTAGCTGCTGACTGTCCTCTAGTAGCTTATCCTTGCTGTATAGTAGAGCTGGGCCCACAGCAAATAATACTTCTCTGGCTGAAAGAACAGAAAAGGACAGAGGGAGTTTGAGGACAGGTGAGGGCACAGGGTCTGCTCCCGGGCCATTCCAACTAAGGGTTGTGTCTGACGAACCCACGACTCTTGGCTGGGGGTGTCTGATGTCACTTGGGACGAAGTGGATGACCGAGTCAAGCATTCAAGAACCGCTGCGTTGCTGGTCAAGACATGACTGCTAGATGACACTGGGAGCTTAGGCCTCTCGCTGCGACTCCTACTGCCACTCCCTCTTACTCTGCTGCAACCTGTGCCTGCGTCAGAAACATTTAGGCCTCTGCCACTCCCCTGTGCAGGGCCTGGCACTTCTCTGTCTGACATACTGTTAGATCAAATAAATAAATAAAAAGGAAATTAAAACACCCCAAAAAAGTCTGTAATTTTCTCAATTCACCACACAACGGCAAATAGGAACTTATTTTTTTCCACTTATACATGCCACAACAGGGTTTAGAACATATAACTGCACCGCTGAACAGAAAATAATATATATTTTTGTGCCACGAATACATTCCAAAAAGGGCTTTAGAACATATAACTGCACCGCTAAATGGCAAATATATATATTTTTTGCCACTAATACATGCCAAAAATAGCTTTAGAACACATAACTGCACCGCTGAACAGCAAATATACAGGTCCTTCTAAAAAAATTAGCATATTGTGATAAAGTTCATTATTTTCTGTAATGTAATGATAAACATTAGACTTTCATATATTTTAGATTCATTACACACCAACTGAAGTAGTTCAAGCCTTTTATTGTTTTAATATTGATGATTTTGGCATACAGCTCATGAAAACCCAAATTTCCTATCTCAAAAAATTTGCATATTTCATCCGACCAATAAAAGAAAAGTGTTTTTAATACAAAAAAAGTCAACCTTCAAATAATTATGTTCAGTTATGCACTCAATACTTGGTCGGGAATCCTTTTGCAGAAATGACTGCTTCAATGCGGCGTGGCATGGAGGCCATCAGCCTGTGGCACTGCTGAGGTGTTATGGAGGCCCAGGATGCTTCGATAGCGGCCTTAAGCTCATCCAGAGTGTTGGGTCTTGTGTCTCTCAACTTTCTCTTCCCAATATCCCACAGATTCTCTATGGGGTTCAGGTCAGGAGAGTTGGCAGGCCAATTGAGCACAGTAATACCATGGTCAGTAAACCATTTACCAGTGGTTTTGGCACTGTGGGCAGGTGCCAGGTCGTGCTGAAAAAGGAAATCTTCATCTCCATAAAGCTTTTCAGCAGATGGAAGCATGAAGTGCTCCAAAATCTCCTGATAGCTAGCTGCATTGACCCTGCCCTTGATAAAACACAGTGGACCAACACCAGCAGCTGACATGGCACCCCAGACCATCACTGACTGTGGGTACCTGACACTGGACTTCAGAGAGTTTGGCATTTCCCTCTCCCCAGTCTTCCTCCAGACTCTGGCACCTTGATTTCCGAATGACATGCAAAATTTGCTTTCATCCGAAAAAAGTACTTTGGACCACTGAGCAACAGTCCAGTGCTGCTTCTCTGTAGCCCAGGTCAGGCGCTTCTGCCGCTGTTTCTGGTTCAAAAGTCGCTTGACCTGGGGAATGCGGCACCTGTAGCCCATTTCCTGCACACGCCTGTACACGGTGGCTCTGGATGTTTCTACTCCAGACTCAGTCCACTGCTTCCGCAGGTCCCCCAAGGTCTGGAATGGGTGCTTCTCCACAATCTTCCTCAGGGTCCGGTCACCTCTTCTCGTTGTGCAGCGTTTTCTGCCACACTTTTTCCTTCCCACAGACTTCCCACTGAGGTGCCTTGATACAGCACTCTGGGAACAGCCTATTCATTCAGAAATTTCTTTCTGTGTCAATGATGGCCTTCTGGACAGCAGTCAGGTCGGCAGTCTTACCCATGATTGCGGTTTTGAGTAATGAACCAGGCTGGGAGTTTTTAAAAGCCTCAGGAATCTTTTGCAGGTGTTTCGAGTTAATTAGTTGATTCAGATGATTAGGTTAATAGCTCGTTTAGAGAACCTTTTCATGATATGCTAATTTTTTGAGATAGGAATTTGGGGTTTTCATGAGCTGTATGCCAAAATCATCAATATTAAAACAATAAAAGGCTTGAACTACTTCAGTTGGTGTGTAATAAATCTAAAATATATGAAAGTCTAATGTTTATCAGTACATTACAGAAAATAATGAACTTTATCACAATATGCAAATTTTTCTAGAAGGACCTGTATATATATATTTTTGCCACTATTAACATAGTAACATAGTATATAAGGCTGAAAAAAGACACCTGTCCATCCAGTTCGGCCTGTTATCCTGCAAGTTGTTCCAGAGGAAGGCGAAAAACCCCTGTGAGGTACAAGCCAATTTCCTCCACTTAAGGGGCGAAAAATTCCTTCCTGACTCCAATAAAGCAATCAGAATAACTCCCTGGATCAACAACCCCTCTATAGTAGCAATAAGGATGTCCCCTTGTCACAGTAACAATCCTAGTGATAAATAGATGATGGGAGAGATGTACTGACCCTTAACATATATATATATAGTAATTAGATCTCCCCTTAGTCATCTTTTTTCTAAAGTGAATAACCCTAATGTTGATAATCTTTTAGGGTACTGTATTTGCCCCATTCCAGTTATTACTTTAGTTGCCCTCCTCTGGACCCTCTCCAGCTCTGCTATGTCTGCCTTGTTTACAGGAGCCCAGAACTGTACACAGTACTCCATGTGTGGTCTGACTAGTGATTTGTAAAGTGGTAGGACTAAGTTCTCATCATGGGCATCTATGCCCCTTTTGATGCAACCCATTATCTTATTGGCCTTGGCAGCAGCTGCCTGACACTGGTTTTTACTGCTTAATTTGCTGTTTATTAAAATTCCTAGGTCCTTTTCCATGTCAGTGTTACCCAGTGTTTTACCATTTAGTATGTACGGGAGACTTGCATTTTTCCTTTCCATGTGCATAACCTTACATTTGTCAGTGTTAAACCTCATCTGCCACTTCTCTGCCCAAGCCTCCAATATATCCAGATCCCTCTGTAGCAGTATACTGTCCTCTACTGTGTTAATTACTTTACACAGTTTAGTGTCATCTGCAAAAATTGATATTTTACTGTGCAAGCCTTCTACAAGATCATTAATAAATATATTGAAGAGAATAGGGCCCAATACTGGCCCCTGAGGTACTCCACTAGTGACAGTGACCCAATCTGAGTGTGTACCATTAATAACCACCCTCTGTTTTCTATCATTGAGCCAGTTACTTACCCACATACAGACGTTTTCTCTCAGTCCGAGCATTCTCATTTTATATACTAACCTTTTATGTGGTACAGTGTCAAATGCTTTAGAGAAGTCCAGATATACGACATCCATTGATTCGCCGCTGTCAAGTCTAGAACTTACCTCCTCATAGAAACTGATTAAATTAGTTTGACATGACCGATCCCTCATGAAGCCATGCTGATATGATGTTATTTGCTTGTTTTCATTGAGATCCTCCAAGACAGCATCTCTTAGAAAACCTTTAAACAGTTTACCCACAACAGATGTTAAACTTACCAGCCTATAGTTTCCGGGGGTTTTGCACCCTTTCTGAATATTGGCACCACATTTGCTATGCGCCAATCCTGTGGAGAAATCCCTGTTAGTATAGAGTCTGTAAATATCAGAAATAAGGGTCTGGCTATGACATTACCTAATTCTCTTAGGATAATGGGGTGTATGCCGTTTGGCCCTGGCGATTTGTCTATTTTAATCTTTTTAAGTCACTGTTGTACTTCTTCCTGGGTCAGACAGGACACTTTTAATAGGGAATTTACTTTTACAATCTGCATTTCATCTGACAGTTTATTTTCCTCAGTGAATACAGTGGAGAAAAAAATATTTAATAGCTTTGTTTTCTCCTCATCGCTCTCTGTAACTCGCCCCTTATTACTTTGTAGAGGGCTGACACCTTCAGATTTATAGTTTTACCATTTATATCATTTAAGAACATTTTAGAGTCAGTTTTGCTCTTTTTGGCAATTAATCTCTTGTCTCTAATTTGGCGGCTTTTATTTGTTTTTTACATATTCTATTTTTTTCCTTATCGTTTTTGAGTGCTTCCTCGCTACCCTCCTGTTTTAGTGATTTAAATGCTTTCTTTTTGTCATTTATTGCCTTCTTTACAGTTCTATTTATCCACATTGGTTTCTTTTTGTTCCTTAACCTTTTATTCCCATATGGTATGTACCTCTCACAATTAGACTTTAGGATGCTTTTAAAAATATCCCATTTTGTGGCTGTATTTTTATTTTTCAGGACTTTGTCCCAGTTCCCAGGCTTTAGAACATATAACTGCTTCAATACTGTGGAATATAACTCCCTATCCTTTCCCTAATTTTCAATACAGCAAAATAAAAATGTTAAAGTCTTTTCTACCACTGTCCCTAGCGCCTGCTGACGTCTCTCCCTGCACTAAGTACACTGGAAAATGCATGAATCCAAGATGGCTGAGGCTATTTATAGGGCTGGCTGCTGATTGGCTGCATGCATGGCATTATGGGTTATCCCTCGTTCCCAGAGTTCCTTGCTCCATGTCCTAACACGTGCAGCAGCCATTTTAGGAAAAATGTGTCTCGTTACCACGGAGCGTGAGGAAATTCGGATTCTACTTTACAGGATCAAGTGAAATTTTTAGGGATTTGTCTGACTGCATTGCCTGTTTTAAATAACAACATTGGAACTGTGAATACAGCTCTGAGCTATATGATACTGTAATTGAGGATCAGTACAAAATAAGTAATGAAAAGTAGTTATTTACAGCAATAGCGTTCTTTTTCAAGTGTCTTGCTGAAGCTCTAAAAATTGTTGGCACACCCACAGTGGTGTTCATGGCAACAGATGTCAAAATGGTGTAATGATCAAACACTGGTGCCAGAGCCTGCAGCCACCTACACAGTATGAAAGGTTCTGCTGATGTGTATAATTAGGCACTAGCATAGTCAAGGGGAGCATTTCAGACTACAATTACCCCCATACTGCCCAGGCAGGGGAGAGGTAAACCGAAATTAAAATGCACTTAATACAGGGGCAGACTGGACATTTAAAGTGGCCCCATGTTGTAGGCGGGTCAAAATTGACATAAGGTGGGGCAAAAGGAAGTAGGTGGGTCAGCAATACCACTGTGCAGCACAAAATAACACCCCAGCAAAGCCAAATGCCATAGTACAGCACCATTTACTGCCTCAGCAGAACCAAATACCATGATACAGCATAATGTACTACCCTAGCAGAACAAAATACCAGTTTATTACACAATATAGCCCCAGCAGCAGGGGCGTAGATAAGGGGTTGATAGGGTGGTTCAGATCCCCCCCCCCCCCCCGAGTGTCTGTCCTCAGCATCAGTGGCGGATTTACGGATTACAATAGGAACGGCAGCCCCAGGCCCAGCACCGCTGGGAGGCCCAACCCTGACCCGAACGCCCACATACTGCGGCGGGGCACGGGAGCGCATAGCTCCCTGTCCCGTCGCCGATCACCGCCATAGGCTTCAGGCGTGCGTGATGACGTCATTGCGCGCCTGTGCCAGGACGCAGCACTGTGACGCGCCTGACTCATCCCGCCTTCCTCTGCGAGCAAGCGCCTGGCCCTGGACATAGGTGAGTATTTAGCTTTAAATTTTTTGTTCATTTTTTTAATTTTTATTTCATGTGCCTACTTTGGGGACATGTGGGGGGGGGACACACAGGAGGACATATTAGGGAAGATAAATCGAGTACAAGGGGGGGGGAATGTGGGGGCTGTATGGGGCCGCCAAATTATTATTATGGGAGGGAATACTATGTGGGGGCAAATTATTATGAGAGGGACTACTATGTGGGGGCAAATTACTAGATGGGGCAGTGTGGGGGCAAATTGCTATGTGGGGGCAGTGGGGAGGCAAATTATTATTTGAGGGACTACTATGTGGGGGCAAATTTCTATATGGGGCAGTGTGGGGGAAACTATTGTGTGGGGACAGTGTGGGGTAATTTCTATGTGGGGACAGTGTGGGGAAATTGCTATGTGGGGGCAAATTACTATGTGGGGGCAGTGTGGTGGAAATTACTATGTGGGGGCAGTGTGGTGGAAATTAATATGTGTGGGGCAGTGTGGGGCAAATTACTGTGTGGGGGCAAACTACTATATGGGGGCAGTTTGGGGGAAATTACTGTGTGGGGGCAAATAACTATGGGGGGATTACTATGTGGGGTCAGTGTGGTGGAAATTACTATATAGGGGTGTTGCTATTGGGGAGGCACTGTAGGGGCAATTCTATTATTTCTGGGGACACTATATAGGAGCCTGGAGCACAATAGAGGGCGTTATTATTACTGGGGGCACTCTAGGGGACATTATAGCTGCTGTGGACACTATAGGGACATTTGGGGTAATTTATCAAACTGGTGTAAAGCAGAACTGGCTTAGTTGCCCATAGCAGCCAATCAGATTCCACCTTTCATATTTGACAGCTCTTTTGGAAATCCAGTTCTACTTTACACCAGTTTGATAAATTACCCCATTACCAACATTTTTCAGTTTAGGACCCAATTTGGAGTATTTTAAGTTAGTGATAGATTATTAGATAGTAGCAGTACATATACTTTGCACAAGTAGCTCACTTAGTCACTTACATAAGGAACGGCGGGTCCGTCTTACAATAGGGACACTGTCAGGGACACTGTTATGGGGGGGGGGATATCTGTGGATGTGGATGATGACTCTTATAATTTGAGAAAGCTGAACCCCCCCCAGGAAAAAAAAATTATCTACGGCCCTGCCCAGCAGTACAAAATACCTACCCAGAAGCTGTGCCTCTGTGGTGGCCAGCTGTCATGGTCTGTCCTTCTCTTCCATTTGACTCTAATTAAGATATGGATGAAGGGGATGGGAAGGTGAGACATGGGCCACAGCACTTAGCCAGCCCTACCTACACCATCCTGCCCGGTCTTTTAGCACTACCAAAGATAAAGAAGAATACAGCACTGCCTACCTCTAACATGCAGTGACGTCTCCTCTGACATAGAGGTTCTTATTCCTCATTTTCTCCATTAGGACCAGTACATCATGACAACAACATCTTGGGTCACACAGACAGCACAGATTCCTCAGTTCCTAGTGCCTCCAATAATAATAATGGCCACTACAGTGCCCTCGACAATAATATTGCCCCTAGTAACAATTATGCCCTGATAGTGCTGCCATTATTAATAATGCCCTTTATATTATCTCAACAATAATAATGCCTCCTATATTGCCCCTAGTAATATTTTTGCCTCCTATAGAGCCTCAGTAAAAATAATACCCCTATAGTGCCACAAGTATTGGTAATCCCCCTAGGGTTCAACCAACAATAATAATGCCTCCTATTGTGCCCCAGTAGTAATACTGTCCCTAATAAGTCCCCCAGCTATAATAATGCCCTATAGTGTCCCATGTAATGATAATGTCCCTTATAGTGCCCCCAGTAATAATACTGCCCTATATTGTGCCTCCAGCAATAAAAATGCCCGCTATCATGCATCCAGTTATAATAACACTCCATGGTGCCATTAATAATATCGTCTATAGTGCCCCCAGTAAAAAAAACAACGAATAGCCACATGAATACCGTTCCCCGCTGCAGTCTGCGATCCGGGCTTCTGCCCTCTCCTGGCCTACAGTTTGAGATGCCTGTGTCCTGACACAGGTGGCCGGTTGTGAAGACTGCATCCCAATGCATGTAGTCATGATGATGTGACTGAAACACCTGGGATCCCATGTCTGTTCCAGTTTACCTCCTCATAGGCCTCAAGACTAGTAACTAGGCCTGAGGCCTATGAGAGGGAACTGGGGGGCAGGGAACAATTAGCTCTCTTACCCACTGCAGTATTCAACTGTATCACCGTCCTGAGAATGGAGCTACAGCTTAATTGAGGAGCACCTTTGGCCACCAGCTAGGTATGTAAGTACCTGGAGTATTAATTAACACTGGGAGCATCAAATTATTAGGTACCTAGCTGGCAGCCATGAGGAGGGCTTGGGTTGTCCCCTGGTTATTGGCTTACATAGATTCTTCGTGGAAGAATCTATGGCCAGCCCACCTCTCAGCCCTTACTTAAAGGTGTTATGCACATTTTTTTTATTTTTTTTTGGGGGGGGGGGGGGTTAGCAAATGCCACCCCAAACACCACTAGTAAGGGAAGCATACTTACCTGCTTCCCGATGCTGGCTCTCAGCTCCTGCGCTATCTGGCCTCCACTGCTCCTCCTCTCCTCTGTATGTAAACATCTCCTTGCAACAAGTGACCATTTGTTATGATGCAAGGGGAGCAGGTCACTGATATAGCTAGTGATTGGCTGTAGTGGTATTAAAATGGATGTTTACATCCAGGGAGTGCAAGAGCCAGGGTCTGAAAGTTTAGGGGAAGTCTTGGAGTCTGGAGTGAGAGGTTCGGATAATGGTGGATGTCAGTTGTAAATTGTTTGCAGAGCATAGAGCATGGAAAGGTTGGCAGACAGATATGAGGGAAGAGATGTAGGGGGTACAACACTGTGGAGAGCTTTGTGGGTGAGAACAAGCAGTTTAAATTGGATTCTATACTAAATGGGTAACCAGTGCAATGACTGGCACAGAGTGGAGGCATCGGAGTAGCGGTTAGACAGATAGGTGACCCTGGCTGCTGCATTAAGAATAGATTGGAGAGGGGAGAGTCTGGTGAGGGAGATGCTTATTATTAGTGAGTTATAGTAATGGAGGTGGAAATGGATCAGAGCAACAATGAAAGTTTTTGTAGTGAGAAAGGGGTGGATTTTAGAGATGTTTTTGAGGTACAGGTGGCATGAGCGGGCAAGAGATTGAATATAGGGGTAAAGGAAACATCAGTATGAAACATAATACAGAGACAGCAGGCATGCTGCCTAGACGTGATGGTAGTGCAACACACTGAGATGGAGATATCTGGTTAAGTAGATGGATAGGACACAAGAAGTTCCGTTTTTGAAAGATTAAGTTTTAGACAGAGAGAGGACATGATGTTAGAAATGACGGAAAGACAGTCACTGGTGTTCTGTAATACAGCAGGGGTGATGTCGGGGGATGAAGTGTATAGTTATATGTCATCAGCATAGAGATGGTGATGGAAACTGTGAGACAGTGACTGGAGAAGTAGTACAGAATCGTTATATTTCGTCTAGGTTTCTTTTATATACCATGTACTAGGCTACAGGAGGTGGATATCTCAACTAGGAAAACTGGGTGAGATATCAGAAATCCAGGAAAGAGGGTCTGCCTTAGCAAAACATAGTTTGCTGAGGACTTTAGTAAATGGTGTTGTCGGGCCTGGATTTTAATGGAACGAGGATGCAGGTTGGTAGCGGGGCTCCTCATTCCCTTCCTGTCCAGAACAGGTTTCATATAGAGCTGTCAGCCAGGTGATGGAGCTCAGCTCATTTTTGGGCTATAAAGGTTTGCACTATGAGCATGTCTGGGTGGGGGACTGGTTGAATTGACTGGCTTTCACCATTGACTCTGAAATCTGCTCAAACAACAAAAAGGACACTGAGTTTATTTTGAATTGTGTCGTGTGGCTGGTAGTAGGCCGGATGTATAGAAAGGGTAATTTTATGTTAAGTTAGTGCTCAGCCGAGCAGGAATTTATTTTATATTTTGCCTGAATGTAAAGGTCCTTATATTTTGCTTGTCGATGTGAATAAAGAAAACAGGCAAATCCCTGTGTGAACTGTGCCATTGTGTCACTGTCTCTGACTGCTGCACCTAGCACTATTGAGCTGACTCCCCACATATGGTGTCGGATGCGGACATATGTATCCAAAATGCAGTCTTAAAGAGACAGACACCTAAAAAGTTTGTTGCATAGAGCTGCCAGTTCACTTCACGGCTGGTGTAATGGAGGACTTTGGCAAACAATTTGGACAAGCCATTCTTCAACAGCAACAGCTGATTTTGCAGCAGCAGCAGGCTGACAAATGACAGCACCAGGCACAGGCCAGGCAGGACGAGATGAATTGCCAATTAATGGAGAAAATGACGGTGCTGAGTGAGTCAATTGCGGCTTTGTGACTTACCGGTGAAAACACTGCCGTGCCAGGGAGCCGGGGAGCGTTACCAACAGCACGGGCTGCTGTATAAAACTCACTCCAAAAGATGACGCCCACAGATGATGTGAAAGCCTATCTCATGGTCTTTGAGATAGTAGCAGAGCGTGAAAAGTTACCAGCCGACCAGTGGGCAGATGTAGTGGTGCCTTTCTTAACTGGGGAACCGCAGAAGGCCTACTACGATTTGGGTGAGCCAGATGCGAGAAATTATGCAAAGCTTAAGGGTGAGATACTTGCTCGACTTGGAGTAAACATGCATGTGCGTGCAGGCCGTGTGCACAACTGGACTTTCTCTGAGAGCTTGCCACCCCGTTCACAGATGCCCGATCTGATCCATCTTGTGAGGAAATAGCTGCAGCCTGAGGAAAGTACCCCAGGTCAAATTGTAGAGAAAGTTGTCCTGGATAAGTTCATCGGGTCAGTACCCCCCAAGATCCAGCGCTGGGTTGGAAAAGGAGGATCTACAACTGTTGACCAGTTGGTAAGTCTCATGGAGCAGTACAGTGCAACAGAGGACCTACTTCAAGCATCTTCCAAGTATGCCGGCCCCAGGGACAGCAGGTCACCGAAGTCTACTGGTAAGACTGTACCAATTTCTAGAGAGGTGAGAAATGCTTTAAGGGGAGATGGCTCAAAGGGGGAGCCAGCTGGGCCACGTTCCTCTGGGACCTGGAAATCCAGGCCAGGGTCCCAAAATGGTGACCAGGGACATGTACAGTGCTGGCGGTGTCATGAATTTGGACATGTGGTTGCAATTGCCCCCTCACAACTGAGCCAATGATGTGCAATATGTCCAGACGTGTTTCTCTGTTTGCACAACCTGTGTATTCTGCAGACACTGTGTCTAAATTAGAACCTCAAATGTGTACTGTGTCCATAGGATGTTGTACAGCTTAAGCGCTGTTGGACTCTGGGAGCTTAGTGACCTTGGTACATGGCTCTCTGATAACTCTAGGACATACAGTGGACATACTGTTGGGGTACTATGCATACATGGAGAAACCAGAGAGTACCCAACTGCTCGGGTCACAATAGAAACTCTGTGTGGTGGATCATGTCATGAAGTGGGTGTGGTTAAATCCTTAATGCATAGTTTGATACTGGGAAG
This sequence comes from Bufo gargarizans, assembly GCF_014858855.1. NCBI lineage: Eukaryota > Metazoa > Chordata > Amphibia > Anura > Bufonidae > Bufo > Bufo gargarizans. The sequence continues at coordinate 434,260,645 of NC_058083.1, read as the reverse complement.
AGAATTTCCCTCTTCTGGGACTTATGGCAGAGCAGAAATGTGACCTGTGGAGAAAATCTGACTGATAATGTGTGTACTGAGGTTACCCCTGAACCATATGACCCAGATTCTGAGGTTCCCACAGTAGGGGTGACCACTGACAAATTTTCCTCTAGCTGTTCTAGCTGGTGATACTGAAGATGTGGGGAAGGTTCCTGATATGCCTAATTTAGAGGTATCTTGTGATAATTTTGGGACTGCTCAGCTCAGAGACCCCACTTTGACACAATTATGGGAAAATGTGAAGGTGTTAAATGGTGTACCACAGTATCCAGGTGCTAATCATGAGTTTGCCCATATGGCTGTTAACCAGGATCTATTATACCGGGTAGATAAAATATGTGGGATAATTGTTGAGCAACTGGTGGTGCCTCAACCGTATCGCAGACTGGTATTGGATCTAGCACACACGCATTTGCTGGGAGGTCACCGGGGTCTGAAAAGACCAGAGAGCGCATCCTCCAGCTTTTTTTTTTGGGACAGGGATTTTTTCTGTGGTACAGAGGTTTTGTGAATCCTGCCCAGAGTGTCAACTAACCTCTCCTGTGTCACATTTTAGAAGTACTTTGGTACCCTTGCCCATTATAGAAGTACCATTTGAAAAGGTGGCTATGGATTTGGTAGGCCCTGTTGTAAAGTCTGCACGGAGACATCAACGTAGTGTTAGATTACGCCAAACGTTATCCTGAGGCAATGCCTTTACGAAACACCTCTGCTAAGCTTATTGCCAAAGAGCTTTTTTACATGTTTTCTCGCACAGGCATACCACGAACTGACTGGCTTTTTTTTGCTGCTGAAGTCTGCTCAAACAACAAAAAGGACACTGTGAGTTTATTTTGAATTGTGTCGTGTGGCTGGTAGTAGGCCGCCCATATAGAAAGGGTAATTTTTTGTTTAGTTAGTGCTCAGCCGAGCAGGAATTTATTTTATATTTTCCTTGAATGTAAAGGCCTTATATTTTGCTTGTCGATGAGAATAAAGAAAACAGGCAAATCCCTGTGTGAACTGTGCCATTGTGACTGCTGTACCTACCACTATTGAGCTGACCCCCACAAAACCAAATCTGCTGATGGACTGTCCAATTGGGGCTGTGTAGAGAGATAGAAGGAGAGGGCCTAGGACTGAACCCTGAGGAACCCCAACAGCAAGAGGGAGAGAAGAACTGGAGCCAACGAATGATACACTGAAAGAGCACTCAGAGAGATATGAAAAAAAAAAAAAAAGGAGAGGGCAGTGTCCTTTAGGCTGATAGATTGGAGCATGGTGAGTAGGAGATGGTGGTCTACAGTGTCAAGAGCTGCAGAGAGGTCAAGGAGAATGAACAGAGAATAGTTACTATTTCATTTTGCTGTCAGGAGGGCATTTATCACTTTAGTGAAGGCAATTTCTGTAGAATGTAGGATGCAGAAACTAGATTGTAATGGATCAAGGAGGGAGTTAATGGAGAGATAGCGGCTGAGGCGAGTTTAGACCAGACACTCCAGGAATTTAGAGACTGGTCTGTAGTTAGTTGTGAATGATGGGTCAAGAGAAGGGATTTTTTTAATAATGGAGCAATGATAGAGTGTTTGAATGAGGAGAGGAAGATAACAGAAGAGAGAGAGAGGTTGAAGATGTTTGTTAGGTGAGTGGTGACAGCCGGAGAGGGAGACTGGAATAGGTGTAGGGGAATGATGTCAGAAATGCATGTGGTAGGATGAGAAGACGAAAGGAGCCTGAAACTTCTTCCATGATTAGGTCAAATGTGGACAGTGAACCAGAGGAGATGCAGGGGGAAGGGGGTCAATGACACTTAGTGGCTGAGTTCTGATTTCATGCCGAATGTTTTATATATTCTCTGTGAAGTAGGTGGCCAAATCTTCAGCACAGAGGTCTGTGATAGCCTCCTGCATTTTAGGACTGGGGGAGGAGTGAAAAGTGTCAAAGAGGTTTTTTTGGGTTGTTGGACAGTGAGGAGCTTATTGTGGTGATGTAGGTCTTGTTTAGCATGGTGGAGGGCAGGTTCTTGGCATGAATTTGTAAAGGAGGCAATTTTCTGGCAATTTTTTTTCCACATCAGGGCAGGAGAGGGAAGAGATTAAAGACAATGATGAGTGTAGAAAATATGTAAGTATATGAGGGTCAATGGCCTGTAAATATCTGTATGCGTAATAAGTAGGTGTCACGAGATGGGGGAAGGGAATGTGGACCCCTGACTGCCACCCACAGCTCTGTGCCTACCTGCTTGCACCTCCCAGTCACTGTCAATACAGATACAGGTAAACAAAGTGATATAAGCCAGAAGTCAAACCAGGAGAGACAAACACGCCAAGGAGAGAACACAGAGGAGTCAAAACCAGCAGAGTCAATACCAGGATATCAAATACAAACCAGAGGAGCAAATGAGGGAAGGTCAGAATACAAGCCAAAGGTGACAACCAGGGAAAACCACAATTGAGGATCAGGAGAGCAAACACCAGGGAGCTGAGATGCAAAACCTTACCAAGCCTGAGGACACACCAGGTAAAGAGGGAATTCACAAGCAACCTGTGGCCAGCAGGCTGCCTGTTTAAATATTGGAGGCAAAGGAGTCATGCGACGTGGGCCACGTCACATGACTCAACAGCCTGCCTTAAGCTGATGTCACGGTGGGGGAAACCCTCCACCATGCGGTGTCAAAGGGTAAAAAGGGGATCAGCCTGGCCAAAAGGAGTAATAAGGGAGCGGGTCACCTCCTACAGCATTCCCAACCCTCTCCCTGACTCCTCACAGTATGAGCGGACCCCGATGGTAGGACGACTCAGACCCTAATTCGCCCTGGTAATCCCTCACCAAGGAGCAGGGAAGAGATGACCTGTTCATCCCAGTAATGGAGGAACAGGGGTCTCTATCTGAGGCCACGCTGCAAGGAGAGGGGAACACATACAGGGAGTGCAGAATTATTAGGCAAATGAGTATTTTGACCACATCATCCTCTTTATGCATGTTGTCTTACTCCAAGCTGTATAGGCTCGAAAGCCTACTACCAATTAAGCATATTAGGTGATGTGCATCTCTGTAATGAGAAGGGGTGTGGTCTAATGACATCAACACCCTATATCAGGTGTGCATAATTATTAGGCAACTTCCTTTCCTTTGGCAAAATGGGTCAAAAGAAGGACTTGACAGGCTCAGAAAAGTCAAAAATAGTGAGATATCTTGCAGAGGGATGCAGCACTCTTAAAATTGCAAAGCTTCTGAAGCGTGATCATCGAACAATCAAGCGTTTCATTCAAAATAGTCAACAGGGTCGCAAGAAGCGTGTGGAAAAACCAAGGCGCAAAATAACTGCCCATGAACTGAGAAAAGTCAAGCGTGCAGCTGCCAAGATGCCACTTGCCACCAGTTTGGCCATATTTCAGAGCTGCAACATCACTGGAGGGCCAAAAGCACAAGGTGTGCAATACTCAGAGACATGGCCAAGGTAAGAAAGGCTGAAAGACGACCACCACTGAACAAGACACACAAGCTGAAACGTCAAGACTGGGCCAAGAAATATCTCAAGACTGATTTTTCTAAGGTTTTATGGACTGATGAAATGAGAGTGAGTCTTGATGGGCCAGATGGATGGGCCCGTGGCTGGATTGGTAAAGGGCAAAGAGCTCCAGTCCGACTCAGACGCCAGCAAGATGGAGGTGGAGTACTGGTTTGGGCTGGTATCATCAAAGATGAGCTTGTGGGGCCTTTTCGGGTTGAGGATGAAGTCAAGCTCAACTCCCAGTCCTACTGCCAGTTTCTGGAAGACACCTTCTTCAAGCAGTGGTACAGGAAGAAGTCTGCATCCTTCAAGAAAAACATGATTTTCATGCAGGACAATGCTCCATCACACGCGTCCAAGTACTCCACAGCGTGGCTGGCAAGAAAGGGTATAAAAGAAGAAAATCTAATGACATGGCTTCCTTGTTCACCTGATCTGAACCCCATTGAGAACCTGTGGTCCATCATCAAATGTGAGATTTACAAGGAGGGAAAACAGTACACCTCTCTGAACAGTGTCTGGGAGGCTGTGGTTGCTGCTGCACGCAATGTTGATGGTGAACAGATCAAAACACTGACATAATCCATGGATGGCAGGCTTTTGAGTGTCCTTGCAAAGAAAGGTGGCTATATTGGTCACTGATTTGTTTTTGTTTTGTTTTTGAATGTCAGAAATGTATATTTGTGAATGTTGAGATGTTATATTGGTTTCACTGGTAAAAATAAATAATTGAAATGGGTATATATTTGTTTTTTGTTAAGTTGCCTAATAATTATGCACAGTAATTGTCACCTGCACACACATATATCCCCCTAAAATAGCTAAAACTAAAAACAAACTAAAAACTACTTCCAAAAATATTCAGCTTTGATATTAATGAGTTTTTTGGGTTCATTGAGAACATGGTTGTTGTTCAATAATAAAATTAATCCTCAAAAATACAACTTGCCTAATAATTCTGCACTCCCTGTATAGCATAAGGAGATGGCAGGTTAGCGAAACCAATAACACACTTAGGGGAAATTAACAGGATCAGTGTCAGTGCAAGCAAGTCTCTAAAAGACTGCTGCCAGCCCCCGGAACCACCAAGAAACCAGGCAGCCAGCCACCATACAGCTCAGAGAGACCGCACTGAACACTGAGTCCACCTCAGGCCCAGTTCACACAAGGTCGCTGCGAGCAAGCATTCCCAACCAGCACACAGCCAGTACACCACAGGAATGCAGCCAGCACACAACACAAGTGACAAAACCACTGAAACATGGACAAGGGGAAGTAAGAAGATTCAGCGTCAGAGCAAGGATGTCTCTCTAAAACTGCCGCCAGCCCCTGGAGCCACACACATAGGAACCAGGGCACCAGCCACCAAACAGCCCAGAGAAACCACACTGAACACTGCATCCACCTCAGACACAGTTCACACCAGGTCGCTGCCAGCATGCATCCCCAACCGGCACACAGCCAGTACACCACAGGAATGTATCCAGCACACAACACAAACACCTGAACCACTGAGAAATGGACGAGGAGAAACGCAAACACAAGTGACGGTTCACACCTACTGCAACCAACAGTCACAGGGAACCGCACTGTTAACAGCGTCTCATCTTTCACCCTCCCTCCGGAGGATAAGCATGTGCGCCAGAAAAATGGCAGGCGACACATGCTGGGCCCTCTTCCAAAGTCTCCAAGCAAGGAGCCATTGTGGTCATACTGTCACGGTGGGGAGTGGGGGAAACCGTGCGGTGTGAAAGGGTAAAAGGGGATCAGCCTGGCCAAAAGGAGTGATAAGGGAGCAGGTCACCTCCTACAGCGTCCCTAATCCTCTCCCTGACTCCTCACTGTATGAGTGGACCCCGATGGTAGGACGACTCATACTCTGGATTCCTAGAGACCCTAAGTCGCCCTGGTAATCCCTCACCAAGGAGCAGGGAAGAGACGACCTGTTCATCCCAGTCATGGAGGAACAGGAGTCTCTATCTGAGGCCAGGCTGCAAGGAGAGGGGAACACATACAGCTTAAGGAGATGGCAGGTAAGCGAAACCCATAACACACTTACCTGCCACAGACACACTGACTGGAACCCGTGCACTAGTGCTGCTGTCCACACCAACATTAAAGGACACAGCACACACCACAAACCACACAGGAACCCAGGACACCCATAGTTGCAAAAACATAAGACAGGGGAATGTCTATTAAACATGCTGGACACCAAACACCACCAGACATGTAACACCAAACTAGACATACAAACACCCTGAACATAACCCACTCTATACAAATAGGGACGGAAGAGAAGGAGACACCGGGATAACATTGATGACCACAAGGGTGGCCCTCACTGGACAGATGGTAAACCCTGGACTTGAGCAGAACTCCAGCACCAACGACAGCTGAAGTACAACTAACTCCAACCAGGAAACCACAGAAGATATAAGCCAAGTGACCACACCGAGTCATGGAGTTAACCCTTAAAGCACCAGACAGAGGGAGGCTACCACTTAAAGGGGAAGTGCACACTCAAGCATACCAAACAAGTAACCACCGGCAACAGCATGCGTGGCAACCATGTCACGGCAATCACTCAGAAGGCCGAGACACTGCCACCGCATGCTCTCACAGCAACACGTTGCCACGGGCAACAGCAAGTGTGGCAACAGTGTCACAGCGTGCACCAAAGGCCGTGATAGCTGAGCACCGAGTGGCCAGCTTGGGGCTCATCCCTAATACTGTTGTCATGGCAGCGGAGGGCGCCGCCCACACAGAGAAGGCGTGTGTTGCCGACTCCCGTCCGCTCCGTATCACCCTGGAGACGAGGACGCACAGCACGTCCTCTCTCAGCCTTAAGCGCAGGACGGCGGTGGCACAAGGGAGAATGAGTGCAGCGTTGGCGTCCTGTGACAGTAGGAGTATGCTGGGATTGGGTGACGATTTGTTAGAGTAAAGGAGAGGATGTTGTGGCAAGAGAGTGGGAGTTGAGAGTTATTAAAGTTGGAGATTGAACAAAGCTGAAGGAAGACCAGATCAAGTGCAGGCTCGGACTGGCCCACAGGGGTACAGGGGAATCCCCCGGTGGACCCCTGAGCAAGTTGGGCCCCTAGTCTCCCACCCCCTGCACAAGTGACACATAACACATTAGATTTATTGCACTACATACATATATTCAATGTATAGCACCTCAACCAGCTTATGTTCATATAAAAAACTTGTTTGATTATATACTATATTTGAATGTATCCGTACGATGGGCCCCCAAAATAAATTTTACTGGTGGGCCCTAGGTACCCCAGTCCAACACTGATCAAGTGTGTTACTTTTGAGAGTTAGAAAGTTGTGAAAGGCCAAGAGAGGTTAGAGATAGAAGCTGGGAAACAGATGGGAAGATGGGGCTGTTTATGGGGAAAGTTGTGAAAGGCCAAGAGAGGTTAGAGATAGAAGCTGGGAAACAGATGGGAAGATGGGGCTGTTTATGGGGATATTGAAGTCTCCCAAGATAAGGGATGGTAATTCTGAGGACAGAAAGTGTAGCAGCCAGGCAGCAAAGGGATCCAGAAACTTGGTGGATGAGTCAGGGAATGATATATAACCACTACTCTGAGGCAGAGGGGATGGAAGAGCCTAAAGGGTCTGGACCTAGCCTCTATGCACATAAAGGTTTGTAAACTAAATGTACAGTAATTAGTCATCTGACACAGAATTAATTTTAAGAAGATCATGTTTTTATTTTTTACTTTTCACATTAGGTACTTCAGATATTTCAAATTATACTGTGAGCCATATGTTAAAATATAATATTTCAATGTGTGATGTTACAAAACCCTGCGAACAAGCCAGGGCTTCAGCATTATTAATACAAATAGAAAATGGCTGGCATCCCGTTGTGTTTTATATCACCTCTACAAGATTAGGAAACATTCATGCACAGTAGAAGAAACACATGCGAAAACTGAATATTAGATGACATTTATATTTTTTATTATCTAAAAGAGATACAGTAAGAGGCTCTTTACACAAATGGAAACAGAGCTATTAATTCAGAGACAGGAAATACTCAACATTACCTATTAGAAAAGGTAAAAATATGTCTTAATCCAAAGACAGTAAATTTAAATAGTATTCAAGCACTCAAACATATGGGTTCACGCAAAGAGCTAATAAAGTAAAGTAGTGCAATTTATTAAAACATAAAAAAAATAAAAACATACATACACGTAATAGTGGGATGGATGAGATAATGGGTGGGACTATCTCATGTATAAAGTCCATACAATGCAGGTTACTGGAGAAAATGAATAATGTCCCGTACTTATGCAAATAATACCTATTAGGCAAAATCAATAGCAAACAGTCTCATAGTCTGATGAGTACTCACTATTTACTGTGCAACTCTGTGGCATCCCACATGTGAGAGCGCTTACCTCGATGTCGATTCAATCCAATGCAAACGGCAGAGTGTAGTTGCTTACTGACGTCATAAAATCGGATCTCCATAAGATCGCTTCAATTATCGCAAGATGAGCTGTTACTTTTTCTTTCTCTTTCGTATAATACAGACTCCTAAATCGTGGCTAAAAATCACAGTGAAGCTTCGATCTTGTGATCATAGATTGCTTTCAGTAGCCAGCCATTAATAAAGTCGACCACCAGTCGGTTTGCTTCGTTCGTTTCAGAAGATAATTTCCTTGGTATCTTTTAATGTTGCATGGCCGTGGGACCGCCATGGGGACCAGGTTCGCCCCCAGTTATGCTAATCTTTATTTGGGCTAATGGAAACATTCTAACCTCAATCCCAAACTGGGGACGGACCTGGTCCTATGGCGACGTTATATAGACGATGTACTGTTCATTTGGAACAGTGGGGAGTCCCACCCAAAAACATTTTTGGAGAATATCAATGTCAATCCAGATGGATTGATTTTTACATCAAACATCAATAAGGATCACACCGATTTCCTGGATATACAAATTAAAGTAGAAGGAAAAAAAGAAGTCAACGGCGAAAATTTGTTTCATCCTTTTCACAAGCTGCCACCTCCCAAGGTGGTTACTAAATATTTCTGTCGGCCAGCTTCGTCGTATGAAACGGAACTGTACTGACAATACCACCTTTGAGGAGGAAGCTATAAAGATGATTGATCAATTTAAAAGTAAGAACTACCTTGAGAATATTTTAGATAATGCACTGGAGAAAGTGAGAAAGATGGAGAGGCAATCTTTTTTCACACCAATACCTACATTGAGGGACAGAAACCAATAGAGGCAGAATTGAGGATGATTTTACCATATAGTGCACAGTCAAAACAAATACGACATATTATTAACCGACATTGGCACTTTGTGTTAAAGGACAAGGTTGTAGGACCCCTACTTAACACATCCCCCCTCATAACATTTACAAAGGCGCTCAATTTAGGGCCTAAATTAGCACCTACTGTAAAAAAAAAAACATTTAAAAAAACTGTTTCATTGCAAAATTGGGTACAAATGTTTTTTACAGATGTGGTAGGTGTGTCGGCTGTAGAAGTACTACATCCAGCAAGAAGATCACTAGATTTGCATCTACTCAGAATGATTTTACCCTTGACATTAAAGAATGCCTCACTTGCAACTCCTCCGGTGTCATCTACATTATCCAGTGCCCGTGCCAAAAACAGTATATAGGCAGAACAAGGCGACTCTTAAAGGTACGCTTGGCCGAACATATTAACAACATAAAAAAAGGAATGTTAACCCATCCCTTATCTAAACACTTCAAAGAGTTCCATCCCCAGGATCCGAGTGGCTTGACATTTGCGGCACTGGAGAAGGTGGATAGGCACTGGAGGGGAGGCAATTATATTCCAAAAATGTCAAGGAGGAAGTCTAGACAAATCTTTAATTTTGGCAGTGTATCACCTGCAGGATTAAATGCCGAATTAGAAATTTTGGGCTTTCTGTGAAAATTTTGAAAAATGCTGAAAAAGTTAAAAGTATCTATGGGAATGCCCCTTGCCGATGGGATATCCCATGTTTGGCTGTTTATTAGCACTGGGATGTCCCCTTGGTGATGGGCACCCCCATACACTCCATCTTAGAACTTACTTGAAATTTTATGAAAATTTTACGAAATGTTATATTTTATTTTATATAGAGGGATTCGCAAACCAGTATAGTATATGTGCATTTATCGATTTTAGCCATATTACTTGATATTATGCGCAATATATCGTATTCGATTGTATTTTAAAATCTAAAAGTGGGAATGAGATTTAGAAACATCGGCTGTTATTGCTATTATATTCTGCAACTACTAACCCAAAAACGCATGTATGCTGAATAAATCGCATCAAAGACGCATCATTACCGCAATGCTGTTTTTTTTAAAGAAAAAAGGTGGAGAATACCTACTAACCCACCCCTGACCTATGTGCTGCGTTCTTTCCTTGATTTGCTGGATCTATTTCGAAACGCGTCTGAGATCGATGGGATATTCATAAAGAGTCCGAAATTTTAAGCATGGCCATGCAACATTGAAAAATACCAAAGAAATTATCTTCTGAAACTAACGAAAGCAAACCGACTGGTGGTCGACTTTATTAACGGCTGGCTACTGATAGCAATCTATGATCACAAGATCGAAACTTCACTGCGATTTTTAGACGCGATTGAAGAGTCTCTATTATATGAAAGAGAAAGAAAAAGTAACAGCTCATCTCGCGATAATTGAAGCAATCTTACGGAGATCTGATTTTATGACGTCAGTAAGCAACTACACTCTGCCGTTTGCATTGACACGAGGTAAGCGCTCTTACATGTGGGACGCCACAGAGTTGCGCAGTAAATAGTGAGTATTATACTCATCACACTATGAGACTGTTTGCTATTGATTTTGCCTAATAGGTATTATTTGCATAAGTACGGGACATTATTCATTTTCTCCAATAACCTGCATTGTATGGACTTTATACATGAGATAGTCCCACCCATTATCTCATCCATCCCACTATTACGTGTATGTATGCTTTTATGTTTTATCAAATTGCACTACTTTACTTTATTGGTTCTTTGCGTGAACCCATATGTTTGAGTGCCGGTCCAATACTATTTAAATTTACTGTCTTTGAAGGGGTGATTCATTTTTGGACATTGGCACCTATCCGTGTATATAGAGAGTGAGCCGTCCCATTACTATTTATTTACTATGTCTTAATCCAGTTATTGTATTAGCAAGAGTTAAAGGGTTTCTCTGGGATATTTATATTGATGGCCTATCCTCAGAATAGGTCTTCAATATCCGATTTGGGGGGTCCGACTCTATGCCAATTAGCTGTTCTGAAGTAAATGGAAAAAGGGTCTGAACTACAGTAGTGGACAGAGCTTGTTACTGCCGGGAATTGAACCTCTGCAGGTCTGATTAATAACCTATTCTAAGGATAGGCCGTCAAAATAAAAACCCAAAGAACCATCCCTATAGTTCTGATGATTAGCTATAATTTAAAGGGTGTTTTCTCATTATATTGCTAAGATATGACACTATGCCTAATTGGCAGGGGTCCAACCTGTGTATTGGATAGAGCTGGTTACTGCCAGTAGTTGGACCTCTACCAATCTATTTGATAACCTATCCAAAGGATAGTGCTAAACAATAATAAAGAGATGCTCACCACATTTCCTTCTCCTAATGCAATTTGCTCTCCCCTCATCTCAGAAATCTAAAGCATAGACTATTAATGATTTACAGGGACTTTTCTCACTATGTTCCTAGGATACGCCACTATTAGGGATGAGCAAATCGGCTTTGGATGAAACATCCAAAGTCGATTTGCATAAAACTCGGTTAGAAAACTGTACAGCCGAGTTCGGTAAAAGTTTTTTTACAGTGAAATGAATTTTTAAGTTATTACCTGAAGTCTCGCAACACTTCGCGAATTAATAACTTCGGCTCATCGGAGCCAATACATTCTGCTACTGTACAGAGCTCCCGCTCCATACAGTATTCTAACAAAGTTTTATGCTAATCGACTTTGGATGTTTTGTCCGAAGTCGATTCACTCATACCTAGCCACTATGCCTATTCAGCAGGGGTCCAATCACTATGACCCCTACCAATAAATAGAGAGATAGTGACAGGGGTTAGGAAAGTTCAGTGCCACTTTGTCTCCGGTCAGTTCTATATTACCAGTATCGGATGGGAATTTCGACGATCTCCAGTATAGTCCACGATACTTGTAGTGCCTTGTGAGAGGTATTGCGTGAGGATTACATCCCACATCCAACTACAGAACAGTGGCTTCAGATTTCAGACAAGTTCCTGGAAACCTGCCAATTCCCTAATTGTGTCAGAGCTGTGGATGGGAAACATATACGGATTGTAAAACCTTTCGGAAGTTGCTCCGAAATTCTTCAACTACAAAAAAAATATCTCAGGGGCGTGGCCTGAGCATGGACGTGTGAGCAGCTTGACTACAGAGCTCCCTGAACCTGGGCCCTCGTACATACCTTTTACAAGTCTCCTTGTGGCCCTTTTCTCCTCTAGTGGGTATGGTGAGACGTTCTGGTCGCCGAGGGACCCGCTTCATGCCGGCAGAACTACAGATCGCCCGGTATTTCTCACAGCAGCCGCCGACAGTGCTTCTGAGCGGCTCTCTCAAAATAGCGCAGATTGAAGCGACGGGGCCGGACGCGCCTGAACGTCCGAGTCCCCACCTGACCAAAGCGCCTGCTAACCTGTTCTCCGGAACCCCGATCACCACAGATTGGAGCTCAGAGGGGGCAACAGATTGGAGCTCAGAGGGGGCACAGATGATGCCTGCAAAGGCCACTTTCACCTTTACCTCCGGCGCATGGCCCTCGCTGCAAGCGGCCTCCCTGCCTTCAACACTGGCTTCTGAGACCACTGGAGCTGAGGTGAGACTGCCGCCTGACTCCTCCTGTCATGAGATCCGACGGACGCAGGTGTCCGCATCGTCCTCACAGTGCTCAGAGACTCTGGGGGGGAAATCCTTTTGGAGCACTGGCGCCTGTGGTAGCAGGCCCGCAACTGCAGACATGGCAGTCCATCGTTACAGGGCCTCTCCCTGTGGCCGCAACAAAGACCTTGCCTCATGTCGCCCCTGAAGGCATCTCCACCTTAGGGGGGGAATCCTGTGATGTCACAGCAGGACCTACCAGATACCCCTGCCATCTTTCACCCGCAATCTGTTTCGGAGGCCTCTGATTTGGCGTCCTCAACCTCCTCCTCGCCTGACAAACGTGCTAAAAGACCTAAGCTGCGTGATATTTGGTCGCTGCTCAGTACTCTACCCACTAAAATGGACTTAGAGGCGATGTTATCAAAGATGAATCTAAACAAGACAAGGCCATTGCCTCAGTCACAGCTGATATCAGTGCCATTTCTACCAAACTGACCTCCCAGGAGCTTCTCTCTACCTCTCTGGACTCATGTCTGACTCAGGTAGAGGCGAGTGTGGCCTCTCAGAAAGCCATAAACAGACATATGCTGCTTCAGCTTGATGATCAGGAGAATAGAGGGTGCCGTAATAATATTAAGTTGCGAGGGATTCTTGAAGACATTCAGTCCTCAGAATTGCATAAAGCAGTGACTTCTATCTTTAAAACCCTCCTTGACAGACCGGAAGAGTCCGAGATTGAACTGGACAGGGTCCACAGAGTTACGGGCCCTCGACGTTGTCGGGTATTTATTTTACATAAGATATGGAATCATAAAAATATGATTTTTATGAAAAATAAAAAAAATAAAAAAAATGAAAATTTAATTGGCGGACATATAAACGCCAGTTCTTTTATTGATGAGATCTAAAGTTAATTTGTGCAGCTAATGAAACAGGGTGCAATTAATTATACAAAATATAATTTATTATAAATACAAGCAGAAAACATGGCATACAAATGAATACAAAGATAATATCAAAATTGACCATAAGATGGTGTTCCACCGTTTACAGGCTGACTTAAGTACAATACAATACTACTTTTTCCTTTTATCAAATTATTACCGATTAATATACTGGTAATCAAAATATTATAATGTAACAACAACAACAAAAAAAACAATAGAAATGAATCTGTGGAAAATCCCTTATGCTCAATCAGAGAATATGGCAGTAAGAGACACCTTATAAATACGCCCGTTGACCTAACTACGGATAATAAAATCCGATCAGAGATTTCACTCTGATAGCAATATTACAGAAATTCTAATGATGTGCACGTTCATTAAAATTTCCCATAAAATTATTGTTTTAACACTATAGACCCACTAATAATGGGGTCTCAACTATATGCCAATTGGAGCGATTTATAATTACTGCAAGTAAAATATATTATACATTACCCCTTGCTTTGGGATAAAGAGCTTTTAGAAGGGACCCAGCTTTCCAAGATTCAGATCTATCCCGTCCTGTGGTATGTTCCTGGTGTGTGAAGTGATGCTGATGTATCAATTCCCAAGTGTTCTCCCTGAAGAAGTTCCAAGTGATGTTTGGCTCCAGTCCTCTTTGTCTCAAGTGATTTTTCAAGTGATCTTAGTTCCTCCAAGTTCTTGACGATTTCCGATAGTGACTCGTAAGCCGCCAGCGGAAGTCGGTATTGTTTGACAAAAACAGGGGGTGCATCGGGATCTGTTTGGATTCTTGTAACGTGTAGGTTTGTTTCCCCACAGTCATAAGAATCCTTGGCAAACATCTCCTGGAACTCTGCGAAGAGCTCCTTTAGCCGTTGACGCTTCGACTCAGGCTGACTTAACTCGTTAGCTTCTTCAAGCTCACTAGTTAAATCATTCTGGGTGTAGCGTACCTTATCCTTTCCTTGCTGGTATGATTCATACTCTTTTTCATCGATCTCATGGTTGAAAACTAATGATGACTCTTCGATGTGGCATGTACCTTCTTCAGAGCTGAAAGGATAAACAGAGTGTATGTTAAATAACCCCTCAGGGGTTGAGGAAAAATGTTGTTCCACTGTTTGTTCCTCTGTCAGGTATTCATCAGGAATTATTCCAATAACATAATTTTGGAATCCAAATGTGTAGTATTCCGAATCCATAGCTAAACCAATTATGGTGTCCTTTTGTAGGGATATGCTGTGGGGAACCATGTTATGAATTACCATGTGTAACTGATCCTGATGGATGTTTATCAGTGGAGTAGGTTTTACCTTTAGGCCGAGTTGCTGCATTCTGTTGGATAAACAGATCAACGCGTCTGCGTTCTTCAGCTTCTGTCCCTTCTTTACTTTAATGGGGAGAAGAAATGGTTTGCATCCTTCAGGAATTTCAACTTCCTCAGAAACCATGATACTTACGGCATAGGGCATCTGTTGTCCCCATCGTAAGGCTTGTTCTTCATCCTGGAACCCCTCTGGGTTTCCCGGCAATCTGGACCATAAGGTGTTATTTACCATGTCAATCTGTATGGCAAATCGGTGCAGAAGGTCATTACCTATATACATTTGATACCGTGATTCATTTACCACGATGAAAACGTGCTCCGTAGTTTTACTTCCTATGGAGATAGATAAAACACATCTTGCAACAACATTATGACTCTGGAAATCTCCATCCAGATCATGAACCCATTGGTCCTGTGGAGAGGAACTTTTAATCATTTTAGGATTGGTGACCTGTTTTAAAAGTCCTAGGCTTATGTAACTCGCTTCGGATTTCAGATCTAACTTGGCATATTTCACCCGGGCTATATTGTTTACCTGTACGGGAATCAATAAATTGTCATTGACCTTTTCAATCCGTACCATCGATTGAATGTGCCTGGTCAGGTCCAAGACTTCTTGATTCCCCCTTTCAAGAGAAATGGTTAATATATCATCATCCAGAGTTACCTTTTTGATTTTGTCCCTCTGGATGGTAATGGTGTGAGCAGCACCATTGATATCTTCCTCGGGCTTACCATTCTTCAGGATTGTGACCTCCGGTATTTGATTGTTCCTGAAATGCACTTCAATAGAGTTAGGTTTCTCTTCAATCACATGACAATTGCGTTGTGTTTGTGTATTGCAAGAGTATTCATAGGCAATGGGTGCCTTCACCTGAGTCCATACTGCTTCATTAATGAAATCAACTATGGGACTCAATCTTTTTAATAAATCGATTCCTATGATCATCCGATCATATGGAAGATCCACAATCAATGTGGGATGTCTAATTGTCTTCTTGCCAATCTTAAATGTCAACCAGGATGTTCCTTTTACCTGTAAGGCATTTCCACCTACACTTATCAAAGAGCCATCAAATGACCTTAATCGTGGCTTCTTTGATGTTAAATCTGAAACTTTTTTGAAATAGGTGTCAGATAAAATGGTGGCTTGTGATCCAGTATCTATTAATCCTTTGATTGGTCCGATAAGTTCATTTTGTAGATATATGTCCACAAAGTATCGGCCATCCACCTGCAACAAATCACAGAGAAAGTTAGGATGTTTACCCATCTGCTGTCTGAGAGGTTGACCTCTCTGCAGCTCCGTGACCTCTGCATTCCTGAGTCTCCCAGGACAAGCTGGAGGAGCAGCGTTAGCCCCCCCCTTTGGGACAAGCTGTGTGACATCACAAATCACAGCTGGCTTATGGCTAGATGCTGGGACGATGGGATTACACACTGGAACAGACATCTGATCAACTGAATTGACATCCTTAGACTGCAAGACAAATGACATATTAGACATTTCCCCCCTGGCCCTAATTTCAGGGTCAGGGGTACTGCAAGGAAATAAAGAATTAGGAATCACATCAGATTCTACCACAATCAATTTAATATCCTTACAGTGGCCTGGATTTTGACCCGGCCCAATCTGTTTTATGCTGTTACATTGCTGGGACCGGCAGTTGCCCCTAAAAAAGGATTAGGCTGTTTTTCTGGGGATAACTGGGACAACTTATTTACCATATTGCTCAGCTGGGCCACTTGCTCTACCAGCTGATCAAACCTGTTTGGTTTGGGCACATTTTGGCTTTGTTGGGCACCCTGGTTATTGGTAGGTGATCTACTCCTGGGTGAATTCAAGGATTCCTGCCTATCTTCCCTCTGTTGTCTGGGCCTATTATCCCAACGTCTATAACCCTGATAACCTCTATTGTTATAGGGCCTATATCCCTGGGGAACGTTATTGTAATAGGGACGGTAGTTAGACTTCCCATTACCTGAATTATTCCCCTCTGATCCATTATTATTTTGGGGTTTGGTCTGTTTGGGCGGTCCTACCTGTTGTTGCTGGGCTTGTTGAGAAGGTCCTGTAGATTGAGGGAATCTTCGTGGCTGGCTTTCAAATCCCAAGTTAGGGTTTACCTTAGCTTCAGCTACCTTTTTCTCTGGGGAATTTTTAAACCTTTTCTCACCTGTTGTATGGCACTCACTGATATTATACAGCGTGGTGACAGCCGTCACCAACCTATCCAAGGGAGCATCAATATCCAGATCTCTGGCTAAGTTAAGTCTGATCTGGGTTGGCATAGCATCATAGAATAACTGCTTGAATTCTTCAGATTCCCAATTTGGGGATCTATATGCCAACCCATAGGCATTTTTGAGGACAGAGAGGAATTCACGGGGACTCTGATTGGGTCTACACGTAAGGCTATATATGTCCCGTTTTGCAGCAGTAGTGGTTCGGTATGGACCGAATTCCAATTTAACCTCATGCAAAACACTTGGCCAATCTAGTACTCCTCTCTCCTTAAAGGATGTAAAGTAATGACGATATCTATCATCAAATGCCCATGGAAGGAACCTAATCCGGTCAGCATCAGAGCATGATTCCATTTTGGATACATATATTTTTGTACCCATTATAGACTCATACCTAATTTTAGAAAGAGTACTGACTGCCAACAATGCATACAAAACAGGTGCCAATGCACATAAGAGGTGTTGGTCCCTCTTGGTATTATCATTTGCCAAATCCATATATGTCAGGTATCTATCAACCATGCCACCTAACTTCCATACATCACATCGTTCTTCATAAGCCCTTGTTTGCAGCTCATTAGTCCATTCATCTATATTTTTATCAATCTTCAAACGGGAATAAATATAATTGATAACCTTAGAGATTATCTTTTCTGGGTCAGATGGATTATCTGCTAAAACCTGGCCATTACCTGGGTCGCTGTTTGTTACACTCATGATTCTGATCAATAATCAATAACAACACCAATTTGACTTGCCAATAAGGTTTAAGGAATATTTTCACTAATTGCACAAATTGGTTATAGAAATATCTCAATCAATCTCGCTGAGGCCTCCAGATATGTCGGGTATTTATTTCATCTAAGATATGAAATCATAAAAAAATTATAATTTAATATTTTTATGAAATATGGAAAATGAAAAATGAAAAATTTAATTGGCGGACATATAAACGCCAGTTCTTTTATTGATGAGATCTAAAGTTAATTTGTGCAGCTAATGAAACAGGGTGCAATTAATTATACAAAATATAATTTATTATAAATACAAGCAGTACAAATGGCATACAAATGAATACAAAGATATATCAAAATTGACCATAAGATGGTGCTCCACCGTTTACAGGCTGATCTAAATACAATACAATACTACTTTTTCTTTTTACCAAATTATTACCGATTAATATACTGGTAATCAAAATATTATAATGCAACAACAGCAAAAAAAAACAATAGAAATGAATCTGTGGAAAATCCCTTATGCTCAATCAGAGAATATGGCAGTAAGAGACACCTTATAAATACGCCCGTTGACCTAACTACGGATAATAAAATCCGATCAGAGATTCCACTCTGATAGCAATATTATAGGAATTCTAATGATGTGCACGTTCATTAAAATTTCCCGTAAAATTAATGTTAACACTATTGACCCACTAATAATGGGGTCTCAACTATATGCCAATTGGAGCGATTTATAATTACTGCAAATAAAATGGATTATACATTACCCCTTGCTTTGGGATAAAGAGCTTTTAGAAGGGACCCAGCTTTCCAAGATTCAGATCTATCCCGTCCTGAGGTACGTTCCTGACGTGTGAAGTGATGCTGATGAATGAATTCCCAAGTGTTCTCCCTGAAGAAG
This sequence comes from Bufo gargarizans, assembly GCF_014858855.1. Lineage (NCBI taxonomy): Eukaryota > Metazoa > Chordata > Amphibia > Anura > Bufonidae > Bufo > Bufo gargarizans. The sequence continues at coordinate 434,242,048 of NC_058083.1, read as the reverse complement.
TTCCAAGTGATGTTTGGCTCAAGTCCTCTTTGTCTCAAGTGATTTTTCAAGTGATCTTAGTTCCTCCTGCATCTCCAAAAACTGCCTTAGATATCCTCATCCTTATCTATGCGCATCCCCTCTTGGATTAGGGATTTCCAATTAGATAAGGTGGGTGTCACGTATGGTAATCATGGAGATGATGTCATTTAATTGGCATTCCTTCTGCCCATCTACCACTTGATGGCACTGTTGTATCATATAGCAATTTTTAGAATTAACATATATATCCGGCTTTATTACACCTCTTAACCTTTGGTCTCTCCCAACTTAAATCAATTAGGAGGCATTCTCTCTGACACTTTAGGATCACTTTCCCAGACATCACGGATCCATTTTGACAGTCAACAGACCATCTTATTTATGGTCAGATAAGAGAACCATAAACTTCTAGTTTTTGCCCTGGTTTGTATACACCTAATTGTCACAGCTATTCGAGTAATGATGTTTGAAATACCATCAGTTCCTCTGAATAGATCCTTCTTTTAAGAACATACAACTTAGCTCTCTATATTCTCTCAGTGAGATACAATACAAAAAGATACATTATTAATCGGTTATAATACATTAATATTGCTTATTATATATGAATCATTAACAAGTTCAAACGCTAAATAAATGCACACAGGAATATATATATATATATATACGAAAAGATACCCATTCCACACCAGATGTGTTTTATGGACGTCTCTTATCAGATTATGGCTTAGCTATATAACACCCATTGTTCCTCAGACTGATATGTTTAGAGAAACCAGTGTTTTTAAGCAATAACCTCTCTTGACCCCGGTAGTTGAGACAGTTTATGTGAGACCCATTACATTCTCTTAAGATACCACATCTGTTGGCAATAACTTTTAAAACAATATACATTGTATGCCAGTGACCATCATGATCTTCTCTGGCTTATTCCAACAGAGAGTTTGGCCTCTTAAAGGTAATGTGAATCTCCATTTTGGTTCTAATATTGTCAGACCTTAATGTGCAGATATAAATATGCCCGACAACGTGTCAGTGCCTCCAACCCACGAGATGTGCTGTGTCGCGTACACTTCTTCAGAGAAAAAGAGGACTTGATCCAGAGAGCCTGGAGACATGGCCCTGTGCCTTTTGCAGATTCTCAAATACATATTTTGCCTGATGTCTCCAGAAGAACCTTGATGAGATGTGTCCTGAAGCCGATCCTCCAAATTATCACTGAAGCTGGAGCCACGTATCGCTGGGGACACTCCTTCCACCTGATTGTCCGCAGGAATGGGACTACATTCGCTCTTTTCTCACCGGATCTGACAGAGGACTTATCCCGCTTTTTGGATGTACCAATAGTTTCACTGCCGAACTGGTGGGACGTTCCGATCCCTGCATCTTTTTTACTGGACTCATCTAGTCTTTAGGGTGTGGGTGACAACCGGCCACTGCCTCAGGATGCACCAAGGGGGAGTCGGGAGTATTTGCCCCGCGCTGTTCCAGATTGACGGGCCTGTGCTGAGGCTTGTTGTCTTAGTCAGAAATTGGTTCTCTCAGGGCCCTTGTGTGATATGCCCCGAGTGCCGCTATCTCACTCCCGTCGAGTGGGCTTACTGTCATTGTTCCGTCCACTAGCCGGTTGCTTTTCGTTTGCCATTTAGATTCATATGATCTGGGCCCAGGGACTGGGAAGCATTTGGTTTTCTTTTACTGTTTGCTCTCCCTCTCTCCAACTAGGTCAAGCGAATCTTGGTCGACTCTTATCGAGCCTTCCAAGAATCGTATAGTGGGAGTTTGTCCCACCTTTTTTCTGCTGAGTTTTTCTCTGCAGGCTTTGTTCACCCTCGCTGGACTAACCAGTTAGGGTTATATTGTACTGTTTTTATTGTCTTGTCTTGTCTCGTCTTTTCCCCTTCCTCATGTTTCCTCTGTTCTGAGTTTATATATTCACTCTCCTTTCTCTCAGCAGATTGCAACCATGTCCATGGTCCAGTTTGCATCTATCAATGCCAATGGACTGAATACCCCTGAGAAGCGCTCCTCCATTCTCCGGCTCCTATGGAGTAAGAAGGTACAGGTAGCTTTTATCCAGGAGACCCATTTCCGCAGGGACGCTATGCCATCGCTTAAATCCCCTAGGTTTCCAGATACCTACCGTAGTTTTTTTTCAGGCTCAAAATCTAGGAGGGTAAGCATACTCATTGCCAGATCTGTTCCATGGGAATTCTTAGATGCTCGCACTGATGATAACGGTCACTTTCTCTTTCTCAAGGGACGTCTAGCAGGGCAGCTTTTCACCCTAGCTAATTTGTACCTGCCCAACACCAAACAACTCAAGGTCCTAGCTGGGATATTGACTCGCCTGGAGGATTTTGCAGAGAGTACCTTGTTGGTCGGGGGGGATCTCAATGTGGCACTAGATCCGGTTGTGGATGTCTCTAGGGGGTCCTCTCACCTTGCCCATTCATATCTCCGGGATTTCAAAAAGCTTCTCCATTCCCATCAACTAGTAGACGCCTAGCGGGTTCTTAACCCTGAGGTCAAGGACTTCACGTTTTATTCTGCAGCGAGGGACACTTATTCCAGACTAGACTATTTTTTACTAAGACACTCGGCGGTAGCCCTCCTGGCTTCGTCGGTCATAGATCCGCTGACCTTCTCAGACCACGCGATGCTCCATGTTTCTTTGAATTCCCCCCTCCCTGCTCTGAAATCTTGGCAGTGGCGATTAAGCGAATCCTTACTGCAGGATTTGGCGGTGGCTCAGGAGGTGCATACGGAGATCTCTCAATACTTTGAAACTAATCAAACTGATGATATGTCACCCATCTCAGTTTGGGCAGCTCACAAATGTGTAATCCGCGGTGAATTAATCAAACATGGAGCAAGACGTAAGAAAGAGCGGGCAGCTGAAATCTCACAGATTTTGGCGGAAATAGTTACCCTTGAACAGGCCCATAAAAAGTCTCATGCAGTGGCTGCACACACTTCCCTCCTATTAGCTAGAAGTAAGCTTAAAGAAAAGTTGGATGTACGTACGAAAACCATTCTGGCTAAAGGCCGCCGATATTTCTTTTTTTTTATTTTATTCTGTTTATTTGAAAGCAGAATCACAAGAAATATAACACAAAAGTCATGTATCCAGACAACATACATTGTACATGCTTTCCCCCCACGACCTTCAGGGAAAGCCAGGGAGCCAAACACAGTATCACATGGAACTTGAGTACAGCACTTACAAATCTGACTGCATTTTTAGTTTTAACTAAACGAGTAGGTGAAAACAAAAGTAATAGAGAAAAGAAGAAAAAAGGGAAAGAAATGGGAGGGGATAGACAAAGGGGGGGGGGGGGGGAGGCAGAACTATACTGCCAGGGGTCCCAAGGTATTACCCAGAGATGCTTTAAGATACCACGAGGTATACTGAAATGGTTTGACCAATTCCCTAATCTCTGTTGGACTAAGATGCACCTCAATAAAAGCACGCCATTTATTGAAGAATTTGGAAGCCGAACCTTCCTTGTGTCTAGATGCTTCAATCCTCTCAAACCCCAATAGAGTCCTCAGTTCAGAAACCACCGCTGGAATGTCTGGCATGGCATCCGTGAGCCATCTCTGGAGCAGTACTCTTTTAGCTACCAATAAAACAGAGTGTACTATAATCGGTATCTTAGTCGGGGTCTCTGGACGTATATAATGGAAAATCAGGGTCTGGGATTCTACAGGCAATTCCACCGACCAGGTAGTCTTGACATACGCAATCACCGCAGCCCAAAACTTTACAACCTCAGGACAGGTCCATATGCCATGCCAGAAATCCGTGGCTGCCAATTTGCAATTTGGACAATGCGTGATGCGGTCCGGAAACTGAGGCGAGACTGGGAAGTTAAAACCATAGATCGCTCGATGCATCATTCTAAAAAAAGTTTCACGCCAGGTCTCACTGATCACACACTGACGTACCTTACTCCAACCTTCCAGGATTTTCACCCCAATCTCATCATCCAAGGTGACAAGCTCCCACTTCCTAAAAAGTGTAGACACTTTGGCTTTCGTGAAATTGCCCGAGAGGGCCCTATACAACCTAGAGAGAGAAACTGTTTGGGGGGAGAAACTAAGAATCTCGTCAAAGGAATTTGAGACCGCCTCCTTTGACAGATCACGCAGTCTACATGAGCAAAAACCCAAAATCTGCATTATTTGCAGGAAATGGGAGTCCGGTAGGGTGAATCTCTCCTTCAATTCCTTTGGAGTCAGCCAGCGCTTTTCCCCCGGGTGCATCAGATGCTCCGCCCTGGTCAAACCTCTAGATACCCACAGCTCCGGGGGTCTCAAACTAGTACCTGACGGAGACTCAGGATGGCCCCACAGCGGTAACCATTTTGAGATTGCATGAGGCAAACCCATTGCCTTCCTAATCGCCTTCCAGGCTGCCATCGTATCTCTCAATAAAAGCGAGGATTTAATATCCCCAGGCAACGCGGCCATGTTAGAGTGTAGACACGAAACCAAGTTCCAAGGAGCTACTAAGTTTTGTTCTAATTCCCTATTGGAGAAAAGATCGGTATCGTGTACCCAGTCGGATATGTGGCGCATAAGACATGCTAAATTGTAACCCCGTACATTTGGGAATTTCACCCCTCCTTCTGGTTTCCATAGCATAAGCTTCGAGAGAGAGATACGAGGGCGCCTGCCCGACCACAAAAACGTAGTAAACGCTTTGTTTAGGGCAGTGACGTCAGAGTGTTTCAGTAGGATCGGAAGCGTTTGGAGGGGGTAGAGCAACTTAGAGAAACTCATCATTTTAATAAGCTGACATCTTCCTAGCAGAGATAAGGGCAGGGAATGCCACTTCTGTAGTTCTGATATTATTTTCGCAATAAGGGGAGGGTAATTTAGCGAGTATAGTGACCCTGGGAGCTTCCCTATTTTGATCCCTAAGTAAGTGACATACTTTTTAACCACAGAGAGAGAGAAACCCACGTCCTGCCAAATCTGCGGAGGGTTAGTGGCATGTAACTCCAGAATCTCGCTTTTGGTCGAGTTTATTTTATAGCCCGAGAAAGACCCAAAAAAACTCAGGAACTCCATTAAGGGGCCTAGGTGTCGCTGAGGGGCGTCCATGAAAATCAGAAGATCGTCAGCATACAGGGCTAATTTGACCTCCTTCTTACCAATCGTGATACCAGAGTATAAGTCAGAGTCCTCTAAAAATCTAGCCAGTGGTTCGATGGCTAGGTCAAAGAGGAGGGGGGGAAAGCGGACAACCCTGTCTAGTCCCTCTCTGAAGAGGAAAGATCTGAGACAGGAAACCACCCATATGGATGCGCGCCGCTGGGCTGGAATAAAGACCCTTCAGAAAAGTGCGAATATCCCCGAAAATCCTGAATTTATCGAGCACCACCCCCAGCCAGTCCCACCGCAAGGAGTCAAAGGCTTTTTCCGCATCCAAAGCCAACAAAATAGGGGCCGAGGCTGGCTGAGGGCGGCGCCGCACCCAATCCAAAGTCGCCAATACCTTCCTGATATTGGCCACCCCCGACCTCCCTTTAATGAAACCTACCTGGGAGGGACCTACCAGGGCAGGCATTAGTAAGCTCAGCCTGTCGGCCAAAATTTTCGTCAAGATCTTTAAATCCTGGTTAATAAGTGAGATTGGGCGGTACGAGCCTGGATCTAGTGGGTCCTTGTTAGGTTTAAGTATCAATTTGATGTGGGCAACATTTACATGGGCAGGAAAGCTACCTGTGTGTAGTAAGTGATTGAAATATTCCGTTAACGTGGGGGCAAGATTGTCTTGAAGCACTTTATAGAATTCCCCTGAGAATCCATCAGGGCCTGGCGCCTTTCCATTATGCAAGGAGCGTATTATGTGGAGTACTTCCTCATCAGTTATTTCCGCATTTAGAGATCCCAATTGTTCCTCAGTCAGGGACGGCAGTTTGACCCCAGATAGAAAGCGCACACCCTTCTCCGGGTCCTCTGGAGTGTCCCTGTAGAGACGCTCATAGTATGTCCCCAGCAAATCATTTATCAATTTAGGATTGGTTTGGACCACTCCCCCCTCCCCCTTCAGAGCTGTTATGACCGTAGGAGCTCTCCTACCCCGAGCTAGGTTAGCCAGCATTTTGCCTGACTTATTGCCAAATCTGAACAGATCCGTCTGGAATTCCGACCTATACATTTCCTCCCTTTTGTCCACCCATACCTCGAAGGTGTTCCTAGCTGCTATCCAAGCCTCCTTGTGCTGAGCGGTAGCCACCCTGAGGAATTGAGTATACGCCTGCCTAAGGGCCGCGCTAGCCTCTTGATATTGTTTTGCCACCACCTTGCGCAAATTACTAACATAACTGAGAATTCGACCTCTCAGGACCGCTTTAGCAGTCTCCCAATGGTTCGAAACATCTGATGCACCCCGAGGATTGTCACCCTGAAACTCCCACCACCAACCTTGTAGCGTATCTTTAAAGTTGTCATCTTTGGCCAGAAAAGAAGGAAAGCGCCACAGAAAATCAGTTCCTCTAGGGTAAGAATCCTGCATAGAAATGGAGACAGGTGAGTGATCAGAAATAAGCAGGTCATGAATTTCAGCGGATACCACCCTAGATGACATATGCAAGGGAAGGAAGAGGTAGTCAATACGAGACCATGCATTGTGGGCATGCGAAAAATGTGTGTATTCCCTGTCATCAGGATGCAGAGAGCGCCAAGTATCATACAATCCTGTAGAGGTTAGAAGGGGAGGTATAACCTTGTCAGAGAGCCTTTGCACTCCACCCGACCCCCCATCCCTCTTCCGGTCTTCCACAACAGATGCGACTGAATTAAAATCACCACCCACAATTTTATTGTGAGTTCCATCTACAAGCAATCTGTTTTCCAGAAGAGCGTAAAAGGGGGCGTTATTGTCATTTGGGGCATAAACATTATGAATACTATAAGATATCCCTCCAATCTCAACTAAAAGCCTATGCCACCTGCCCTCACTGTCATGAGATTCTGAAAGCATTTTCCCTGAGAAATTTCTATGCAGTAATGTGAGTACTCCAGCTTTGCGTTCTCTGGCCGAGGATCCATACACAGAACCTACCCAGAACTTTTTCATACGAAAGAAATCTTTGTCCTCCAGGTGCGTCTCTTGCAGGAGAACCACGTCAGGCTGAAGACGCTTCAGGTGGCGCAAAATTTTGGACCGTTTCTGTGGGGAGCGTAACCCCTTGACATTCCAGGAGATGATTTTCATTTCAGCTCTGGTGTGCCCGGATCCCCGGACAGAGAAAGCCAAGGGAGAAGGGAAGAGGGAAGGAAAGAGGAGGGAGGGAGAGAGGAAAAACAAAAAACAAAACCAATAGAAATACAACAATAACCCTGCCTAGGTGTGTGGCAGCAAATAATATCCTGCTAAGCAGGTTACGACTAGATGGTATCAGTCGTCACTTAATCTAGTTATAGACTTTCCTTTTTTCCACCATGGCAGAGCCCCTGCATACCTAGCCTAAACAATGGCAAACTGTACGACTGACCAAAAGAAGGCCCTAACATGACGCATGGAGCAGAAAACACATATCCATGAGCTAGGAAAAATGAGCAGCATTAACAGATACCACCCCTCAGAAATAAGTCCCGAACAAAAATGCAACTTGAGCAGTATCAGCGCCCCCTTCTGGAGGGCCTATCCAGGTCAGATTGCGAGCGGTCATTCCCTCGGCGAACAGCTGGTCCCAATGAGTCCTTCAGATTAGGCCGCTGAGGAGATAAGGGGACATCTCGCGGCTCGGAATCCACAATTTCATCCAAGGCCTCCTCTGCTTCAGAAGGGGATCTAAAGGTAATAGTTTCGCCGCGCGCTCTGTGGATCTTTAGAACCGCAGGGAAAAGAAGTTGAAACCTGATGTCCCTTTGGTAAAGTGCAGTACAGACTGGGCTGAAGGCCTTGCGCTTCTTCGCCACCTCAGCCGAAAAGTCCTCAAATAATAAGATTTTGTGACCTCTGATAGTTATCTGGTGCCTTCTCCTGCGAAAACTGCGAAGTAGGGCCACCTTGTCATTGAAGTCCAGCAATTTAAAAATTACTTGACGAGGCCGTCCATCCCCCCCTCGTGGAGATTCCTTATTAGAGAGCTTAGTAGCGCCCCTATCCGGGCCAATCCTGTGGGCCCGCTCCACCCGACAGAAAAACTTTAAGCCCAGGGCCTCCGGCAAGTCCTTTTCACATATATCCAAAAGGTCTGGTTGCGTTACGGACTCAGGCAGCCCCACCAACCTCAGATTGTTGCGGCGGGACCTATTTTCCAGGTCATCCACTTTAAATCTCAAATAATCCAGGGACTGCTGTTGGGATTTTAACATGGATTCAGCGTCCCCTGCTTGCTGCTGCAAAGAACGCAGCTCTTTCTCCAGGGCCCCCACTTGCATGCTGGTTTGATTGACCTCCTCCCTCAAGGAGTTAAAAGAGGCCAGTATTGTCGTTTCCAGCGTTTTCTGGATATCCGGCATGATCCGCATTGCCACTTCAATGGCTAGCTGTTTATAGTCTAAAGGGACCGAGCCACCCAGGGGGGACCCCTCACCCTGAGAACTCTGGGAGCCCTCCTCCCGAAAAATCAGTGGCTGAGAGTCCGCCATTTTTGCAGCGCTCTGTGAGGCTGCCATCTGCGCACCTGTAAACTTCTGCCCGCTCCGGAGGAGATATCTGTCCATCAGTTCCTCGGTCCACGAAAGCGGTGCCAGTCGGACGTCTCCTAGGGCCGAAGATCAGTGCCCTGCGCTGCAAAATGAAAGTGGTGGTCGGCGGTAAGCAGGAGCTCCGTGCACTGCGTCCTCACATGGCGGCGCCGGAACCGGAAGTCCCGCCGATATTTCTTTGAGTTCGGAAACAAAAGTGGCAAACTCTTAGCCAGATTAGTCAGGGAGCAAAGAGCAAGGAATTATGTTCCCCGTATTGCTGTTACCCGAGGGCCCCCTCTTAATGACCCTGCCGCGATTGCAGAAGCCTTTGCTCGGTATTACAAATTCTTATACAATCTCTCACAACCCAGCGACACGAATGGGTCTCTGCATTCTATGATGAACCAGTATCTGGCGGATTCGGGTATGCCGAGATTACCTGCAGGCTCCCTCCAGGACTTAGATAAGCCAATCTCGACAGAGGAAATAGTAGAGGCTTTGAAAAACATGCAACCCAGTAAGGTCCCGGGTCCAGACGGCCTCCCTGCGTCATATTATAAGAGATTCTTACCACTGTTCCAGACCCCTCTAGCTAAAACTCTCAACACACTCAGCACAGGGCATCCTCTCCCCGCAGACATGTCACATGCTCATATCACCATGATACATAAGGAAGGGAAGGACCCCATCCTATGCAGCAACTATCATCCCATTTCACTCTTAAATGTGGACCTTAAGTTGTTCGCTAAAATACTAGCCACGCGGATGGTCCCACTGCTCTCTGATCTCATACACAATGATCAGGTGGGTTTCATTCCGTCGCGTGAGGCAAGAGATAACACTACTAAGGTTCTCAATCTGATTCATCATGCCAAAATCTGAGATACCCCACTCTGTCTCTTGTCCACCGATGCTGAAAAGGCCTTTGACAGGGTGGGGTGGCCTTGGTTGTTCGCGGTGTTGCGTTATCTTGGCATCACCGGTCCTTTGGCATCATGGATCAGAGCTCTATATGAGTCTCCCTCTGCGGCCTCAAAAGTGAATGGTGTGTTTTCTCCGTCCTTTGCGATACAGAATGGGACCCGCCAGGGATGCCCCCTCTCCCCATTGATCTTTGTTCTTACCCTGGAGCCGCTCCTAAGGACAATCTGACAGAACCCGAATATATCGGGACTCTCGGTTGGGGGTAAAGAATTTAAGATAGCAGCCTATAGAAACATAGAATGTGTCGGCAGATAAGAACCATTTGGCCCATCTAGTCTGCCCAATATATCTGAATCCTATGAATAGTCCCTGGCCCTATCTTATATGAAGGATAGCCTTATGCCTATCCCATGCATGCTTAAACTCCTTCACTGTATTTGCCGCTACCACTTCTGCAGGAAGGCTATTCCATGCATCCACTACTCTCTCAGTAAAGTAATACTTCCTTATATTACTTTTAAACCTTTGCCCCTCTAATTTAAAACTGTGTCCTCTTGTGGTAGTTTTTCTTCTTTTAAATATGCTCTCCTCCTTTACCTATGCGGATGATCTGCTGTTTACACTGACTAACCCCAAGATTTCCTTCCCGAACATGATGGCGGAATTTCAAACGTTTCACGGCCTCTCGAATCTGAAGATTAACTTTCAGAAATCAGAGGCCTTGAATGTTTCTCTACCGGTCACGCTTATGTCCGACCTAGTCGCTTCCTTCCCATTCAAGTGGGCATCTGGAGCAGTGAAATATCTAGGCACATTTATCCCCACGGATCTGAAGGAGGTATACCACAGAAACTTTATCCCTCTCCGGGAACAGATCAGGGAAAATCTTAAGAGGTGGTCGAAAGGGCTGCACGCGTGGTTTGGATGCTGTGCTATTTTCAAAATGAACATCCTCCCACGGGTGTTATACCTCTTTCAGACCCTTCCCATCAAACTCCCCTCTAGTTTCTTCAACAGGATACATGGGGACTTATTCAGGTTTATTTGGGCAAAGGGTAGCCCTAGACTCGCCAGATCTCTTTTACACATACCGAGGGACAAGGGGGGGCTAGGTGTACCTGACCTACATAAATATCACTCAGCCTCCTTGCTCCAAAGGATAGTGGACTGGTGTCGGCACACACAGCTCAAGCAGTGGGTATCGATTAAACAACTCTGCTCAAACTGTCCGCTGGCCTCCCTGCCCTGGCTGGATTTGAAACTCCCTTCAGTTTTTTTCTAATCATCCCACAATTGGTCCCACCATTTCACAGTTCCATAAAGTTAGAGATAACCCTCTGATCTCCCCCTCCCCCTGTCACAACCAGACAGCTGAGAAGCTCTGACAGAAGTCTTTCAGAACCTCCTTCTTGAGTTTCTTTGTTGTGATGTTCAGTTCCTCATCTCGTTAACCTCTCTCAGCTGTCATGTAGTTGGACTGATTGCTTCCCTTAAAATTCCTCCCCATAATGCATTACTGGGCGGCTTATACTACTTCCTGGAGTGTGTGTGCATGCTGATCTTGTTTTCCAGTTGGCTACAAAGTTAAGTGCTGAACATTTATCTGTTATTTTCTGTTTGCTGGATCCCAGGTGACCCTGACTCCCTCCGTGTCTGGTGTAGGGAGCCGGTGGTCGTGTCCTCTCACTATTGTAGGGTGTTCAGGGGTTATATAGTCGAGGTACGTGGATATGCAACCATCCACCTCTGGGATCTTAGCATAGGCTGAGCAGCCAGGGAAAGTCTCAGGTCTTGTGCAGGGGTCTCCCTTTTGGTTCCTTAGCTTTGGATCCAGTGAGTCATATATGCATGTTGCTTTGTCTTGTTTCCTGTACACCGTCCGTGACACCCCCTCACCTTTATTACCCATTTTTGGAAATCCCAACTTCCCGACGAGTTGCAGGGGAGGAACATTTTTGCAATGGCGGGCTAATGGTAGGTCCCGTGCTCCCTTTTTCAGAACTTCAAGCAGATGGCTCACTTATGACGAGATTTTGAGTATAACAGATCCTTGCCCTTTGGGTTTCTGGAGATCTAGACAACTGACGCATTTTCTATCCTCTATTCTCACCTCCACAGGGTATGACAGGGCTCTTACCTCTTTTGAGAAAATTTGTGTTGGGTTGGGCGCCTACAGACATTCCCTTTCCGAGTGTTATCAGTCCTTGGTGGCCCCTCGGCAGGACAATCTTCCACCATATGTGGCTAAATGGTCCCAAGACTTGGGAGTGAACATCCCCCCTGATCACTGGTCAAAACTTTTCTGTCTGCTCTACAGGTCATCCATGGCGAGTAGGTTCCAGGAGGCGTGTTATAAGATAATGTCCAGATGTACTATGTTCCAACCAGATTGCAGAAAATGTTCCCATCTGCGTCCCCTGTTTGCTGGCGTTGTGACTCTGCTATGGGTTTCGTGTTGCACATTTTCTGCGATTGCCCAAAAATTGGTCCTTTTTGGCAGTTGGTCCAAAAAACGCTGTCCTCAATTTTCCGGTTTACGATACCACACACCCCTGGTTTCTTTTTATTGTTCCTTTCGGATCTGCCAATGAGTGTGCTTTGTAAGTCCTGTCTGTGCTCCCTGGTGATAGCAGCTAGGTCTTGTGTCCCTGCGAGATGGAAGCTCTCTTGGCCTCCGACAATTAGTTGCTGGATCCAAAAGGTGGAGGAGATCCGGAGAATGGAGGAACTTACCTCGCAGTTGCGAGCCAAGCATAAAGCTTTCCTTGATTCATGGGCCCCATGGTTTTCTTTTCAGGAATCTCAGGAGTTTCAGAGCCTTCTGGCCTAAGATGCTGGTCTTACCCTGTACTCGGTTGTAGTACCCCCCCTCTATTGCCCCCCCCCCCCTTTTAGTGTTCATTGTCTGTGAGTATTGCTCTTCTCCTTATGTTGTTATTTGTCTAGTGGATACACCCTTCAATATGTTTACACTTGTGCTACCTCATTCTTCCTGGTAATTTAGTTTGGAGACCAGGATTTTGTTTTTACTATTTTCTTCCGACAAGTTCATTGATCAGTCAAAAGGGATCCTGCTCTGACGAGGTTCCTCACATTATACTACAGTTGTCAACAGGCGTTGTTATGATGACTGGATTATAAGGATATCTCGTTGTTGTGCTATATAATATAGATATTCTGGATGTACTGTATTGACTTTGCTGATGCACGGTTTGTTATCCGTATACATTTAAATAAAGAATAAAAAAATAAAATATCTCTCAATAATCTTGATGGCCATTGCGGATGCTGATTACCAGTTTGTCGCCATTGACATTGGAGCTTATGGGCTAACAAATGACTCGATAGCTTTCAAAAACTCAGCAATGGGATGCCTCCTGTATGCAAAGGACTTTGGATTGCCACCTCAGAGACCATTTGCCAGGTAATGATGGACCTTCATTGCCATTTGTGGTTGTAGGGGACGAGGCATTCCAAATGTGCGAGAACTTCATCAAGCCGTGCTCTAGCCGTGACTTGAACACTGCAAAGCACGTGTTTAACAACAGATTGACACAAGATAGACGACTGGTGGAATGCGCCTTTGGCATTTTAGGTGCCAAATGGTGTATTCTCACCAAAGCCATAACTCTTAAGGTTGAAACCATAAACCAGGGATGGCCAACCTGTGGCTCACCAGCTGTTGTAAAACTACAACTCCCAGCATGCAAAGAGAGCCTACAGCTATCAGCCTAGAGCAGGGCATGGTGGGAATTGTAGTTTTACAACAGCTGGAGAGCTGCAGGTTGGCCATTCATGCCATAGACGATATAGTTAAAGCTTGTGTAGTTTTACGTAATTATCTTTTATCAGAGGAACCACTGCACCTGGACCCGCAAGAGGTTGGTTACACACTCACCAGGCTGCAACATTTGTCATATCGGTCAACCCTTGCCGTCGCTAGTGTTGAGCGCGAATATTCGAATAGCACATTTTTATTGTGAACATCGCCACTTCGAGAATTTGCGAATATTTTGAATATAGTGCTATATATTAGTTGTGGTCATGGCTACGGCCAAGAGGTATCCGAAGAACCCTAGGGAGAAAACAACAGGAACAACCTAACCCAGCTAGGCGTGTCTTAGCTGACCTGACTAAATGGCTTGTTGTGTGCCCTAAGCCATGATCGTGGGTAGGCCTATAAGTGGGCATACCCTGTGGAAATGAGAAGATAAGGGAGGGAGGGTGGGGCACCTGAAAACACACACCTGTGAGTGAGGGTGTGGCTCGTATATGAAGAGCCTCCGCCCCTCCCACAAATGCAGGCTGACTAATCAGCCTTACCAACTTGTGGTCATGGCTACGGCCAAGAGGTATCCGAAGAACCCTAGGGAGAAAACAACAGGAACAACCTAACCCAGCTAGGCGTGTCTTAGCTGACCTGACTAAATGGCTTGTTGTGTGCCCTAAGCCATGATCGTGGGTAGGCCTATAAGTGGGCAAAAACCAAGCCAAGTAGGGTAGAAAAGGAATTTGAATGGCATGTACAAACTAATCCCCAAGCCAACTGCAAGGCATCCGGGATCTAGAGGGAAAATTCGGGGTATGTGAGGCAAGACCAGTAGGAAACCTACAACCCATCTTGTGGATGACAAGGCCAGAGACATGATGCTCAATATTGCGGATACTGCACCAAAGCGGAATGGAGGACCGAGAATACGTTGTGAAATAGATCATAAAACCAACTGAAACTTGTAAAGTTTGGTTCTAGTGCGAGTACTGGCAATGCCCTAGCGTCAGGCGATCGTGGGACCAAAACCTAACTGCCTAGATTATGCAGGAATGAGGGCCAAAAAGAACCATGTAGATAGGAAGAGAATCCTTGAATAGTTACCCAGACAACAGCTATCCGCGCTTTGTTCTACTGTACGCCCCTGAGAATTGTTTTTACGCTTGAGACGTGAAGACCGACCTACTATCTGAATCTTCTACCGTGAGAAAATGCTGGACCTTGTCCAAAATCCGATTCAACGTGGTTGTAGGGAGTCGGAGGTTAGTGCGGCAAGAAGCTATGAAGCCATAATATACAAGATTCTGTCTATGCCCTCCCATGAGTGAGGGAATGCAATGCAATGAAGCTACTGGCGAAAATGAATTCCTGGTCGTGGTAAAAAGGCAAAGACTTTGCGTGGGGACCTGGTTGACAAGATATGATCGACTACAATCAGAGACTAAAATGCTAGAGCGAATTGCCCTACTTGTTCTTCCTCTGGCAGGACCTGAACGAAAGCATGAACAATTAAAGAAAGACAAAATATCTGCGTAAGACATGACAATAATGCTGTAGGGCGAACCGGACCAGTTTGCGGTCAAAACATAAAATGAGCGATCAACATGGATTATTAGGAAATTAGGGAAGCAGGTATGTATGCGATACATAGGGGCCAAATCAGCCTAGAAGCCAAGGGGCCGAAGCAGTCGTGGGGCCCCCGAAGCCATGGGGCCGAAGCAGTCGTGGGGGCCCCGAAGCCATGGGGCCGAAGCAGTTGTGGGGCCCCCGAAGCCATGGGGCCGAAGCAGTCGTCGGGCCCCCGAAGCCATGGGGCCGAAGCAGTTGTGGGGCCCCCAAAGCCATGGGGCCGAAGCAGGTCGTCGGGCCCCCGAAGCCATGGGGCCGAAGCAGTCGTCGGGCCCCCGAAGCCATGGGGCCGAAGCAGTCGTCGGGCTCCCGAAGCCATGGGGCCGAAGCAGTCGTCGGGCCCCCAAAGCCGTGGATCAACATGGAGCGATCAACATGGATTATTAGGAAATTAGGGAAGCAGGTATGTATGCGATACATAGGGGCCAGCCTAGATGCACAGATGGACAACCAACCAGGCAATCAGCCCAGCAGGACTGAAAACAGTCATCGGGCCCCGAAGCCAAGGGGCCGAAGCAAACGTCGGCCCCCCCCGAAGCCATGGGGCCGAAGCAGGTCATCGGGCCCCCGAAGCCATGGGGCCGAAGCAGGTCGTCGGGCCCCCGAAGCCATGGGGCCGAAGCAGGTCGTCGGGCCCCCGAAGCCATGGGGCCGAAGCAGGTCGTCGGGCCCCCGAAGCCATGGGCCGAAGCAGGTCGTCGGGCCCCCGAAGCCATGGGGCCGAACCAGGTCGTCGGGCCCCCGAAGCCATGGGGCCGAAGCAGGTCGTCGGGCCCCCGAAGCCATGGGGCCGAAGCAGGTCGTTGGGCCCCCGAAGCCATGGGGCCCGAAGCAGGTCGTCGGGCCCCCGAAGCCACTGGGGCCGAAGCAGTCGTCGGGCCCCCGAAGCCATGGGGCCGAAGCAGGTCGTCGGGCCCCCGAAGCCAAGGGGCCGAAGCAGACGTCGGCCCCCCGAAGCCATGGGGCCGAAGCAGTCGTCGGGCCCCCGAAGCCATGGGGCCGAGTTTTTTTTTTTTTTTAAAGAATTATAACTATGAAAAGTGACATGAATAAGGTGCACGTGAATTAAACCATGAGCCTGACCGATGTGGCAGGCGATACCCAAGATAAACTACATGGCCTGAATAATATGCAAGGCGAAATATCGTTAGGAACGAGACCTGACCGACGTGGAAGGTGACCCCAATAGTTCAACTGCATGACCTGAAAAGACGAAGGGAAACATGACAGAAAATGGAGATAATAACGGACATTAACTAAAATTAATAACATGAGCTGGCAAGCAGGTAAAGATATGAGTCATTCAAAAGCATAGCTGCACAGGTGGACAGACAACCATTGGTCAGACCCCTGAAGCCATGGGGCTGAAGCAATTAAATTAAGTAATTAAAACGTAAGCCGGACCTGATGGCATATGAAGCGACTTGAATGATTGGATTGGCTAGAAGGTGGCCTAAGGAACATCACTGCCGACAGGTGTTAAAAATATAGGCATTAGTAATCCGAAGCACGTGCGCACATAAAACACTAACCACCGCGAACCATAAACGTAAACATAAAATGCCTGAGGCATTGCAAGTTCGCTAAGAGAAGTCTCATATCGTGACAAACAAATGAACAGCTTGTGAAAACATAGCAGGAAACGTACTCCTATCGGCCCACTGACCTCCGCTGAGGAGCTGTTTGGTGAACTGGGGCAGGAGACCAATCTGAGTGAATACGAACCAGAAGTAAAAGGAGACCAGTCTGAGTGAATACGAACCAGGATTAAACAGAAACTAGGCCTATGGAATGTGACAGACCACAAGGAAGGGAATGTAAGCCTGAAAAGAACGCAGTTATGTTTGTCAGGAGAGAGGTACCAGAGCGGTGGGTGCAGACTGCCCCGGTGAGATTGAGCAAAACCATGATGTAGCAATAAACAGGAGAATGCAGCTTTGAGTGGGAGCAGAGTACAACACATGATGTAACAACAAATGGGTGAATGCAGCTTTGGATGAGAGTGGTACCTAAAAACATGGTATAGGCGCAGCTCTGAGTATGGGTAGCACATGAAAAGCATGGTATAAAGCAGACGTGTAAATACAACCTGAAAGCGAGCAGAGTATTGACGTGATGCGAAAGCAGATATGTATGTGGATGCAGCTCTAGTAGTGGAAGGAGTATAGGACAAGATGTGAAAAGCAGACATGCGGACGCAGCTTTGGATGTGAACGAAATATTAACTTGATGTGACCGCAGACATGGAAAGCGGCTTTGGTGAGTGGGGTATACGACCTGGTGTAGCAGTAGAAGTGTGAACACAACTTTGGGTATAAGCAGAGCATGAAAATTGGTATAACCGCAGCTCTGGTTGTGAGTGGAGCAAGGTGGGAACACCAGGGTGGTGCGTCCAGAGCATGAAAACGGAGTAACAGTAGCAGCTATGGCTGTAAGCAGAGTATACAACATGTAATAACAGGCATGTAATACGGATCCGGCTGTCGGCTGGGGACGGAATGAGATGTAACAGCCAACAGGTGAGTGCAGCTTGAATGTGAGACCAATCTGAGTGAATACGAACCAAGAGTAGAAAAGTGCAGTACAGTGAAGACGTGCGGATGCAGCATAAGACATTAAATAAAAGCCAAAAGTGTAAATGCCGCTCAGGATAACAGCGGAGCATGAAAGTATGAGATTGTGGATAAGCTCTGCCTGTATATGTATGTTTAAATTGTACTGGAGCTGTCATTTGGCATTCCGGGCACTAGAGGCCGCTGTTTTGCAGCACAGTCAGCATGCTTCTGGGTGAACCAGTAAGTGTTGATCTGACATGGTGGAATGATTGTGCTGTGAGGGGCTGAATCCGATTCTATCCTGGCTTGCAGATGTCCGGCAGTGAATGGAACTCAAGGGAAGGAGAGTATCTGCTGTCCCCTTTCTGGATCCAGCACTTTGAGAGAGAGGTTGTCCCAGGAAGACCAGTTCCAGTGTATGGACAGAAAACCTTAGCATCAAGCAAGGCCGCACGGTTGCTGAGAGCTTGGTGGCCATCCTGGGTAAGCGGCATCCTGGGGCCCAGAATGGACGCAGGTCAGTACACCTGATTACCAATTGTACTTCACTGTTTGGCGCCTAAAGTAACAGAGACTAGCCTAGGCCTTGTATTCGCTAGTTAGATCGGGTTATAGCTTTGTTAGGCCTTACTGTACTGGACTGCAGCACAGTAATTGACTTGCAGGCTCTGCTGCGTCTGCCACCGGTTAGGTGTGTCTTCTATAGCGGCACAGTGCGACTTGTAGGCTCTGCTGTGTACGCCAGCAGGCTAGGCCTGTCCCTCGGACAGGGCGGGGACTGTGGGCCTGGGGTATTACTTATACTGTTTGTACTGGTGTTAATACTGTTTCCAAAGTAAAGTTTATATTCTTGCATATAAAGCTGGTGTCAGTGTTGCTTGCATGTCTGTGACTTTGCTGTATCCTTGGGAGCCCACCCCGGTACTTGGCTTACGAAAGTAAAATACATGAAGTTTAAAGATGGTGGTAGCGGGGGGAAAGAGGGGAGACACATGGCAAGGAACAGCTACAGCAAAAGGCCTAAACAATAAACACTGCGTCCGATCTCCAAACATGACGTCAGGTGCAGCCCGGGTAACTCTTACTTCGGCCGGATTGTGTAAAGAAACTTTTCATATGAGACGAACGAAGCAAAGTGAAACTTGTAAGATTTATAGGAACCAACTCTTATTACCAACAAACAAAAATGAAAAGCAAATAGAAGTATTTAGGCCCAAACGAGCAAACCTGAGGTAGCAGATTCTGAGGTGAAGCCTCCCGTTCGCTAGCAAAGTCGGATCCGACGGGCCTGGAGAGACGGCCCCGGCCCAACCTACTTACGTAATATGGCGCGTGCATGCTACGGTAGCAGAGAGCAAAATAACAAGCTCCATGCTGCAAAGAAAGAATCCTACCACCAGAGAAGCTAGTGTGCTAATGGCACCTGAAAACACACACCTGTGAGTGAGGGTGTGGCTCGTATATGAAGAGCCTCCGCCCCTCCCACAAATGCAGGCTGACTAATCAGCCTTACCAACTTATATTGAATATTTGGCATTTTTTTTCCATTTGAACACATGATTCCTCTCTGCTTCTTGCTTGTGAGCCAATGAGAAGAAAGCAATGTCAAGTTCACAACAATACTTAGTGCACCAATCGGTAATTTGTAGTCAGATCACTGCAGACTTGCGCAATCGCGAATATATTGGAGCACTTGACTATCTGCATATAAAACTATTGTAATGTTCTGCCGTGCCAACCATTTTCTCCAGTCTCAGGAGAAACTCATGAAACTTCTAGCAGCTTGAAAAATTTTGCCAAAGTGACCAACGCCTGTATTTCGCGTTACGAATTCGCATTATACGATTTTTACATTGACGATTTTTCGCATTTAATAAAATAATCTCGAATATTCTACAAAATATCTGTGAAATATCGCAAATTTGAATATAGCCCCTGCGGCTCATCACTAGCAGTCGCCCGAATGTGGGACAGTTTTGCCGATTACTTTGTTTCTGAAGCAGGCAGAATGAGTTGGCAGGATAATTTTGTTTAATTGTTGTTTAAACAGTTTGATTTTTCTTTAAAATAAATTAAAGTATTTTTTGTATACATCTTGTGTCTTTTTTACTCAGCCCCAAGAATGCTTCTGCTACACTGGTGATATATTTTATTTTTTTCACACAAGCTAAAGCCACCCATGATGTCTGGATTTTGTGCATGGCATAGCTTCTGTTGCAGCATCACTCTTGTGAACATGCACACTGTCCAGTTCCTCATGGGTGGCATTAGCTTTTTAGTAGCCATACATATTAAAGGGGGTGTCTTCTCTTAGACATTGGTTGCATATTGCTAGGATATTCCCTCCTCCTATTCCCCAGCGTTGGGACCCGCACCTATATCGGTGACATAGCCACACAAGGTGTTTGCTGGAGGAGTCTGGTCCGATCATCACTAAGCGCTTTCTCCATAGAAATGAATGTGAGTGCAGCACACATGACTGGCCACTGCTCCCATTCACTTCTATGGGCCAGACGGAAATGGCCTATCCAGCATTCGGCTATTTTTGGATTATGTGCCTGCGTAGTGTGTTCACCAGCACTTTCATTTTCTCGATATAGGTGCATGTGCTGGGATATGCACCTATCAGCTATAAATCAAAGGTGGCATATCATAGCCATATGCCCTCATCGTCTTTGTTGTGACAACCCCTTTAAGCTACTGGCTCTTCCCCAATATTGCAAGGCACCATTTTGTTTTTGTTGTTTGACAACATCATGCAATTGCCTTGTCACGAGAAATAATGCTTGTTAAAGGGGTTTTTCCAGGTTCAGAGCTGAACACGGACATATCCAAATTTTCACGCAGACTGCCCCACTAATCTGAGCTGAATCAGTGTGGATTTTAGGGCTGCCCTAGCATGTAAAACAGCTAGGGCAGCAATAAAGCCGGCCCATCAGAGCCGGTGACGTAACAAAACACACTGTTTGGCGGAATCCTCCGATCCTGCGCAGGGCAAGGGAGAGCATTGGAGCTTGAAATGCTTTGTTGCTAACATCCGGGCCCAGGTGAAATTCTGTGCAGGTCCGGCTTCAGTTCTGAACCCGGACAACAGCTTTAACAGAAGCATGTCCCTTGTGCAAATCAAGCTAATTATGTGAGAGCGTCATCTGTAAATCATTAACTAAAAAGTGAAATTTAAATGTAGCGCTCCATAGTTAATTAATTTGTGATGATGCTGATTCACATGGACCGTGACTCCCACAAGGGCTCATATGAACGCGCACAAGATTGACTGATGAACAAGCATTTGCTTGTTCATGTGCCAATCAGAGGGAATATGATCAATAAGGAGCTATAAGGAAGCCCTTTATTGATTGTGCAACATCAAAGTTTCAGTCACCTTTGGCACTACAGCCGTTCAGAAAATAAAAACTCCCAGAAAACTATTTTCAATTCTATGGGCGTGATAATAAACGCAAAGTAATGTGCTGCTGGGAGTTCTAGTTTCACAACAGCTATAGTGGCCAAGGTTGCTGATAGCATGTACCAGAAAATAAAAACACACACTGAAGTACAGTAAACTTATTTATTTAACAAAAATATAAAAAAAAAATTATACGGAATAAATAAACATTAACAAAACAAAAAAAATTATAACTGGTGAAACTCTGCAGTGCAGGTGGACCTTTGCGGGGTTGACTGTCTAGGGCCAGCAGCGCTAGCACCCCTGTCCTCAGTGGCTGAATAAAAATGACAGGCTGCAGGAAAAGATGCATGGCGGATTTGTGGGATGTGGAGTGAGGATGCGTCAGAATTGGAATGTTACCGAGCATGTGTCGAAGAGGGAGTTTGGAAAGGAGTGGAAGCAACATAGTGAGGAGGAGAAGGATTAGATGAAAAAGAAGGAGGAGTGAACACATGCTCAGGGGGTGGGAATGGGATGGTGGTCCAGAAAGGGACGGCTTCGGGGAATGGGATGGTTGCGGAAAAGCGGATGGGTGAAAGGAGTGGGATGGAGGGTAGGAGTGGGATGGAGGGTAGGAGTGGGATGGGGGGTAGGTGTGGGATGGGGGATAGGTGTGGGATGGGGGCGGTGCAAAATTTCCCAAGACCCGTTCTCCACCAAATTGACAAAATCATGTACCTGCTCAGATGTCATTTCGTCCATCCTGGGAATTATGGTTAGCATGAAATGATGGTGAGGGCTGAGTTTACGTGCCTCCTCCGCCCCCTCCAGGCAACATACCAAGTCATCCCTCATTTGCCTCATTTCCTCTGCAAAACCTTCTAGAGCATCATAAATGATCTCTACAAGGTACCCAAAATCCTCATGACGGCTCCTACTAGATCTCCGACTACTCAACAGGGCTCTCGCATTTTGTCTGATATTAGAGAGCCTCTATTCAATAGAGGGAGCCGGTAGGGGACCAGGATTGTCCTGAGCAGGGGCATGATGGACAGGAGGGCTCGGGGTAGCGATTGGTTCCGAGTCCGCTTCAAGAGGAGGGTCAGGCGCCCGAGTGCTGCTGACAGTTCTGTGAAAAAAAAAAAAGAGATTAGCCTTCAATTACTGCATCCAGGTTCTATACTATGCCTACCTCCTACTGTAGGGGGCTGCACGAAACAGAAGGGCCAAATGTTCCTCTGTCTCAGACAGCACCTTGCACTCAGAGGGAGAGTTCAGTTGTCCCTCTGACTATAGGGGGCCGCCAGAAACAGAGGGGCCAAATGCTCCTCTGTCTCAGATAGCCCCTTGCACTCAGAGTCCGTCTTAGGAACCCCAAGACCGCACTATACATATATGGTGGCCTTGAGGTTGCTGCGGATCCACTCGGGGCCTGAACCTTCCAGTTGTAATCCTTCTTGAAGCAGTCCCGGATTGCCCCCCCCACCGAATGAGAACTTTTGGAAATGTGAAAAAAAAAAATTGGTTATGCACTTTATGTTTACTACACTATAACTTTAGATAAAATACATATTGCTGTACTTACTATTTCTTTTGAGCTGCTGCTGTGAGGTCCCCCCAGGTGTTGAAAATTTCGGAACATATCTCCCTCCAGAGCCGCTGAGTCAGTTGATGGTCAGCATGATGGCGGTCGGTGTGGTCCCATAAGGCGAGACGCGCCTCCACCAGTTGGATAAGGAGTTTATTATCTATGTGGGGGACATCAAATCTTCCCTGGTGGAGACTGTGGAACCCTGGAAGAAACAGAAAAAAAATTTGGGGGGGAAAATCCAAAAAAGAAACATACAAAATTATAACTATGTTTTCAATACTTACACGTCCCCAACCACCACGGGCTCTCTCAACCGCCTGGTGGCTCTAGGTGCAGCTTTCTACCAGAACAAAAAAAAACTAAAAAAACTTTAAATCTGATTATATTTGTTTTCTTCTGGCACAGCATGGGCGCAGTCACATGCTCTTCTGCAGCTAATGACTGGCTTCAGCAGTGATGTGCCGCTTGTGGAGCGGTGGGGAACAGGTAAGTATGAATCTTCTGCTTACTGACACAGGTAAAAACTATTGCACTCATTCCCGGACAACCCTTTTAAAGGGTCGTTACCATTTAAAGGGAATCTGCCACAAGTTTTACAATACCCTATCGCAGTAAATTACAGTCTTTGTGCTTGGACTCCCATATTGTTGAATGAATTAGGCAGTGGCTGAGGGACAGACAACAGAGGGTTGTAGTTAATGGAGTATATTCAGACCAAGGTCTTGTTACCAGTGGGGTACCTCAGGGATCTGTTCTGGGACCCATATTGTTTAATATCTTTATCAGCGAAATTGCAGAAGGCCTCGATGGTAAGGTGTGTCTTTTTGCTGATGACACAAAGATTTGTAACAGGGTTGATGTTCCTGGAGGGATACACGAAATGGAAAAGGATTTAGAAAAACTAGAGGAATGGTCAAAAATCTGTCAACTAAAATTTAATGTTGATAAGTGCAAGATAATGCACCTGGGGCGTAAAAGCCCAAGAGCAGAATATAAAACCAGTGATACAGTCCTAACCTCAGTGTCTGAGGAAAGGGATTTTGGGGTCATTATTTCAGAAGACTTAAAGGTAGGCAGACAATGTCATAGAGCAGCAGGAAATGCTAGCAGAATGCTTGGGTGTATAGGGAGAGGCATTACCAGTAGAAAGAGGGAGGTGCTCATGCCGCTCTACAGCACTAGTGAGACCTCATTTGGAGTATTGTGCTCAGTACTGGAGACCATATCTCCAGAAGGATATTGATACTTTGGAGAGAGTTCAGAGAAGAGCTACTAAACTAGTACATGGATTGCAGGATAAAACTTACCAGGAAAGATTAAAAGGACCTTAACATGTATAGCTTGGAAGAAAGACGAGACAGAGGGGATATGATAGAAACTTCTAAATACATAAAGGGAATCAACAAGGTAAAAGAGGAGAGAATATTTAGAAGAAGAAAAACTGCTACAAGAGGACATAGTTTTAAATTAGAGGGGCAAAGGTTTAAAAGTAATATCAGGAAGTATTACTTTACTGAGAGAGTAGTGGATGCATGGAATAGCCTTCCTGCAGAAGTGGTAGCTGCAAATACAGTGAAGGAGTTTAAGCATGCATGGGATAGGCATAAGGCCATCCTTCACATAAGATAGGGCCAGGGGCTATCCATAGTATTCAGTATATTGGGCAGACTAGATGGGCCAAATGGTTCTTATCTGCAGACACATTTTATGTTTCTATCTTACAGAATTTTAAACAACTTGTTGAGGATTTAGGTGCAGAATCCATGTGTGAACTTAGCCTTAGAATTAAAGTATAATCAGAATTAAAAATCCACAGCAGCTCTTTCAAACACTAAAAAACTGAATAGGTGGAAATGGTTAAAACCCTTCAGATGTCTGCGATGTAGATGGTTATTTTCACGCTGTTTCCAGATCTCCTACTATCCAGTTATAGGGCGGTAGGATGGCGTGTTGCTAGGATACAGCCGAGTACACAGTCTGCAATTCATAGAAGAGGTCAGAGCATGGAGCTGTGTTTAACATCACGTACATAGATGAACCGTGTCACCAACAACACAACATAAACCTGTGATGTCATGCCCAGAAATGATGCAATGAACCAACGCACTGGATGATATGATTTAATCAGCTGCATAGCAGAATATGTATTTTTGCTCCCTTGCCGGATCATAGATCATCTGTGGCAGTGTGTAGTTTCTATGTGTTTATAGATATTTCTCCATTAAAATACTGTAGCGATAACACTTGTTACGTATGCCCTATAAAGATACTCAATTTATATACAGAAAAATACAACAGGAGTGTGGTTAATTTTTACAAAGCAAAAGGTAAATAAACGGCATGTATGTCCTTTCTCTATGGTCAGTTAAATAAAGATTCATGACTAAATTCCCACCAAATCTTCAGTCATACTTCAGATTTGCAAACGTTACTCTGTAATATCATTTCTCTGAGGGCTTAAAGGAAATAGGACATCAGAAAGTAACCTGTGTGGTGATCAGTGACGTAACTAGAGTGTTATGGGCCCCAGTGCAAACTTTGGATCGCCCCCCCCCCCCCCCCCTCTCATTTTTAAAAAGAGGAGGCAGATTTTCTTTACACTAAGCCCCATGCATTCTAGGAATAAAACTTAACTTTTAATCACCACATTAATATTAAATCACTTAATATTCCTCTAAAATATAACAAACATTGCTCATAATGGACCAAAAACACCAACACATACAAATATACACAGAGGGAAGGGCGGGTATAATGCACTAGGGAGAGATTTATTAGGGACATCTCTCCCTAGCATATTATACCCGCCCTTCCCTCTGTGTACCGTATATTTGTATGTCTCTGTGTTTTTGGTCCATTATGAGCAATATTTGCTAAACTTTAGAGGAATATGAAGTAATTTAATATTAATGTGGTGATTAAAAGTTAAGTTTTATTCTAAACTTTCTGTGACTCCCTTGATATATAGGAATTTTATGTATGAGTATCTAATCAATATTAGACATTCTGTTTTGGTAAGCCCAATGCATGGCTACACTCACCCAGTCCTAAATAATAAAATCTGGTCCTACCTCATCCAGGGTGTCACTGGTGTCGGCGTGATGTCCACTGGATCCAGAACAAGGTCCCTATGGTGAGAAAAAAAAAGAATAATCACATAAGGAAGGAATGTTGACTGCCCCTGTGAAATCACCAGCAGGGGGCGCTGTGCTGGCCTGTAAGACTGAGCCATGCCAATATATAGCAGGGTAATCTAGGACATTTCACCTAAGTGCTACCACACAGTACTAATGCACACATTGCCGGCCCCTCACAGTAATTAAGCCCAACTTTTGGTCCTTTCAAAATAGTTATGTTCTCCTTGTGGCCCCTCGCAGCAGCTCTGCCCACCTTTGTTCCTGTCACAGTAGTTATGCCTACTTTTGTGCCCCCTCACTGTAGTTATGCCCAGATATGTGCCCCCTCACAGTAGTTATGCCAGTTATGCCCAGATATGTGTCCCCTCACAGTAGTTATGCCCAGATATGTGCCTCCTCACAGTAGTTATGCTCAGATATGTGTCCCATCACAGTAGTTATGCCCAGATATGTGTCCCCTCACAGTAGTTATGCCCAGATTATGTGCCCCTCACAGTAGATATGCCCAGATATGCGTCCCCCCTCACAGTGGTTATGCCAGATTATGTGCCCCCTCACTGTAGTTATGGCCAGATATGTGCCCACTCACAGTAGTTATGCCAGATTTGTGATCAGGTCGGCTATCAGATAGCGACACCTAACACTAACAGTGGAGGTGTGGCGGAACTGCTTACGTAAGGATAGCCTAAAAGGGGCCACCCTAGGATGGAGGAGATGAGAGCTGAGGGCTATGGGTGGGAGGGTGTGTCGCCCTCGTCGATCGCGTCGTAAGGAGAGCGCTGCCCCCACCTTAAGTAGCCGAAGCCAGAGCCTCCCCTCACACAAATGCGGCGTCTGCCGCGCCTATACTTGTGATCAGGTCGGCTATCAGATAGCGACACCTAACAACTAGCAGTGGAGGTGTGGCGGAACTGCTTATGTAAGGATAGCCTAAAGGGGCCAAAAGGAAACACTAGACACGGATAGATCAAAAGAATTCATGTTATACATAGTTACAACAATAGTTTCTGGAAAGCAGCAGACATTTCTAAGCGAGGGTTGGGAATGTACCTGGTATAACAGGAGGATTCTCACCGACCTAATTTCTTGATGATGTGAGTCGGAGTATCATTTTTTGACGCCGCCGATGCAGCACCTATTCTAAAAGAATGATTGATCGTGGATTTACCTTTAGGTTGGATAACAGAATCCGTACATGCTTCAAGAAAACTTGAATACTAAGAGGAACGGAGCCATGTGCTAGTAGTGGAGAATGTGCCATGGCATGTTTGATGGTGTCTAACCAACCCTGTAGGACCGCTACCGGGCACCAGGCATTCCCGGTGGGAAAATATCTTACTTGTACGGTTTCCCCCAGCCGCGCTGTTTTAGAATGATGTAAAGAGAGTGAGAAATGAGAACCATCCTGTGCGAGATGTTTCTTCTTTAGGAAATCTGGGGTGGAACCTGCGCATGTGAATTCGCCTGGCCGGAGGAAACCGTAGAAGCTCAGATATATCCCTGTCTTGATGAGTAGGCTGGTGTAGTGCCCGAAAGGCTCGTTATCTAACACGTGAGACAGGGATTTGAACATCTCCCCTGTGACCGGTTTTCATGACGTTTTTAGTTTGATCGTTGTACATTGTATCCCCTTCAAGACGGCTTTAATGGGGTGTGCCAAAAATAACAATGGTCTGTCAGGGTAGAGTATGTACCAGAAATGTTGGATGCCGGTTAAATATAATTTGATCGTGCTATGGAATAGTTTGAGAGTTTAATGGCAATATGCTATGAATGCTAATATGTATGAAACATGGTCTAACTCAGATTGCGGAAACAAGCGTTGGAATGTGATGAAGTGTCCCCAGGCAGTATTGTAATTCCTCCGTGTATTTTTAGATAATGACTGATTAATGAGTGATCTAGCCATTTCCAAGTGCTGCCTCAATCCATGTAGAGGAGGTTGTGAGTTGGCGTTGGAGTCGGGGATGGATCTGCGTCTGGAGAAACCTGGAAGAAAGACTGCATGTTAAGTGCGCGACTTCATAATGAAAGTGATGTTGTAACGCAACCACACGAAGCGTCTCAAAAATACCATGATTTCCCCGGATGCTGATCTACCTTTGTTGACCAGATCCACCACGACCGTATTGTCTGAAATAAATAGCACTGTCTTGTTTGCCCAAAGACTACCCCATGCCTGCACAGCTGTGTGTATGACAGGGGAGTCACTGGAGACCGCGGGTATGAATAACGACACTCCGTTCCAGTGCATCAAAAACTGATCCCACATTATGAGATCCGCCATGGCCTGGTGATCAAGAAGAATAAGAGAGTCTTGATCTGTAGCAGAAGGCAACAACCGAAGGAGCCTAGAGATAAATGATCCACCTTGGGGGATAATTCTCATCGCGAAATTAAGCATCCCTAAGAGGCTCTGTAGTTCAACTTTAGAAGTGACTCCCTACCACTACCAGCCTGTGTACTGATTCTCTGATTCTTAACAACTTATCCTCGGACAAACTGGCCTGAAAAGTAGCTGTGTCTAATTGGATGCCTAAAAAGGTTATCCTGGTACCGGGCCCATCTATTTTGTTATCTGCTACTGGTACCCTGAGATTTCTGAAAACCTGCATCAATGTGTTGAGGTCACACGGAGACTGGGACGGGGGTTCAATTAGCAAAAAATCATCCAGATAATGTATGACATGGTATGCGTTGTATTTGTTCTCCAAGATCCAATGCAGGCATTTGGCAAATTGATCAAATAGCCACGGACTAGATCTAGAACAAAAAGTTAATTTGTTGGCGAAGTAATAAGAACCATCCCATTTGATCCCATGCCACTGCCATAAACTGAGGTAATATGTGGAGGGGTTTAAAGGCATCAGTGATATCCGCTTTGGAGAGCCATGCCTGTTTACCTAAGGACAAAATGACCTGAATGGCTTTGTCTATGGAGGAATATTTCATTGTGAATTCTTCGACTGGAATGAGTGAGTTGAGACTGGGTGTGAGTGAAGAATGTGGAGCTGACAAATCGTAAATTAGTAGTTTTTTATTTGAAAATTTCCCGGAGACCACCCCTATGGGATTGATCCTAAAAGACTCAAACGGGGGTTTGGAAAATGGTCCTATGAGGTAAGCCTTCCCTAATTCGGCCTGGATCAATTGGGAGACTACCTCTGGGTCTCTTATGGTTGATTGTAAATTTCTACATTCAAAAGGTGCCTGGGGTGTGGCAACCTGTCCTGTGTGGAAACCTGACGAAACCCCAGATATAACATACTCAACCCATGCTGTGTCTGGATGACCCAACATGTAATCAGCAAGTGTGTCTATGCTAATCACGCCTAGTCATGTGGGATTGTGCCCTTTTTGTGGGCATGTGACGTGGGGGTGAGCCCTGAAGCAATTGGCGCATAAATGCAATAGCCTGCACTGATTATAGAAGCAGCCCCCTGCGTTGAAATTATTGCAGATTTGCGACTTTCCTAAGTATTTTATGGGCCGACCTAACTTATCCACCCCAGAGACGGTTTTTGACACAAATGGATCCTGGGAGTTTTTAGGGATGGGATTATCTACCCGTGTGCTGGCATTTGAACACCATTGTGAAGAATGGGAATATGAACCACAGTTAAAGCATGCAGGTGCTATAAGCCCGGCTAAGTGTCGACAGAATAACTCAGTATCAAGTACCGCCCAATCAACAGTATGCTGGAATTAGGCTAATAATGCTGCCGCTTTGGCTGAGAATGAGCGGTGGTATTCATAAAAAGCCGTACCCCCATACTTATGGCCTAGGTCCACCACCTTGTATAGGTAAAGGTCTAGCTCCTCTCAGCGGATGGGTGACACTGAGCAGATCACGTCTCTGTATAAGCTAAAAGCCAATACAAATTCCGTGATACTGAGTTTTCTGTTCAGTCTGATGTCCCTGGATTTTAGTATGACTAACACTTCGCCACATGCTATTGTTTTATTGTCAGGCACCTCATGAGTGGCTATCAATAATGAGGCTAGGTTAACATCCTTACCCTCTAAGATGTCTTTGCTCAAGTTAGTGGGAATGAAATGAGACGGGGCTATGTTAGGAAAATTGGACGGGCCATTGATGAATGTGGTGGCGGATGTGGATGGGACCACCGGACCCTGACTGTCAGCAGTGGATGTAGATGCCCTACTTTCAATGAGCTCGAGTCTGGACTGGAAGTTGGACATGGATGAAGACATGTTGTTGATTGCCGTGTGCAGCTGAGTGATAGATGTTTGTATGGTATTCATGGAGACTGTCTCTTGACTGGGGCCTGATTCCGACTGTAAAAGACAATACAACTCGGCCTTCCTGGCTGATGTGGGGAAAGGGATTCCTCTCCTCAGGAGTTCCGCTGCCAGTTTGGGAATGGTCCAGGATCTCAAGGAAGGGGCGTGATCCCTGTCAGACTGAAGATCAAGACTTCTGGGTGATGCGACCGTACCCTGGCTCCCTTGATCCTGTGATGGTTCCATCTAAAATAGTATAAGACATGAATGCCATGTTTCCCGAATGTGCCCACGAATGAACATGCACTAGTGCACCCAGAACCTGAAAACACCTGTGAAGTAGTAACTTCACCTGTGCGCCCGCACCTAGTGATGACATTGAAAAATACCATGTGTGAGATTGTCACCACCGACATAGTGAGTAGTGTAACCCTGGCTGCAAGTTGAAAAATGTATGCGACATGACAAATAAGTTGAACCCTGAAATAATGCTTGAGCTTAAAATTTGTGAGCGGAACAAAATGAATGTTCCGCGTGACGGACTTGCGCATTTGCCTGAAGTCGTGACAGGACTTTAATCGTGTCCGAAGACGTGTCGGACTTGCGTAATTGCGTGAAACGTGAGTAGGCTCCATGTGAGGTCCAATAGATTAAGGACTACTGGTTATAGTGATGGAGCTATATCAGGACAGCTAGGATATGATGGACTATACCTGACGATCGTGGGAACTCGTACTCGTGTCATAGACCAACCTCTTGCGACCCCCCCCCCCGTGTGCAATATCAGGACCAGAATCCTCCTGATATCTGGAGTTATCTCTGGCAACTGAGCAAATGTCAAGGTCGCAGGCATTTCCCATTGCAGGGTCCAAAATTTTCTTTTACATTTTTTATTTTTTTTCTTACCTTGCTGTATGTTAGCAAATCACTGCCACCCTAGCTACACAATAGAGAATCTGCCTGTGACGTTTATGATGCTTGAAAACCAACGTGCCCCCACCTGACACCGACCACCCGCTGGAGGATGCTTGAAGAACGCGCTCCACGCCGACGCATGCGCAGAAGACCAACCGAAAGTGTGTCGCCCTCGTTGATCGCGTCGTAAGGAGAGCGCTGCCCCCACCTTAAGTAGCCGAAGCCAGAGCCTCCCCTCACACAAATGCGGCGTCTGCCGCGCCTATACATGTGCTCCCTCACAGTGGTTATGGCCAGATACGTGCCCCCTCACAATGGTTATGCCAGATATGTGCCCCCTCACAGTAGTTATGCCAGATATGTGCCCCCTCACAGTAGTTATGCCCACATATGTGCCTCCTCACAGTAGTTATGCCCACATATGTGTCTCCCTCACATTAGTTATTTAGTTATGCCAGATTATGTGCCCCTCATAGTAGATATGCCCAGATATCTGCCCCCTCACTGTAGTTATGGCAAGATATGTGCCCCCTCAGAGTAGTTATGCCTCATATGTGCCCCCTCACAGTAGTTATCCTCACATATCTGCCCCCTCACAGTAGTTATGCCCACATATGTGCCCCCTCACAGTAGTTATGGCCACATATGTGCCCCCTAACAGTAGTTATGCCAGATTAGGTGCACCCTAACTCAAAGTAGTTATGCCAGATTAAGTGTCCCCTCACAGTAGTTATTTCAGATTAGGCGCCCCCCAGAGGAAGGCATTCGCCAAAACACGCGTTGGGGTTACGTGGCTCTCCTGAGGTGTATATCCCTATACTATGGGTATGTAGACATTTAATGCTTTGGTGTATTCTTGGGGATGTGTTTACTGGCTCTGGTGTTTAGCTATACCCACTTGGGTTATCCATAAGTGGATGTTGCTTGTGCACCTCAGCCATATTACTATGTATATGGAGTTTTAGGCTGTCACCACATATTTATACTGTTCTATGGTATTTGACCATTGATGTTGTGACCCCTTATGCATTTGCACTTTAATTCTCTTTGGTTGTTGTATGTTCCTATATATACATATTTATTGGAGCTATTACACACCCATACTTTGCGGTGTAGTCTGTGACCATTTACTTATGTGGTGCTTTATTATATGCACTTGCACTTTAGTATTTTTGGTGGTGTTTTTGCCCCTACACACTAAGTAACTGTGGTTGCGGACACATACGCAATATTTAGGCAGGTATTGTACTTCTCTTCTCTGCCTCTACTCCTGTACTCCATTTGTTCCCTTCTATGTTTGATATGCCTCCTCAGATGTAGCCAGTTTTTATCTGTGGTATCACGTTCTCGTTTATATATGTTATTTATTTAATAAAGGATTTATTTTTGATGATATACCCGTTTAATCTCAGTTCTGCCCCCTCAGTAAAGATGCTAACTTTTGTGCCCCCTCACTATAGTTGTTCCTCCAGTCTGCAGCTTTATGGAAGAAAAAAAACACATACTTACCTTTTTCCCCGATGACGTGCTCTCACACTCACGTCACTCTGCTGGTTGTGCTGAAGGACGATTCCTGGGCTTTCAGCACTCATCCCACGGCCAGCAGTACGATGTGTGGCCTGCAGGGGGAGCGCTGGAGCTCAGAAGAACAGTTCTCCCTGCCTTACTCTGGACACAAACAGCCCGGCAGTGACAAGAACTTCCGGGTGAGTGCATGCCCCCCCTTCCTTCTTTGTCTCTGCGCTCTCCCTGCCTCTGCAACCCCTCTTGTCTCTGTGCTCCCCCTGCCTCTGCGACCCTCTTGTCTCTGCACCCGGGGCATATATTACACATGTTTGACAGGGCCCGGCATTGTCACTTTACTTCATGCCGGACCCCGTCAGAGAGCTCCCATTATATTTGAGTGCAGCAGGCCCGCTCGCAACCTCTGCAACCGCGATCATTACGCCCCTGGTGGTCATGTGTACAGTATAACTGCTGGGAGGCGTGTATATCCCACCCAGATACCTCAGCTGGGTGAGATAACTGAAATCCAGAAAGCTGCAGTGGTTTCAGCAAAGAGTAGTTTGCTGAGACAGTTTTATCTAGATGTTGTTCTGGGCTGGATTCATGTTGACTGGGGGATAGGTTTGGTGGTGGGATTTGCCAGTCCACACCCTTCTGTAATGCCCCCGAGTGGCATTACCAATCCTACACCCTGCTTCTATCTGTGTATAAGTAGTTACAGTGGCTCAACCAGCACAGAATACACAGATTAGGTGCACTCTCCCTTGGTAACACCCACTACCAATAAAAAGCTAGCATTTGGAAATGTAAAGAGAGTGGAGGGCACTCAATTATCTGGCTGTTGCAGGGAAAATTACCACAATAAAGATAAAAGTGAAACCGTTTTTTCACATCTATAAAATATAGATCACATACGAATGATATCTATATGCTGGGTACAACAGAAATAAACATAAACTCCCCCCAAAAATACACTAAATAATTGCAATACTCCTTAGGAGAAACAATATACAAATGGATAAATGTGCACACACGCCACATCAAATCATAAATGGACTATTGGTCAAACAAGTAATAATGTGTATAATTAAATAAATAGTAGTGGGGCACTCTCTATAGTAAAGGGATCTTTATTGATAATCAAATAAAATATTGCACAACAATTAATATTCCTTGGGTCGGGGATATAGTGGTTCAGATAAAATATCAACAATAAATGACAATAATAATCAACTGGATATAATTGTAAAACTCTAAGATAAAAACAATAAAATCTTGTACATAATTATACGGATCCCAATCCTCAATATATTCTAAAAGGCCAACACTCTGTGGAACCTCCAATAGTAAAATAATCGCAATAAGACAGATAGTAAATTAGTGAAAAAGTCGACCAGATGAAATATTCGATAATAAATGTTCGATGGTAAAATTAGCTGGTAAAATTTTAACGTAAGAAAATCACAAGAAGATAAAACATCGAGATTATCCGAATATTCAGGCTATGTACCAGCTGCTAGCCGATTTTCAGCATACATAAAATTAATGGCCAAGATTCGAATCACAAATGGAAGTCAATAGTGTATGGAGCGGCGTCCCACTCACTACATGCAAACAGCGGCGTCCCGCTGTATTTTGAACACAATGCAATTGTTTATGGACAGAATTAGTTAGAGCCTACAATAACCCAAAAACCGAACCTCACAGTCACGGAGCCTGCGTGGAGTGTAGGTATCGGCTGCAGTAAGAACACCCTTGATGTCTCTCCACTGTACTCGGTGTGCCACGTTTTGCGGGGATGCCGATTCTTCCTGCTCCGGAGTGTTTGGTTGGAGGTTAAAGGTTGAGCATACAGCGTACAGCAAAATCTGAGTTATATAGCCAGCCTGTCAAAGACGAGTTTGCCTACTAGTTTTAATGCTAAAGCCTGCTGGGACCAAGACAAAGTTTGAAGATTGTTTCTGAACGTTTACAAAAGTAAAGCTGCTATTCAACCTTATCACAAGATCTGCACTCAATTTATTCTTCATCCCGTAATTCAACTACCCCCTTTGTCTGCTTCAGAGCCAACGCCTGGGGATCCAGTCTATCCAGGTAAGAGCACCGTGACACAAAATCACTTTAAGGGACATTGTAGGCCACCCTATACCACTCGGCCATTTCTACACCTGGGCACCAACACCATTTTTGTAAAGGGACTGCGTCCCATTGTTGCTTCATTGCAACTGGTGTCACAAAACACTTATCTTATCTTAAAGGGACCCCTTGTGGAATGCTCCTCTGTTGCATTTCCACAAATATTGTCTTTTGCAGGAGGTGATCGCAGGTAAGGTCTTCTGCTGTAATCAAGGAGGGACAAAACAACCCTCTGTGTATGACTTGGAGGGAGAAAGGCTGAGGAAGCCTGAGAGGCTCTGTGTGGTCTCAGCCAGCAGGGCTGAGGGGCCACAAGGCTTTGCAAAGCCTGAAGTTTGGGGGGCCCAGCGATGCCTATAGAAATAGGGTTGCACGGTCATAGTTGGATGGACTTCTGGACCATCTCCCCCAAGGGTGTTGGTGTGGTCACAGCCTAAAGGCTGCTGGACCGTATATGGCTAAGGAAGCCGGATCCAATCCCGTGTGTGAACGACGCTCTATAGGTGAGGTAGAGAAAACACGTGTATTAGGTAGGGCCCAGACGGGCAAAAAAAAAAAAAAAAGAAAGCTAAAATCAAGCATTAGTCACTAAGTCTAATAATATGTCATGACTTTCTGCTTTGTACAGGTAACTTTTCAGCGGTCATTTCATTATCATCACAGACAGGATTACAATGACAAGTAACTCCTGTATATAGATAACACAGGATCTACCATTTACAATAGGTGATATCACAGAGTATGCCTACAAAAATGTCACTTAGCAGACAATGAGGTCCCTTCCAGTCTATTACATAGAAAACGACATGATATTAGGATTTTTTTAAAATATTGATAGAGACATGGAAAATAAAAAAGTTCAAAAATTCTACAAAAATAATGTATACAACATAAAAATGTTATTTAAACAATAGGTTATTTTCTGATGACACATTCCTTAACCTCTTCAGGACAAAGGGCGTACAGGTACGCCCTTATGTCCTGGTACTTAAGCCCTGTGTATTTCTGATCACCGCCGCGCAGTGACCCCCCCCATGTCGGCGATAGCCGCAAACCGCAGGTCAATTCAGACCTGCGGTTTGTGGCTTTTATCTATTGCGATGGTGGTGTGTGGCGGTGCCATCGGGTCCCCATGCGGCAGTAGGGGGGACCCGATGGCATGGAAGGCAGCGCGATGTTTAAGGAAGGCATCACGCTGCCTTCCGGTGACGAGCCTGTGAGATCCAGCCCCCTGGATCTCACAGGCCCCGGATTCTGTATGAGTAATACACAGTATTACTCATACAGCCAATGCATTCCAATACAGAAGTATTGGAATGCATTGCAAAGGATTAGACCCCCAAAAGTTCAAGTCCCAAAGTGGTACAAAAAAATAAAGTAAAAAAAGTTGAAAAAATAAAGTTTCCCCCCAAAAAATTTAAAGTTTCAAGTAAAAATAAACAAAAACGTAATTTTCCCCAAATAAAGTAAAAAAAAAAATGGTAAAAAATAGGGGGGGAGTATACATATTAGGTATCTCCGCGTTCGTATCGACCAGGTCTTTAAAAATATCACATGACCTAATCCCTCAGATGAACACCGTAAAAAAAAACTGTGCTAAATAAACTTTTGTCACCTTACATCACAAAAAGTGTAATAGCAAGCGATCAAAAAGTCATATGCACCCCAAAATAGTGTCAATCAAACCGTCATCTCATCCCACCAAAATTGAGACCCTACCTAAGATAATCTCCCAAAAACTGAAAAAACTATGGCTCTCAGAATATGGAGACACTAAAACATGATTTTGTTTTTGTTTCAAAAATGATATTATTGTGTAAAACTTACATAAATAAATAAAAGTATACATATTAGGTATCGCCGTGTCCGTATCGACCGACTCTATAAATATTTCACATGACCTAACCCCTCAGATGAATATCGTAAAAAATTGAAAATAAAAACTGTGCTAAATAAACCATTTTTTGTCACCTTACATCACAAAAAGTGGAATAGCAAGCGATCAAAAACTCACACGCACCCCAAAATAGTGAGAATAAAACCGTCATCTCATCCCGCAAAAATCATACCCTACCCAAGGTAATCGCCCAAAAACTGAAAAAATTACTATGACTATGGAAACACTAAAACATGATTTTTTTTTTGCTTCAAAAAAGAAAACATTGTGTAAAACTTACATAAATAAAAATAAAGTATATATATTAGGTATCGCCGCGTCCGTGACAACCTGGTCTATAAAAATATCACATAATCTAACCTGTCAGATGAATGTTGTAAATAACAAAAAATAAAAACGATGCCAAAACAGCTATTTCTTGTTATCTTGCCTCACAAAAAGTGTAATATAGAGCAACCAAAAATCATTGTACCCTAAACTAGTACCAAAAGAACTTCCACCCTATCCTGTATTTTCTAAAATGGGGTAACTTTTTTGGGGTTTCTACTCTAGGTGTGCATCAGGGGGGGTTCAAATGGCATATGGTGTAAAAAAAAAAAACAGTCCAGCAAAGTCTGCCTTCCAAAAACCGTATGGCATTCCTTTCCTTCTGCGCCCTGCCATGTGCCCGTACAGCAGTTTACGACAACATATGAGGTGTTTCTGTAAACTACAGAATCTGGGAAATAAATATTGAGTTTTGTTCGGCTGTTAACCCTTGCTTTGTTACTGGAAAAAAATGGATTAAAATGGAAAATGTGCCAAAAAATTTAAATTCTGAAATTTCATCTCCATTTGCCAGCAACTCTTGTGGAACACCTAAAGGGTTAACGACGTTTGTAAAATCAGTTTTGAATACCTTGAGGGGTGTCGTTTCTTATATGGGGTACAATCATGGAGTTTCTACTCTAGGGGTGCATCAGGGGGGCTTCAAATGGGACATGGTGTCAAAAAAACCAGTCCAGCAAATTCTGACTTCCAAAAAAACGTATGGCATTCCTTTCCTTCTGCGCCCTGCCGTGTGCCCATACAGCAGTTTACGACCACATATGGGGTGTTTCTGTAAACTACAGAATCAGGGCCATAAATAATGAGTTTTATTTGGCTGTTAACCCTTGGTTTGTAAAAGTAAAAAAAATATTAAAATGGAAAATCTGCCAAAAAAGTGAAATTTTGAAATTGTATCTCTATTTTCCATTAATTCTTGTGGAACACCTAAAGGGTTAACAACGTTTGTAAAATCAGTTTTGAATACCTTGAGTGGTGTAGTTTCTTAGTTGGGGTCACTTTTATGGAGTTTCTACTCTAGGGGTGCATCAGGGGGGCTTCAAATTGAACAAGGTGTCAAAATAAAACAGTCCAGCAAAACCTGCCTTCCAGAAACCGTATGGCTTTCCTTTCCTTCTGCGCCCTGCCGTGTGCCCGTACAGCGGTTTACCACCACATATGGGGTGTTTTTGTAAACTACTGAATCAGGGCCATAAATATTGAGTCTGGTTTGACTGTTAACCCTTGCTTTGTAACTGAAAAAAATTTTTTAATGGAAAATCTGCCAAAAAAGTGAAATTTTTAAATTATAATTCTATTTTCCATTAATTCTTGTGGAACACCTAAAGGGTTAACAAAGTTTGTCAAATCAGTTTTGAAAATCTTGAGGGGTGTAGTTTCTAGAATGTGGTAATTTTTGGGGGGTTCTATTATATAAGCCTCACAAAGTGACTTCAGACCTGAACTGGTCCCTAAAAATTTGGTTTTTGAAAATTTCTGAAAAATTTCAAGATTTGCTTCCAAACTTCTAAGCCTTGTAACATCCCCAAAATATAAAATATCATTCCCAAAATGATACAAACATGAAAGACATATGGGGAATGTAAAGTAATAACAATGTTTGGAGGTATTACTATGTATTATAGAAGTAGAGAAATTTAAACTTGGAAATTATCAATTTTTTTTTATTTTTTGTAAAATTTGTATTTTTTTTATAAATAAAAAAGATTTTTTTTACTTCATTTTACCAGTGTCATGAAGTACAATATGTGTTGAAAAAACTATCTCAGAACGGCCTGGATCAGTCAAAGCGTTTTAAAGTTATCAGCACTTAAAGTGATACTGGTCAGATTTTCAAAGAATGGCCTGGTCCTTAAGGTGAAATAATACTGTGTCCCTAAGGGGTTAAAGGAGTGTTGTCCGAGTTCTAGCGAATACATTTTAACAGATAACTTCCTGATATGCATCATATTGCAGTTATCCACCATTCCTTCACTCTAGGGTTGTTTTAGACGGTATATAAAAAAATTTGGCCTTTTTATATCTGTATGATGTTTATGTGTGACTTAAGGCAGCCTGCAGCACATTCAGTTATCACCTTAGTGCATACTGGTCAAACTTTGAACTCAATAGTAACACAGTATGTGCTAAACTCCTAAGCACCCTCTAGGGGTGACTACAGGCAAACAAAATTGTATCTTTTGAAGGAAACCTGTCACCGGGATTTTGTGTATAGAGCTGAGGACATGGGTTGCTAGATGGCCGCTAGCACATCCGCAATACCCAGTCCCCATAGCTCTGTGTGCTTTTATTGTGTAAAAAAAACGATTTGATACATATGCAAATTAACCTGAGATGAGTCCTGTCCCTGACTCATCTCAGGAACAGGACTCATCTAAGGTTAATTTGCATATGTATGAAATCTTTTTTTTTTTACACAATAAAAGCAAACAGAGCTATGGGGACTGGGTATAGCGGATGTGCTAACGGCCATCTAGCAACCCCTGTTTTTGTTTTTTACATGTTGCATTTTTGCGCAGGTCAGTAAACTTACAGTGATATCAAATTTATATAGGTTTTCTTTATTATTTTTTAAAATTCCATAAACTTTGTTTTGTTTCCATATTCTGACACCCATCACTGTATTAATATATCTGTCTACATAGCTGTATGGTGGCTTATTTTTTGCGGGGTAAGCTGTGGTTTCTATTGGTACCATAAGACATTTTTGGGACATTTTATTCAAATTTTTCAGGGGGTAAGGTAACCAAAATCGGCAATTCAGGCATTTCGTATTTTTTTTCTTCAGAATTCCAGAGTATCACAGCCCCTACTAATGGGAAAATCTTTATATTAAAGGGATCATCCAAGATATTTTTGAAAATGATCATGGGGTTGTATGAAATGAAGAAAACAAAACACACTAACTACTTTAAAGGGAACCTGTCACCTGGATTTTGGGTATAGCGCTGAGGACATGGGCTCCTAGATCGCCGCTAGCACATCCGCAATATCCAGTCCTCATAGGTCTCTGTGCTTTTATTGTGTCAAAAAAACGATTTTATATGTATGTAAATGAGGCAAGTAAGAAGCCCAAGGAGGTGTTACTAACGTTTCCGGAGCCCAGCCACCGCCAACTGTGAAGGAGCCCAGCACGGCCCCGCATCCTCCGAATCTCCTACTTGCTCCCCGACGTCACAAAGCTAGAGCGCTGTAATCTCGCGATGCGTGAGCTAACACATGTGTAGTGTGCTGGCATCAGCCTCAGGGAACGAACTGCGAATACGCTAGCTCGCGCATCGCGAGATTACGGCGCTCTAGCTTTGTGACGTCGGGGACCAAGGAGGAGATTCGGAGGATGCGGGGCGGTGCTGGGCTCCATCACAGCGGGCGTGGCTTGGCTCAGAGTCAGAGAACGCTGGACTCATCTCTTAAGCATAGCAGACAGGACTCATCTTTGCTTAATTTGCATATCTATAAAATAGTTTTTTTGACACTACAAAAGCACACAGAGCTATGGGGACTGAATATTGCAGATGTGCTAGCGGCCATCTAGCAGCCCATGTCCTCAGCTCTATACCCAAAATCCAGGTGACAGGTTCCCTTGAAAGTCCCACTGCTCCAAAGCCACATCTTTACTACAATTCATTTTCAAGGACTACTTTAAAAAAAAAAAAAAAGATCATTCAGTCTGAAGCTATTCATTCCAAATATCCATCCATTTATAAGACATTTCTAAATACTTTTTAGGTTATGATACATATAAAGCTTATTAATATAGTAATATATCAACCAAATATGTACATAGATATCTCTTACATGGCATTTCAGTAGTCTATGTTTAACACCTCTTTAAACCCAATATACAGTAATCCCCTATAATGGGTTACTAGTAATACCATAAATCCCATGAGCTCTTTTCACGCCTGAACATTTTACTACCACCATAGTGTTATATTAAGCAGAGTTTTACAGTCTGTTCTTTTAAACATTGGCTTAGAGTGTCAACACCTAAAAGTGTTTAACAGTTTCCTATCACTTTAGAAGATGTGTAAACTTGTCAGTGCGTGCTGGACCAAAATATTCAGCTCAGTATACCCTTTATAGTCCTATTACGGCAGTAGATTCAAATACAAGCTACAATTTGCTGTCACGAGGACAAACCTCTTTTCCATAAATTACCTCTGAAAATTCCCTAATAAAGAATTAACATGTGCAACACTTAACCGATACTATTTGATAGTAATTAAAGGGGTATTCCAGTTATGTGAAATTTTCCCCTATCCACTAGATAAGGGATAACTATAGCATAGGTGGGGTAACTACCCCCACCAATAAGGAGAACATTGACCCCATACCCCGTGGAGTCCCCCACTGTTAACGGAGCAGCCGACTGGGCATGTACGCAGCAACTCTGTTCATTTCTATGGGAGTTTCAGAGATAGCTGAGTACAGTGATCGGCTATCATCAGAACTCCCATAGAAATTAATGGAGCCTCTGCAAATGTGTTGTCAAAAAAGACCTATTATTTAACTCTTTCAAGACATTTAAAGATGCTGCCCACTCCAGACGGAGCAAGCGCCATAGTTACTAGTTGCCTGCTGTTTCACACAGCAGACACCTAGGGCTAATGTCTGCGATCAGTGGTAATGCCAAATGTGACTGCTATCAATGCCGCAAGCTGCGGGGAACAGCTGATCGGTGGGGGTTTCGGGTGTCAGACCTCCACCGATCAGACATTAATAATGTGTCCTGGGGATAGGTCATCAGTATCAGTAAAAAATCTCTTTAAGAAAAAGTAAAGGGGCAATA
The DNA here is from genome assembly GCF_014858855.1 of Bufo gargarizans. Lineage (NCBI taxonomy): Eukaryota > Metazoa > Chordata > Amphibia > Anura > Bufonidae > Bufo > Bufo gargarizans. The sequence goes on along the minus strand of NC_058083.1, from coordinate 434,200,561 downwards.
CATGACAAATGGATAAGGTCAGTTTAATAAATATTAGCAAAGTTACTTTATTTTTTTACATTTTAGATGCTTTAGGGGGAAAGGAAGAAGGGGTTACAAAAGTCCCCATAACCACAAAAGCCTGGACAATTTGATAACACATGCAGCAATGCTAGTTTTGGCTTTAGAGTCTCCTCAATCTGAATGATCCCTGGTTCTCCTCCTGCCATGCTTTCCCTTCATGACCCTTTCAGTCAGCGTGACCTCCCATTGCTTTACCCCTTCTGCTTTCTATTGTGTGCAATAAGAGGGACATGCAGATCTAATATTGTGCAGGAATGAAAACATTCACATACCAAGGTGTATAGGATATTGTAGTTGTGTGGACAAGCCACTAAAGTGGAAGGCCCTGGCAGAGCTGTACCAAGGTATCTTCTATTATACTGTAGGAAAACTAAAGGAGCTGACTGTCTGGAACAAAAGTTCTTAAAGGAACTTCCGGTTTGCATCAACATCTTTTAAAATAATCATCTATGAAGGCAGTTGTAATTTTCTAATGTATTCATTGTTCATATCTTACGTTCTGGACTGTAGTCATGTGACTATGTCCATACAGCTCTTTCCTATTTCCTGTGATGTCATGTCCATGAGTGTGTCAGTGATAGGGGAGTGTTTATTTAACTAGCTGGGTGGAAGGAGCAATAAACTAGCTGGGTGTTTATGAAGGATGAGCTGTGGCAGAGAAAGCAGAAATGCATCATGGGTTTGATTGGATACAAAAGTAGGAAGTTCCCTATACAAGACGTAAACCAGAGAGATTTGTAAACATAATTAAATTGGTCAGGAGTTCTAACTGAACAAAAAAAAGCATGGGGCAGATGTACTCGAGGTAAGCAACTGCATGAGCATATGTGTTAAAAGCCTTGTTTATCCCAGAAAACCACTTTAAACATGCTGAACAGAAGAAAAATGCACTTTCATTATACAGTTGCAAGAAAAAGTATCTGACCCCTTTGGAATGATATGGATTTCTGCACAAATTGGTCATAAAATGTGATCTGATCTTCATCTAAGTCACAACAATAGACAATCACAGTCTGCTTAAAGTAATAACACACAAAGAATTAAATGTTACCATGTTTTTATTGAACACACCATGTAAACATTCACAGTGCAGGTGGAAAAAGTATGTGAACCCCTAGACTAATGACATCTCCAGGAGCTAATTGGAGTGAGGTGTCAGCCAACTGGAGTCCAATCAATGAGATGAGATTGGAGGTGTTGGTTACAGCTGCCCTACACTATAAAAACACACACCAGTTTTGGGTTTGCTTTTCACAAGAAGCATTGCCTGAAGTGAATGATACCTCACACAAAAGAGCTCTCAGAAGACCTACGATTAAGAATTGTTGACTACATAAAGCTGGAAAGGGTTATAAAAATATCTACAAAAGCCTTGCTGTTCATCAGTCCACGGTAAGACAAATTGTCTATAAATAGAGAAAGTTCTGCACTGCTGCTACTCTCCCTAGGAGTGGCCGTTCTGTAAAGATGACTGCAAGAGGACAGCCCGGACTGCTCAATGAGATGAAGAAGAATCCTAGAGTGTCAGCTAAAGACTTGCAAAAGTCTCTGGCATATGATAACATCCCTGTTGGCGAATCTACGATACGTAAAACACTAAACAAGAATGGATTTCATGGGAGGATACCACAGAGGAAGCCACTGCTGTCCAAAAAAAACATTACTGCACGTTTACAGTTTGCACAAGAGCACCTGGATGTTCCACAGCAGTACTGGCAAAATATTCTGTGGACAGATGAAACCAAAATTGAGTTGTTTGAAAGAAACGCCAACATCAAAACCTCATCCCAACTGTGAACTATGGTGGTGGGAGCATCATGGTTTGGGGCTGCTTTGCTGTGAGTCAGGGCCTGGACGGATTGCTATCATCGAAGGAAAAATGAATTTCCAAGTTTATCAAGACATTTTGCAGGAGAACTTAAGGCAATCTGTCCACCAGCTGAAGCTCAACAGAAGATGGGTGTTGCAACAGTACAACGACCCAAAGCATAGAAGTAAATCAACAACAGAATAGCTTAAACAGAAGAAAATACGCCTTCTAGAGTGGCCCAGTCAGAGTCCTGACCTCAAGAAAGCGATTCACACCAGACATCCCAAGAATATTGCTGAACTGAAACAGTTATGTAAAGAGGAATGGTCAAGAATTACTCCTGACTGTTGTGCACGTCTAATCTGCAACTACAGGAAACGTTTGGTTGAAGGAGGTTCAAGCAGTTATTAACCTCTTAAGTACACAGGGCATACAGGTATGCCCTAATGTCCTGATACTTAAGGACACAGGGCGTACCTGTACGCCCTGTGTATTTCCAATCACCGTGATGTCAGCCGTTTAACCCCTTCCATGCCATGGTCTGTAGGGACCGCTCTATGGAAGGAGTTAACAGGTAGAAAACTCGCTCCCTCTCCCTTCGGAGGCTGCTGTGCCTTTTCAGCCACCGTTCTTGACGGGATCACAGAGGGAGGGGGCCGTGTTCCCGTACAGCAGTTTATGACCACATATGGGGTGTTTCTGTAAACTACAGAGACAGGGCCATAAATATTGAGTTTTGTTTGGCTGTTAACCCTTGCTTTGTAACTGGAAAAAAAAAATTAAAATGGAAAATTTGCCAAAAAAGTGAAATTTTGAAATTGTATCTATATTTTCCATTAATTCTTGTGGAACACCTAAGGGGTTAACAAAGTTTGTAAAAATCAGTTTGTATACCTTGAGGGGTGTAGTTTCTAAAATGGAGTCATTTTTGGGTGGTTTCTATTATGTAAGCCTTGCAAAGTGACTTCAGACCTGAACTGGTCCCTAAAAATGGGGTTTTTGAAAATTTCAGAAAAATTTCAAGATTTGCTTCTAAACTTCTAAGCATTGTAACATCCCCAAAAAATAAAATGGCATTCCCAAAATGATCCAAACATGAAGTATGCATATGGGGAATGTAAAGTATTTTTGGAGGTATCACTATGTATTATAGAAGTAGATAAATTGAAACTTGGAAATTTGCAATTTTTTTAATTTTTTTGGTAAATTTGGTATTTTTTTTATAAATAAAAATGTTTTTGTTTTTTTTTACTTCATTTTACCAGTGTCATGAAGTACAATATGTGATGAAAAAAACTATCTCAGAATGGCCTGGATAAGTCAAAGCGTTTTAAAGTTATCAGCACTTAAAAGTGACACTGGTCAGATTTGCAAAAAATTGCCTGGTCCTAAGGTGAAATAGGGCTGAGTCCTTAATGGGTTAAGCATCTGGCCATTTTTCACCTTAAGGACCAGACAGATTTTTGAAAATCTGACATGTGTCACTTTATGTGGTGATAACTTTAAAACGCTTTTACTTATCCAAGCCATTCTGAGATTGTTTTCTCGTCACATATTGTACTTCACAACAGTTGTAAATTTGAATAAAAATATTTATAAAAAAATAAAAAATTTACTAAAAATGTTGAAAAATTCGCAACTTTCTAAATTTCTATTTCTCTGCTTTTAGTGATGCCTCCTTAAATTGTTATTACTTTACATTCCCCATATGTCTACTTCATGTTTGGATCATTTTGTGAATGCCATTTTATTTTTTGGGACGTTAGACGTTAGAAGGCTTATACAGGGTCTGTGTCAGCTTTTTAATAAATTTTTTAGATCTATAACCCATTTTACCTATATCCTTTAGCCATTTTTTATCTATTTTCTATTTTTCACTTTTATCCTCTATTTTATCATTTGTGTAAACAATCATCCAGCCAAAACACCGAACCAATCTATTACTTATGGATATATATTACGTTTATGCTTGTGTTTATGTTTTCGTCTTAATCCATTGATCCATCCACGCATCCAAATAATATTCTATATATACAGATATAAATGCGTGTATGTGTGCTTGTACGCACGTATGTACACACACAGTTTTAGCTATTGTTCAAATATTAATATTAATATGAATTTTTGATTATTTATACTTTTACATTATTTACACCTTTGATTCACTACAGACCGCTGTAACAACCATATGTTTTTTCAGACTTGATAAAGGGGTCCTGAGTACCCCGAAACGCGTCGTCTTTTCAAAATAAAAAATCTCGTATCCAAGCTCGGGTTGTGATTTGCGCCTTAAGTCCATTGGCTCGCCGCACGTATCCAGTGCAGACGAGACCTTTTTTTATATATTCCAATGCAGGACATTGGGCAGCCTCTGCATGGCATTGGGCTGCCTAGTCACACATCGGGTCCCCGCCACAGCAGCGCGGGGACTTGATGCGCTGCTTCACCTGCCGCAAACCACTTCTATGTCGCCGTCAGCGCGGACTGCTGCATAGATAGGGTTAATCCGGTGGAAACAGCAGGGGCCCGTCTACCAGGGACTGCCGGACCCCTGCAGTGATCAGGCGGGGTTAAAGGGTTTCTGTCACCAGAACAGAGCCTCTAGGAGCAGGAACAACGCCCCCCGCTCCTAGAGGCTAATCAGCATATTATAAAAGTTAGATTTCTGGTGTAACGGGGGCATAGATAAAAGTACTAATAGGTTAGTTAGGATTAGCTGACATTAGCACATCGCTAATGTCAGATAGCTTAATAGGGTTAAATCTGGTGACAGAATCCCTTTAAGGCTAAAATTTATTATGTGCATTTTTACTGCAGACACACATTAAAAATCTACAATAAAAAAAAAATTGGGGAGGGTTTTTCCAATTTGACGTGTTTGTTAGGCTAGATGCACTTGACCGTATGTGTTTTGTGATCCGCAAAAAAAAAAACTGATGACGTCCGTATGGCATCCGATTTTTTTTGCCGTTCCATTGTAACAATACCTATCTGGAGTGTTGTCCGCATCTTTTGCGGCCCCGTTGAAGTGAATGGGTCCGAACCTGAGCCGCAAAGAATGCGGCTCGGATGCGGAATCAAACCACGTTCGTGTGCATGTAGCCTTAGGAGGTTAAAGTGAACCTGTCACAACATATTATAGAACAGGAGGAGCAGAGCAGATTGATATTCATCGTGAGAAACATTAAGGGGAACTTATCATTAGAGGAATATTTGAAGTCAGTTTTGCTTGAGTCTGCTTTAGTGTACTTTATGCCACATTTATCGAAGGTTGCATGTTTGATAAATTTGTGTTAGCCATAAATTGTCTAGAAAAGCTACTTCAGTTTTTCTACTTTACCCCCCTCCTGAAGGGAGATTGCATTATTTTTTTATTTTTTTAAGTCTGAGTGATAAATCTGGAGTGAAGCTCATTAATATAGCTAATCACAAACTGAAAAAATAAAAAAAATTTTAGCAAGTAAGCCCAAAAAGTCGCAAAAGCCCCATTTCCAGAATTATGGAATGAAGGCATGATACATCTGACCCAATGTTTCCAGCGATGAAGTGGTCCCCAAGGTTATAATTAAATATAATTTCTGGGCAGCCAAACTTGCTGTGTAAACAGGGTTCTGCTGTCTAGAAACCACTTTTCTATATAGGGACAAGCGATCACAGGAGTGACCGCTGGTCACCATATAGAGGATATGATTGCTGCATGTAAATGCAGCTCTCACCTCCTCTGACAAGCAGGCAATTATATGGAATGAATGGTTTATTCCCGATAATTGCCTGCTGAGTTAGCCCTTGTAAGGGGCCAGTTGCATAATATAATTTGGTTACCTTTCCATCGGTTTTTTCATTTATACCTAGGCTCCTTCTTAATCCAAACCTCCCATCCCCCATCTACAAAACAACTCTCATATTTTACCTGTACTCTGGAAGGCTCTACCTTGTAAAATCAATAATCTACCATTCACTGTTCAAGTGAGTCCTAGAAACCCACCTTTTCAGGGACACCTGTCACGCTCTAGTATGGGAGGGAAACCCCACACCAAACATAGGAGGGAAAAGGGGAAAGGAAATGAAAGGCCTGAAAACTAGGGAAGGAAGATGGACACCTCCTAGTGAAAACCCTAATCAAATCCCTGACTGACTACCAGTATGAACAGACCCCAGAGGTAGGTAAATTCATACACCGGAATACGTAAAGTCCTATCTAACCCTAAAGGACCCTGGTACTAATGACAGGAATGATACATCATGTTCCTCTAAAAGGAAGGATGAATGGGAGTCTCCCTAAGGCATAATACAAAACAACAAGGAAATTCAACACACAGAAAAGCCAAAATACAAAGGGAAAGGTAACACTTAACTTCCAAGAAGCAATGGCAGCACCAGGAACTCAGCCGAGATCCAAACACCAACTATTCACAGGTCCAACTGAAGCTATAAACCGTATAGCAGTGTGGGAGAAACAACTATAAATAGGGAAAGTTAAATGACCACAATAGCAACACCTGGAGGTTAAGGGTGTGGCCAGTACCAGAAACAACACAGACACCTATTGAACCACAAGGTAAACATTTCAAATCAAACCACGTGTTGCCAGTCTCAAAGATCTCATGCCACTCACTGTCGCGGGGACGTCCGTATGTCTCGGTATGTCTGTGACAACACCTTTAACACTGCAGCCTTCATTCTCTTCCCACCACCCATCTACCTATCCTAGCACAGAACCATCTGTTCAGGAAGCTTGTATCCACCTGATCATATGCTTGTGCCCTGCTTACATTGATGATGACTGGCTCACAAACAGGTAATTAAGGAGGTTTTCCCGGGTTCAGAATATTGACTCTCGGCACTCCTGCAGATCAACTGTTTGACGGTGCTTGTACAAGTGCTGAATCCTCTTCAGTGACCATCTACCTGCATATCCTTTACATAGTAACAGTGGTGCAGGATATGGTAGCTTTATTCCGTTCAAGTAAATGGCGCACTACCCTGTATACCCTTTCCTGCAGGTAGAAATTGAAGAGGTCACAGCCTCTTCAAACAGCTGATTGGGAAGGGAGGATTATGAAGGGTTGGACTTAACCCAATCAAATATTGATGGCCTATTTTGTTAACAGGCCATCTAGATCCTGAAACGGAAAACCCCTGCCAATATGTTATATGATAGCATATGGATTTCATTGAGGGGAATCTCTGCTTGGGTCCTCCCACCATGAACCAGAAAAGGAGAAAATCTTGCACTGGTGGATCCAGATCATCCATACATTACATGGATTACCATTCATTTTGAAAGGCTGACATATAATGTTAAACTGAGTGAGGCTGGGACTTCTCCAAAAGAACAACTGATTGGTGTGAGTTACACCAGTTAGATCTGTGGTGAGACAAATCCTCTTAACGACATGTGGCTGGTGCCCTAAGAAATATAAGAACCTCGTATCCATTGCGTCAACTTCCCTATTGCTTTTAAATGGTAAGATTTCAATGTTCTCGCTAATAATTTTTGCTCTTGTAACTGTTTGGTCTATACTTTTAGGCTGCTATGTGTGCTGAAATGTAAATCAGTGCACAATATGTTGGTGCTATTTACCTAAGGATAAATAATATTAGGAAAGTTATTGCAACAGAAACCTTAATATATGTAATGTGCTTTTATGTTTCATGTGATTCACGTAATTCTACAGAACACTGCCTCATCACATCATTTTGCTAATGGTACTGAACTGATTCTTTCTGATGAAAACCGCATTTGCCATACATTAAGAGTGTTCAATTAAAGGTTGGCATTTGCTCTGGAATGTACTTGGATCAATTTTAGAAGCGTATATAATGTTTTACATTAGCAAAGGCACTTAGATCCAGCAGGACATTCAGAAAGTGACAGGAGAAAATACAAAAAATGTGTGAGCAGTAGGAGGGGGATGAAGAGAATTTCTCATCATTTCCAACCACACGCGTTTATACAAGAATATAATACTGCTGTGAACCATAATAAATAAAATATTAATGGCTTTAACTTGAAACAGCTGATTCTAACCTCATGAATATACATTACCATAGGTCACAATCAAGTCATTCAGTTATTATCTGAATTGGTATGTGCACCTATAAAGGGGTTGTGAAAGAATGGTTGGGATTTCGGCAAACCCCTCACTTTATTGTACCTGTAAAGGGATGATTACTTATTCCCGTCGCTGGCTCTCCACTTGATCTCTTCCAGGCCTACAATGCTCCACTGGGCTCCCTCAATGTAAGCATTAGGGATTCAAATTGCCTCAGCCAATCACTGGCTGCAGCAGAAATCCCCTTGTGTCATATGACCATTTGTCATGATGTAAAGGGAGCTGGTCACTGCCGCAGCCAGTGATTGGCAGCAGCAATGTCAAACTGGATGCTTACATCAACGGGGCCCAGCGGAGCATCGCAGATATGGAAGAGAAGGGGTGGGGATTCAGCGCCAGGAAGCAGGCAAGTAATCTTCCATTTTCAGGTCTGGTAATATCCCCTACCAATTCTTTGAAACCCCATTAAGCATCTCCTGACACACCTGATGATTTTATTGTTGGGGGTCCTTGAGCTAAGGCACATAGTGATTGTTTTGAACAAAGGGGCTGGGGATATAATACCAGAAGATTTAAAGCCTAGAATATCCTGGCATCAGTTGGTGTTGGCACCTACATACCTGGCATCCTTGTCTCAAGTTAGTGTCTGACCTTGCTGCTCCAGCAGTGTTCTTCAGTTGATCATTGCTTTTATAGAGCATATGTCAGCAGGTTTTACCCTACTAAAGCAAGCATAATGTCTAGTAGGGATGCCTACTGTATGCCATGACAACAAAGCTATGAGCTATAACTACAGTACATATACACTGCTAGCCCTGCACTACCATGTCTGTCCAATGACTATAGTGCAAATTTGCTTCTAGCTTCATGCTATGGCTCTGTTTGCCCAGCTTTGAGTAATCAACCTATCGGAGAGGGAATTTTCGAAGGCACAGCTAGAGGTGCTAAATTATGGCTTTTCATTTGTCCCTTCTAACAATTTTGATTGCTTTACAGCAATAAAAGATCTGAATTTATTCGCCAGAAAACTGTTTTGTAAAAAGATATACAGTCATGTGAAAAAATTAGGACACCCTTTGAAAGCATGTGGTTTTTTGTAACATTTTTAATAAAAGGTTATTTCATCTCCGTTTCAACAATACAGAGAGATTAAAGTAATCCAACTAAACAAAGAAAACTGAAGAAAAGTCTTTTCAAGATCTTCTGTAAATGTCATTCTACAAAAATGCCTATTCTAACTGAGGAAAAAGATAGGACACCCTTGCCCCTAATAGCGAGTGTTACCTCCTTTGGCTGAAATAACTGCAGTGAGACGGTTCTTGTAGCCATCTACCAGTCTTCGACATCGGTCTGAGGAAATTTTACTCCACTCCTCAATGCAGAACTTTTTCAGCTGTGAGATGTTTGAGGGGTTTCTTGCACGTACAGCCCTTTTCAAGTCACCCCACAGCATCTCAATGGGATTCAAATCTGGACTTTGACTTGGCCATTCCAGGACTCTCCATTTCTTATTTTTCAGCCAATCTTTGGTTGATTTACTAGTATGTTTTGGGTCATTGTCATGTTGCATGGTCCAGTTCCGCTTCAGCTTTAATTTTCTAACTGATGGTCTCACATGTTCTTCAAGCACCTTCTGATACACAGTAGAATTCATCGTGGATTCTATGATGGTGAGCTGACCAGGTCCTGCTGCAGCAAAGCAGCCCCAAACCATGACACTTCCACCTCCATGCTTCACAGTTGGTATGAGGTTCTTTTCTTGGAATGCTGTGTTTGGTTTACGCCAAACATGTCCTCTGCTGTTGTGTCCAAATAATTCAATTTTGGACTCATCTGTCCAAAGAACATTATTCCAGAAGTCCTGGTCTTTGTCAACTTTATCTCTGGCAAATGTCAGTCTGGCCTCGATGTTTCTCTTGGAAAGCAAAGGTTTCCTCCTTGCACACCTCCCATGCAAGTTAAACTTGTACAGTCTCTTTCTGATTGTAGAGGCATGTACTTCTACATCAACAGTAGCCAGAGCCTGCTGTAGTTCTCGAGATGACACTTTAGGGTTTTTGGAGACCTCTTTTAGCATCTTGCGGTCTGCTCTTGGGGTGAACTTGCTGGGGCGACCAGTCCTGGGCATGTTGGCAGTTGTTTTGAAAGCCCTCCACTTGTAGACTATCTTCCGGACAGTGGAATGGCTGATTTAAAAATCTTTTGAGATCTTTTTAAATCCCTTCCCAGACTCATAGGCTGCTACAATCTTTTTTCTGAAGTCCTCTGACAGCTCTTTTGCTCTCACCATGGTGCTCACTCTCACTTCAACAGTCAGGAGCACACCAAACTAAATGTCTGAGGTTTAAATAGGGCAAGCCTCATTCAACATGCAGAGTAACGATCTACTAATTATGTGCACCTGGTGTGATATACCTGTGTGAGATCTGAGCCAATTTAAGAGGGAATACATGTGAGGGTGTCCTATCTTTTTCCTCAGTTAGAATAGGCATTTTTGTAGAATGACATTTACAGAAGATCTTGAAAAGACTTTTCTTCAGTTTTCTTTGTTTAGTTGGATTACTTTAATCTCTCTGTATTGTTGAAACGGAGATGAAATAACCTTTTATTAAAAATGTTACAAAAAACCACATGCTTTCAAAGGGTGTCCTAATTTTTTCACATGACTGTATTCCGGCAAGGATACTTTAGCAGGCGCTTTGACCACTACACCAGAAAAAGAAGCAATCACAATCTTTGAGGGACTCATGGAGGAACAGGAACTAAACGTTGCAGCTGGCTTTGGTAAGTTTCCAAAATCAATACTACCAAAATCTAAACATTTCCCGGTACTGTATCAATATCCCAATATCCATGCCTTCGTGCAATTAGTCACAAAGGAATTCCACAGGATTGCGAATGACAATCGTGGTAAGTCATACAATTTGACGTGTATACAGAGGAAGGCCATTCGAGAACTGCAAGGTATGAAGGATATCATTTTTAAACCGGCGGATAAAGGCGGAAATGTGGTGATTTGGCCCAAACAAATGTATGAAAAAGAAGCTTATAGGCAGTTGAGAGATTCCAGATGCTACAAGCGACTAACCTATAATCCGAGTGATCAGTATAAAAGGCATTTAATGACTTTAGTCGTACGAGCCCAGGAAAGGGGTATAATTACAAAGAAACAAGCTGACAGCCATATCCCAGAATATCCGAAAGTAGCATGCCTATATATGCTCCCAAAAGTACATAAGAATGCCACTAATCCACCTGGGCTTCCGATAGTTTCAGGAATAGGGAATATATGCGAATCCGCCTGCAAATTTATTGATTTCATATTGCAGCCATTGGTGGAGCAGCTACCATCCTTTGTGAAGGACACCACCGATCTACTGCGTCGACTGAATGACTTGCATTTGGAACCAGATATGTGGATAGCGTCCTGTGATGTGGAATCATTATATACAAGCATTCGTCACAGGGACGGACTGGAACCAGCTAGATTCTTTTTAACAATGGCGGACATACACTCACCTAAAGAATTATTAGGAACACCTGTTCTATTTCTCATTAATGCGATTATCTAGTCAACCAATCACATGGCAGTTGCTCCAATGCATGTAGGGTTGTGGTCCTGGTCAAGACAATCTCCTGAACTCCAAACTGAATGTCAGAATGAGAAAGAAAGGTGGGCTACAACAGCAGAAGACCCCACCGGGTACCACTCATCTCCACTACAAATAGGAAAAAGAGGCTACAATTTGCACAAGCTCACCAAAATTGGACTGTTGAAGACTGGAAAAATGTTGCCTGGTCTGATGAGTCTCGATTTCTGTTGAGACATTCAAATGGTAGAGTCCGAATTTGGCGTAAACAGAATGAGAACATGTATCCATCATGCCTTGTTACCACTGTGCAGGCTGGTGGTGGTGGTGTAATGGTGTGGGGGATGTTTTCTGGGCACACTTTAGGCCCCTTAGTGCCAATTGGCCATCGTTTAAATGCCACGGGCTACCTGAGCATTGTTTCTGACCATGTCCATCCCTTCATGACCACCATGTACCCATCCTCCGATGGCTACTTCCAGCAGGATAATGCACCATGTCAAAAGGCTCAAATCATTTCAAATTGGTTTCTTGAACATGACAATGAGTTCACTGTACTAAAATGGCCCCCACAGTCACCAGATCTCAACCCAATAGAGCATCTTTGGGATGTGGTGGAACAGGAGCTTCGTGCCCTGGATGTGCATCCCTCAAATCTCCATCAACTGAAAGATGCTATCCTATCAATATGGGCCAACATTTCTAAAGAATGCTATCAGCACCTTGTTGAATCAATGCCACGTAGAATTTAGGCAGTTCTGAAGGCAAAATGGGGTCCAACACCGTATTAGTATGGTGTTCCTAATAATTCTTTAGGTGAGTGTAGATGACTAAATGGGTGAGTTTATCCTAGAATTACTGGAGTTTGTGTTAACCCATAACTACTTTCTGTTCGGGGGACAACTACTACCTGCAGCTCAAGGGGACAGCGATCCTTCGCTTGTCTTTTCCTGGGGCTGTGGGAGAGGGAGGTGTTCCTGACAGAGGTATGTGATATTGTCGGTGGGGTCCACATGTGGGCTCGCTACATTGACGACATTTTTGTCGTGTGGCAGGGCCCACAGACTGGATTCACCAAGTTGGTGGAAACTTTGAATAGGAATAATCGAAATATCAAATTGACTCACAGGATCAGTAAAACACATCTGGATTTTTTGGATGTCCAAATTTCAGTCGATGAAGCCGGAAAAATCTCCACGGATCTTTTCCGCAAAGAAACTTCTACAAATCTGGTTCTACATGCAAACTCATGTCGTCCTTTGAACCTCATTCAGAACATACCATACAGCCAATTCTTAAGAGCCAAAAGGATCTGTTCAACAGAAGAAGCTTTTGAGACACAATCTCAGGACCTTTGGAACAGATTCTTAAATCGTGGATACCCTGAAGCAAAGATCCGACAGGGGTACAACAAGGCAAAAATGGCGAAAAGAGATTAACTTTTAGTATATCGACAAAAGGAAAAAAGTCTCAATACGGATGATAAGGTACGATTTATCACATCTTACAATTCTCAGTGGCGTCTGATGAAAGACGTTATAACGAAATATTGGGAAGTACTACACCTAGACTCTACTTTGACTAAGATTCTCCTCCCTGTCCTTCTATTACCTATAGATGGACAAAAAATGTGAAGGATCTCCTGGTCAAAAGCTATTACTCTGGCCCCAATCCACAGAGAATTTTCGGCTCCAAGGGTCCCAAATGGGGTTGTTTCCCCTATGGAAAATGTGTGGCCTGTCCGAACATAGACAGAGCCTCACATTTTAGTAATCCCACGAAAAGCGAGAAACAATATAAGATTACTCATAATATCACGTGTAGCACTCTAGGAGTAATCTATCTGGCGACTTGCCCATGCCAACGTGTTTACGTTGGCATGACCTCAAGAGAACTGAGGAGATGCACACGGGAACATGTTCTTAGTATAGAAGCGGCCAAGGATGAAGATGATGTGACTATGCTTAAACCCATTCCTAGGCACCTCAACAATTCCATAATTGTGACAGCACGACCTTTCGAGTTAAAGGCATCGATCGTATCTACATCACAGCACGTGGTGGTGACTGGAGGAGAATCCTGTCACAAAAGGAGGTAAGATGAATTCATGAGTTGGATTGTATGGTACCTAGGAGATTGAATGATGATATGTCCTTTGTTCCATATTTATAAATGAGGTATGAGTCCCCATTTGGTCTCTGGCGCAGTCCGGCCCCTTTGTTTTTATTCTTTTATCACTCAATATGTTTTTAATTATGTTGTGCTCTCTTTTTCTTTTAGTTTTAATATCCATGTATGTGCGGTGTGTTCTGATGGGTCAAGGGGATGGCATTTGTGGTATTTGGTTCCAGTGAGAGCGGTGGACTGTTCGGGTGGAGGATCCCTTCGTACGACTTCTTGAGATTGATTGGACAATTGGGATTTTGGAATACATATACATATATTTATTTATTATGATGCATTTATTATGATATTCCTACTATGTTATTTATATATATATCATGGTCTACTATTATATGTATTTTGATATTCCTGTTTATTTAGGGTCCTTAACCTTACTATATATATCTTATACAGTTTTTTAATTATCACATTCCCAGCAACTATATAAAAATCATTTTTTATAGGAATAATATATGTCATATATTTGTTATTACATATAATATGACTATTACTTACTGTACACTTTTATCCTTCTTAAGACGGTTTAGTTATTATGTATTTAGTAATATAATTTTAATAGGTGCATTATCTATTATCTACTTTATGGAATTGCATTATTATGTATTGGCACTTTATTATAAAATCATAAATATGATCAATCACATGTTTTTTTCACACTCACTTCTTTTTCCTTCTTATTTTTTTCACTCATCACCATTCACCCTTATCACTAATTTCACTTACTTCACCTTCACCATGTTTCACATTACTGGCCCTTTGATTTAACTTGTATAATTCCGTATTATTATGCTGCTCGATATAAGGGAGAGGTTCTGTATACGTTCCGATCATGTGACCTAATGGTTCGGTGCATCACGTATCATGTGACCTTATTCCCTCCCCCCTCCCCTCCTTTCCCGTTTCTTTTTGTATTTAAGGATTACAGCATATATATTATATTCTTTGAGACTGTTGGCCTCTTTTTTTCTAAAATGAAAACCATATTTGGATTTGGATTGTGAAGGCCATTAATGCCGCTGTTATCTGTTAACCGAGCGACCTATCAGCACACTATCTGAATGCTGATGGGCGCAGCCGGTATGACGATGTGCTGACACAGCTGTCACGTGACCCTCATTGATTTCCTCCTTTCCTTACCACCTGACCTATGATGCAAGTCCTCATTGGTGAGTCAAGCTCCATCACACACCAAATGAGAATAATTGTATTGATTTACACCTGTGAGAGCGATATATAAGAAGGTAGAGTTATCATTAGTTTCTTATCCCCGGAAGAAGCCAGGTTGCTGGCGAAACAGCGTTAGGAGAAGGAGACTGAGGGATCGGCGCGCCTACCTTGGGTATTTTTCTGAACTTCTTGAATTCCACATTGCCTACTGATGCCCCTATTGGATATCTTGTCCACGGTTCTCTTGTCCTTTTTGGCCTTTATGTGGCGTTCTCCAATACTTTTTGTATGCCCATGTGTGTTGATCCCCCAGTCCCCTTTGGGGTTTTTTCCTTGCTGAAATATGCCTGCTTATTGCTGTTTTTATACCTATATGTGATTATATGTATTTAATAAAGATTTTTTTCTTACTGTGAGATGAAGCTTTAGTTCTATGGTTTGGGTATCAGCTTTGAGTACCGTATTAATGGGTTGTATGGTATAATACAAAAACAAAAAAAAACAATAGCAAGCAGCAGTGTGTTAAAAATCTATTTTAAAAACCTAATTTACCTTTTTAAACACCCCCTGTTCTAGCGACCCAGCTTCCAGTACTATATGTGCCAGGCACCCGTGCTTAAGTCATTAGATTTCGCCTCCCCCAGTCATTTCTAGCCCAGTGGGGGCCACTGGAGCTGTGCCACTGGATTGGAGGGCATTTTCAAAGTTTCCATTTTTATCTTTTCAAGACACTGCTGCCTGATGTTCATTTTTTCAAAAAATTATGCAGACAACCTTTAAGCGTTCAGATTGTTTGAAAAACAGAACAACCAACCTATCAAATAACTGTTTTAACTTGTTGTACACAGGTCACCGATTCTATACAGTACAGTCGTGGCCAAAAGTTTTTAGAATGACACAAATATTAGTTTTCACATAGTTTGCTTCTAAACTGCTTTTAGATCTTTGTTTCAGTTCTTTCTGTGATGTAGTGAAATATAATTACACACACTTCATAAGTTTCAAAGGCTTTTATCAACAATTACATGACATTTATGCAAAGAGTCAGTATTTGCAGTGTTGGCCCTTCTTTTTCAGGACCTCTGCAATTCGACTGGGCATGCTCTCAATCAACTTCTGGGCCAATTCCTGACTGATAGCAACCCATTCTTTCATAATCACTTCTTGGAGTTTGTCAGAATTAGTGGGTTTTTGTTTGTCCACCCGCCTTTTGAGGATTGACCACAAGTTCTCAATGGGATTAAGATCTGGGGAGTTTCCAGGACCCAATGGCAACGTTTTGGTCCCCGAGCCACTTAGTTATCACTTTTGCCTTATGGCACAGTGCTGGAAAATGCATTGCTCTTCACCAAACTGTTGTTGGATTGTTGGAAGAAGTTGCTGTTGGAGGGTGTTTTGGTACCATTCTTTATTCATGGCTGTGTTTTTGGGCAAAATTGTGAGTGAGCCCACTCCCTTGGATGAGAAGCAACCCCACACATGAATGGTCTCAGGATGCTTTACTGTTGGCATGACACAGGACTGATGGTAGCGCTCACTTTTTCTTCTCCGGACAAGCCTTTTTCCTGATGCCCCAAACAATCGGAAAGAGGCTTTATCAGAGAATATGTCTTTGCCCCAGTCCTCAGCAGTCCATTCACCATATTTTCTGCAGAAGATCAATCTGTCCCTGATGGTTTTTTTTGAGAGAAGTGGCTTCTTTGCTGCCCTTCTTGACACCAGGCCATCTTCCAAAAGTCTTCGCCTCACTGTGCGTGCTGTGTTGATTGAGGTGCAATCTTAGTAGCCACAATATCCTTGCCTGTGAAGCCATTTTTATGCAACGCAATGATGGCTGCATGCGTTTCTTTGCAGGTCACCATGGTTAACAATGGAAGAACAATGATTTCAAGCATTACCCTCCTTTTAACAGGTCAAGTCTGCCATTTTAACCCAATCAGCCTGACATAATGATCTCCAGCCTTGTGCTTGTCAACATTCTCACCTGAGTTAACGAGACGATTACTGAAATGATCTCAGCAGGTCCTTTAATGACAGCAATGAAATGCAGTGGAAAGTTTTTTGGGGATTAAGTTAATTTTCATGGCAAAGAAGGACTATGCAATTCATCTGATCACTTTTTCATAACATTCTGGAGTATATGCAAATTGCTATTCTAAAAACTTAAGCAGCAACTTTTCCAATTTTCTATATTTATGTAATTCTCAAAACTTTTGGCCACGACATCTGATTGAAATGTTGGATATTCTATAATCCAAAAATTGATTTAAGAACTTGATCTTACCTACCAGACTGGAACAAACTGAACACAATTTTTTTTTTTATATTAATAAATGCCACAAGATCCATTGTCTTGGCACTTACTGTATATACTGTAACATTTGTTTAAGTTAATTCCTCCTACCAAAGTGAAAGGGAGGGACATCTATTTCACAGCCGATTCTTTCACCAACTCCAGTAGATTGGCTAACCTGCACTCCAAGATAGACAGTCTGATTGACCCACCAAAGTACAGTAGGGGTTGGCACATCTATTGCATCAGTTTTGTAACTTCCAATTAACCTTGACCCCAGAAAAAGACCCAAAAAATTAAAAATAATAAACACAGTAGATAGGGAGATCTATGGATTTAGTAGAAAAAGAACAGTATCATAAGAATATTGAGCAATACATTCCTCATGGCTTCCCAGTTTGGGGATGCTTGAATCTGGATAGTCAAAAGCTGTGTGGCTATAGCAAGTAAAGTAAGGCTTGCTTCAAAAGCCTTAGCTTGGTCATTGAAGACCAAGGGGTACGTACCGGAGTTATCATGAGTAAGAGAAAGATCAGTGTAGAGTCTACTGAAATTACCATCTGTGCTTGGTAAAAAAAACAATTGATCAGCATGTATAATATCAGAGAGTACTTGAGATAGACAAGTTGACAGGACCTTAATCAAGATTTTAATATCACTATTCAATAATGAAAATGGCCTGTACCAACCACAGTCTGTCAGATCTTTCCCAGGTTTGAGTATTAATATAATTATGGCTTCTCTGAGCATACTATAAGTCAGAGATCTGGTTTGAAAAATAAATTTATGAAGATCAAGAAAATTTAGGGGTCATAAAATCAATGTCTGAGCCTTCTTTTTTCTGGACAGTCAGTAGAAGAGCAAAGTCAAGCTTGAGTTATTCTAAAAAGGTAAAATGCTCCAGCATAGGCTGGGCTATACAGAGAGATTCCGCCTCAGAGAGGAATGTCAAGCAAACTGTAACGACTTCTTATTCACATATCGTTGAAGTGAAAGGGCTTCTAATGAAAGCTTTAAAGAATAACTAAATGTATACATTTTTGTGAACATGTCCCTAATAACAGTTTTTGTAATATAGTTTATTAATGTTTTTGGTATCTTTAATACACTTTTTCCCCCCCTAAAGCACACATTTGGCTGTGCGCCTAAAATCTACTTCTCTGTACACCGCTGACTTCTCAGCGGTGTATGGAGTACGGGTTGTACACATTTTATCAATGGGTACCCATGTGCTATGCCAGCATTTAGTAAACCTCCGGGAGGCATGAGCAGGATCAGCAATCAACTCCTCCCTACTCCCTGCGTTGAGTAAAATGTGTAAAGCCCGTACTCCGTACACTGCTGAGAAATCAGCGGTGTGCAGAGAAGTAGATTTTAAGCGCACAACGAAACATACAATTTAGGGGAGGGTTAAACTGTTTTAATAATACAAAAAACATTAATAAACTATATTACAAAAACTGTTATTAGGGCATTAGGGACATGTTCACAAAAATGTATACAAAAGTTTAGTTACTCTTTGAAATCCTCACACACCACCAACTAAGAGGCAGTACCAACATTTCAGCTTCCTTTGTAACGTATCTTTAAATCTTAATCTGATTCAACCAGGGGGTCTAAGTCTCAAAGGGGGGGGGGGGGGGTCTGGAGCTAAAGTGGAGAATGATCAGAAATACCCCTGGGGAGGTAAGACACATAACTAATTAGGGGTAACATAAATCAATTCTACTAAAAGTATTATGAGTATGGGAATGACAGGAGTAAGCCAGATCCTTCATCCTGCATATTAATGTTTCTCCACATAATAATGGGAGCTGGATCTAATTCAGCAACTTTAATCATAATATAATGAAGTATTTGTAGCTGGTAGTGGTAGGTAGAAGAGCTCTACTTACTATAGCACAGGTAACAGAATACTGTAAAACAAGCAGTGGACTGTTGAAAAGCTACAGGAAATACATTGGGAATCTGATTTCGATACAAAAAGATGACCCCCATGGAAGTCCATTTTTCTATGTAATTTTGGTTGGTTGCCTCAGAGACTTTTTACTGTTTGTGAGGATTTATCGATTAAAATTTATTAACATTTCAAAGTATTCAAACAATAAATCACCAAAAACATACACACATGTATTATAATCTCAATCTTTATTATTACAATAATAATTATAAAAACATAGTTGTGGACATATACATGGCAGAAATTGCAGGACAGTATTACGACAACAAAACAGATCACCTCCCTAAATCACTCCATCTAGTAGATGTGCAATCTTTATAAATCTATGCTCAGTGGCAATAGTATTATTGCACTAACCCCAATATCCTGAAGGAAAACATGTAATGCAATTTTTTGAGTCATCCGAGCTCCCTTCCAAGTGTTATGTCATACGGGATCTTGATGCATGATAACAATATGACCTCTACACTGTAATAGCATAATTCCTAGCATACATAAGGCTACTTTCTCACTTGCGGCAGTGTGATCCGGCGGGCAGTTCCGTCATCGGAACTGGCCGCCGGATCCACCGATCTGCTGCTGACTGAAAGCATTTGTGAGACGGATCCGGATGCGGATCCGTCTCACAAATGCATTGCAAGGACGGATCTGTCTTGAGGACAGATGGATCCGTCTTGTAAATTTTTTCACATTTTTACCGGTCTGCGCATGCGCAGGCCGGAAGGACGGATCCGGCATTCTGGTATTCTGAATGCCAGATCGGCGCTAATACATTCCTATGGGAAAAAATGCCGGATCCGGCATTCAGGCAAGTCTTCCGTTTTTTTCGCCGGAGAGAAAACCGTAGCATGCTGCGGTTTTCTCTTTTGCCTGATCAGTCAAAACGACTGAACTGAAGACATCCTGATGCATCCTGAACGGATTACTCTCCATTCAGAATGCATGGGGATAAAACTGATCAGTTATTTTTCGGTATAGAGCCCCTAGGACCGAAACTCTATGCCGGAAAAGAAAAACGCAAGTGTGAAAGTACTCTAAGTCAAGATATAGTCGTCCATGCACGCTTAAATAAGCAGCAAGGAACAGAGGAGCTGTAATTGAAGGCCAAAAGTAACACTTACATGGCACAGGATAGTAGGTAAGAGGAGTGTTAGGAGATGACCAACCCCTATTCAAACAGCAAAATATTTCCAGCTCACCTGTTCCACTCATAGGCATGCAAGGAACCCCGGATCAGGGAAACAATTTCTTCAGGAACCAAAAAATCCTGCACATGCACTACGGATAAAATCCAGCCTCTTTATTGTTATTCTTTTAAAAATTCAATGAGCTGATCTAAGCGCTTTACGGTCTATGCGTTTCGACAAACTGTTGATAGTCATGTATAAGACAGTTTGTCCAAACACGTAGACCGTAAAGCTCTCTGATCAGCTCATAGAGTATTTTTAAAGAATCACAATAAAAAGGCTGGATTTTATCCGTAGTGCATGTGCTGGATTTTTTTGTTCCATTTCAAAGTATGTATAGAATTACTAGTTGGGAGAATAAGTATAAAATTTAACAGCAGGAAAGATTAGTTTCCCGGTACTCAGTAGTAAATTAAATGTATTTAATGCAAATTATTCTCTCTGCACAATTTTAAATTCAGATTAACACTGTCTCACTATGATGCCATGGTACTTTTTATGTATTATCAAGAGAGGTCACCCATTTCCACCACTTTGCAGCTTGACAGACCTCTTCTTCTATCTGTCATGTCACTGACACAAGGAGAACTCCACTAATGCCTTCAGCTGTCAATGGAAGGGGATGCTGAGCGCCAATCTGGAGGGTAGCTGTCAAGAAATCTGCACAGTAAATGTGTTTTTCCAGAGCTATTAAAAGGGAAAAAAAGATAGCGTTGTTTCAACTGCAGAAGACATTTACTTTTACATTAAAGTCAACTATTTGTTGCTAAGAATTGCCTTTAGCCATGGTTTGGTCAAAGATTCCTATATGTGTCATGTTATTCACAAGGTACATCTCAAATCTGTATATATATGATAAATTGCTCATTTTGTTTTTTTGTTATTTCTTATTATAATCTCATCAACTCCATGTTTGTGTTTTAGCATAAGCCTAGGTTTGATGAATACCACACTTCGTGCACGCTTGACGCCAACTACGTCGAGCTCATGAGAAGCAGTATGGTCACGGGTTTACCAAAAACGTTAAGTTACGCCCTCCAGGAGCACGTAAGGTCAGGTTGGTACAGTTTACACACACACCTCGTGTCCACCCGGGCACAGAGAGGCAACAAGCTGAGAGAGTCTTTCCACTGCCACAGTGAAAACAGCGCTGCCTTAGCCTGGGAAATCTGCCACCAGCTCTCGTTTGATATAAGCCCGGTCCGTTAACGGAATTATATAGGGTGAGACACCAACCCGCGGTAGCTTATAACTAGGCCAAAACACGGACGTGGGGATTCGTTATCAAGATACAAGATAGCACAAGATTAAATTATAGATTTAATCGCCGTAAAGGCACACTAGATTTACCACAATATACACAGAGAATATATACAGTGGTCTGAGGTTACAGATTACAGGTTATATGGGTACATCAGGGTTAAGCAGTGTAAAAGTCAGTTACCCGGTAAAATGAAAGTTCCTTATGGTTGGGAGA
This sequence comes from Bufo gargarizans, assembly GCF_014858855.1. NCBI lineage: Eukaryota > Metazoa > Chordata > Amphibia > Anura > Bufonidae > Bufo > Bufo gargarizans. The sequence continues at coordinate 434,178,774 of NC_058083.1, read as the reverse complement.
TGTTCTTTGCTGGAGTCCACATAAAGGGCCGTGATCTCAGCGAGTTCCTGGGTCCCTCTAAACACATTTGTAAGATGTGACCCTTCTTCAGAGTAAGACACACCTGCTTGCTGGCACCAGACTTTTAACCAGTGGCCAGCCCCTCCCCTCCCGGCCTCAGGGAGGGGTCCACTCCCCCTCTTCTGGGCTGGCAGCAAATGACCCCCAAAAAACTTTAGGGTTCATAGCTCCAGACCAGAGGGTCACGGGGAGATGGTTCTGGGACCAACGGATCTGCCTGGGTTCCGGCTACAAGTAGAGTCCAAACCTGGAACCGTTATTTGGTTTCTGTGGGGAGATATGGATATCTCCCCTCGCTGACCTCGCCCTATAGAACAAAGACCATGGGCACATACATCATGGCCACCGGGACACAAATATGTATCCGGTTTGCGCCTGCGATGGCCAGGCGATTCATAATTCCTTATGAAATGTAGGTGCCAACATGTCTGGGAGGTCACATTGATCCTGACAGGGCTGTCACCTCCTGCTGGGTTTTTCCTGCAGGATTTATCTTGGCTCCAAATTGGTGGACTGAGGTGTGACCATCTCCACCTGGGGCCTCCTTGAAGCCTGGACCCCCTGGGGCTTTCTTCCTTGCTAACTGACACTCAGATGGCTTGGGGGGGGGGGGGGTGGAAACTTATTTTGCATGTACACTGAACATGCCAAGAGGTGAATCAAATGACAATCAGGGCTGGGGCTTTGAAGCAGGGCCCTCCTGTGGAGTTCACTCCCTCCGCTATCTGTCAGCAAATGGGGGTGTGAGGACATGGCTGACAGTAAATATTAATCCAATTCCTCACACTAGGTTTATATGTTCTGGCTGCCTCATTCATCTTGAAGCACTGCCTGTCCATGGCAGCCAATGGCCACATTATTTTGTGGGTAAAGCCAAGGTCTTATATTCAATTGTACAGCTGTAGATGGGCAGCATTTCAGCTACATGTGGCAGCCTGAACCATACCCACACTATGGTATATCTTCCCAGGACATCCACCATATCCTTCCTCTGGTGTTTCCATCCTAAGAAGTAGGGTTTCCGTGTAACATTTTCCATATTAAACACACAAAACAGCAAACATTTCAGCAGTACAAATTTTAGATGACGGTATGGTCTGCCATAGGGGTATGCTATTTTTTTATAACAAAGTAAAACAATTACATGATTAATCAATAACATCATTAATACATTTCTCCCCATTCCCAACTCAATCCCCCAAACACCAGCCACACGCCCTAGAGATGTGTCTCATTATCTCCGAAGGAGGATTAAACTAAGCAAGAAAACCATTAAGAGAAAGGAGTGGAGAGTGGGGGATAAGGGTTGGTATATGTAACCTACCAATATCCCCTTATAATTAACCATTTTTCTTCAGAATTCCTTTGGTTATATAAAATATTCTCATATCTCTTGATCTTGTATACTAAATGTAACCAATCCTTAAGTTTTGGAGTATTTTGAGACAGCCAGGCTCGAGTAATTAGGAGTCTGGCTAAGAACATAATCTTAACCAAAAGAATCTTACGGTACTTATTGCAGTTTAGTTTGGAAAAAACACTTAGTAACCAGAATTCGGTTGTCAGGGGGGTCACAATCTTCAGTTCTTTTTAATAATAAAGTTATGAATTGAACCCCAATATAGTTTTAAAGGGAACCTGTCACCGGGATTTTGTGTATAGAGCGGAGGACATGGGTTGCTAGATGGCCACTAGCACATCCGCAATACCCAGTCCCCATAGCTCTGTGTGCTTTTATTGTGTCAAAAAAACGATTTGATACATATGCAAATTAACCTAAGATGAGTCCTGTACGTGAAATGAGTCAGGGACAGGACTCATCTCAAGTTAATTTGCATATGTATCAAATTGTTTTTTGACACAATAAAAGTACACAGAACTATGGGGACTGGGTATTGCGGATGTGCTAGCGGCCATCTAGCAACCAATGTCCTCAGCTCTATACACAAAATCCCGGTGACAGGTCCCCTTTAAATCTGGACACCACTAGAGGATATGCAAAAAATCTGCCCCCTGTAAATCACACCGAGGGCAGCTCGAGGATTCTCGTAAACCATGTATTTTGAGACAAGTAGGAGTGATATAGAGTCTGTGTATAATATTAAATTGTATCAATATATGATTAAAATTGTGCAAAACTAATTTAAAGTGAGTAAATGTTTCCCCACCCTTGTGAAATAACCATTGGGCAATCAGTTTACCAAGCCCTCTGGCCCGGTGAAACAATGTTATACAGAAGTGCATTAATTAATAATTTATATAACTGGGAAATCTTACCCTTATAACCATCACTTACAAACAAGTCATTTAAAGGTGAAGTGACTATTTCCAAAAGTGAAACTCCTCTTACACTTGAAAGCGCTGAGCGTATCTGAAAGTATCTAAACCAACGTACGTTATTTAAGTTCCCCAATAGTGCTAAACTCAAGGGGGACAATACCTCTCCATTCTTTATTATCTGTGATAGATACAGAATATTAGTTTTTTGCCAAAACTAATCCCCAAGTAATTCCATCTTCAAATGGTGGTCCAAGATCTAGAGGATAACTTCCCAGTTATTCTATATTTTTGTTCAACATTAATTAACTGACCCGATTCCAATAATGTAAACATATTATCAAAGGTAGATCGGTCCACCAAGTTCTTACACAGAGCACTTTTCTCTCAGTGACAATATAACCATAACTTCCCGCTATAAATTAACCCTTGAAGTAAGGGAAGATTCAAACCTCCCTGTTCCAATGTTCTATAAAAATGTTCCAATTTTAGCCTCCCTAGCTTTCTTCTCAAAAGTAGGCAATTCATCATCCTTTCAAGGAGTTTAAAAAACGTATCCTCAATCCAGATTGGGGAATTCCTGAGAATATAAAGAAGTTGGGGAAGAATCAGTATCTTGATTAAGGAAATTCTATCAGCTCTGGTCAATGGTAGTCGCAACCGTATGGTGATTTTTGGATCTCAACTTACTTATATATGGTATCAGATTAAGCTGAGTATAATCCTCAATCTTCGGCGATATCCTCATACCAAGATATTCTACTGAATTAACGACTTTTTTTTTTTTTTAAAGGCCCCTCCCTCGAATACTCAAAGTTATCCAGTGGCATAAGAGTAGTTTTTAAGCAATTAATATCTAGACCGGAAACTTCCCCTAAGGAGTTAACTATGTGAATAACTCTCAGGAGGGTTATGTTAGTATGATTTATATAAAATAAAACGTCATTTGCGTATAAGGAAATACGGTCCTGTGATTCCAACACCCTCAATAGTTGTATTTGCTTAATACTAAGTGCTAGAGGTTCAATATAGATGTGAAATAATAGTGGTGACAATGGACAACCTTGACGAGTACCTCTAGTCAGCGTGAAACAAGGGGTCAAACTACCATTAAGATTCAGTCTCGCACTAGGGGGTTGTACAAAAGCCTGACCATGGTTATGAATCAAGGTCCAAATCCCATCCTTTCTAATACCTTCCAGAGAAATTTCCACTCAACCCAGTCGAACAACTTGGAGGCATCCAAAGACAGAGTGGAGCGGGAATCCCCTCTGGGGGACTATATGTTTGCAAAAAGACGATGAAGGTTGTAATGAGTGCCTTTATTGGGAATGAATCCATTCTGATCAGGGTGTACTATTGAAGAAGTAACTCTGGATAGCCTAATAGCCAACATCTTTGACAGGAGCTTCACGTCGGTATTCAGAAGCGATATCAGTTTATAAGACTCCATATCTAGGGGATCCTTTCCCTTTTTTAATATTAATACGATTACTGCTTCCGCCATTGACTCCGATAGAATGCCCTCCTCCAGGGACTCAACAATTACCCATAGTAAATATGGAAGTGTAAAATCTACATATTTACGGTAAAACTCATAGGGAAGACCATCTGAGCCAGAGGAGGAGTTTCCAGAGCAGGCCTTTAATGCGGCCTCTAGTTCCTGTAAAGAAAATTATATTTCAAGGGATTTTCTCTGTGCTTCCGTAAGGAGGGTTGATGGAATCCAGGTAGGACTCCATCTTTTCGTCCATACTATTTTTATTAGTTCTATATATTTCCGCAAAATATTTTATAAAAGCTTCCTTTATTTTTTCCTGGTTTTCTGTAATAGTACCCTCAGTTAATCGAATACTACCTATTTCTTTTTTTGGATCTTGATTAGATATCACCTTAGCCAGGAGTTTCCCTGGGCGCCCTGATTCACAGAATTGCTTTTGTCCCCTGAAGAGTAACCTTTGCTGGGCCTTGTCCAGGAGAAAACCAGAGTACTCCTTACTTGCATTTTGCATCACTCTCCTGTTTTCCTCATTTTTTTTCCCCTGGAGAACTGATCCATCCCATATAGCGCAGCATCTTTAAGAGCCCTCTCCTTCCTCCCATACTTCCTTCTTAAATGGGAAATATTACTGACAAATAAACCCCTTAGAAATGCCTTAAACGCATCCCATACAATTGGATTTTGGCTGATTTATAATTAATCTCCCAGTAATGTACCATCTCCCGTTTCATCCATTCATGATTATCTATTACAGAGAGCCAGTAGGGATTTATTCTAAAGGGGGGCACTACCCCTTTCCTGTCATCAACAAGGGTAGGCTTAAGGGATACCGGGACATGATCTGAAAGTGTTCTGGCTTCATATTTTATATGCTTAATATATCTCAGTAGTATATCCAAAGAATATGCAGCACTCCAAATGTGATAAAGGGTGATGACCCGTTTATTCCCAGGCAACGTTTCAGCCCACTCAATTGGGCCTTTGTCAAGCATTACAATAGTGTCACACATGGGTATAAATACCCAAATCAGGTCATGTAATGGAAATGAACAATTTAACCATTCAGTGCATCAAGTGATTACAACATATATCAGAATTAATACAATGAGTACATGATTACAATAAATAGAGAAAATGTCTCCATGATTAAAATTGTGATAAGATGTAAATACACAATATCGATCTGTATATTGTGGTAAGGTGAAGAGAAAAGTGTATGGTAAAGTCCTGGAAGGATTTTATTGGACTGGGAGAAGGTAGGATTGGTAGAGGGACCTCCCCAGTCCATCCCATTCCGGGACAGGTTTTCCCTTAGCCTGAGGGATCCCAGCTGAAGCCAGCTGGGATCATCAAGGGGAAATAAAGCACAGTTCAGGCTGTCAGTCTGGGGAGAGTAATGCCTAGAGAAAGTCTGGGAAGCTGGCTGCCCTGCTGGCTGAATTCTCTGTGTGAACTGTGTTCAAGAGGTGAGTTAGGAACTTCAATGTATTAGCCAGGGCCCAGATGGGCAGGTGTTTATTTTAGTTTGGTTTATGTTTTGTGGTGCTGGACCTTCACCTTACCAAGTGAATTATAACTGGGGTTGCCTGTATTGCCGGAGTGTGATAAATAAAGCAGCATTTGGACTTTAACCCTGTGGTCTGCAAGTGAATCTGTCATCGCCGCCCAACCTGAGAGTGTAACCCCTTACAATTGGCAGAGGATGCGGGCTGGCGTCCCTACTAAAAAAGGCAACAGTCGGTTGCTAAGGGCAACGGCGTGACAGTTAATGAATTAATGTCCTGGGACGAAAGCTGCTGCAGCTTTGCAAAGTTCACCAAATATCAAATCACCAAATGATGAAGATGTTGTTACAGGCCAATCTGGAGGAAAGGAAAAGACATGCTGAGGATAAAAAGAGACACGAAAAAGCCTTACGTGTCCAACAACAGGCTAATGCGCAGCAACAACAGGCCATGGCACAGCAGCAGGAAACTAATTGTTTGTTGATGGAGCATATTGCTGCAATAAGAGAGACTGCTGTAACTCCAGCTCCACAAGTGGGGGTAAGCCCCCCAGAGACTTTGAATGTGAGGAGGGTTGTGTAGCGGGCCTTGCAAAAACTGACACTTGATGATGATATCGAGGCCTAACTGAACACATTTGAGAGGGTGGCGGAAAGAGAAAGGCTGCCAATAGCAGAGTGGGCAGAGGTCCTTGCGCCCTTTTTGTCCGGCGAACCACAAAAGGCCTACTATGACCTCAGGGAGCAGGATGTCCGGGACTATGTCAAATTAAAAATGGAGATCCTGGCTCGTTTGGGCATTACACCGGCGGTTCGTGCCCAGAGGGTCCACACGTGGAGCTACACCATAGACAAACCTGCCCGATCTCAGATGTTTGACCTCATCCATCTTTTACACCGGACCAGATCGTGGAGAAAGTAGTGGTGGATTACTACTTCAGAGCCCTCCCGGCAGAGCTACAACGGTGGGTCGGACATGGAGACCCCAAAACTGCAGATCAGTTCCTGGCGACTGAGGACTACCTCCGTGATGTCCCTACCACACCCACACCTCCCCAGAGTGCCCGACCTGTGTCATCTGTGGGTAAGAGAGTTCCGGCTGTTGGGGGTGTGTGGAAGGGTGCAAGAGGGAATAAGGCTCTAGAGGTTGGGCGTGGGCATAAGGCTGAGTCTCCCGGGCACAATCCGGACCCGGATAGGTTTTCTCACCTAGAAGACCTGGGATGACCCAGTGCTGGAGGTGCAGTGAGTGGGGACACACGAGACGGAGACAGTCGCTGTATGCGGTGCCAGTGTGTGCGGCCTATTGAATCCAATGGTTTAAAGGAAAAGACCATTGAAAACAATGGTGCCGATAAGGTGCAAAATGAAGATGTCATGGTAACTGAAATGTCTAATGAAAATGTGGGGTTATGTGACGTACATGATAATGACACTTTTCCATTGCAGGAAAAGTGTGAAGCTTCCCCAACTGGGGAAAAAGTGTTGGACTTAGGGGTGTCTCGGGGTAACTTTGGTACAGAGCAATTGAGAGACCTCACTCTCATGAGTGCTCACGGAAATGTTACCTTGATAGATGGTGTACCACAGGTACCAGAAGCTGACCAAAAATTTCCGCATTTTGCCATGAATGGAAACCTGCTGCATCGAATTAATAAATGCAACAATGAAATTGTGGAGCAGCTTCTGGTGCCAAAACCCTATAGACGTATGGTACAAGATCTCGCACATAACCACGTATTTGGGGGTCATTTGGGTGTTAGCAAAACACAGGAGAGGGTACTACAAAGATTTTCCTGGCCTGGAATATACAAGGAAGTGGAAATATACTGTGAGTCCTGGCCAACCTGCCAGATAAGTGCCCGGACTAGGGTACCCCTTTTATGTCGAAGGTCATGAAAGAGTTGCGCAAGTTGTTCAAAATCACCCAGATAGGTACCTCGGTGTACCACCCACAGACAGATGGGTTGGTCGAGAGGTTTAACAAGACGCTGAAACAGATATTTAAAAAAGTAGTAGAAAAGGATGGTCGGGACTGGGACTGCCTTCTGCCATTCCTTATGTCCTCTGTTAGGGAGGTGCCTCAGGCTTCTACAGGGTTCTCACCATTTGAGTTACTATATGGCCGTCACCCGAGGGGTTTACTCGATGTAGCTAAAGAAACCTGGGAGGCTGAGGCTACTCCCTATAAGAGCGTCATTGAACATGTGGCTGACATGCAAGACAGGATAGCGACAGTGATGCCCATTGTTAAAGAACATCTGCAAAGAGCCCAGGAGGCTCAAAGCAGAATTTATAACAGGTCTGCCAAGGTAAGGTACTTTAATCCCGGGGACAGGTTCCTGATTCTAGTTCCCACTGTAGAAAGTAAGTTTCTGGAAAAGTGGCAGGGTCCCTACGAGGTTGTGGAAAAAGTGGGTGAGGTGAACTATAAGGTGCACCAACCAGTTAGGAGAAAACCCTACCAGATTTACCACGTAAATCTGATCAAGCCATGGAAAGATCGGGATTTATTGGTGGCCGCACAGACCATGAGTAAGGAGGTGTCACCACCAATTCCTCCGGTAAAAATTTGTGAGGCATTGTCAGTACCCCAGAAACAAGAAGTAACCCTGCTTTCACACCTGAGCGTTTCCCAAACGCGCGTCAAACGCGCGTTTTTGACGCGCGTTTCTGACGTGTGTTTTTTGTAATAGTAAACGCGCGTTTGACGCGCGTTTGTGTCATTGACTGCAGTGTCCTATGGCCACAAACGCGCGTAAAAACGCCCCAAAGAAGCTCAAGTACTTGTAAAACGCCCAGGTGAGAACCATTCCCATAGGGAAGCATTGCTTTTCATGTGTGGAGCGTTTTACAGCGCGTTTGAACGCGCTGTAAAACGCTCAGGTGTGAACTTAGGGTAAAGGAGTTTTCTGGGGTACCCATCTTATAGAACATTCCATGAGAACTGAACCCCACAGTAAGATGGCCCTACAGGATACCAGAAACACGCAGAAAAGCGGTATCCTCTGAAGTCAGGCGCATGCTTGAGTTAGGGGTCATTGAGGAATCTACCAGTGAGTGGTCAAGCCCTATTGTCTTAATCCCGAAGCCTAATGGGACTTGGAGATTTTGTAATGATTTCCGGAAGCTAAATGAGGTACCAAAATTCGATGCGTACCCCATGCCCAGAGTAGATGAACTAATCGAGAGGCTTGGGAAAGCAAGGTACATCACGACCCTTGACCTTACAAAAGGGTATTGGCAGATACCATTATTAGATGATGCAAAAGAAAAGACGGCATTCTCCACTCCAGAGGGGCTGTTCCAGTAGACAGTGATGCCGTTCGGGTTACATGGAGCCCCTGCTACACTTCAGAGGTTGATGGACCTGATCTTGAAGCCACATCGTGACTATGCTGCCGCTTACCTTGATGATGTGGTCATTTTTTCATCTGATTGGAGAAGTCACCTCTGGAAGGTACAGGCCATTATAGACTCCATTAGTGATGCTGGCCTAACCATAAACCCTGAGAAGTGTGCAGTGGGTCTAGAGGACGCAAAATATCTGGGCTACATTATTGGTAAAGGGCTGGTTAAACCCCAGATCAATAAAGTAGAGGCGATACAAGACTGACCTAGGCCCTTAACGAAGAAACAAGTCAGGGCCTTCCTTGGCATGACAGGGTACTACCGCCGGTTCGCACCAAATTTTGCCTCGATGGCAGCACCATTGACTGACTTAACAAAAGGCCTTAAGTCAGTAATGGTGAAGTGGACCCCAGAGGCAGAAAAGGCCTTTCAAAGCCTAAAGTCCGCTCTCTGTCAACAGCCGGTGCTCATTTCCCCGGATTTCAGAAAAGAGTTTCTAGTCCAGACTGATGCATCTGAAACAGGCTTGGGAGCGGTCCTGTCACAGGTGATAAATGGGGAGGAGCACCCAGTGATGTACCCAAGTAGGAAGTTGACCAAAAACATATTGCCTACTTCTTCTGAGTACGGCGATACCACATGTGTGACACTTTTTTGCAGCCTAGGTGGGTAAATTCTAAAGAGCACTTTTAGGATTTTACAGGAAATTTTTTACACATTTGAATTTCAAACTACTTCTCACGCATTAGGACCCCTAAAATGCCAGGGCAGTATAACTACCCCACAAGTGACCCCATTTTGGAAAGAAGACACCCTAAGGTATTCTCTGATGGGCATAGTGAGTTCATATAAGTTTGAATTATTTGTCACAAGTTAGCGGAAAATGATTTTTTATATAATTATTTTTTCTTATAAAGTCTCATATTCCACTAACTTGTGACAAAAAATAGAAAACTTCCATGAACTCACTATGCCCATCATGAAATACCTTGGGGTGTCTTCTTTCCAAATTGGGGTCACTTGTGGGGTATTTATACTGCCTTGGCATTTTAGGGGCCCTAAAGCGTGAGAAGTAGTTTGGAATCCAAATGTGTAAAAAATGCCCTGTGAAATCCTAAAGGTGCTCTTTAGAATTTGTGCCCCTTTGCCAACCTAGGCTGCAAAAAAGTTTCACACGTGGTATCGCCGTACTCAGAAGAAGTAAGGCAACATGTTTTGGGGTGTATTTTTACATATACCCATGCTGGGTGAGAGAAATATCTCTCTAAAAGTCAACTTTTCCCATTTTTTTATACAAAGTTGTCATTTGACACATATATTTATCTCACCCAGCATGGGTATATGTAAAAAGACACCACAAAACACATTGCCCAACTTATCCTGAGTACGGCAACACCACATGTGTGACACTTTTTTGCAGCCTAGGGGCGAAAAGGGGCACAAATTCCTTTTAGGAGGGCATTTTTAGACATTTGGATCCCAGACTTCTTCTCACGCTTTAGGGCCCCTAAAATGCCAGGGCAGTATAAATACCCCACATGTGACCCCATTTTGGAAAGAAGACACCCCAAGGTATTTCATGATGGGCATAGTGAGTTCATGGAAGTTTTTATTTTTTGTCACAAGTTAGTGGAATATGAGACTTTGTAAGAAAAAAAAAAACCAAAAAACCCCATCATTTTCCGCTAACTTGTGACAAAAAAATAAAAACTTCTATGAACTCACTATGCCCCTCAGCGAATACCTTGGGGTGTCTTCTTTCCAAAATGGGGTCATTTGTGGGGTGTTTGTACTGCCCTGGCATTTGAGGGTCTCCGCAATCATTACATGTATGGCCAGCATTAGGAGTTTCTGCTATTCTCCTTATATTGAGCATACAGGTAATGAGATTTAATTTTTTTCCGTTCAGCCTCTGGGCTGAAAGAAAAACTGAACGTCACAGATTTCTTCATTCGCATCGATCAATGTGGATGAAAAAATCTCTGCCCAAAAAAAAAAAAGGGAGGGGAAAGGCGTCTGCCAGGACATAGGAGCTCCGCCCAACATCCATACCCACTTAGCTCGTATGCCCTGGCAAACCCGATTTCTCCATTAACATCAATCTATGTGGATGAATAAATCATTGCAGTTTTTTTTTTAATATACAAAGTGTTTGCCAAAGCATATGAACACCACCGCCCCCTCAGCTCATAAGCATCGGCAAACATATCTTTTTTACTGCAGAGGAGAAATCTCGTCTTGCAGCGTCGCTGACTTTTGTGTAATCTGACAGCAGCGCAATGCTTCTGTCAGAATGCACATCAGTGCTGCAGCTGGTCGATCGGTTGGTCCACCTAGAATGTAAAAAAAAAAGAAAGAAAAAAAAATGAAAAAACCAGGACGCAACGCAATAAATTTATTAACATGAACTTTATAATAACTTTTGAACAGAACATTAACTTTTATGAACTTTGGAAACAGAACATTAACTTTTTTGCTTACCGGTGAATTTTTTGTTTTTTTTACCTTTATAGGACAAACCTCTCCTTCCCCATGGGACAATGTGCAAATCGCCCAGAGATGTGGCGAGTACATTATGCACTTTGTCCCAGGTGAAAGGAAAGGTTTGCAGCTCTGTGTGAATGGGCCCTAATAGCCCTGTGTGCCTGTCCTGTGAGATGCAATCCCTATGCTAAGTGTACCTGTGTGTGGTACTTCCGGAAACACTCCCCTAAGCATAGGGCAGGGTGGTCAGGGCAGTCAGGACAGAAATAGCGGGTGTCACGCCTTATTCCACTCCTGCTACAGACACAACATTTTTTTCGGGGTGGAGGTTGGTTTGAGGTACCGGCAACGACACTGGGGAAATGTCGCTCGTGTAGATGGCTCACTGCACTGGTGGTTGGGGCCACGGAACCTCCTGGATACAGGAGGTTCTCGATGATCTCTTCCTGAAATTTGAGGAAGCCTTACTGTAGAGAACAAAACTTTTATATACAGCCAATTGAATCAAATATACAGACACCTTCTTATACCAGCGTCTGGTTCTACGGGAAAGTAAATAGGGAGCCAACATCTGGTCATTGAAGTCCACCCCTCCAATGAGCGAATTATAGTCGTGGACACAGAGGGGCTTTTCAATGACACTGGATGCTCGTTCAATTTGGATTGTCGTGTCTGCGTGAATGGAGGAGAGCATGTAAACGTCACGCTTGTCTCTCCATTTCACCGCGAGCAGTTTTTGGTTACACAAGGCAGCCCTCTCCCCCCTTGCAAGACGGGTGGTAACGAGCCGTTGGGGGAAGCCCCGGCGACTAGGTCGCGCAGTGCCACAGCAGCCAATCTGTTCTAGGAACAAATGCCTGAAAAGGGGCACACTTGTGTAGAAATTGTCCACATAAAGATGGTACCCCTTGCCAAACAAGGGTGACACCACGTCCCAGACTGTCTTCCCACTGCTCCCCAGGTAGTCAGGGCAACCGACCGGCTCCAGGGTCTGATCTTTACCCTCATAGATCTGAAATTTGTGGGTATAGCCTGTGGCCCTTTCACAGCGCTTGCTTGGGATGTATTGTTTGAAGCCAAGGCGCCCGGTAAAATGTATAAGGGACTCGTCTACGCAGATGTTTTGCTCAGGGGTATACAAATCTGCAAATTTGTTGTTGAAGTGGTCTATGAGGGGCCTAATTTTGTGGAGCTGGTCAAAAGCTGGCTGGCCTCTGGGACGGGAGGTGCTGTTGTACCTAAAGTGCAGGAAATGCAGGATGGTCTCAAATCGTGTCCTGGAAATGGCAGCAGAGAACATGGGCATGTGATGAATTGGGTTTGTGGACCAATATGACCGCAATTCATGCTTTTTTGTTAGGCCCATGTTGAGGAGAAGGCCCAGAAAAGTTTTAATTTCGGAAACTTGGACAGGTTTCCACCGGAAAGACTGGGCATAAAAGCTTACCGGGTTGGTGGCTATAAATTGAGTGGCATATCGATTTGTTTCTGCCACAACTAAGTCCAAGAGCTCTGCAGTCAAGAACAGATCAAAAAATCCCAGGGCCGAACCGATCTGAGCTGTCTCAAGCCGAACTCCAGACTGGGCGGTGAAAGGGGGAACTACTGGTGCGGCTGAAGTTGGGGGCTGCCAATCAGGGTTTGCCAACACCTCAGGGACTCTACGGGCCTGTCTGTGCAGTGGCTGCGACGGGGGAACTACTGCACGTGCCACCGTACCAGCTTCAACTGCCCTTCTGGTGCTCGAAAAAAAGCAAGCCTGTCTTACAAATGGGAGGCTAGCGAAGTACCGGAGGCCGCTGTGATTGATAAAAAATATCAAAACTGATTTTTTTATCGCCGCAGCGCTTGTAAAGTGATTGTGCAGTGATCAAAAAAAATAAAAAATTTGGTCACTGCGGTGGGTGTGGGCAAACGATCAGGCCTGATCGGGCAAACACTGCGTTTTGGGTGGAGGGCGAGCTAAGGTGACACTAATACTATTATAGATCTGACTGTGATCAGTTCTGATCACTTACAGATACTATAAAAGTACAAATGCTGATTAGCGAAACGCTAATCAGCGAATCAGTGACTGCGGTGTGGTGGGCTGGGCGCTAAACGATCGGTAACTACCTAACCAAGGGGCCTAAACTATCCTAAAACTATCAGTCAATACCAGTGAGAAAAAAAAGTGACAGTTTACACTGATCACTTTTTTCCCTTTCACTAGGTGATTGACAGGGGCGATCAAGGGGTAAATTGGGGTGATGGGGGGTGATCTGGGGCTAAGTGTACTGTTGGTGTGTACTCACTGTGATGTCTGCTCCTCTGCTGGAACCAACTGACGAAAAGGACCAGAGAAGCCATTTAACAAATTATATATTTATAAATATAATGTGTTAGATGGCTTCTGATTTGATTTTTTGAAAATCATCAGCCTGCCAGCGACGATCATTGGCTGGCAGGCTGATAACGAAATTGTGCTTTAACTTTTGCTGGGCCGCGATGCGCATGTCGGCTCTGACCGAAATCTCGCGTCTCACGAGATGACGCGCCGGCGCGTCCAGGAGGAATTACAGGGCCGCCGCAAAGACGCATCCCTGCGTGCGGCAGTCCTGAGGAGGTTAATTCTGATAACTTTGACTTTACAAGTATATGTTGTAATCATTGTAATGCACTGAATGGTTAAATTGTTCACTTCCATCACATGACCTGATTTGGGTATTTATACCCATGTGTGACACTATTGTAATGCTTGACAAAGGCCCCATTGAGTGGGCTGAAACGTTGCCTAGGAATAAATCACATTTGGAGTGCTGCCTATTCTTTGGATATACTAGATTGGAGGAAAGGTTGTCCACCTTTTCAGAGGATTTGCACCCTAACTACTTTTTTTCACTGTGCTGATGTTACTCTTTTGGTTCTTAATATATCTCAGATATTTTTAATTTACTAGTTGTCCTTTTCCATAAGTGTAAAAAGTTTTATCTACTTATTTAAATTATAATGGGTATTCATTGCCTTTAAGAGCAATGTTGATTTATATTCACTATTTTGTATGGATTTTCATGTAGGCTGAAGTAAGTCCATGGGAAGATTTCTGTGCTATTCAAAAAGCTAGTGTTATTGTAACAATCTATTATAAATTTAGACAGTTAGAACATACACGCCATCTGTATATTTAAAGGCTTCATTGTATTTCTTATCTGAACATGAATTCCACAGTGTGAGAATTGTCTAGATATTCCTCAAAATATACATTCATGTATCAAAGTTTGTCCCTCGGCTCTGAGACAAGGCCTCCAGATGTCAGAGGTGTGTAGTATTGAAAATATCAGACATGTATGACTTAACCCTTAATGGAATGATGCTTATAGCTTATACAACAGTGCCACCTAGATATGAGCAGTTAATACTACACCAGTAGCAAAAGTGCATTCTGGGTAGTATTATGACGTCACATTCCTTATCAATGCACAGGCCCATCCAACAATGATTGAAAAGTTCCAAACTAGGAAGGTCTGTTCATCTGCCAAGTTTTGAGTTAAGAAACCAGATACCAAAAATAAAAAAATAAAAAATAACACAGAGAGAGAAAAATAAAAAGAAAGGGAGATCTCTGGAGAAAGATTTGGATTATGGGAAATACTCTTGAGAGCTGACTGCCCCAAGACTCTGCACATCACTTGACCCTTGGGTAATGTATATTTTTGTTTTATGTAGTATTGATATATATTAATTGGCTTAATACTTAGCCAGATACCTGCTCATTTGTGGACGTGTAACGTTAGTTGCTACATCAATATTTTCTCTGATTTCAGTTACGATGCATATAATTGAATAAAGGGGATAATATTGAAGAAACTTTCTGTTGGGAATGTTTATATTCCCTAGTTTGATATCAAGCCAATAATTTATAAGTTTTGTTGCAATACTACCCCATATCATTATTTTGGGCAGAGCAAGGGCTCGCATCTGTCCTTTTCTTGATTGAGTTTTTGCACATAATCCATTGATTTTATATCTCTCACAATTTTAAAGCCGTATTGCATAATAGTCTTGTGTTTGTTGAGTAGTGTTTTGTTGGCACCATATGGCGGCGAATTGTAGGTACTGCATATCATTGAAATTTACGTTGATTAATTTTTGATTGTATTTTAAACTATTGTATAATAAACCATTAATATTTCTGCATAGATGCTTGTACCCTGTTTTATTGATTGCACAAAATAATCAGGTTCTCGATTAAACTCTTTTTGAGATGTTTATCTCCATCTCGCGGATCAATATTATTTGCATAATTTTTCTTTTGATCTGTAAATGTTTTTATATATATATGTATAAAAAGCATTTGCTTTATATACCCGACATAGTGCGAGGTCGATCCTGGACATACAGTTCCCAGATCTAGTCACACAGGAATAGGCTCTTTTTCCCCGTCCTTTAACACTCCAGACATCTACAAAGCCCAACTCCTGACAGAATCGAGCTGGAGATCCCTGGTTGGGTATGGAAGTAGAAATGTCTCCATCCATAGTAAAGCGGTCAATCTTAGGGTTAATTACGCAATTGAAATCCACGTTTACTAGGGTAAGATAATCTTCTCCATAAACATTAATAAACGATTGCGTACATCAAGAGAGAAAGGAGGAGGAATATAAATAAAAGCCAAGATACATAACCTACCAAAAAGTTTCCCATACAGAAAAATAAATCTCCCCTGCTTATCAATAGAGGATGCATCGCAGTGAAAAGCAATCCATTCAAGTATAAACACTGTCACTCTTCTAGAGTGACTGGTGAAAGTAATCCGCGTCATAGCCTCTTCAGTAAAATGGGTTCCTAATAGACAGACTATCACAGGTAGGTGTATCTGTACTAAGTTAAACACGGCCTGTCTTTTTAACTTATCCCCAAGTCCCCGAACGCTCCAGGTTAGAATTGTCACAGACATAAAATCAGCTAATCAAGACCAATCCCCTATAAACTCCTCCCTCCCACTCATCCATCATAAGAGACGCATCCCACCCCAAAACCCCAACCCTCCCCTCAGTCCCCCCAAGAACCCCATGATCCGCTACTAAAGGGAGCAGACCTTTCTACTAAGACCATCCCTCCCCTTGCCCATTAAACGAGTCTCCACAAAAAGATCAAAAAGAATATACCAAAGTTCAGACATTATTCCGATCTAGCCAATCCGCAGCTAGATCCGGAGTATAAAAAAAATGAGTTACTTCATTAAATATTATCCGCAGTTTGGCTGGATATATAAAGGGATATTTAAATGTCTTTGCCCTGAAGGTGTTTTTTTTTACAACCCAGAAGGAACATCCCTTATCTTGAACCTCTTTGTAGAAGTCTGTTTAAAAAAATAGTTTACTGCCATTGTATAGAATAGGGGAGCACTCCAGTGCCCACTTTAGGATAGTATCTCTATCCTGGGAGGTAAGCAACTTTACCAATAATACCCTTGGCTGGCTTCCAAGGATCGGTTTACCCCCAGGAATCCGATGGGCCCTCTCTACTAAAAATAGAGGCGAGTAGTGTTCCTTCCCAAATTTCTCAAAAATTAAGGCTTGTAACATTCCAGCTGGGGTTTTTCCCTCTAGACTCTCAGGATTATCAAATTTGATCTTCTTGACCTGTCTACCAGGTCAACAACTTTATTTTTCAGATTTCAAAGTAGCAATATAAGGTTTTAATACTTTTTCATCATGTTCCAGGGAGCTCACGTTTTTTTCTATATCGGTAACTCTATCTCTTATCTTTGTTAGATCGTCTTTTATAATGGATACATCTGTCTGGCCAGTCCCCTGCTGCAGCTCTGCAGTTCAATACTGCGGTGGGGCACAGGAGATGATAGTTCTGTACCCCGCCGCCCATCACCCTCATAGGCTTCAGGCTTAGAAGACCTGGAGCCTATGAGATAGTAAATACCCGTGCAGGCGTGTGTGATGACATCATCATGGCCGGCGCATGCGTGATGACATAATCACGCCTGCCTGCACCAGGACACAGTGAAGCGATGTAGCCGTAGACCAGAAGAGGTTGTGGGATACAGTTGAGTATTGTTTTTATTTCACTGCCAACTTAGGGGCCTTTACTAGCAGGAAGGATAGCACTGCAAGGGGCATTTGGTACATAATACTGAAGGGGCACTTTGGGACATTACTCAATGGGAGCACTATGAGGGACACTACTGGAGGGGCACTGTGGGGGCATTACTACAGGGGGCACTGTGGGGGATATTACTACTGGAGGGGTGCTGTGAGGGACGTTACTACTGTAGGGGAGCTGTGAGGGATGTTACTACTGGAGGGGCGCTGTGAGGGACGTTACTACTGGAGGAGCACTTGTGGGACATTACTACTGGAGGAGCGCTTGTGGGACATTACTACTGGAGGAGCACTGTGAGGGACATTACTAATGGAGGAGCACTGTAAGGGACGTTACTACTGGACGGGCACTGTGGGGGACGTTACTACTGGAGGGGCGCAGTAAGGGATGTTACTAAAGGAGGGGCGCTGTTGGGGAAGTTACTACTGGAGGGGCGCAGTTAGGGACGTTACTACTGGAGGGGGAACTTTAGGGGACATTACTACTGGAGGAGCGCTTTGGGGGACATTACTACTGGAGGGGCACTTTGGGAGACATTACTACTGGAGGTGCACTGTAGGGGACATATCTACTGGAAGGGAACTGTGGAGGCTTTACTGTTGAAAGGGCACTGTGGGGAACATTACTAGTGGAGGGCGCCTTGGGGGACAATACTAAGGGACAGGCACTTTGGGGGATATTAATACTGGAGTGCACTGTGGGGGACATAACTGGCAACATAATTGGGGACATTTTTAATACAAGGGACAGTATAAAGGCCATTACTGGTGGCACTAGGGACTTCTAACACTGAGGCCCTATAGGGGGCATAACCAGGGCATTTTTTTTATGAGGGCACTATATGGGGCATTACTGGATGCACTGGGGGGATTTTAATCCTGGGGCACTATAGCTGAATATTTTTATACATGAGCATTACTACTAGGGGCACTATAGGTGACATTTACAGGGCACTATAGTGGCATTTTTACCTGGGGTAAAATAGGAGATATTAATGCTGGAGTCACTGTAGGAGCATTTGTATTACAGGGACATAATAGGGGACAATATATTTGGGGACACTATACAGGCATTACTCCTGGGAGCACAATATATGGTTTTATTATTATTACTGGGGGAATTTTAGCGGACATTATTATTACTGGGGGAGGGCACTCTAGGGGGCATTATAATTGCTGGAGGTACCATAGGTGCACTATGTCTACTGGGGTCACTTTTTTTTCAGCAGGGGCATTGGCGAGCAGAGTGGGCACAGGGCTTGGAGGGACAGCAGGATGACACTGTTGGGAAACGAGGGTGGGGAGGTTGTGTTGAAAAGACTGAAAGAATCTGTCATGGCGGTCTGGGTCAAACAAAGAAGAGGAAAGAGAACGTCTCCATGACAGAAGATGTCAATGGATGGGAGAGTTATGTGCTGCTGTAGTCTCCTATATGTTTCCTATTTCTGGCAGGAAGTATGCTGTATATAGAGCTGGCTCACTACTGTCTCATCTTCTCCTCCAAGTATTTTTTTCTAATTATAATTATATGTAATTAAATTTGGCGACTAAACATTTTATTTGGCGACTAAATTTTTCAGTTCAGTAGCCAATGGCTCTTAGGTATTTTTAGTCTGGAGCACTTGCCCCATGTGGGTCCAAACTGACATAAGGTTGGGCCAAAATTAATTGGTAGGGCTAGCAATACCATACTGCGGCACAAAATACTGCCCCAGTAGCACAAAATACCTCCTTATAAGCTGCTCCTCTGTGGTGGCCAGCGCCAGCTTCCTCATTCTGTCCTCCTTGCGCCCTTTCCCTCAGAATGGTATTTCAGTTTAATTCGGGAATCAGGAGGGCAGCTTTGGTTACTTACCTGGCTTGCGGCCATGAGGGCTCAGGCGGCCCTCTGGGCATCAGCCCGCCAGGAAATTTCCCTGTAGAGTCTATGGCCAATCAGCCCCTGACAGACTTCCTGGGTTCTAAGGCAAACTTTGATCACTGTACGGCTAAATAGCATTTTCTTATTAAAAATGTCCAAGCTAGACATACTCCCATAAAAACAAAGCAAAGCCATCACTCAAAATGTAACACATTTTATTACACAGTCCGCTGCATACAATCTTTAGCTGCACAAATACACACACATTGTAAGAGAAGTACAAGTCCATTATGAAATTAAACACACAACACAACTCTTGTCCTCATGATCTTGCAGTCTACATCACCCTTGAAAAGATCAAATTTAATTGTAGGTTAAACATCGAACGTAGAAGTATTTCAGCACTTACAGCAATCATCATTTGGGTTTTAACCTATCACATATTCTCTATTAATAAATCCTAGCTTAGTAGATATTTAACTGCATTCAGCAATGGAAGTATCGACACGTCAAATAATAAGGTGAATCACAATACTATAATCTGCAGGCAATAAAGATTTCATGATTGGTAGAAAGAAAGCAAGCTTAAGCTCTTGCATTGTAGGAAACCAGGTAAGATTTTAGAAGCAGGAGCTAAAGTAAATCCTCATTGCACCTTTTAGAAATTTTCCATTACTCCAAACTGATAGTAATGGTAGAAGGAACGTGACAACAATCACCCATTAGTACAAATGAATTGTAAACTGTGATCTCAGTTGGGCACTCAGTGTACATTAGATAGCAAAAGGCAAGTTAAAGGGGTTTCCTGTTTTTTTTTTTTTTGTTTCCTGTGAAGGAATCCAAACTTACCTGCTCCTCACCCCTCTGTTCTAACTCTGTGACTCCCAGTCCACATCTATTGATTTTCATATGGAAGGGGGAAAATGCGCCACTGCAGCCACAGGAGAGGTGATGTGTCCCCAAGCTGCATTTGACCCACCAGTGACCTTCTGCTTGGGGACACATCATCGCTGAGGCCATTCATTAGTCGCAACGGAAGATGCGCCCTTCCATGCGGACGTTGAGAGATAGGGAAACAGAAGTCCAGTGAAGACAGCCCAGATATGTATGGATTTCTTCACAGATACCACTGCCTCGGGGGGTTTAAAAAAAAAACACTATCAACCCCTTTAAGCGATTTTAACCCATTATTCAAAGAAGCAATCCAGGAAAAATCAATCCATTTGTAACTGACAAATAGATTTGCAGTTAACTTTCTTACCGTAGCCGTTTTGTTTTTTAAATTATCAGCTCTATTCCTTTAGTTATGCCCCATAAATGATGTCTCTCCATGCCAGCTTATATCATGTACACTCATTGACAAATTAGATATCACACCCAGATAGAAATGTCGGGTTGCTGCAGAACTCAGCAGATATGTAAATGATTACAGACGCCGTCTGATTAGCCACTGGGTCTGAACTTTCCATCCTCTCCGCTGCTGGACTCCTCCTCTGTCTGTGAAGCCACCAGCACCTTCACTTCCGTAAGGAGTGAAGTCACGGTGGCTTCACAGATAGCAGAGGAGTGTAGTTGGTGGGGGGATGGAAGGTCAGTAAGTATTCTCTTATCCCCCCACAGCACTCTCTCCCTTCTGCAGAGGCTACGCTGCCACCCATAAATGCCTACATACTGGCCACAGCACATTAGCAAAATCATGCATTCCTAGGGGAATGCATAATTTTGCTGAAACACACTGACATCAATGTCTGTTTTTACACCATGAATAATGCTGGACCACCAATGAGTAAGAGACCCACAACATAGGCACGATTACACTTGGCTATCTAGCCTTTTCAATCAAAAGACAGGGTGGGGTGTACTGAGCACCAAGGGACATAGCAGTAATGGTGTAGTGGTGCTCCAAGAGCTATGCTGGTCCCTCAGTGCTCAAAACCACATAATTTGCCTAAATATAAAAGTCCACATATCTCCACACCAGTGCAAGCAAAAAATAAGGTATTGTTTTAATCAGCATGATAAACCCTACCAGGCAATACACCTTGTTTAATAGGGTTGATCATGCTGACAGAGGCATAGGTTAGAGCCATTTCAACACAGGGTGCTTAAAAGGATTGTCCACTTAGGACATCACCAAGCTATACCATACGCTGTACTGAAGCACAGAGATGTCACAGTGTGCAGTCTCGGGCTTAGGAACCACCTCTATTAGTCAAAATTGAAAGCACCTGCAAAGACTGGAAGACTTGGCGCAACCATGTATTACATGGTAGTCCATTGACTCAAATGGATGCTGTGAAAGGCCCCTTTCAGATGAGCAAGTGTCACGCTGCAGACTCGCAGCGCAGCTCCCGTCCTGAACTTACAGCACTGCCGGGGTAGCATAGCATTACATTGATTTATGATGCTATGTAACCTTTAGAGGTCTGGAGTGTATTGGATAACAGTGACAGCATTATGTCAGTGTTATCCAATACATTCCAGAACTGTAAGGGTTACATAGCATCATAAATCAATACAATGCTATGTGACCCAGGCAATGCTGGAAGTTAAGGACGAGTGCTGCGCTGCGAGTCCGCAGCGTGACACTCACTCATCTGAAAGGGGCCTAATGTTACACTTCCACCGCAGAAAATGTGGACATGCTAGTTTATAGCTGATCAATGGCAGGTTCCAGCAATCAACTATTATTGCAGTGGGCCCCAGCAGCAATCAGCGGTTATCACCAGGCTTCCCACAGTCAGCCCGACATTGGAGCATTTTGTCCACTGAGCTGCCTCATGAAGGGCGGTTGTCCTTAGCTGAGTGAAATACCTACAATACATATGTCTATAAATGAATCAAAGATGGTCCACTGCTAATTTTAGAGGACACACTGTAGCTGAACATGACTGACAATGCAGATAACACACCTAAAAGACTGCAACGGACATAAGAAATTTCTATATGTACAGTCTCTGTAAAGACAGCAAGCACAAACAACAAGTATTGCATATACTGTGCTGTATTCCACAAGAACACCAATGCTCTGGTTCCTAAGGAAATATTCTCCAGGTTGTTGGACTCCTGGAAAAGAAACACAAATATATTGAAAAGACAAAAATAGTTATTAAAACATCTTTAGAAACAAAGATAAATATTTAGTCTGGATGATCATTTATCTAAATTCTGCCAATAAGAAAGTGCAAGACCCACTGAAACTTTATTTTCATACTTTGAAAAACCTTGAATTAGTTTGTTTATGCCCTTATTTATCTGAATTTTCTGCATCTTGCCACAAATAGGAACTTTTACATTAGGGATCTTTTATTGATATAGGAAGGGAGCATGAGTGATGGTGCATTAAGCAGGGGATCAAAGCACACAGATGAAATACAGAATGTATCGGGACTGATACCCGCAGAACATAAGTCCCTGATATAATAAAAGGTACCTGTAGGAACTCTGTTAGCTAATGCCCTCTGAATACTACTAAGTGTATTATTCTTTTACATAGCACAATCATAGTACTGGATATATTTTTTTTTTAATCAGATAGTTCTTTATTATTATTTTTCAATCTTTTTAACATCATTATGTCATGCTTGTAGACAAAAAGTATATTCATTGTCAGATACATACAATAAATGTAGTACAAAACATATGAATACATAGTCAAGTGATATATCCAAGCTTACAGTCTTACAATATAAACACCTTTAAAGTGGTCAATAAAACCTCCCATTAACAAGTAACCCCCTCGTCCCCCCCTCCCCTATCACCACATGAGCAGGACACAGTTATGGTAATCCCATCAATATTCCTTCTGTAATAGTTAGGAATGCCAATCGTGGATAGCACAAAGCCCTCCCCCATTAGCAAGTTCCAACTTTTTATCTCCTCCCCTGGGGTGTCGGCACCATAAACCTCATTAGCAATCCATCACGCTAGTACTGGATATTTTAAAGGGCATCTGTCAGCAGATTTGTACCTATGACACTGGCTGACCTGTTACATGTGCGCTTGGCAGCTGAAGACATCTATGTTGGTCCCATGTTATTATGTGCCCACATTGCTGAGAAGTATGAAGTTTTAATATATGCAAATGAGCCTCTAGGAGCAATGAGGGCGTTACCGTTACACCTAGAGGCTCTGCTTTCTCTGCAACTGCCGCATACTCTGCACTTTGATTGACAGAGCCAGGCAGTGTGAACGATTGAAGTGCAGAGTATGCGGCAGTTGCAGAGAGAGCAGAGCCTCTAGGAGTAACGGCTATGCCCTAATTGCTCCTAGAGGCTCATTTGCATATATTAAAACTTAATTCTTCTCAAAAATTTGGGCACATATGAACATGGGACCAACACAGATGGCTTCAGCTGCCAAGCCTATATGTAACAGGTCAGCCAGTTTCATAGGTACAGATCTGTTGACAGACACCCCTTGAAATATACAATATATTATGACCTGTGTTCCGTTGTGCACCCTTTTGGTTGCCACCTTAATTCATGTTTCCTACAGCAGTGCGGATAATATGCTCTACTGTGCTTTTTCCCCTCTCTCATTTTCATGGGTATACACACTATATCACCCTCCATAAGAGATGCTGTTGATCACTGTCTTTCCTGTCTTATTACATTATTGTGACCTCCATTTCTCATCACCTTTATGATTCCTTGTTTCCAAAGGGAAAACCACTTCTGTGGATATGTATTTTTTTACCTACATATTATTTTTTTTTAATTAATACATAGTTAAACTATTCATACACAAGAGATCCAAAAATGGTCCAAAACAATGGTTGTAATGAAATACAATACATCCAGGTGTCAGTAGAAATCTGCTAAGCATTTTACCTGCTGTTTCTAGTGTATTCTACGGCTCCCTTTCAGAGGACACGTCGCCCTCGGCTCCACTGCTTGCACTGGGATCATCCTTACTCCGAGGAACACTCTTCTCTCGGCTGGACTCTGAGGGTCCTTTGGCTCTTGTCTTTTCTTTTCTTTGTTGCTGTTTTTCAAGCTTTGCAAGCTGTTCAGAAGTTAACAGAAAGATGTAAAATAAATACAGAGTAAAAACTACTGTATGTACCTAGTCACAGGCCACTAACCCTGGCAGAGAGACCAACAAAGATATCATTGCAGCCTGAAAAGTTTTTTCCCAAGTCAAGGAGCCAAAAATTAAAAGTAACATGACTGACAAACTTTGGCTATTGCTCTTACTTGTATATGGTAATTTTAACATTTTAAAAGGGGTTCCCCAGAATTAAAGTGGACATAAAAGCTATACAACCCTCCAGAGGAAAAGCAGATCGGCAGGGGTCCAACTCTGTGCACCCCTTTTAATTTGAATTGGGGCTGAATTGAAGTACCCTGGCATGGCCACAACCCAGTGGATGGAGCCTTCTGTCTACTGTACAGTAGAATTTCCTGTGTCAGTGGCTGCCCAAAATAGGTGATTGTGGGGTGCTGGTTGCATGTCATAGTTTTATTCTGGCCGCCTCTTGGCATGTTTACCGTGCTGCCACCGGAACTCGGGCCCGCCCCCATTATAGTCAATGGGGCTGGAGCGGACCTCCGGCGGCACACGTGCACTAGCGGCAGCACGAATCTGGCAGGCTGTTCACCCGCTAGAACAGCCTGCCGGAGAGGGCTGCAGCTAGTAAGAAGGTAGCCAAATTTAGATTCTGGAATGTGTCAGGTTGACACATGGCACCCTACAGTAAATGTACGAAAAATGTACAAGGTCAGAAGAAGGTAAGTAAAACAATGTATTTATATTAAGGATCAGGGAGATCATGTCAAATTAATCTTATAGATTTTTTTGATTGGGTGACTAAAATAATAGATGGCGGAGGTGCAGTAGACATTGCTTATTTAGACTTTAGTAAGGCTTTTGATACTGTCCACATAGAAGGCTTATCAATAAATTGCAGTCTTTGTGCCTGGACTCCCATATTGTTGAATGGATTAAGCAGTGGCTGATGGAGTATATTCAGACCAAGGTCTTGTTACCAGTGGGGTACCTCAGGGATCTGTTCTGGGACCCATATTGTTTAATATCTTTATCAGCGAAATTGCAGAAGGCCTCAATGGTAAGGTGTGTCTTTTTGCTGATGACACAAAGATTTGTGACAGGGTTGATGTTCCTGGAGGGATACACCAAATGGAAAAGGATTGAGGAAAACTAGAGGAATGGTCAAAAATCTGGCAACTAAAATGTAATGTTGATAAGTGCAAGATAATGCACCTGGGGCGTAAAAACCCAAGAGCAGAATATAAAATCAGTGATACAGTCCTAACCTCAGTATCTGAGGAAAGGGATTTAGGGGTCATTATTTCAGAAGACTTAAAGGTAGGCAGACAATGTCACAGAGCAGCAGGAAATGCTAGCAGAATGCTTGGGTGTATAGGGAGAGGCATTACCAGTAGAAAGAGGGAGGTGCTCATGCCGCTCTACAGAGCACTAGTGAGACCTCATTTGGAGTATTGTGCTCAGTACTGGAGACCATATCTCCAGAAGGATATTGATACTTTGGAGAGAGTTCATAGAAGAGCTACTAAACTGGTACATGGATTGCAGGATAAAATTTACCAGGAAAGATTAAATGACCTAACATGTATAGCTTGGAAGAAAGACGAGACAGAGGGGATATGATAGAAACTTCTAAATACATAAAGGGAATCAACAAGGTAAAGGAGGAGAGAATATTTAAAAGAAGAAAAACTGCTACAAGAGGACATCGTTTTAAATTAGAGGGGCAAAGGTTTAAAAGTAATATCAGGAAGTATTACTTTACTGAGAGAGTAGTGGATGCATGGAATAGCCTTCCTGCAGAAGTGGTAGCTGCAAATACAGTGGAGGAGTTCAAGCATGCATGGGATAGGCATAAGGCCAGCCTTCATATAAGATAGGGCCAGGGGCTATCCATAGTATTCAGTATATTGGGCAGACTAGATGGGCCAAATGGTTCTTATCTGCCGACACATTCTATGTTTCTAATACAGCTGCTATCAGTTACAAAAGAAATACCAAAACCACCTACAGTCTCCTCACAAATATTATTTGCTTAAATAATAGGAACCCATAGAAAACTATAGAATAAAACGAATATCAGTCTGGTCTTAGGTTTATATAAGGAAGTCACAGAGTTGCTACTGATTTCAAAACCAGCACATGGGTCTGAATCCTTTTGTAAATGCATGCAATAAAAAATGTAGCATAGCCACTGAGTTATTCAATAAAATGTATCCATATAGCGCCGCCTGTTTTTTCTTTTTTCTTATTTCTTTGTCCTGCTCAGTAAGAAGGCCGCACATGCTCAGTTTCATCCTTCAACTGCCTCCTGAGCTGTGATAGGGAGAGCATGGACACGCCTCCTGAGCTGTTATAGGGAGAGCATGGACACTCCCCCTGAGCTGCAGCAGAGGAAACACTGCCCTTGAGCTGTCAGCTTGATGTAAATCTAGCAGAGCAATGATTGTGGAGATCTCTGGATCCATGTGAGGTACAGGGCTGGTTCTAGCTTTGTTAGAAAAAGGTCTGTCATGTACTATATGATGTCTGATTTTCATTTTTTACAGTAATCATGGGATAACTACTTTAAGCTTAAGGTCAACTTATCCTTTACCATACAGTATATAAAACAGTTCTAGTGAAACCAGTGATGATTCCAGAACCCCAGGGTCTTCACATATACTAGAAAGCACAATCTCCCAGACCTATTATATTTGTTACATGTATATTTATTGAAATATGCCTTCATTATTTAATAGAGACTATGTAGAGTACTGTACATCTTAACAGTAACTTTGAGTACTGCCATGGATCGAGCGTACATTATGTTTCCATCTAGTTTAACTGCAAACCAATGTGCTTTTTTTCTCATCATATACTCTTGTACTTTAATCAACTTTTAAAATGCATTTCCGCTTCTCTACTCACACATAATGAAGAGCTGGAATTAAATGTACAGATGCAGTCTGAATATCCCATACAATTGGAAATTTAGTGCCAATGATTGTGCTTCTCCATGTGAAAAATAGATCTTTAACCTGTTCACTGCGCCAACAGCGAACACATAATATGAATACGACAGCAAAAGCAAAGAAAAGTCAAATAGTACTGAGGGGCTCTGTCAGCATAAATCAACCATATTAAACAGTAAACTGGCAGAGTAGATCATGCTGATTAAAAGAATACCGTTCTTTGAAACATGCTTTTGTAATGCCCCTGTGCTCTGCCCTTCCTCTTGACTGACTGGACTAGATATCAGTGTATATGATAGCATGCTATAACACAACTTTAGCATGACTTTTCCTTTTCCTAATGCATCATTTTCCCCATATCTAGTTAAAAGATCTGTTTCTCAGTCTGAAGGCAAGGTTTAAGCTACAGCTGAGTGTCAGAGATATGAGAAGTATAATTACACTGTGAAGCAACTCTATCAGAGAGCATTTATTGGTGAAGCTCAACCTCCAGTGCACTTAAATGGGTTCTCCGGGAATTAAGAAAATAAAGATACTTAAATATGACTTTATTGTAAATACAGGTGAAACGCGGAAAATTTGAATATCGTGCAAAGTTCATTGATTTCAGTAATGCAACTTAAAAGGTGTAACTAATATATCAGATAGACTCATTACATGTAAAGCGATATTTTACAAGCCTTTGTTATAGTACTATATTTGTTATATATTATGTTATTAGGATGATTATGGCTTTCAGCTTTTGAAAACCCCAAAGTCACAATCTCAGGTACCCTTTGCTCAGGGGGTATGGATTAATTAGCTGACTAGAGTGTGACACTTTAAGCCTAGAACCGGGATCGACAAACTGCGGCTGTCCAGCTGTTGTAAAACTACAAATCCCATCATGCCCTGCTGTAGGCTGATAGCTGTAGGCATACTTAGAGTTGTAGTTTTTCAACAGCTGGAGAGCTGCAATTTGCCCATCCCTGGCCTAGAATATTGAACATTTTCACAATATTCTAATTTAAAGTTGTATTAATGCAACTCCTTTTAGGTTGCATTACTGAAATAAATGCATTTTTTTCACAATATTCTAATTCTTCGAGTTTCACCTGTATATTCCCAGATTCCTTTCATTAGTTATAATGACTCATTTTGTCTAGGGAGCAATCAATAGGAGAAATAAAATGGCGGCTGTCCTATTAGTACAAGCAAAACCTGTCCTAATCACACAGGAGGAATAGTTACTTCAGAACACTGAGGTAATTAGCTGCCTCATCCTTCTCTCCGCTCTAATAGACAAGTAGAACAGAGAGGAGGATGAGGAAGCTCTTTAGCTCAGTGATCTGAAATAACTTGTCCTCCTGTGTGATTAGGACGGATTTTGCGTGTACTAATAGGATGGCAGCCATTTAAAAACATTATTATCTGCTCTCAAGCAGTTTAACACACCGCCATAAACCATGAAAGTTCTATCTTTAATGGGCCATTTTTTAGTGGATTAAAAACTCGTTTGTGCTGTAAAGTGCAATGTAAATGACTTATGGTTATTAGAGAAGTGGAAAAGTTGTCAACCGTCTTTTCCAAACAGAACTGTTTGACATGCATCATGGAAAGAGCAAAGAATTAAAGAGAAGGGACTAAATTTATATAATTTATATTCCATTAAATAGTCACTTAGAAAGCACTGTGAGATACATCAGAAGCTTGTGCAACAGTAGGACTATGTAAATATTTAACTGGCCTGGGATAAATGTCTTTCTATATATATATATATATATATATATATATATATTAATTCAGTTTGATGGTTATATAACAGAAGCTTAAAGGGACCGTCTACTGAGCATCCAACTTGTCCAGCCCTGCTCTTGGATTGGAAAGTGCTGTTCATGTGAGCAGTGCTGGCCAATACAAAGGCAGCAGGAAGTATCTTGGGCTATCAAATGCACAGCATACATCAGGTAGTTTGCGAAGCAGTGCAGCCATCTTGGATGTCAGAAGACCCTGGGATTTGACAGATCTGCAGCTAAAGTTTGAGCTAATCAGAGGTGAACCTGATATTATTAAGTATGGAGCATTTGCAACTTATCAACGATAAAAGAGTAGCTCCAATATATCTCCTATACAGCAACATCTTTCCAATATCTTAGCACCTACTAAAATACCCATCCTCACAACATCTAAAATTCACTCAATGGGAAACGTAAAGAACAATATGTGGAGCTTTCTTCGATCCAAACAGGATCTAGGGCACTACAATACAAATCTCTATTATGTTGAGAAGTGTGCCTGAACAGCAAAAATTACAAAGGCAGCCTAGAAACAACGGAACATTAAAACGGCTCAATTACAAGTGGGAATGCATGTACAGCATAAAAGATGTTATTATTATACTTGCCATTTGTTACGCATGTTCCACTAGTGTATTTTTTTTTTTTATTCCTGTAAAACAGACATTATACTATATGTAAGCACACCTCAAAATGGGACTACAAATCCTTGATAACTTACAAAGAAACTTAATTTCAGATCTGTACAGATGGCTAAAGCAGGAAAATTTGGCCTTCGGGATGCAGTGATTATTTTTTTTTTGTATTTTTCATCTGGGAATTTTGTGAACCATAACTTTTAAAGGGGTTCTCTCACTTCAGCAAATGGTGTTTATCACGTAGACAAAGTTAATACAAGTCACTTACTAATGTATTGGATTTGAGCAGCGTATAATGCAATGGAAAAATTAATCCAGCCAGCAAAGGAGGCAATATGGACAATCACAATACATTAGTAAGTGCCTTATATTCACTTTCTCTACATTATAAATGTCATTAGCTGAAGCCCTTTAAAGCAGACGTACATTATTTTTAAAGAAGTTTTCCCATTATAACAACGCTTTGATCAAACTCTTACCTTAAAGAGTAACTAAAGTATATATTTTTTATTATCCCAAATAGCCCAAAAATATTTTTCATAATATACAGATTTTGCTATAAAAAAAAGAAAAAAAAGAAATTGGCACCTGATTTCTACCACGCTTTAAAATTCACTATATTTGCATTTCCTTGACTTCTCAGTGGTGTCTGGAGTATGGATTCCTTGCACTGCAGCAATGGGGATCGCAGCAAATGGTTACAGGCAGGAGCATGCATAGTTGCTCCAAAGCTTGGCGAAATGCTGGCATAGCACATTGGGTTAGCTAAGCTCAGGGGGCACCGTTAGCTGTGGACCCCATTGGTACAGCGCAATGAATCCATACTCAATACACCGTTGAAAAGTCAGCAAAGTGCAGTAAGAAATCAGGAATTTTTCTTTAGTAAAAAGGCAAAATCTGTTAATAAAATATATTTAAAAATTATAATTTAAGGGCATTTTTGTTTTTGTTTTTTTTGTTGAAAAAATCTTTACTTTCTCTTTAAAAATATATCTGAACAGTTGGATTTCAGGTAAACACGATCTTATGGGTTCCATTAATGTTTAGACAGATTTGAAGGGCACCATCATGAACCACCCAATCATCTCTCTGCAGGATTATGTAATATTCGGCTTCCGAAATCCTTTTTTTCTCGCCTCATTTCCCAGTTTCAATGTTTATATGTTACACTGCCTAGGTTAAATTAGTACTGGACACGTTACCAGGCAGTCGGAATGGTTTTTGTCTATGAATGGCTTAGAATGAAGCTCTCGGGCTCTGGTTTATGTTGCAGGTTTACAAGTGTTTATAATATGATCATTTTGTACGTGACAAACATATTACTAATGTAAACCTCATCCATAATGTGTATGTAGGGCTGTGCTTGCTTACATATATATCTCCACTGCTAATTATATAATGTAAAGCAGAAGTTCTTCAAGGCAGCTATGTTGTTTCTGGGCAAGTCCAAGAAATCATTTTCTTTCTTAGCTCAGTCTCTAAAGTGTTGGTATCTACTTTATTACAAATTCGGAGGAAATCTGCAGGCTACTGGAAATACTACACACCACTTCTGAGAACTCTGTGTTGTTGGTAGCTGAAACCAACTGGAGGTTTAACACCGGTAACTTTGCTTCTTATAGGGGTACAACTAAAGGGGTTTTCCAGGAAGATTTCTTTAAAAGGGGTATTCCCATCTTAATATCTCACATCGTCCCTTATGTAAAGTTACCTTTTCTTTTCTGCACAGGTCTCTTTATTTTCCTCCATTGTTCCCTGGGTTGCTTATTAATGGTTTCCATAGGATGCGGTCACCTGCGCCATCCTGCAGTGAAGGTGGCGCTTGTGCATTGGTTTCTCATTCTCTGGAGCATGCCTGGTTTGATCATGTGTAGTAGCTCCAGGCCACCTCTTTCCTCGCTGATGACTACAGGGCTGGGAATAGGAGCCTTTCACACACAGTGACCAGTACAGGCTCAGTTCTCTGCACTGGAAATGTACTTCGGTGTTCACCAGGCAGCTGACATACTTGGGATATATGTGCAGCTGTTGGCTAATGCATAAATGGAGCAGAACATCGCTCTGCGTGTCAGGAGGCATATAGGGCAATCTTCTCGAGTCTGCAGTTATAGCTCTGAGTAGTGGGCTGTGTAGGAAGTGGAAGCTGCTCTGTATCCTGTATAAGCAGCAAGTTCTCTTGTATATCTGGATTGCACAAATCGCTGGATTGGGGGGCTTTCTGAAGATGGGCTCAGGAGGATAAGATCTCGGAAGGTACAGTGTAATGCTACTTTCACATCAGCGTTGTGCTGTACGGTTCTGAGATCTGACACAAGCTCTCAAAACATCAGTATAACACTTCCGTTTTGTCACCATTTATTGTCAATGGGGCCAAAATTGAACAAACTGGAACGGAGTGCACCAGAATGCATTCCATTCCGGTCTGTTGAGTTCTCATGCCGGAAACAATATCGCTGCAAGCAGCGTTTTTGTGTATGGCATGGTAAACTGAACATGCCGGATCTGGCACCAAAAACCATGAAAGTCAATGGTGCCGGATTTGTTTTTTTTCCCGAACATGAAAAAAACTGATCCCGCGCCCATTGACTTAAAATGGTTTTAGAGCTGGATCTGGTTTCTTCATTTTCAATATACGTAATACAATCAGATCCGTTCTGAACGGATGCAGCCATTTGTATTATTAGAACAGAAGTGGTTTTGAGATCCCACGCTAGATCTCAAAACCATATAGCAATAATGCAGAGGTGAAAGTAGCCTTATACGGATGTGAAAGATTCTCTGGGGCCGAGATGTGTAAGGTATCTGTACTGTCTATATACTGTATATACTCAGCACATAACACACTTTCTCCCTGTTATCACACTTTGAAAACTCCTGATGCTGCACACTTACTGTATAGCAGCATCAGGAACGCACACCTACAGCTCTGCCCTGCATTATGTGATAACATAGCTGCGCCACATAACAATCTTCAATCCAATCGTGTGTTTATTGACACCGAACAAAAGCAGCGTTTCAACCCCAAAAATCTTTTTCAAGCTTGAAAAATACTTTTTGGGTCGAAACTTTGCTTTTGTTCAGTGTCAATAAACACACGATTGGATTGAAGATTGGAGTGCTATGGTTTTTTTCCTTGCTGTTACCTTTTTTTTGGCTACTGAGGGGTCCCTAGGGCTGGGGCCTGACACCGCAAGCACCGCCGTCAAATATGGACGTCAGTAAGTGGTGCTGTCCTATTTCTATTTTTTTTTTCTGCGCCACATAATAAGCACAGCAGGGGAAGCAGAAGCAAAAAGACAGTTAAAGAAAAAGTGGGAGACGGGAATACCCCTTTAAGAATACTGTCAGAAAAGTATGATAATAACAACAATAATAAAATAAATAAATTAAAAAAAGAACCATTGCTCACTTCCAACAATCTCCCATTGTTGCCGAGCCCAAAGCTCTTAAAGGGCACATCTGTAGGACATGCCACATATATCAGATAGTAGCAGGTCCCACTTCTGCTACTATCTGAAGAGCAGGGGCTCTGAAGTGAATGAACAGCCCTTAATTCCCATTAACTGAGAAGGGATACCTGGAGATAGCCAAGCTTGGCTATCTTCAGGAGTCCCATAGAACTGAATAGAGATGACGCTGCACATGTGTGGTGTGCTCTTCTTTACTTCAGAGACACCATTCTGGAGATAAGAGCAAGTCCCACAGGTAGGACTTGTACCTATCTGAGAAATATGACACAAATGTTGAGATGGGAAAACTTCTTTAACTTCCTGGTTCCAGCTTGACATGTTGGAAATGGCATGAAAGGCCTGCTCAGCCACACCACTCCATCAGTGAATGCTGAACAGGCCTCTCCTGGCATCGCCAATAATTTTTCTTTTTTCAGCTCAACTGATGGGTATTCTAAATTTTTTAAATCTCCATGTAGAAGAGCCTTCGGATACTTTCTCGCTTGCGCTAAACTTTTCCGGTACTGAGTTCCGTCACAGGGGCTCAATATCGGAAAAAAAAAAATGATCAGTTTTATCCTAATGCATTCTGAATGGCGAGCATTCCGCTCAGTATGCATCAGTTCAGTTCCTCTTATGCTTTTTGGCCAGAGAAAATACTGCAGCATGATGCAGTTTACTCTCCGGCCAAAAATCCTGAACTGGGCAGCCACAAGGAGACATTATACTGTGTGGGGGCAGCCACTAGGAGACATTATACTGTATGGGGCAGCCACAAGGAAACGTTATACTGTATGGGGCAGCCACAGGGAGACGTTATACTGTATGGGAACAGGGGCAGCCACAAGAAGACGTTATACTTTTTGGGGCAGCCACAAGGAGACGTTATACTGTATGGGGGCCACAAGTGGCCTATCTAAAAGATCGGCCACTTTTGATTTTAGTTCAGGTCCATGTACTGCTGGATGCTGCGCCTAACTTGAGACATAGGAATAATGAAGCATACACCTAGTCATAAATCAGGCACAGCATCCAGCAGTACGCCTGGTTATTGCAGCCCGGTGTATGCCGCCAGGCAATGATAAATGTTCCCCAGAGTTCCTACAGTCGCTGGGCTATAGTTGGACATGCTACTGGATGCTGGGCCTGATTTATAAAGAGGAGTACGCCTCGTCGTCAATTAGGCACAACATCCGTTAGTCCGTGCGCATGAATTGAAATCTACTTCTGATGTAGAAGATGATAAAGTGGCGAGGCCGGCAGAGTAAAGGCACCCGCGCAAATAATTAAGCTGAAGTGCTGTTGAAAAAGAACTAAACTGTACATGGCATATCTTTATTATAATCAGCACAAAATGTTGGACCTACATACGATTAAAAATAAAATCTTAGAGAGGTTGTCACTGCACTGTGTGGCTGCTGGCTAAGCCATCTGCCCTGTGTCTTGCCTCCCACTGGATTGTTTAGGAAAGTTTAACCACTTCTACCAGCAGCAGCACAGACTCGAGGTTGGAGGCTTTGCCTCAGGTACTGAGCAGCTGCAGGGAGACAAATGATGTGCACAGGATCCTCACTCCCTCCTCACCCTGCAAAAACTGGAGTCCTCTCCTCTGTTCTGCTGGCTGTGAGGAAGTGCAGAGAATTGCACAAATGCCTGTGTGTATCAGCAATATCATTGTACTGCACAGCTGGGACTTCTAGTCCCACGCATACAATCTGAGTATCCCAGCAGTCCGACTTGAGACAGGGCAGAGATTTTAGTCACTCCCTTTGCAGAGCAGGGGTAGGGGAAAGGCAGTCTTTGTTGACACCTACAAATATACATAGGAAAACCCCTGAAATTGTTTTTACCCTCCCCCACAGCTCTGCAACTGCATGTCAACAAAGGGCCAGAAAAGAACTAGGGAAATGAGGAAATAGAATTTGCTTTGCCTATTACTTGTTTAGCTTATGTATATATTGCTGACCATCAGATTTAAAGTGCTTTATTTATGTATTTTTATATAACTTGGACAACTCCTTTGAGTGCAGAGATTTATTTTAGGCTGATTAATCAGAGGCGAATAATATTTTTCAAAATGTAATCTTCTGTATGATGGAAATAGAATAAAAGAACTGAGGTGTGTAGGAGTTATTTGCTTTCTGAGCTTTTCAAATTGAATATTAATGAGGAGATCTCAACAGGCAGCTTTGTATTTATAGGTACTTGTGATGTACAGCACAGTGATTAGATTTCCCGAAACATTAATGAATGGAAATGATGTCTGTATTGCATAAGCACTGCGTACGTCCCAGTTAGCTTTGTTTCATAACATAAATTATAATGTATACATTTTTGGAGTGGAAGTTTATATATTGGCTGGCGCTATTCATAAGCCCCATAACTATTTTTACTTTAGGTACTTTTTCATCTGACTGATTTAAAATGAGACGATCAACAGAATTTCTAAACTATTTGTCAAGTGCAATGATTTGTCTCTTGCTGCCTCCTACGTCTTGACAGTAACACTCCAATCTCAGTAGCCACTCATATTCTTCACATACTAGCACAAAGTGCTCGCAAAACTGTGAGAAATACTTCTGTCACTACAGTCCAAAGCATATTTACATCAAGCTGTCAAATGGACTAATAATTTTAAGGAAACCTGTCATGTGGGTATTTGATTATAATATAACTTATTATATACAATCATTAACTATTAAAAAGTACCTTTGATTTATTCACTTACTGGTGTGACAGATGGTTAGCCTCATAATATACACACAAAGATGCCACACGCCGCATGCTAATGAGCTTTGAGTCCAGCGTGACGTCTAACTTAGATATTTGAGTCCAGCGTTTTTTCTATTTTTTTTCTATTCAGCGCTGTAGCCACTCCCCAATTCAGTGTAATGATGCATATTCATAGCTGAAAGTAAACTGGGCATGCATAGGCTCATCCTCACTTCCGGTGGACCAGTACAAGCAGGAGTTATTTGGCGGGTAGAGTGTACATCTCGGGTAAACGTTCTCCTGCTTGACTTGTACTGTGCAGTGGGCAGGCAGCAGCCAGCCTCACTGTTCACACAGACTCTCCCTGCTGCTCCACACTTTATTTGGTTTTGCATTTAGAACATTACACTGATCAGACAGCGTGCATGCGCGGGATTTGAGACGAGAATTTGTGGCCAGAAATAAAATAAAAAAAGAGCTGTAGATGATAAAAGGGGCGGGGTTTATTACATAATTAATTCATTTAAATAATTGGCGGGAAAATGAATAACAGGGAATGCAATCGTACTATATTACTAAGGTAAAAAAAGGAATATACTATTGAAATTAGTAATTATAATAGGGGCTAGTTTGTTCATGGGATGATAAACACATGACAGGTTCCCTTTAAAGGTGGTGTTTGCTTTTACCAACTGGGACCAAATTAAAAGAGGGCTAAAATGCACTGTTACCGTTAAGATACAGGTACCCACAGTTCAGTGGCCACTTAGAGGCGTACTCACTTTTGTTGCCAGCGGTTAGAAATGAATGGCTATGTGCTGAGTTATTTTGAGGGCACACCAAATTCACCCTGTACACTAACTACTTTACATTGGGAGGTCAGTCTGTCAGTGCTCAGACCATACCCCACACAATGCATCAAATTGGTCTGCATGGCTATCATCCCAGAAGTTTGCTTAAAGGGAACCTGTCACCAGTTTTATGGTGTCCTAACTAAGGGCAACATAAATAAGTGACTGATTCTCTTAGCAAAATGCTGGCTCACTTTCTTTAATTGACCTAGTCAATCTGCCAACATCTTGTATTGAAAAGCTCCAGCTCATAATGATGAGTCCTGAATATTCATGAGCTCTCCCCTCCTACCTGCTGCTGATTGACAGTTTTTTTCCATATGAATCAGAAGGCAGGTGGGAAGGGGAGTGGCTATAGCTCTAAATAGCAAAATAACGCTGGACTCAATGACATGACTCTGGACTCAAATCAGCTCATTAGCATGCGGCATGTGGCATCTTTGTGTGTATATTATGAGGTAACCATCTGTCACACCAGTAAGTGAATACATCCAAGGTACTTTTTAGTAGTTAATGATTGTATATAATTAGTTAGATTAATATCCACATGACAGGTTCCCTTTAAAGACATGAGCAACAAAATTCAAGTGGAAAAGATATATCAAAATATCACTTTATTCTCAGATATAATAAATACGGGAAAAGACAGGATGGAAAACAGTATACAGAGAGCCGTAGGGCAATATACACAATGCGGGATCATGTGTGTCCACACAATTAAGCATGGACAACCGACAGGTAAAAGTGATTATGGTGCATGGATAATCAATCCTGTATAGAGGATATAGAAAAAAAAATATATAATTATAGGGCCCACCAAGGGGAAATATCCTATACAACAGGATCAATTAAATAACTGATTATTCATAGACCTCACATCAGCAGAAGTTATGTGTACATATATAGACTTCCAAGACACCAGTACATATATAGACTTCCAAAGACAAGCAGACTAAGAACATGGATTACATCAGACCACGTCCTGTGGTCTGATTAGACCATGATAAATGTATTTGGTTCAGTTGGTGTCAAGTGTTAGGAGCGGCACCAGATGAAGAGTCACAGGAGAAGAGGCAGGGAAGGGGGCGCAGTTAACTTGACTTGAAGCAAGGAGGCCACTGCCCCCTTGACTTCAAGCCTGACTGGAAAATAGCACGGACTGAGGATAAAAGAACGTTTTTCATACTTCTGCCTCATCAGAATGCCGTAAGAAAATCATCATTAGAAACTCACTACCGGCTACTTAAGGTACTCCTGGCAGTTTGGGATGGCTTTTGCTGCTGACAGGTTCCCTTTAATGGCTGTGTGTTGAGTTATACAAACTGTACATTGACTACTTTACATTGTATCAAAGTGTCATAACTTTTGTGTTTTCCCATAAAAAGATATAAAATATTTACAAAAATAGCCGTGTACTCACTTTGTAAAATACTATATATACACCGTATATTTCTCCTCATAAGACGCAGTCCCCCCCCCCCAAAGTGGGGAGACAATGTCCCTGCGTTTTATGGGGTGAATACTAGTGAGAGCTTCCATCATTGAAGTGCTCATTAGCACTGGAGGACAGGGAAGCGGTGAATGGTTCTGTACTCATCGCTTCCTGATTTTCAGCTATGCTGTGGCTGCGGATATCTAACACTCCAGCTTGAGTAAATCCGTACAGCGTCTCCTGAAATCCAAGTAAATCCGAAGGTGTTGTGAATATATAGCTCCCAATCCCCCCCAAACAGGAGCCAAGACTTCAGGAAGGGGTAAAACAATCTCTTCATTGATGGCCACAGCTCGGCCTTTTATGCAAGTCCTCCAGCAAGGGTTACTCCCACAGGGACCTTGTAGAGGACAAGCACACAAAATACAGTGACCAATCAATATACAGTAAGATATAACACACTCCCACATGAACAGTGAAATCCCTCCTCTCTATCCTGGAGATAATTGGATAAAGGGGCCGAACATAGTTCCATGCGGTCGACGACCAAGACCATTGTGTTTGCTAAATGTATCACAGGCAATGCTCGTTGTGTTTGTCAATTGCATCACAGGTAATGGCCATTGTGTCGCTAACTGCGTCACAAGCAGAGGGGGTGGTTTGTGTACATTTGAAGGGCGAAATAGGGCTAACCACACAAACTGCAGACGAAATACAAAAGGCTGGGCATTTCTAAAACAGGGGTTTTGTCACAGTCTGATATGAGGGTCTCATCTGAGGTCTGAATGGGTGGAGAAGGGGGGTCTTATTTATTATGGGGCTCTTATCTGAGGTCTTATTAACATTGGGGGTCTGATCTGAGGTCTGATTGAGGGTCTTATTAACACCGGGGGTCTGATTGGGACTGTGAGATGAGGTCTGATTAACATTGGTTATCTGATTGCTGGTCTGATCTAATGAAAAATATTTTTCTTATTTTCCTCCTCTAAAACTTAGGTGCGTCTTATGGGGCGGTGCGTTTTATAGGGCGAAAAATACAGTATATATTCACACACATGAATTACTTTGATTAATCGCCCAGCCCTACTGGAAACGTATAACTAAATGATAAATTTGAGTTACTATGGCCCATGCCAATATAGTGGATGTACAGTACCATCCCTACACTGTACCTGTCAGCAATGACTGAGCAGCATAATAGTATAGATATACGCTCCATTGACAAGGGGAATGGTAACACCCATTATTCACACTCTTCCTGGAGGAATAATAAAGCGAATGGCACATTTCAAAATCAAATTTTTATTTATTTATGAGAAATGATAGAACACAGTATACGGTATATACTAAAACAGACATGCCAGGACAGCCTATCAGAGAGCAACATCATTCTCTTTTAGGCTTTTCTGCACCTGAGCAACAAATGAAGGGTAGAAATGCAATAAGACTGATGCATCATATATGTGACAGGGTTTCATAAAGATCAGAGGTCCTATCATTACACACTACCATCCAAAATGAGTCTGTAGGATAAAAGACTGTAGCCAAGACTGAAAAAGCCCAAAACCTAGAACACTGCTGCTCAATAAAAGATATTAGAGCCCACTGAAATGAACAGATTACACTGTCTACTTTCCGTTCAGGGCTCTCACAAGCGGTCCAAAACGGATCAGTTTGCATTCTAATGCATTCTAAATGGAAAAGGATCCGCTCAGAATAAATCAGTTTGCATCAGTTCAGTCTCCATTCTGCTTTGGAGGCGGACACCAAAATTCTGCGTGCAGCGATGAAACTGAGCCAAACGGATCCGTCCTGGCACACAATAAGTCAATGGGGACGGATCCGTTTTCACTGACACAATCTGGCACAATAGAAAACGGATCCGTCCTCCATTGACTTTCAATGGTGTTCAAGACGGCTCCGTCCTGGCTATGTTAAAGATAATACAAACGGATCCGTTCTGAACGGATGCAGACGGTTGTATTATTGTTGTATTATCAAATATAGGGACTGACCTAAATGTGTGTACTCAAAATGTTGTATTATCTGAACGGATTCGTCCATGACGGATCCGCACAAAACGCGAGTGTGAAAGTAGCCTTATATTGTTTCTAATTTTTTTGTAGCTTTAGACCCCATGCCCTGTTTAAATCCTTATAGTTGCACATTACCATTGCGCAGGGACTATGTGCACCAGTGCACTGAATGATGCCTCCATGTGGCACAGTTTTCTTCCCTAGAAATTAGCAATGTATATATTTCTAGGTTTATAAACCAGACTCTGACGACACAGCTCTAAGCCTATAACCTTACACATATTCACATTCTGGTCCATGCACAGCAGCTTGTTTGACTCATCTGGAACATATATTCCTCTTATGAACAGTGACCTTAAGCAGCAGGATTCATAAATATATTCCACACAGCTGCCACGGCTTCGTATTCATCTCTATTTGCTATGACACAATGGATACACAATGCTTCATCAAACACAGGGGACATTTTGCATACTCGTGTAACCTGTGGGCTACAGCTGGTGTTCCTTCACCATCACAGACCGGCAACAGAATGGGCTTTTAATGCAGTGTCTGACCCAATAAGTTGCTGATTTGTCATCTGTTGATATCATTTGATTAACAGACGAGAAGCGCTCAGACAGCCAATAACACAGAGTCTACGACATGACACCAGCCATCAAAGATACACATTAGGATTCACCCACGCTGTGCTCTCTGTCCCTCAGCGGGGAGAGCCAGAATAGACGTGATCACACAGAAACATGCATCATACAAGAAGAAAAATGGAAACGTTCAAGACTAGAGGGGGAAAAAAAAAAAAAAAAAGAAGATAAGGGTTCATTTAATAAGACTGGCATTTTAGACACTAGTCTTAATAGGCCATTTAGCTGGCGGTGGATCCGCTGACGTTATGAAGATGCACTAGCCCCTACATAACGTCTGCGTATCCACCACCGGTCTAAATGTGAGACAGCCTACTTGTTGGCATAAATTTAGACCATTTTCTATGCCTAAAACAGGCGCAGAAAATTATTAATGTGACAGGCCTGCCGGTCTATCCCCTTCCCCACCACTCCCACTTTTTTAGATCTGTCGTGAGCGTGGAAAAGTCGCAGATTGTGGCACAAATAACCTTAATAATTTACTGGCAATCTACTGCCCCAAGCGATGCTTTAGGTTTACTTCATTTTCTGGTCATAATTTGTAAAAAGACAAAGAAACATCTATCCTCTAAATGAGGCCATAATTGCACTGTATATGCATCCTATTGGACAATAGTGTAAAACCAAAAGCAAAATAGGTTCACAACGGTCTGTACACCACACTTACAGGTCACCTGGATTAACCATTAATTAGCTTTGACCTTCTGAGTCTTTTTGAAAGCTTTGCTTTCGCCCAATTATTATTTCTTGCCTAATCATTCTGAATGGCAAGCTGTCCACTTATACAACCTTTGGGTAGGTCTCTTGGATGCCATGTAACAGCAGATCAGGTAGGTATTATACTAAGCTCTTAATTAGAACACCGCCTATTTTCTTTGTGAATCACACATTATCCCTTATCACTGTGGCACCATCCCCAGAATTTTCTCCTTGTAGAAATCTACCACACCTGAATTTTAATGGGATACCTGGACAAATATAGGGACTGACCTAAATGTGTGTACTCAAAATGTACAGCCAGTGAGACCTACATGCCTCAGCATTCGTGGTTAAAGAGGTTTACTCAATGGTTAATACTACCTTACCTCCGCCAAGAATGCAGATATTTTTACGGGGATATTGAGAGGATATAAATCAGGCTGAGTTCACATGTCTGTTGATTTTTTCCATTATTCTATTTCATCAGAGGAACAGAAACAAATGGATCCATCAAATATAGCGAATGATGGATTCAAAGAGAACATGTTCCATGTTGGTCACTGACTTCAAGGTTAAAAAAAAGGAAAGCTCCTTTCAGTCATGTTTGGCATTTTTTGTTTTGTCAAAAATAACTGAAACCTGACAGAAGTGACATAAACTGAGCACAACTAATGCTCAATATAACCTGTTCAAACCAACGGTGATTGACACAAATCAGATTTTCTCAATTTTTCTGTTTCTGTGAAGGGACAGAGCAACAGAAATATCAACTAAATGAAAACTTAGCCTAAGGATAGGTTCACATCTGTGGCAAGTCTCTAGTTTTCGTTTCCAGCATAGCCCAATAGATCCCACTGATCTTGATGGGGTCCATCTGGTTTCCGTCATGGATATTGCTATTCTGCCTGACAAAATACCACTACATGTAGCTATACTTTTGTCTATTTTTTAGGGGAGGTCCCTGCTGATAACTCCGCCACAGATGTGAACCAAGACATTCAGATGCACACGTACAAACATGCCTACATTCACAATGCATATATACACTCACCTAAAGAATTATTAGGAACACCATACTAATACGGTGTTGGACCCCCTACGTGGCATTGATTCAACAAGGTGCTGATAGCATTCTATAGAAATGTTGGCCCATATTGATAGGATAGTATCTTGCAGTTGATGGAGATTTGAGGTATGCACATCCAGGGCACGAAGCTCCTGTTCCACCACATACCAAAGATGCTCTATTGGATTGAGATCTGGTGACTGTGGGGGCCATTTTAGTACAGTGAACTCATTGTCATGTTCAAGAAACCAATTTGAAAGGATTCGAGCTTTGTGACATGGTGCATTATCCTGCTGGAAGTAGCCATCAGAGGATGGGTACATGGTGGTCATGAAGTGATGGACATGGTCAGAAACAATGCTCAGGTAGCCCGTGGCATTTAAACGATGGCCAATTGGCACTAAGGGGCCTAAAGTGTGCCCAGAAAACATCCCCCACACCATTACACCACCACCACCAGCCTGCACAGTTGTAACAAGGCATGATGGATACATGTTCTCATTCTGTTTACGCCAAATTCGGACTCTACCATTTGAATGTCTCAACAGAAATCAAGACTCATCAGACCAGGCAACATTTTTCCAGTCTTCAACAGTCCAATTTTGGTGAGCTTGTGCAAATTGTAGCCTCTTTTTCCTATTTCTAGTGGAGATGAGTGGTACCCGGTGGGGTCTTCTGCTGTTGTAGCCCATCCGCCTTAAGGTTGTGCGTGTTGTGGCTTCACAAATGCTTTGCTGCATACCTCGGTTGTAACAAGTGGTTATTTCAGTCAACGTTGCTCTTCTATCAGCCTTGAATCAGTCGGCCCATTCTCCTCTGACCTCTAGCATCAACAAGGCATTTTTGCCCCCAGGACTGCCGCATACTGGATGTCTTTCTCTTTTCACACCATTCTTTGTAAACCCTAAAAATGGTTGTGCGTGAAAATCCCAGTAACTGAGCAGATTGTGAAATACTCAGACCTGCCTGTCTGGCACCAACAACCATGCCACGCTCAAAATTGCTTAAATCACCTTTCTTTCCCATTCTGACATTCAGTTTGGAGTTCAGGAGATTGTCTTGACCAGGACCACAACCCTACATGCATTGAAGCAACTGCCATAATAATTCTTTAGGTGAGTGTATAACTACATACATACACAGCTCATACAGATGGTTTGTACATGGGAGCAATCAGCTACTCTGTAGTTTCTAAAAGAAAAAATCTGCCCAAGATCAGGACTTTCATTGAATGGCTTTCTAAGGGGCAGATAATTACAACACTGAGATCACCACGTACCATGTTATGCATGTTACAGTGGGGGAAAAAGCAAGCCATCATTGCACTATGGAAATAATGAATCAAACTTTAGAAACTGGCAAGCCTGGTGTGTGCATGGCATCAAATGTGATGTTTTGATGAAGAAGTTTCATAGCCCAAGCTACAGCATTCCAGGGAATGAAGGTAGGAAAGACCCTTACCAGTTTTAGCATGATCATGTTCCTGAACACAAACTGAGGGTCACCCTGACCATACACCCATCAAACACTTTAGGTATGTTGAGTCAGATTTTCAGTACCACAAATCTATGAGCAGTACCACAGGGGTTTGAACTTCAGAGTTTTGGTTCAATATCACAGACCCAGAAGATCCTTTGATTTCCCCTTTGAACCATACCTCAAGTTATAAGGAAAAACTGTTTAATTAGGCTCTTCTTCCTGTAACAAAATTGCTGCATATTTTTCTTATCGATAGCTTGTGTACATTTTCAGTGCCTAAAATGACCTGCTGT
This sequence comes from Bufo gargarizans, assembly GCF_014858855.1. Classification (NCBI taxonomy): domain Eukaryota; kingdom Metazoa; phylum Chordata; class Amphibia; order Anura; family Bufonidae; genus Bufo; species Bufo gargarizans. The sequence continues at coordinate 434,134,600 of NC_058083.1, read as the reverse complement.
GTGGATTTTTACATTTCGGACATTGAATCATTGCAGGTTTGTTGCAGATTTTTTTCTATAAAGTTCAATAGGGAAGTCAAAATTTAACAGAGACCTAAACAGCGGCAGAATGGCACCGGTGGTGGATCAGAGGAGTTGAGTAAAACATCTTCTTATTTTTCACCCATTATGACTCTCTAACAAAATTATTTACCCTGAACACCGCTTTTTGATGTATTATAGGACTTACATTTCCAGGAACATCTCTCTCTGTCTCTATTTATATGTATTGTGGGGATTCGCTCTGGTAGACAGGACAAGCGGATGCAGTATAGAGGCATAGACCTTTTTGTAATTAAAAAAACTTCAGTGTTTTATTCACACTTATGGCAACAAAAAAGTACGACAGTCCATTTGCAGTTTTGGTGTTCGTTCACACCTAGACAGTTCATACAGCAACACAGTCACCTGTTAGTCACACGCGATCGGCATTACTCAGGACAGAGCAGACCTCCCAAACTCAGGTCTCCAGCCTAGTACACGGCTCAGATTCCAATCCAGCGATTGCCAGAGCTCCTCTGTCAGAGAGAGGTAATCACACCCAGCTGACACTGCCACCTGGGTTTTTTAAAGGCCAGTCAAGACTCGGCCTGGAACGTGGGGAGTAGTCACCCACCCAGCACTTTGACTACTTCCAGTAAGAGCCATCCTGGATCAGCTATACTAAATAGCTAGGTGTCAAACAGCAACTGCTGCTCACACATGAAAACTGGCTCTTACTCTAACGAGGCCAGGAACCTCGGTGATGCATAAGTTCCGTCAACGACCGACCCTTGCGCCGCCCTACAGTATGTATCTATCTACTATATGTATGTATTCATGTGTCTATCTATATCTCAGATCGAATTATAATGATCTATCTATTTTATATGTATCTCAATATCTAACTCTCTGTGTAATCTATCTCAAATGTATAATATCTAATCCACCTGATATCCATCTCTCCATCTCTATCTCAGGTCCAGAATCATCTAAACTGAACATTTATTTCCCCACAATAACTTTGTGTCCCAGACAAAACACACAGGAAACTGAGTTTCAGACAAGCTGGCGTGACTTCATCCAATCAGCAGCTGTCATAAGCAGGAAGCCATGCTGTGAAGTAAAAATGAATTATGCTAATATTCTCAATTTTTCGATTCAATGAGAGGAAGTAATCACAAATGGAACAATTCCAGACTGAATATGTTATAAGAACACAAGTTGACAGTCTATGCTCTGAGAAGAAAGTTGAGATTTAATACTATATTATGTATTTTCTATCACAGTATTTCTTGCTTTTTAGCATGCATTTTTCCCCCCAAAAAGTGTGGGGGGGGGGGGGGAGAATATGGCACTGAGTCTTAGAAAATAAATACCAGTAAGTGCTTTCATCAAGGAAACGCTTACTAGTATGCAGGAGGTGCCTGTACTCACTGCTCCCTGGTCTTCCTCCGGGTACCGTGCTGTACGTGTCCTGACTGCGTACAGCGTCAGGATGTAGTGCTCGTTCTAGGACCTGATATTGTACGCAGTCAGGTCATAGTGCAGCACGGGCCAGGAGAAAATCAGGGAGTGGTTAGTGCAGGAGAGACCGCTGGATGTGCAGAGTGGTGGTGGAGACGGAGAGGCAAGTTAATTAATTTTCTCTTATCTTTGATGGGGGTCTGATCTGAAGTCTGACCTGAAGTCTGATATGGGGATCTAATCTGAGGTCTAATATGGGGGGTCTGATCTGAGGTGTGATGAAGAATGAGGGTCTAACTTAGGGGTCTGATGAAGATTGTAAGTCTGTTCTGAGGTCTGATTAAATATTTTACTCCCCTAAAACCTGATGTGCGTCTTATGATAAGATGTGCCACAAAATATGGTAATTGTTACAGGTTAAGGCCTCATGCACACGACCGTTGTTTTATTCCGTGTCCGTTGCACAGTTTTTTGTGATTTTCTGCAGACCCATTGATTTTCATTGATGATTTGCCATCTGCGTCCGTGATCCGTGGTTCCAGGCCGTCAAAAAAATGTAACCTGTCCTATTATTTTCGCAGAAAACGGTTTGCGGACCCATTCAAGATTGTCATCCGTGTCTGCGCCCATTTTTTCCTATCATTTGCATGGCAAACCTGTCTTAGACATTTTTTTTACTTTCCTTTATGTCTGGTGGTCCTCCAAAAATAAAGGAAGACACACGGAAACAAAAAGGGGAAACTGATCACGGAACAACAGAACCCCATTTTGCGGAATAGAACACAACAACGGTCGTGTGCATGAGGCCTAATAGAAACATTTTACAGGCTAACGATGGTTTAAGTCTCTACATCAACAGGCAACTGGTTGGAAGTCTACATGTATATATCTGGTTATTGCTAAATATCAAATAATAACTGTTGACTTATTATGAGATTGCTCCATTTACAGTGTATCTATAGGAACCTTCTGACATTACAAATCTCCCACAGCTTATTAGGATGCAGCTACATATAAAGGGAGTAGTCCTGATAGGGGTTATAATTGGTATTTATAATTGGGACTATTATACTTTTCGGTTAGCATAACTTTCATAACAAAAAAAGAAAAAGTTAACTACAGCTGTGCCCATCCTTAACTTTCCACGAATGTTGTTAAGCACTCTCAATTTCTCAAGATATAAATTCAATATTGCAACATGCTATCAAAACCCTCCATAGCTGGCAATTCATGTTACAACCCTGGAGTGGCTACACAGACATATAGAATGCATATATGGTAGGATGTACACATACCGTGACAGCATATTGCAAAACCATGTTTTTCTTTTTAAAGCTGATCGTCTTGTGCCACGCATCTTGGGCACTGGCATACATACAGTGGTCGCAGTTGCGACCGGGCCCGGCACTCCAGGGGGCCCGGCCGGCTGTGCCCCGCTCCCAGGCCGCCCTAAAGCATGTTAAAAACGGCTGCTGGCAGGGGCCCAGCTGTACTGACATGTAATGGAGCGCTCTGATGGAGCCCGGCATGAAGTACAATGGCAATTTTGGGCCCCATCAGAGCGCTCCATGCCTCCATTACATGTATAATATAAGAAGTTGCTGGTTTGTGTGCGATTGCACACAGTAGGGTATTTGTTTGGCGCACAAAAGGACGACCTCAGACAGTGGACTTTGGTGAAATAGCTGTTTTTATTGTTCAGTAGACAACGCGTTTCGGAGTTTATAACTCCTTTATCAAGTCTTAATCGGGCGTCAGCATAGAGACAGGCCAGATGGCTGGAGCGTCTGGTTAGTGCGGCGTTCCCAGCACTAACCAGACGCTCCAGCCATCTGGCCTGTCTCTATGCTGACGCCCGATTAAGACTTGATAAAGGAGTTATAAACTCCGAAACGCGTTGTCTACTGAACAATAAAAACAGCTATTTCACCAAAGTCCACTGTCTGAGGTCGTCCTTTTGTGCGCCAAACAAATACCCTACTGTGTGCAATCGCACACAAACCAGCAACTTCTTCCTTCACAGTCCCTAGGAGTCCCTGGCAACTCCACCTAAGGGACCGAACGGGTATTGGCAGCACCGACCTTTCCAAAATAACCAACGCCCCCCTATTTCTCCACGTGTACCTACCTTCACGGACGTTGAGCTCCAACCAGCACAACACCAAAAGGTGAGCACACTTCGACCATTACGCAGAACAACACAACCGCTACCCACCACCCTATGAGCGCCTCTCCCCTTTCTTTTCTCTCTTGCCAAACTGATGTATAATATAAGGGGGGGGGAGAGGGGGTGAGTGTGCACTCACTCACACACACCCGGCCAGGCAGTTTGTTTCCATAGTGAATCAAGGAAACCTCTCTGCTCCCTGCTGCACTGATCTTCTGAGCTCAGGAGTTCCTCCTGCTGGCCCCACATTGCGCTGCTGGCTGTGGGAGGAGAGCTGGAAGCCCGGGAATCTGCCTTCAGCACAGCCAGCAGAGCGATGAGTGTGGGAGCCTGTCATCAGGGAAGAAGGTAAGTATGTTTTTTTTTTTTTCTAACACTGCAGACTGGGGGCAAGTGGGGGGGGGGGGGGGGTTGATAGGCACAACTACAGTGAGGGGGCACAAAAGTTGGCATCTCTACTGAGGGGCACCTAATCTGCCATAACTAATTTGAGGGGGCTCCTTAGTCAGCTAATTAACCCATACCCCCTGAACAAAGGGTACCTGAGATTGTGACTTTGGGGTTTCATAAGCTATAAGCCATAATCATCCGAATTATAACAAATAAAGGCTTGAAATATCTTGCTTTGCATGTAATGAGTCTATCACATATGTTAGTTTCAACTTTAAGTTGCATTACTGAAATAAATGAACTTTACACAATATTCTGGCCCCATGGATTGTGTGTACACCACTGATCTTGGGATATGTCAAGCCAAGAGGAAAGGTAAGGAAGGACACATATGTACAAGTATAGGATATAGGACTGTAGCCCCTGATCCTTTGCTATGACACATTCACTATTAAGAACATCAAAACTCGTCTACAAAAAGTTGGCTTCAAGCCCCACCAATGTCATGAATTTATAACAGCAGACCAAAACTTTTCTGTACACAGGGTTGCTGCAGGCATGCTGCATTCGTCTCTATAATATGGTTTTAAGATTTTGGCAGCATGGTGGCTTAATGGTCAGTACTGTTGCTGTGCCAAGGACCAAATCAAAATTGAGCCTGTATGTTGTGATTTGTTTAAGTAGGTTTCCTCTGAGTGCTCCACACTCCAAACACATACAGATAAAGTGTTTTTGTTGGGGATTTACACACTGATGAGCTATCCTTAGGGTATGTCATCAATATCAGATCGGTGGGGAAGGGGCGTTACCTCTTTCTCCCACCAATCATCTCCTTGTGGTAGACTCCAGTGCTAGAAACTATGCAGGATAGGTCATTGAAGAGAAATGTGTCTCCATCTTGTCTTCTCTAAATATGTAAAGAATTGTTATAACATCTTACCCACGCACTGTTTCACCTTCCCCCGTTGTGAGTTAGATTAGCTTATCTGTCCCAGGACAGATTCTGGGAATATCTCAGAACTAGAACAAACGTTCTTGCCTTATTCAGGGTCATTCGGCACAACTGCGTACATTCTTATATGTGACTGATTAAAACCTGTTCTTTCTGCTTACTACACGTACACATACCATAAAAGGATGTTCCGGTAGCATCTGTATGAGCACCAATGTTTATCTTTTATGATTGGTTTAACGCTGTTGTTATGCAAACTTTTCTACTGAAAATATAAGGCCAAGCGATAGCATAATAAAGTTAGAGTATTTCTCTGTAAAACCAGTGTGTCTGTTATTGCCAACTGAGGAACATTTCTCCTGACATCAGTGTCTCAAACCAAGGTTGTCGTAGAGCTCCAGAAAAGTCCAGATCCTTTCAGTCATCAATATCTAATTCCCAGAAAACGCCTTTAAATTAGACTGTAAACCGCAACTGGGACAGGTACCAATGCAAGTGATGCCAAGGTCTCTACAGTGCTGCAGAACATGCTGGCCCTATGTAAGTGAATAAAATAGTATAGTAACTAAAATGGGTAAAAAATCTTGACACCCTAGTGGTTCTCACTCTGATTTTTATGGAATGTATATTATGTAGATACCCTTGTGTTATTTTTCATAGAAAAGAGGGCCTATTATTAGGTGCTTACTGTACAAATACATTAGCGAGAAATTATATGACCAACGTATTTTAAAAAAGTAACTTTCATAAGGAATTTAGTTTTCCACATAATTTGGTGACTACCGGTATATACCAATTGCTTTGCATCTCCCATTCGACTTCAAAGATGTTTATATATTAATCTTTTAGATAGCACAAGAAAAGGGAAGTGCTTGGCTGAAATTTAATGAATAGATTTGTTTTCATTAAAAAGGAATTTCTGCCATTTCAACGCACCACCAGATCAAAAGCTGTGAAAATCATCTACAAGTGACATTTACAGCCATTGAATAACTGTAAAAAGGCAGTTTGAGAACTGTATTAAAAGGAAAGAAGCCTCTGGCTGCTGCTGTGTGTGCCGGTGTAATAAATTAGTGACAACTTTGGGGGTGTCCACTGAAAAGAACTGCTTTTGAAGGATTATGTACAATAACTAATCCTTGCATATGTATAGGTATAGAAAAAATGCCCCAAAGTATGAAAGCCTTCAAGAATATAAGTGTTAATAATTTATTTTTATCAATTAACAAAATGCAAAGTGAATAAATAAACAAGAAATCTAAATCCAATCAATATTTGTTATGACCACTCTTTGCCTTCAAAACAGTATTAATTCTTCTAGGTACACTTGCACACAGGTTTTGCAGACACTTGGCAGGGAGGTCGTTCCAAACATCTTGGAGAAATAACTATAGATCTTCTATGGATGTAAGCTTGCTCAAGTCCTTCTGTCTGTTCATGTAATCCCAGACAGACTTCTTGATGTTGAGACCAGGGCTCTGTGGGGGCCATATCATAATTTCCAGGACTCCTTTTTCTTCTTTATGCTGAAGATAATTCTTAATGAAATTGGCTGTATGGGGACATTGTTCTGCCACAAAATAAATTTGGAGCCAATCAGATGCTTTCCTGGTGGTATTGCATGATGGATAAGCATCTGTATTTCTCAGTATTGAGGATATCAAGTCTTCCTGGGGTTCCATGAAGAGGCAAAAGGATTTCAGCAAGCTTGCATCCACAGAAGAAAGTTTACACAGAACTGGATATATACCGTATTTTTCGGACTATAAGACGCAGCTAGGATTTGGAGGGTTTACAATAAGAAAAAAATATTTTCTATCAGACCTCAGAGCAGACCCCCATTCTTCATCAACCCTTAGACCAGACCCTTATCAGACCCCAAAATCAGACCCCCAAGCGCCATCAGCCTCAGTCAGACCCCTCAACCTCCATCAACCTCAGATCAGACCCCCTAGCCCAAATCAGCCTCAAAGGGGAGGACCCTATCAGCCTCTGAATGGACCCCCCCAGCCCCACTCAGCCTCAGATCGCACCCCCCCCAGCACCCATCAGAGCAGCCTTTTTTTTTTTTCTTTTAAACACAACTTAGGATACTTTCACACTAGCGTACCGGAAAAGAACTGATAAGTTTTATCGCCATGCATTCTGAATGGAGAGCAATCCGTTCAAGATGCATCTGGATGTCTTCAGTTTAGTCTTTTTGACCGATCAGGACAGAGATAAAACCGCAGCATGCTATGGTTTTATCTCCGGCAAAAAAACTGAACACTTGCCTGAAAGCCGGGTCCGGCATTTTTTTCCATAGGAATGTATTAGTGCCAGATCCGGCATTCAAAATACAGGAATGCCAGATCCGTCCTTCTGGAAAAAAATAAATGCTGGATCAGTTTTTCTAGATGACAACGGAAAGACGGATCCGGCATATTCATGCATTTGTAAGACGGATCAGGATCCTGATCAGTCTTACAAATGCCATCAGTTGGCATACGTCTTGATGGCTCCGGCAGGCAGTTCCGGCGATGGAACTTTCTGACAAATTAATCTGCCGCAAGTGTGAAAGTACCCTTACCCCTCCGTGGCTCCGGACGGTGCTGCATATCCAGGGCTCACTGCACCATTTCTTCCGGGTCCCACTGTGTACTGTGACCTGACGTGCACAGCGTCAGTCATAGTGAACGCCTACGTGCACTACATCCTGCTGCTATGCGCGGTCAGGAAACCACAGTGGGACCTGGAAGAAGGCCAAGGAGGTGAGGAGAACAATTGCAGTGCTGCACTCACCTTCCTGTGCCTCCCGCATAATGGAAGCAGTCATTAGCATTCAGACTATAAGATGACTGCCACTTTCCCCCCATTTTTGGGGGCAAAAAGTGTCTTATAGTCCGAAAAATTAAATCAGTGCATGTGCAGTAGACATCTGCGCTGCTTAGGCACCCAAATCAGATGTCCTCTGCATGCATCAATCATTTGAGTCATGGCACAGGCACTAGATTACAGAGCCAGGGGAGATGACTCACCCTGTTTGTCAATGGGTATGGGTGGCAAGAGAATCAGTTGCTACAACTGGCTCAGCCCACCCCTCACTGCTCCAATAAATTAATTTGCAGAAAAATTAAAATGGGCTTTACTCAGTAATAGCACTTCAGAGAAACAGAACAAAGGTTTTATTTTACTCCAGGCATTGTGACTTTAAAGAAAGAAAATAATAATAATACAAACACGTCTGGGCATGTACTGTATTAAGAGAAAAAGTTCCAATACTCAAACTTATCTCCATGTGTCTCTCCTACTCAGCTTTGTTTTCTTCAAAAGGAAAGGTTTAAAATAGAATCTAATTTATTTCCGATTGGACAGTAATGAAATAAAAAGGGACCAAAGAGATCAATTCAGTCTTCTATTACAGAGGGAACATTAAACATTAAAGTCGCTCTATTCTATCCCCTTGCAGAAATAATAAGCAGATCCAATTTAAAATTCCCATAATTATCTCTAATGCTTTCAAAGGTTTTTAATGTTTTATTCCCCATTACAATCTCCCACCCTGCATGGTTCACAGTTAGAAATGGTGCTGTCCTCCTCCTGAAACTCTGATGAATTTTCCCTGTGATGCCCTTACATCTCTTCAACAAATTGGTGTTTTTTTTCGGACAATTTTTTTCTTTCAACTCTGACTTTCACCTTCTTGCAATATGTTATCAACCCTTGCCTGTCATCTTTAACCATTCACTTCTCCATGCAGGCTCGCTGCAGTGCTCTCTGCGACCAGTCATGATGAGAAAAGAGACGCAAGTTAATAACCATGTAGCACTTAAATAAATGCAATAAAGGAATAACTACTCAAGGCATGAGAGATGCATGAGAAATACATGTATTAGCTAAAAATCTTTTTTGCAATTAGGTATAACAACTTTGCTCCGTTTATCTTCTGCAGCCTGGATATATTCTCTTATATTGCAGGCTGTCCAGTCTCATTCTGTGCTAAATCCATCAAATGAGATGGCTCAGTTGCAGCCACTCTTTCTGCATTCCTGAATATTCATAAAGTGGACATCTCTTTTGATTTAAAGGGGTTGCACAAGTTAAAAAGTTTTATGCGCAAACTGCAGGCAGGTTCATAAAATAATTTTTAAAAAAACTTACTAATTCCCCTAGTAAAGTTCCCTCTGATCCAGTGCCTCCACTCAGTCCTCTCATCTGAGCTTCAGCCACAACATGTTGTTTTGGTTGCAGTCCTGAGGTCCCGCATACTTCTTCAGCCAGTCACTGACCTTAGTGGTGTACAGACCAGGACTGCTGAGGCCAGTGATTGGCGGCAACGGTATAAGGGACATTAGCAGTGAGGCCAAAGCAATACATCATGGCTGAGAGGACAGAGCGGCAACGCTGGAACGAAAGAGGCTGGGAAAGGTGAGTGTAATGGGGTGCCAAAGGCCGAAGTTTTTCTATCAGCCGCAGACCTGCTGCTTAGCTTCAGGAGCGAGGATCTGTGTTTGACCTCGTTCCCAGGGCGGCTTTGCTAGCTGAGAGGCTACCTGCTCCTAGGTCTGCCTTGAGCACCGAGCTGATCACTCGGTGCTCGACTGGTCGGTCTGTCAGTCATGTGATGCTGGCCACGTCACATGACCCTTACTCCCCACTATAAATACAGGCAGCCTGCTGGCCACAGGTTGCCTGTTAATTTAGGTTCCTGGCAGTTATTGGATACCTGTGTACTAACCTGATCCTGTTCCCTGACGATCCTTTGCCTGCTCCTCCTGTACTGCGCATCCTTCCTGGTATATTGACCTTGGCTTCCACCTGACTATTCTTTGCGGACTCCTTTGGTACTTCTCGACTCTCCTGGTATTTATGACCCCGGCTTCTCCTGACCTTTCTTTGCTTATCCCTCTGTACTGCGTTGTCCTTTTGGTTTTGACCCGGTCCGTTCACTATCGGTTATTTGTCTTCTCTGTCCCCTTCCCGCACGTATCCTAAGTTAGGGACTGCCGTCCAGTTGTCCCCTGTCATCGGGACTCGTGAGGCAAGTAGGCAGGGCCAGGGGTGAAGCGCAGTGGTCACTATCCTCCCCCCTGTGTGTGTGTGTATGTGACCGTTACAGTGAGTTTAAGTTGTTTATTATTTTATGAGCCTGCCTGCAGTTTGCACAGGACAGGACTGAGCAGACTGTAAGGCATACAAATGCAAGCAGGCTGTAACAGCATTTTTTTTATAAAACCATATTAAATTATTCATTTTTAGACACAAATATATGCAGCTTGGTAAAAAAGAAATATATATATATATATATATATATACGTTTGATGCGTGGTTGTCACAACTACTGGGAAGTGCCATAGATTGGCTTTAGCATTCCATGGCCTTTAAATAGTTTTAAGCAGCATGGCACTGATCGTGTCTATGGGCAGCATCCAGTACTGTAACTCTGCTCCATTTTTGACAACCTTTGTTCTTCCAGGCTAGGCTCTCAGGCAGTGGACTCACACCCTTTGTATCCAGAAACAAGGTCATTGTTGTTCAACCATGATGAATTGCTGAACAGTGTGACTCTACAGCTATCCTAAATCTGCAGTACAAACTTAATTTGATTTACAGAAGTTGTAATTGTAGTGCTAATGAAAGGTTCTGATTCCATTCTTACAAGGGGCCATGATATAGCCATATGCATAAAACCTAAGTACAGATTTTTTTTCCATTTCAAAATATTAGTACAGACTTAAAAATGTAGGTCACTGTTGCTAAAATAAGGCTAGCTTTAATATCTGTAGTACAAAGGACATAAAAGACTATGTGTCAAAGGCATTTCATTAGAAAAATTATCTTTCCAGCTTTACCCTACCAGTTGGTGGGGGTTCCAGCGCATGGACCTCTCCAATATAATCATCAGGCATATCTTTATAACGTGTTAGGGGTTTCTGATTCCAGAGGGAAATTTTTGCAACATTTTGATGTTTCACATCTAAACAGGTCTTAAATTCTAATGTCCAGTATCATACAAGCATATTCAGTCTGGGAAACATGCTTGTGAGGGCGCAATATTTCCTGGACTGAACACTGTTCCCTTAAAGTGGAGTCACAGCATTGATTTATGATGCTGTGGATTCCCATCTCACTGTGGGTCTTTTAGTCATATAATTTAATGAATACAGTTTAGTAGACCAGTGGTGAGACAGGAACTCACAGCATCATAAATCATTATGATGCTGCAAGTTCACTTCAGAGTAGCAATGTTAAGTCTGGGAAATACTGTTCCCAGACGGAACGTGTTTCTCACACTAAATATGCTCGTATGAAACTGTCCATTTTCTCCTTTTCTGCTGCATGTAAGTAAATTATGAAACATTATCTCTCTGCAGCCAGGGAACACCTAGAAACTTATTGCATTCTGTTTTATTACTGATGTCAATGAGCAAGGGGTTGCCGTAAGCTCCCCATAGAGTGGTGGATGCAGGCAGTCACAATTATACTGTTTCAATCTCTGCAGAAGTTTCACAAAAACAGAGCTCTGACCATTAGGGCTCATTCAGATGGCCGTATCAGTGAGTCTGCATCCCTTCCGCAATTTTGCAGAATGGGTGCGGACCCATTCATTTCAATGGGGCCGTAAAAGATGCGGACAGCACATCGTGTACTGTCCGCATCCGTGGTTCTGTTCCACGGCTTAGCGGAAAATATAGAACCATGTCCTATTTTTGGCCGCATCTTCTATTATGGTTGCGGCCATGTGCGGACTGCAATTTGTTTTTAGGTTTAAAATGCTATGCTAATCTATTTCTTACCAGTGTAATACACTTACAGCCTTCCTGCCTGTGAGATCCAGGGGGCTGGATCTCACAGGCTCATACGGAAGGCAGCCAAGATGCCTAAGGAAGGCATCAGGCTGCCGTCCAAGCCATCGGGTCCCCGTCACAGCAGCGCGAGAACCAGATGGACACCCGGCACGATACCGCACATGCTGTTGTCAGCGCTGATCAGTACAAGGGTTAATGCACTGGCATCAGTGTTTTCACCAATGTCGACGCATACAACAGGGGTCCGGCTGGACTTCCGGTTCCGGCGCCGCCATGTGAGGACGCAGCGCTCTGAGCTCCTGCATATCGCCGAATACCCGTGTCATTTTGCAGCGCAGGGATCTGCTTACCGATCCTGAGGGACGTCCGACTGACACCACTTACCTGCCTTGAGGAGCTGATGGAAAGATACCTCCTCCGGAGCGGGCAGAAGATCACAGGTGCGCAGCTAGCAGCCTCACAGAGCCCGGCAAAAATGGCGGACATTTAGCCACTGTTATTTCAGGAGGAGGGCTCTCAGAGCACCCAGGGAGAGGGGTCCCCTTTAGGTGGCTCGGCCACGCTGGATTATAAACAACTAGCCATTGAAGTGGCGTTACGCATAATGCCGGACATCCAGAAAACGCTGGAAACAACAATACTGGCCTCATTTAACTCCCTAAGGGAGGAGGTAAACCAGACCAGCATGCAAGTGGGGGCCCTTGAAAAAGAGTTACGCTCCTTGCAGCAGCAAGCAGGGGACACTGAGGCTGTTTTGAAATCTCAGCAGCATGACCTGGAATACCTACGGTTTAAAGTTGATGATCTTGAAAACAGGTCACGCCGCAATAACCTGAGGGTGGTTGGTTTGCCTGAATCCATTAAGGCCCTGGGCCTAAAGTTTTTCTGTCGAGTGGAGAGGGCCCACAGGATCGGCCCGGATAGAGGAGCTTCTAGGGACTCAAACCCTGAGTCTCCCCGTGGTGGGGATGGGAGGCCTCGTCAGGTTATTTTCAAATTGCTGGACTTCAATGATAAGGTGGCATTACTCCGCAGTTTCCGTAAAAGACAGCACCAGATAACAATCAGGGGCCACAAAATCTTATTGTTTGAGGATTTCTCGGCTGAGGTGGCGAAGAAACGCAAGGCTTTCAGCCCAGTCTGCACTGAGCTATACCACAGAGACATCAGATTTCAGCTTCTTTTTCCGGCGGTTTTGAAGATTCACAGGGCAAATGGGGGGACTATTACCTTTAGATCCCCCACTGAGGCAAAGGAGGCCTTGGATGGGATTATGGATGCGGAACCGCATGATGTGCCTCTCTCTCCCCAGCGGTCTACTTTGAAGGACTCATTGGATCCAGCTGTTCGACGAGGGAATGACCGTATGCGCAGTGGCCTAGAAAGGTCCTCCAGAAGAGGACGTTGATATTCCTCAATTCAAATTGTGGTTGGGACTTAATCCTGAGGGGCAGTATTTGTCAGTGTTGCTGACTTTGTTCGAGATTAAGGTTGTTTTGTTATTTTGCTCTGTGCCCCACGCTAAGGCCTTTACTGTTCAGTCGTACAAATTGTTATTGTTTTAGGCCAGGTATGTGAGAGCTCTGCCATGGCGGAAAAAAGGAAAGTCTATAACTAGATCTAGTCACAGCTGCCATCATTTAGCTGTATCCGGCCTGGCGGTTTGGCTTCTGCTGCCACTCATCTAGGCAGGGCTATTTGGTTGCACGTGTTTTGGTTTTTGTCTTGTGTTATCTGTTCTCCTTCCCTCCCTCCTTTCTCCTTCCTTCCTCCCCTCTCCCTTGGCTTTCTCTGCTCAGGGATCCGTACATACCAGGGCTACAATGAAAATTATCTCCTGGAATGTCAAGGGTTTACGCTCCCCGCAGAAGCGGTCAAAGATTTTGCGCCACCTGAAGCGTTTTCAACCTGATATAGTTCTCCTGCAGGAGACTCATTTGGAGGAGAAAGATTTCTTCCGAATGAAAAAATTCTGGGTAGGTTCTGTGTGCGGATCCTCGGCCAGGGAGCGCAAAGCTGGAGTACTCACATTGCTACATAGGAATTTTTCAGGGAAAATATTATCGGAATCTCATGACAGTGAGGGCAGGTGGCATAGGTTATTAGTAGAGATTGGAGGAATTTCTTATAGCATCCATAATGTGTATGCCCCGAACGATAATAATGCCCCCTTTTACGCTCTTCTAGAGAACAGACTGCATTTGGATGGAACTCACAACAGAATTGTGGGTGGCGATTTTAACTCAGTCGCCTCTGTTCTGGAAGACCGGAAGAGGGATGTGGGGATGGTCAGTTCGCAAAGGCTCTCTGACAAGGTTATACCTCCCTTATTAACCTCTACAGGATTGTATGATACCTGGCGCTCTTTACACCCTGATGACAGGGAGTATACGCATTTCTCGCATGCACATAATGTATGGTCCCGTATTGATTATCTTTTCCTCCCCTTGCACATGGCATCTAGGGTGGTCTCCGCTGAAATTCATGACTTACTTATTTCCGATCACTCACCTATTTCCATTTCCCTGCAGGATACCTACCCTAGAGGAACTGATTTTCTATGGCGCTTTCCTTCTTTTCTGGCCAGAGACGACAACTTTAAAGATACACTGCAAGGTTGGTGGTGGGAGTTTCAGGGTGACAATCCCCGGGATGCATCAGATGTTTCGACCCACTGGGAGACTGCTAAAGCGGTCCTGAGGGGTCGAATTCTCAGTTATGTCAGCAATTTGCGCAAGGTGGTAGCTAAACAATACCAGGAGGCTAGCTCGGCTCTTAGACAGGCGTACACTCAGTTCCTTCGGGTGGCCACCACTCGGAATAAGGAGGCCTGGATCGCAGCTAGAAACAACTTTGAAGTTTGGGTGGATAAAAGGGAGGCGATGTACAGGTCGGAGTTCCAGACAGATCTGTTCAGATTTGGGAATAAGTCAGGCAAAATGTTGGCTAACTTAGCGCGGGGCAGAAGGGCTCCTACAGTCATTACGGCTCTGAAAGAGGAGGGGGGAGTGACCCAAACAAATCCTAAGTTGATAAATGATTTGCTGGGAAAATACTATGAGCGTCTCTACAGTGACACTCCAGTGGACCCTGAAAAGGGTAGGCGGTTTCTGTCAGACGTTAAATTGCCCTCCCTGACGGAGGAACAACAGGGATCTTTGAATGCGGAAATAACGGCTGAGGAGGTGTTACATACAATACGCTCCTTGCATAATGGTAAGGCGCCAGGCCCTGACGGATTCTCAGGAGAATTTTATAAAGTCTTACAGGACAACCTTGCCCCCACGATGACGGAGTATTTTAACCATCTTCTGCACACAGGTAGTTTTCCAGCTCATGTTAATGTTGCCTACATTAAACTGATACTTAAACCTAATAAGGACCCGCAAGATCCAGGCTCGTATCGCCCGATATCACTCATTAACCAGGATCTCAAGATATTGACTAAAATATTGGCTGACAGATTGAGTCTCTTAATGCCTACCCTGGTGGGCCCTTCCCAAGTAGGTTTCATTAAAGGGAGGTCGGGGGTGGCGAATATTAGGAAGGTATTGGCAACATTGGACTGGGTCAGGCGCCGCCCTCAGCCAGCCTGGGCCCCTATTTTGTTGGCTTTAGATGCGGAAAAGGCTTTTGACTCAGTGCGTTGGGACTGGTTGGGGGCGGTGCTAGATAAATTCCAGATTGTTGGGGATATCCGTACTTTTTTGGGAGGTCTTTATTCTAGTCCGGCTGCGCGCATTCACACGGGAGGTTTTTTGTCTCGGGTTTTCCCCCTTCAGAGAGGGACTAGACAGGGCTGTCCGCTTTCCCCCCTTCTTTTTGACCTAGCCATCGAGCCTTTAGCCAGATTTCTAGAGGATTCTGACTTATACAAGGGCATTACCATAGGCAAGAAGGAGGTCAAACTAACCTTGTATGCTGATGATCTTTTGATTTTCATGGATACCCCCCAGCGTCACTTGGGCCCCTTAATGGAGTTCCTGAGTTTTTTTGGGTCCTTTTCGGGGTATAAAATAAACTCGTCTAAAAGTGAGATTCTTGAGCTACACGCCGCTAACCCACCGCAGCTCTGGCGGGATGCTGGTCTCTCTTTATCTGTTGTTAAGAAACAGGTTACGTACTTGGGGGTCAAAATCGGTAAGCTCCCGGGGTCACTGTATTCGCTAAATTATCCTCCCCTCATAACAAAAATAATTTCTGAACTAGAGAGATGGCATTCACTCCCCTTATCTCTGCTGGGGAGGTGCCAGCTCATCAAGATGATGAGTTTTTCTAAGCTGCTCTACCCTCTCCAGACGCTTCCGATCCTACTGAAACATACAGATGTCACTGCACTAAATAAGGCCTTTACCAAGTTTCTGTGGTCTGGCAGGCACTCTCGTATCTCTCTTTCGAAGCTTATGCTATGGAAACCAGAGGGAGGAGTAAAATTCCCGAATATACGGGGATACAATCTAGCATGTCTCATGCGTCACGTGTCCGACTGGGTACACGACACGGATCTTTTCTCTAACAGGGAGGTGGAACAAAACCTGGTTGCCCCATGGAACTTGGTGTCGTGCCTTCACTCTAACCTGTCTGCATTGCCTGGGGATATTAAATCTTCGCTTTTATTGAGAGATACGATAGCAACCTGGAAGGCGGTTAGGAAGACATTTAACTTGCCTCATGCAATCTCCAAATGGATGCCGTTATGGGGTCATCCGGAATTCCCTTCCGGAACTAGTTTGAGACCTCCTGAGCTGTGGATATCTAGGGGTTTGAGTAGGGCGGAGCATCTGATGCATCTGGGGGACAAACGCTGGCTGACTCCAAAAGAATTGAAGGAAAAATACGCTCTGCCGGATTCCCATTTCCTGCAAATAATGCAGATTGTGGGTTTCTGTTCACATAGATTGCGCGATTTGTCGAGGGAAGCGACCAAAAATTCCTTCGATGAAGTCCTCAGTTTCTCCCCCCAAACAGTTTCTCTCTCTAGGCTGTATAGGGCCTTTTCAGGAAATTTCACGAAGGTTAAGGCTTCCGCACTTTTTAAGAAATGGGAACACATCACCATGGATGATGAGATTTGGGTTAAGATCCTGGAAGGTTGGAGTAAGGTACGCCAGCGCGTGATAGGTGAGACTTGGCGTGAAACTTTTTTCAGGATGATGCATCGGGCAATCTATGGTTTTAACTTTCCGGCCTCTCCCCAGTTTCCGGATCGTATCACACATTGTCCCAATTGTAAGTTGGCGGCTACGGATTTCTGGCATGGCATTTGGACGTGTCCTGAGGTAGTCAAATTCTGGGCCGCTGTGATTGATTATATTAAGAAGAACTGGTCGGTGGAATTGTCTATGGAACCCCAGGCCCTGGTCTTTCATTACATCCGCCCGGTGAACCAAACTCGGATCCCGATTTTGTTGCACTCAGTCTTATTAGTAGCCAAAAGAGTCTTGCTCCAAAGATGGCTTACAGATGCCATGCCAGACATCCCTGATGTGGTCTCTGAATTGAAAGTTCTTTTGGGATTTGAAAGGATTGAAGCGTCTAGGCACAAAGAAGGTTCAGCTTCCAAGTTCTTTAATAAATGGCGTACTTTTATTGCCACGCACTTTAGTCCGCCAGAGACTAGGGAACTGGTGAAGCCCTTTCAGTATACCTCGTGGTATCTTAAAGCTTCTCTGGGTAATACCCTGGGTCCCCTGGCAGTATAGTCCTGCCTCCCCCCCCCTC
Organism: Bufo gargarizans; assembly: GCF_014858855.1. Classification (NCBI taxonomy): domain Eukaryota; kingdom Metazoa; phylum Chordata; class Amphibia; order Anura; family Bufonidae; genus Bufo; species Bufo gargarizans. The sequence goes on along the minus strand of NC_058083.1, from coordinate 434,117,097 downwards.
TTCCCCCCTATTTCTGTCCCTCCCCCCTCTTTCCTTTCTTTTCTTTATTTCTTTCTGGTCTCTATTTGCTTTTACTTCTTTCAGAAAAATTGAAAAATGCAGTCAGATTCATGTATACTAAACTCATGTTCCTCATGTAACTGTTTATGCCCCCCTGGCTTTCTCTGGAAACCATGTGGGGAAAGTATGTGTAATGTATGATATGTGGGTACATGACCCGTGCCTTGTTTCTTTTTGATGAATCTGCTTCAAATAAACAGAATTTAAAAAAAAAACAGGGGTCCGGCTATCACTGACTGCCGGACCCCTGCAGCTGATCGGGCGATCAGAGCGATGTAGCTGTACGGCTCTGGGATTTGTGACCGTGTTCCCAGCGCCGTACATGCACGGCGTTGGTATCCTACGGTTTAAAGGGGTTGTATGACCAACACTATTTTTAAAAAGCCCAGAATGCTGTAGAAAACTCATATTTAAAATCACTGATCCCACACTGGTCCAATTCAAGTGCTTTATGGGTTCCCCAATGGTCTCTGGTTCTTGGCCTCTTTTGAATCAAAGGTAATGACTGCTCAGCCAATTGCTAGCTCACGGACCAGTAAGTACAGACTTGTGGGGGATATGAGAAGCGTTGGAATGGGAGCGGTGAGGCCAGTATGACTTATTTCAAGCAATCTGAGAATGGCCAGACAACCCTTTTAAGGATAGAAAATGGGGCAAATTAAGTAGCACCTAAGGAAAGGACCACATCCATGTTCATGGTATTACACCTTCATAGTACAGGACACCTTCTCTAAAATAAACATGACCAACCATTCTTCACTGTGTTAGATATACAGATTAGGTGCGTAAGCTTTTCTGCCAGTTCATAAATTTGACTGTATATGATTTCAATGTCCCAATACAAGGACAATGTTAGTTTCATCAGTGGAACTTCATCAATTTCAACGCCAACACTGACAAATGATTCGTTGAAGCAGGACAATGAAATATCATGCTAATGATACCTCAGAAATAAAGAGACTAAGAAGCCCTGCCAGCAAACCACAGTTAATATGAGGATATATAAATATCTGTACTTATGTCAGAAAGAGGTGTAATGAATCAGTGGATAAACATCATGCCGAGACTGTTCCTGCAGGCATTTATCTCCTATGGAACATAAATATGCACTAGATAAGCACGGCTATTTTTACCACAATTACCTTTGCAGATTAATTCAGGTAAAACAGGCAGTGTTTCCAAGTAGACGGACTGAATATTCTGTTTTTTCCATAAGGACCTCATGTCCATAAATAATAAAGAATTACTAACAAATATTGTTAGGCTGAAAAAAGACATCCCTCTATCCAGTTCAACCTGTTATTCCCCCCCCCCCCCCCCGTGAGGTAGAAGCCAATTTTCCTCATTTAATGGGAAAAAATTCCTTCCCAACTCCAATCAGAATAACTCCCTGGATCAGCGACTCTTTTTCAGAAATCTAGTAACTATAACCTGTAATATTATTACTCTCCAGAAATACATCCAGGCCCAGCTTGTACTCTTATAGTGAACTCACCATCACCACCTCCTCAGGCAGAGAGCCCCATAGTCTCACTGCTCTTACCGGAAAGAATCATCTACTATGTTTGTGTACAACCCTTCTTTCCTCCAGATGCAGAGGATGTCCCCTCGTCACAGCCACAGTCCTGGGGATAAATAGATGATGGGAGAGATCTCTGTACTGACTATATATTTATACATAGTTATTAGATCTCCACTCAGTCGTCTTGAATAACCCTAATTTTGATAATCTTTCTGTAGTCCTGTAGTTGCCCCATTCCAGTTATTACTTTAGTTGCCCTCCTCTGGACCCTCTCCAGCTCTGCTATGTCTTCCTTGTTCACAGGAGCCCAGAACTGTACACAGTACTCCATGTGTGGTCTGACTAGTGATTTGTGAAATGGCAGGACCATGTTCTTATCATGGGCATCTATGCCCCTTTTGATGCAACCCATTATCTTATTTTGCTTGGCAGCAGCTGCCTGACACTGTTTTTTTACAGCTTAGTTTGCTGTTTATTAAAATTCCTAGGTCCTTTTCCATGTCAGTGTTACCAAGTGTTTTACCATTTAGTATGTACTGGTGACTTGCATTATTCCTTCCCATGTGCATAACCTTACATTTGTCAGTGTTAAACCTCATTTGCCACTTCTCTGCCCAAGCCTCCAATTTTACATACAGAAGTGTCATCTGTGTAAATCGATATTTTACTGTGCAATATATTGAAGAGAATAGGGCCCAATACTGAGCCCTGAGGTACCCCACTAGTGACAGTGACCCAATCTGAGTATGTACCGTTAATAACCACCCTCTGTTTTCTATCACTGAGCCAGTTACTTACCCACATACATACATTTTCTCCCAGTCCAAGCATTCTCATTTTATATACTAACCTTTTATGTGGAACAGTATCAAATGGTTTAGACAAGTCAAGATATATGACATCAATTTACTCACCATGATCAAGTCTAGAACTTATACTCTAATAGAAACTGATTAAATTAGTTTGACATGACCGATCCCTCGTGAAGCCATGCTGATACTATTTGTACCTCTAACCCTACAAACTATCCTCATCATGTTTAGCTCTGAACCCAGACAACTCTTTGAAAAGGTGCTAAAAAGAGCGATCTCTACTTTAGTACAAACCAATTGTTCCGGTTTCTGATTTCTACTACTCTTGGGTAAGCACTTGTTTAATATGCGTTGTGAATCTTTTCATGTATAAATATATAATCAGGTTAATTTCAGTGATAAGAGTTTGTTCACAGCTGGCTTTAATCCTGCTGCATTCCTTATCACATTAGTTAATGTGAGATACAAAGGGAAACAGGATTTATCACACAAATTCCTGTATATTTTTTTGGTTACTCTACTCTCCACAGCAAATATACATAGAGTCCGGGGTGTAGCGAAGGGGTGGTAGCTGGGGCACGTGCCCTGGGTGCAGAGGTGGGGGGGGGCACACGTCTGTGTGGGAGGAGCGTTGCAGGCTGGGAATCAGCCTCCTGCACAGCCAGCAATGAGGGTGCACAAAGGTAGGCATTACTACTGTGAAGGGGCCACAAGGAGGAGAACATAACTGATGTGAAGTGGCCACAAGGAAGAGAATATAACTGTTGTGAAAGGGCACATAGGAGGACATAGCTACTGTGAAGGGGCCACAAAAAGGACACAACTACTGTGAGGGGGCATAACCTGGGCAAAACTACAGTGAGAGGGCACAATGTGGGCATTTCTGCTGCAAAGGAGGCACAATGTGGATATAACTAGTGTGAAGGAGGTACAATGTGAATATTACTACTGTGAGGGTCACAATGTGGGCATTAGTACGGTGTGGTAGCACTAAGGGGAAAGCATGCCCTGGATAACCCTGTTACACATTGGGATGGCTCTGTCTTCCAGGGCGAGCACAGTGTCCCCTGGTAGGCATTTAACAGGCACAGTCACCATCCCGTTTATTGTGATTATTATTTTTGCTTTATCATCACAGGGCACTTGTTCTGGAATCAGCCGACATCACTTGGACTCCCCAGTGAAACCCTGGATGCGGTAGAACCAGTTGGTTCTTTCCTTTATTGCTAGGTGTATGGGTAACGCTGTGTATCCTATAATAGATTTGATTAGGTAAGTGGGACTGGGTGAGGTTACTTATGTATTGGGTTGGAGCTAGAGGAGCGGCTTAGTTTAAGAAAAATAATTGCCACGTGTGCCACTTAACTTTGCCCTCTTTATGTAAATTTGAGTGCCAAGTGTGTGTGTGTGTGTGTGTGTGTGTGTGTGTGTGGGCGGGGTCCTTGCCCCGGGCGCTGGAAAGCCTAGCTACACCTCTGCATAGAGTAGATAAAAGACAGATGTGGTAAAAAAAAGTACAGAGCAGCTCAGGTACTGTACGTTAGTACCAGAGGTAGGTCTGTAACATCCTCCAAGTCTTTTTAATTTCTAAACATGGTGGATCTCAGGATGTTGATGATGGCAGAAGATAGAACATTTCTGAATACTGAAAAAAACAGAACATTGTATAGCCAAGGGTGTACATATCCTAAGAGAGTCCAAGCAGCTGCTATGGGGCGAGTGAGAGGAGGCCTATGTAAAGCTGGCATTCATATTGGCTGTGTGAACACGGAAAATGTTCCCTCTATTCACAATCACAACTAGGTTATCATGGCAACAGCAAGATCCCCTATGCTCTATGACCCTGACTACAGTCATTCTTACTGAAGAAATTAAATTATGGTGAATGACAACTTGGTTTTCAATACTTATTTTATATTTTTCCTAATATCTGGAATAGGAAGTTCCACATAGGACTACCTACAAGGCATACAGACAAAGTTGAGCTTCCATTTAAAGTTTTTTTTGGGAGTACAATAATGATGACATATCCTCAGGATTCATCATTATTAATATCAGATAATCAATATCAGATCAGATCAAGTCCTGGCACCCCCATTAATCAGCTGTTTGAAAGGGCTGCAGCGCTCAGACAGAACATCAAGCACGCCACCGTGCATTGTAGAGCAGCTATACTTGGTCTGCTAAGACACAACAGCTCTGCCAGGACCCAACATCCCCCCGGCGATCACATTACCACTGGGATCGAAGCAGGAAGTGGCAGTGATGCTTCCTGATTCCTACACATAGAGTGATTGGGAAGGCAGGGGCGGTGAAAAGCATCCCTACCTGCTCTATGGTGAGCCCTGCTGTCACTGACCTCAGGATCCCAGCTCTCTTAGCTGCACGGACAGAGATATATGCTGACCACACAGACGTATATAGTTCAAGCATGAATAGATTACCAAAAATACATGCATTTTGGTCACACCTCATATTTATGTCCTCCAAGGCCCATCTTTTCTCCCCAGTATGCTATGTTCTTTACCATTTGCCACCTTTTCATAGCCACACTGAGTTACCTAGTTATTATAACATAAATAAGATACAGTATGTGGTGTTGCAAGCTTGTAATTTCTTTTAGGCCACATTACATTAATGAGATAATTAATACCAAGTCAGTAGTTCTAAAAATTATAGTTTTAGGCAGGGGCGTAACTATCAGGGAAGCAGGGGAAGCAGCTGCTTCGGGGCCCTGAGCTTAGAAGGGGCCCGGGAGCAGTAGCAGGGGTGTCAGCAGGGCAGGGTTGCATGTACTATGATGTCAACTTCTGGCCTCACAGGCAGCAGGCGGCATATAGTGGAGGACCGCACTGACGATAACAGCAGCTTATGCTGCTACCTTAAAAACTCCCTGGAGCTTCCTTAAGAACTCCCCCCCTCCCCAGTTTTGCTCCTCTTCACTTACTGTCATATTAGCAGCGCAGTAGTGCTCTTTGCTCTGCTGTCAGTGTCGGGACAGAGTGGGGGGGAGGAGGAGACACCCAGCCATGTGCTCGGGGGATTAGAAACTCCTCTGGATCCTCCACAGCCTGACAAATCCATCTAGCCTGCATAAAAGGCAAGTGTATGTATGTGAAAGGTGTGTGTGTGTGATTATCTATCATCTATCTCCTATCTATTATACTGTGTATATATATATGTAACAGAACCTAGTTATCTCACCAGTGAAGGCATTTTGTGGAAATTTCAATGCATATGTGAAATGAGAAACAGGCCTAAGACTATATACTGAATGTCTGTGTGTATTTATACAGTCAGCCCCATACTGAGGAGGCATAGGGGAAATACACTGCCCAGTGGATGCTATTCCTGTACTTGCTTGAAATTGGTTATGCTATTTTATTCTGTGTATTCAAGTAAGCAAGAGTTCACATCTCCATTTCATTTTCGGTTCTTTTGATCCGTCAGAAGAACAGAAAAAAGAATCCTGTAAACAAATGGATCCTGTTGCATCCGTTATGCACATTTGGCATCCGTTTGAGCCATTTCTACCTGAGATCCGTTTTTTAGACAGAAAGAAAACTCCTGTACGCAGTACTTTTTTCTGTCTGATAGAACAGAACTCAGAAATGGCTCAAACGGATGCCAAATGTGCATAACGGATGCAACAGGATCTATTTGACACATCAGAAGAACGGAAATGTAAACTCTTCCTATTTATATTTGTTTTGAGTACTTTTTTTGCATTTTTCTTGTAGTTATGGTAACAGACCTTTTATTGGCATTGTATAGTGTGTATAGCTGTAATATTGTGAAAGGCAGGAGCGTACCTATAGTGGAAGAAGGGGGCGCAGCTACTGCGGGGCCCGAACTCAAAAGGGGCCCACCTGAGATGAGGACTAAATTTTAAAAGGGCCCTCACAATAGTATTATATACAGTGACATGATATGCAGTATATGTGTGGGAAACGGACAAAGTCGCAGCCGAGCCTGGTCTGAGTGAGTGATTTTGACTAGCTGCAGGACTGGGGCTTGCATAGGGCGAGGGGGGGGGGGGGGGTTTGAAGAAGTTGCCCATGAGGGGGGGGGGGGGGCATTCAATAATTTGGTGTGGGGCCCAGTCAGTTCTAGTTACGCCACTGGTTTTAGGTATTTTGTTACTTATCTATTGCATTTACGTAGCACATTACAAAAAAAAGTAGGTCGTTGCCAGCCTGTAATTTAGGTCTCGGCTTCACTGAAAATAAAAGGGGGGAGCAGTCAAGCTGCTGGTGCAATCATTTCTAAGGATAAAGCTCAACAGCTGGGATGTCTGGAAAAAAAAACACAAAGATAATCCTGCCAGTTTTTATGCAAACACCTTGGCATAGATATTGTACGCCGTCATTCCTTTATTGTGTCAGATCAATGTTGCTCGCTGTCTGAGTGTATTTTGCAGGGTCTATACAGTAATGTCACTCAGCTAAGACACATATTTCTTTGACACTTGGCATGGAGTACTAAACATTGATTAGTGGCATCCAGATGTTACTCCAAGCAAATGTATATATTTTTGCTTTTAGTTGTATGTAATAAAAAAGTGACAATGTGTGATACTGATAAAGTGACAGTCAGGATTTTTTTATTCAGCCTATTCCTACAAAGTTTATCCAGAGGAAGGAAAAAAACACCATGAACCAGAAGTCAATTTTCCTCATTTTAGGGCAAAAAATAAAATAACATTATTTCCAACTGTAACCAGGCAATCAGGACAACTCCCTGGATTAATGACTTTTCTCCAGAATTCTAGTAACTATAACCTGTAATATTATACTTGTGAAATGCATCCAGGCCCCTCTTGAACTCTTTTAGTGAATTCACATCACCACCTCCTCAGGCAGAGAGTTCCATAGTCTCACTGCTCTTACCATAAAGAATCCCCTTCTATGCTGCTGTTTCTTTCCTCTAGACCATTGGAGGGGAACCTTTTTGCTGCCGAGGGCCATTTGGATATTTGTAACATCGTTCGGGGGCCATAGGAAATTCTCAACTTAAAAATTTGACGTCTATATTTGGTCAAACATATAAGTGACTTATGGGTAAGTTACAGAAATTGAGCTGCAATTAAAAAAATCTAGAGCACTGTATTTTTGCAGCACAAAATGGTGCCTGCACTACATATTACAATTAGTACAGGCGCCATTTTGACTACACATAGCTGTCTAATATTCAAGTTGAGAATGTTATATCTTTTTTTGGAATTAATGGCAGCCAAGCCCATCCCAGAGGGGTCCAGATAGGGGTTTACCCAGCTTTCACTGTCCCTGTCTCTTTCTCTACCTTTCTCCCTTTCTCAGCCTCAGATCAGCCCCCTCCTCCATCCGACTGAAATCAACCTCCTATCAGACCCCCCCAGCCTACATCAGCCTCAGATCAGACCCTCCCCAGCCTCAGCTCACACCCCCATCAGACCTCCCAACCTCTGATCAGACCCCCATCAGACCTCCCAACCTCTGATCAGACCCCCATCAGACCTCCCAACCTCAGATCAGACCCCCCAAGCCTCAGATCAGACCCCCAATAGGCCCCCCAGCCTCAGATCAGACCCCCAGCGTCAGATCATACCCCACCAGCCTCATATCAGCCCCCATCAGACCCCCCATAGGTCCCCAAGCCTCAGATCAGACACCATCAGACCCTCCCCACCCTCAGGTCAGCGCTGTACTGTGACCTGACAGCACACAGTGTCAGGTCATAGTGCGCATCTATGTGCACTACGTCCTGACACGGACACAGCATGGGGCCAGAAAAAGACCAGGGAAGGCGAGTACAGCTAGCAATGCACTGTTATCACCTTCCTGTGCCTCCCGCATGCTAATGACTGCTTCCATAATGGAAGCGGTCATTAGCATTTTCTGGCAGGGGTCCGGGGGCCACATGAAATGGTCCCACAGGCCGTATGCCGGAGGTTCCCCACCCCTGCTCTAGACCCTGGGTAGGCAACCTCCGTCAGTCGAGGTGTTGTGAAACTACAATTCTCCGCATGCACACTTGCTCTGCTCTTCTCATAATGCCTATAAAAATGAATGGAGCATGCTGGGAATTGAAGTTTCACAACAGCTGGAGTGCCGAAGGTTGTTGACCCCTGCTCTAGATGTAGAGGATGTCACCTTGTCACAGTCACAGTCCTGGGCATAAATAGATGATGGCAGAGATCTCTGTACTGACCCCCTGATATATTTATACATAGTTATTAAATCTCCCTTTTTTTCTAAAGCTAATAACCCTAACTTGATCTTTCTGGGTACTATAGTCCACCCATTCCATTTATTACTTTAGTTTTCAGTCTTTGAACTTGTTCAAGCTCTGCTATGTGTTTCTTTTGCAATGCTAATCGAAATTCAGGAGAATGATTTGTAAAGTGGCAGAGCTATGTTCTTGTCACGTGAATCTATGCACCTTTTGAAACAACCTATTAGCCTTGGCAGCAGCTGCCTGACACTGGTTTCTACAGTTTACTGTCAACTAAAATTCCTAAGTCCTTTTCCATGTCGGCGTTACCCAGTGTTTTACCACTCAGTATGCACTGACATGTAATGACATGTATTTTTCCTTCCCATGTGCATAACCTTACATTTGTCAGTTAAACTTAATCTGACACTTCAATGCCCAAGCCTCCAATCTATCCAGATCCATCTGTAGCTGTATACTGTCCTCTTCTGTATTACTTTACAGAGTTTAGTTTTATCAGCAGTTTACTGTACAAGCCTTCTACAAGACCATTAATAAATATATTGAAGAGAATAGGGCCCAATACTGACCCCTGAGGTACCCCACTAGTGACGGTGACCCAATCTGAAGTGTGTACCGTTACACCCCAGCATTCTAAATGGGGTGGAATTGTAAAATAAAACACAATTCCACCACCGTTTTATGGGTTTTGTTGATACAGTGCTTCCTATGCGGTAAAACTGACCTGCTACTTTCATTCTCGGGTCATTATAATTACAACTATACCACATATGTATATTTTTTCTAGTTTTAATACTGAACAAAAAAAACTTTTGAATAATTTTTTTTCTTTGCATGGCCATATTCTGACCCTCATAACTTTTATTTTGGTGTGTACAGAGTTGTATGAGGGCTAATTTTTTTGCGGGGCGATCTGTACTTTTCATTGATATCATTTTGGAGTGTGGATGATTTTTTGATGACCTTTTATTCCATTTTTTTGTGGAATGTTTTGTTGTTTGCTGTATGGGATAAATATTTTAATAGTATATAATTAATATAGTACGGTTGTTTTCACACGTGACAGTTCCCATTCCGTAATTTTTTTATTGTTTATGTATTTTTATGTTGGGGAAAAGGAGGCGATTTGAATTTTTATATATATTTTTGAAATATTTTCAATACTTTTTTTAATTTCCTAGGGAACTTGAACAAGCAATCACTAGATTGCTTCACTCATAGACTCCAATGCATTAGCATTGGAGTCTATGAGAATTTCACAGAATTTCACAGTGTTCCGTATGACGGCTCTCAATACCAGAAAATAGAGAAGCTAGTGTAAAAGTAGCCTTATCCTTTCTGAAAATTAAAAATGAGGAGCTTATGCAACAATTTATTGGAAAAAATTAAATTTTTCCTTTTCACAGCTAAGTGTTTCTAAATTATATAAAAAGCCTGTGGGGTCAAAGTGGTCAGTACACACCTCAATAAATTCCTTGAGGGGTGTAGTTTTCTTTAGTATGCCTTCAAATGTAAAATGATGTCCAAAAACTATTCCAGCAAAATCTGCTCTCCAAAAACCTTATGGCGCTCCTTTCTTTCTAAGCCCACTCAATGTGCCCATTAATTTGGAACAAAATCTGCCCCAAAGCAACCAATCTAGCTGACGTAATGAATTCATATCGTACTTCAATCTATCGTTTTAGGATACTTTCACACTCGCGTTTGGTGTGGATCCATCATGGATCTGCACAGATGGATCCATTCAGATAATACAACAGTCTGCGTCCGTGCAGAACAGATCCGTTTGCATTATCTTTAAAATAGCCAAGGTGGATCCGTCTTGAACACCATTGAAAGTCAATGGATGACGGATCTGTTTTCTATTGTGTCAGATTGGCTCAGCAGCGTTTTGGTGTCCGCCTCCCAAGCGGAATGGAGACGGAACGGAGGAAAACTGAAGCATTCTGAGCAGATCCTTTTTCATTCAGAATGCATTAGGGCAAAACTGATACGTTTAGGACGGCTTGTGAGAGCCCTGAACGGATCTCACAAGCAGAAAGTCAAAACGCCAGTGTGAAAGTAGCCTTAACAACACTGCACGTGTATTAATGTTTTCTGAAACCTTGATAATTCACATTAATTGTAAACTATTTCACCTGCTTAAAATAAGGTGCCAAAAATATGCGGGGCTGTCACACTGCGGATCTTGAATACAATTTGAATATATAATTTTTTGACATCTGCGTGTTTACATATTGAATTTGCATATAAAATGGATCTGAAAAGTCAAAAAGGAAATGCTAATGCACAGGTATTGGATAGTGTTCCAGGCTGCAATCTCCACATATAATCCAAAAAGATCCCAGCAGCCGTGTAGTTACTGATCAGCATTCTTGTTTTATTTGCTGATCATAGTACACATCAAAGATATACCAGGACGCGTTTCGGCGTTATAGCCTTCATCAACAGGGTTGATGAAGGCCCTGTTGATGAAGGCTATAACGCCGAAACGTGTCCTGGTACATCTTTGATGTGTGCTATGATCAGCAACTAAAACAAGAATACTGATTAGTAACTACACCGCTGCTGGGATGTTTTTGGAATGCACAGGTATTGTGAGATGAAGAGTCTGGCAACATTTAAAGAGACACTCCACCACAGACAGTCAAGAATCTATTATGCCTCACATGTCAGTGTTTGCCATCAGTGATTTTGAGCCAAAACCAGATGAGTCTCTAAACACAGAACAGGTGCAGATCTTTCCCTTATACCTGATCCCTACAAGGCTCCAGTCCTGGTTTTGGCTCACAATCAGTGATAGAAATAAATGACCAAACATTGACGTGTAAATGAGGGATTAAAGGGGTTACCCAATTTCAAGAACCCCCCCCACATGTGCTGGGCTCCTCACCGGTAATATACTTACCCCGCTCCCCACGCCACTCCTGTTCCCCGCACCGCCGCTGCTGCTTCTGCCTGCACACGGATGAAAACGGGGGGGGGGGGAAGACAGCCAATGGCTAGCGGAGACGGGAATGAGCCTCCCTAGAGTGTCTAGTAGATATTGATGTAAATGATGATTTGGGTCAACACAATGGAGGTAATTTATTTGGCATTTCATATACAATTCTAAATAAGAAGTGCCCAGGAGTAAGACTACTTTCACACCTGCGTTAGATGCGGATCCGTCTGGTATCTGCACAGACGGATCTGCACCTATAATGCAAACGCTTGTATTAGTTCAGAACTATATTATTCATTTTTAAATCAAAAACGGATCCGTTCTGACTTACATTGAAAGTTGATAGGGGACGGATCAGTTTTTTAACTGCACCATATTGTGTCAGTAAAAAAGGATCACCATATTGTGTCATTGAAAAAGGATCTGTCCCCATTGACTTACGCTGCAAGCAGCGTTTTGGTGTCCGCATCCAGAGCGGAATGGAGGCGGAGCGGAGCCAAACTGATGCATTCTGAACGGATCCTTATCCATTCAGAATGCATTGGGGCTGAACTGATCAGTTTTGAACCGTTTGTGAGATCTCTGAAACAGATTTCACAAACTGAATTCAAAACGCCAGTGTGAAAGTAGCCTTAGATGTGCCAAATTTATTAAAAGCTTTATCTAAGCGATTAAAGGATCATAGTTTCTAGTCCCCTAGAGGGACAAAAAAGTTAAATCAAGTAAAATAAAATGTTTGCTGTTTGGCTACTAGTTTATGAGTCAGGTGTATTCATAAGTGTCCCTCTTTGCAGGGACTGAAAGGCTGATATGTATACTTAGCCTTTCCTCTTGAGTATACCGGACTTTTAAAAAAGGAGGTGTATTCTTTCAATGCTCCTAGTAAACAAATTGCACATTTTCTTCCATTGTATTGCTACTAGTAATGCAGACCTGTAGATATAACATACTGACATTACATAAGACATCAAATTATAGACAACCTGTCATCACTAAGACAGGCAGCATGTTCTAAAGCAGGAGATGAGTATTTTTAGTATATATAGTTTTGTGAGAAAAGATTTAGTAAAAAAGTGTAATTTGTGGGGGGGGGGGGGGCGGAGCTAGCGACAGACTGAGATGGACGCATAGTTCTCTGCTCTGCTAGGAGACTCGTCTATAACACCAGCTTTTTCCAGCACAATCGAGCGAGAATGGTGAAAATTGGGAATCCAAAGCAAGGAGAACACCTCGCCACCCCCAAGGGCCAGAATCCGTCTGGAGATATGGAGAAATTCCTTAAGAAAGCGGCCACAGTGGTCGCATCAAGAGAACCCAAAATGGCGCCGGCCCTGCAGCGTAAGGCACTGAAGCGAGCTCCTGCCCATTCAGAGGGAGAGAGCGATGCGGAAGACATCCAAGCCAGCTCCGATCGTGCCCTCAACAGGGTTATGGAACCTATACTTGCTGAGCTTTCAGCATGCAGGCAAGCATGTGAGGCACATAGGGAAACGGGTGGAGACCCTGGAATCCCACCAAGTCGCAATCTTAAATTACCAGACCGCAGTATCGACCACTCTCAGTAGGTGTACAGCACATTTAAACGAGCTACATAGTGCCCTTGAAGACCAAGAAAATAGAGGGCGCCGCAATAACTTAAGGTTCAGAGGGGTACCAGAGGCGGTACGGCCGGGTGATATAACCACAGCCATCCTCACTATATGCGGCTCGTTGCTGGGCCCCGATTTCCCGCAAGATATTGTTTTCGAACGGGCTCACAGAGCCCTCCGCCCTAAACCCAAGCCGTCTGAGCCACCCAGGGACATCATTTGCAAGTTTTTGAATTTCCCTGTAAAGACCGCCATTCTGGAAGCCGCACGCAACCATCCTGACTTAGCCTATGAGGAATCTAAGCTGGAAATATATCAGGACTTAGCTCCTTTTACTTTGAAAAAGCGCAGGGCGCTAAAACCGTTGACCGATTGGCTCCAGTCCAACAAAGTCCTATATCGCTGGTCCTACCCCTTTGGACTTGAGTTCTCTTTTGCTGGGAAGAAGGTCCATATCTCATCATATCACACAGCTACCTTTGATCTTCTGAACGTCTCTCCTATTCCTATTGATAATTGGGAGCTCTTTCAAGATCTGGGTGACCTACCGGACCTTCCCAAAGTGGCTCCCTTTGAGGTACTGCGAACCCTGAAGTCCTCTCGATCCAGGAAAAGAGGCCACCATCTCACTCCCAGAAGCCATTCACAAGATCAATAGTTGGGACTACTCTCTGTTCCTGTTCGCACAGGTTGTGCTTACTGCTAATAGTTATGTTCCTGCAAGCATCTAAACGAACTTGCTCAGTAACGAATATAACATTTGTTGCCCCGAATTTGCTCAGCTCTACAGCTAGACCCATTGTCGCTGAAAACTCTATAGCCCTATCCAGGGTGTTATACGACCTCCCTCTCGGTCACTTGACCAATTAACCCCCACATGTATGATGCATATATATCTATGCTTGTTCTTCTTTTTTTTCTTTGTTGTTTTAATATGTTTGTTCTGTTGTTTTTGCCCTTCCCTCTTACCAAGGTACATGCCATTCTCGCTAGTTCTATGTGAACCTCGCATCAACAAGGTTCTGATTTCTCACCGAAAGGCGGAGTCCCATGAAACTTACACACTCTCCTGGAGGATACCCCACCGGCTAAAAGGTAAATACACTCTCGCCCTATTCAATGGCTGATTTACACATAGCTTCTTACAATGTCAAAGGCTTTCACTCCCCTTCAAAAAGGTGTCAAATCTTTACCATTTTAAGAAAGGCCAGGGTTGAAGTGGTGTTCCTCCAGGAGACACATTACCGTTTCAATCATTACCCTAATATGCAGTTTTCTCACTACTCTAATTGGTATTACTGTGGAGGTAACTCTTCAGCTTCAGGTGGGGTCAGCATCGGGTTCCAAAGGAAGATTCCCTTTAAGCATATTAATCAAGTGTTGGATCCTGACGGGAGGTATATCTTAATTAAAGGTACTATAGGCCTGCAAACATATACCTTTATAAATATATATGCTCCTAACTCAAATCAATCCCAATGGCTTGCTAATATGGTGCCAACTATTAACTCCTTCAAAGAAGGAATAGTGATAATGGGAGGAGATTTGAATGTTGCCCTGTTCCCTCAATTAGACGTTTCTTCACACAAATCGACCCAATCCGGCAAATCCCTTAAAGCTATTAGGAATAATCTATGGAACCTTCACCTGATAGATGTTTGGCGTTCTCACTATCCCAATACCCTGGATTACACATTCTATTCTACAATGCATGGCACATATCACCGTCTCGATTACCTGTTCATATCTAAAGAGCACTTACACCTGTATAGTCAGGCTTCGATAGGTTCCATACACATCTCAGACCACTCTCCTATATTCATCCAAGTATTTGCTCCCCTTGAAAATCCCTCATGCTTTAATTGCCGTCTAAATGAGACTCTCCTGGGTCACCAGGATTCGATAGACTTAATCTCTAAATACATTTCAGAATACTTTTCCCTAAATAAGTGCGCAGACATCTCCGTTAACACTCTTTGGGATGCCCACAAGCCCGTCATCAGGGGTCAATTTATCAGCATTGGGTCCCACCAAAAAAGACTAAAGGAGAAAGCCATAGATGAAGTGCTTAATAAAATACAAAATCTTGAATCTTGGCATAAAAAATACCCCTCTGATTCTCATTTAAAAGAATTGTCGGAACATAGGGCGAAACTTAAATCTCTTTTAATAACTAAAGCAGCTAAGTACTATATGAGTACTCAACATAAGTTTTTCGCTCATAGAGACAGGGCCACCAAATTTCTAATGAATAGGATTAAGGGGAGGACGTCCGCAAACTATGTCCACCAACTGACCTCGACCCGAAGGAACCCCAATCTTCTCTGTCCAACAGATAGCTGCACAATTCTGTTCCTTTTACAGTAACCTGTATAATCTCACCCCCCCCCCCCCCCCCCACCCTCTGTGACACCAGAAAAGTGTACCTCTGCCATTCTGGCCTTTCTGGAATCACCTAATATTCCATCTATCTCCACTGACCAGAAGTTAAAATTAGAATCCCCATTTACCCTAAATGAACTTGAGAATGCAATGCACCAAATGCCCTCAGGAAAGAGCCCCGGTCCTGATGGCTTTCCATTTGCATATTACAAAACTTTTCAGGGAATCCTTCTTCCCCACCTGTTAGAGGTTTGTAACCAGACATTACGCGGATGCCCTTTATGAAGAGATATGACCACAGCCCACATCACACGAATACACAAGGATGGGAAAGATCCCAAGCAATGCTCCAATTACAGACCCATATCCCTCCTAAACATAGACCTCAAGCTCCTGGCCAAAATGCTTGCTAATAGACTAGCTATCCTTCTCCCTCATCTTGTACATGGGGACCAGGTTGGCTTTATTCGCAATAGAGAGGACAAAGACAATACTACCAGAGTGATTAATACTCTATGTCATGCCAAGAGAATCTCTTCCCCTCTGCTTCTTCTCAGTATGGATGCTGAGAAAGCATTTGATAGGGTGAATTGGCAATATTTAAAACACACTTTGCTGAGATTTGGTCTTCCTGGTTCCTTTGTACAAGCAACTTTCGTCATGTATGAGCAGGATACGGCCCTGGTACAGATGAATGGGAATTTATCTTTCCCATTCCCAATTAGCAATGGGACTAGACAGGGTTGCCCATCTTCTCTCTTTTATTTATCTTAGCATTAGAGCCACTTCTTTCTACTACAAGACAGGACAGGGAGATTGAGGGTCTATGTTTGGGAGGCAGGGAACAAAAAATTGCTGCATTTGCCGACGACGTCCTCATGATGACGGTTAACCCGAAAGTTTCTCTGCCACGCATCGAGATCCACCTTAACACCTTTAGCATAGCTTCAAACTTTAAAATCAACACCAATAAATCCTTAATCCTCTGCCTGGGTATCCCCCAGTCCACAAAAAGCCAATTGATGGTCGACTCTCCCTTTAATTGGTATTTCACGTATTTAGAAGTTAAAATTAGTCCCCAAATCCAAGACCTTTTCTCCCTCAACTACACCCCCTTAAGAACTTCAATCTTTAATGCTATCGATAACCTTGCCCAATCTAATCCAACTTTATCCTGGTTTGGCCGCAAAAACCTCCTTGCGTCATTAATTCTTCCTCGCCTCACCTACTTGCAACAGGTTCTACCTATCCCTGTCCCTAAACACTATTACAACTCAATTATAAAAAAGTTCAGATCCTTCATTTGGAGTGGGAGGAAAGCGAGACTTTCGTTCTCCCTCCTCACTAAACCCAAACAAGAAGGGGGAATAGGTCTCCCAAATCCCGAATTATATGGCAAGGCCATTCTTCTCTCCCGAGCAGTTGCATGGCTCCGCCCCACCTCGCCTTCCCTAGCAGTGGAAACTGAAGTGGGCATATTGAACAGGGCACCTAGAGCACTTCTCCTAGGATCTCAATCAGTCTTCCCTGGCCAACTACCTCACTATCCAATTATTAAAGCCACTCTAGATGCTTGGAAGTGGCTTTTTAGCCTCACATTGCTCCATTCCTTTCCCCTTCCCTCTACTAACAGTAAAGGACATACTTGACACAGCTCCCCCCTCTCTAAAAACCTCGACTTCCCAAGGGCTGAAGTCCTCCCTCTTTACAGCAAGTAAAATTGGACATCATTTCCCAAATCTAGGGCGGTCTATAAAAAAACATCAGAAGGCATTTGAATGACACTGGGCTATGAACCAGAAATCGTGCTACAGGTGTTCCACTGACCTCATGCCACTGCTCTCAAAAACTATCATGGTGTACAGGAAGGTGACAATGGAGGCTAGAATGGAGGTCTATTTTCTTCATCAATGAATCCCGCTTTCCTCTCTGACACAGTGATAGCAAGAGACTGGTCTGATAACCATGTGGGCAACATTAAGAGGTCTTTACAAGAATATGTCATACAATCCTTCTCCCAGGATTATGGTGTGGGGTGGTCTAATGAATGGTAGCCAGACCCCTCTAGTCTTCATATCGGTTAAACTAGCAGCTTGGTGTTACACTAATTTGGTTGTGAAACCAATGTTACAGCCACTTCTCCACAGTGTCCCAGGAGCTTTTTTTCAACAGAAAAACAGGCTGCATGCTGCTCGTGCTACTATGAGCAGCCCGTGTGACCTAAACATGTTACCATGGCCTGTAGCACAGCAGGACTTTTATCCCATTGAGCACATCTGGAAAGTCATTGGTCGGTGACTGCAAAAGAAGCTGCCAGCAGCAGATCTTGATGATTAGTTTAAGTGCATTCAGCATGGCAGAATATTCATCAGGCAACCATACATAATCTCATTTATAGCATGCCTAGGTGTGTAAATGCATGTATTTTTTTGCTTTATTGCAAATTTTTTTTTTGTACAGTACAATACAAAATGAATGTGGTTGAGGTGCTATAAATTTGAAGGCAGGCTGTAGCTTTCCAAATATGCAGCAACTTTCCTACAAAACCTGTGAGCAATTTTTTTTAGAGGTTGTCCTATCTAAACAGTTATGTTATATCACTAGGATATGCTACAAATGTATGATAAGCGTGGGCCCCAGAGGTGGGAGCAGCACCTATCTCCAGAACGAAGACCCTGACATGAAGGAGAGCACACAGCAGATGTGCAACATCCCCATTCACTGCTATGTGACTTCCAAAATCGAGTGAGCTATTTTTGGAAGTCCGATAGCAATAAATGAAGATAAGGGTGAGCGAATTGAGCTTCGGATCCAAGATCTGTAGTCGATTTGTTCTATAACTTTCTTTAATGCTGTACGGAGACCTTGTGCGACTTCGGACTTAAAGAGGACCTTTCATGGGTACAGACATTATAAACTAAATATCAGGGTATGTAGGGCATACAGCAGGGATCTAATAGCGCTTACTATGTTTTCTGGGCGCCGCTCTGTTCACCCGCCGTGGCCCCCGTTAAATTCTCCCGCCCTGTATGCTAATTTTCGCATTGGAACAGGGAGGAGACTGTCCTGTTTATCAATGGGTGTCTCCTTCTCCCTGACTGCGAGCTGTCCAATCACAGCAGAAAACGTCACAGCCAGGGAGAAGGTGAGTTTTTTTTCTCCCTGGCTGTGACGCTCTTCGTTGCGACTGGACAGGTCACAGCCAGGGAGACGGAGACGCCCATTGAGAAACAGGGCAGTCTCCTCCTCCCTGTAGCGATGCGAAAATTAGCATACAGGGTGGGATAATTTAAATATTAAGCGCTATTAGCTCCCCGCTGTATGCCCTACATACCCTGATACTTAGTTTATAGAGTCTGGACACATGAAAGGTCCTCTTTAACGATATTCTAATGCTGCAACGCTGTTTAATGCAGATTTGGAATGAATTTACTTTGGATCTTGGATCCAAAGCTCAATTCACTCACCCCTAGATGAAGGGCAAGAGTGGCCACCTGTTCATTCATTCACTGCTATGGGACTGATGGTGTTTTACTGAGAATTCTAAGTAACAAGGCTTAAGTAAATAAAAGTTTACTATACTGTATTAAAAACATAGTAACAATCACTAAGCCTGCAACAGTGGGGGAGCCCCCGTCAACCAGTTACCAACCTGTGACATGGCCAATGCGCCATGACAATATAAGAGAAATAATTAAAAGGCATCTTACTTTATGGATAACATTAGTTAAGCTAAAACTTCTATTACATGAATAGAACTTTTCTAGCACAATGACCCCTCCTAAAAAGGTCTCCAATATACATTACGCATGTACAATAAACTCAACCCTTAGGAATGCGGCTTGAGAACAATACAGCCAGTATCTGCTCACTACATTAAACAAGCAATTTCCCTAACTCACTACATTGACGATAATAATTAAAAGTAATAATTAAACATGGGATCTTGATCTTGGAATCCTCCTCTGGTCAACCTTGTAACTCCAACCATTTTAGCAAAGATAATGGCATCTTCTTTAGGGTGACAAGATGTCAACAGTTGATGCCCATCCCATAAAAGGCTTCTACCCAACTAGCTACTATCGATTATTTTAGTAATCAAGTATTCTATTGCCATGTCCCCCAGTGCCATCAGCCCCTGCATGCCCCCCTCCCCCAGTGCCATCAGCCCCTCCATGCCCCCCCTCCCCTTGTAATACTTACCTTTCCTGGCAAGGTGTGAGGCTGGCTGATATGGAGTCCACAGGAGACAATGTGTGTACGCCAGGCCCAGGACAGTGCAGCACGGTGCCGACGGGAGACCACGGAGCAGTGAGTGATAGGCTTCACTTCACTCACGCTCCACGGTCACATGATCAAAACGAAAACTGCATCAAGAATTTTTTGTGTGCTCGGGATAGCATAAAACAAAAGGTGACGGCTGCATCTCCAGTGTATTCCTTTTATTGGACAAGCCTGCGTGCAATAAAAACCAGACAGCTACATTTCGGCTATATCATAGCCTTTATCAAGCCTGCTACAGAGTGGATAGGTCATCAATATCAGATCGGCGGGGTCACCTGGGACCCCCCACCAATCAGCTGGTTGAATAGAAGGCCACATGCCGTGCCATCGCAGCCTTCCTTTCACTGTTTACCTGTTTGCTATAGACATCGCAGTGGCGAACAGGTGTAATTACAAGATACCGTCCCATTCACTTCTATGGAACGGCTCGTTCCTATACACTTGAATAGGAAGGAGCCATCCCATAGAAGTGAATGGGACAGCTTCTTGTAATTACAACTGCTCACTGCTGCAATGTCAACAGCAAGCAGGTAAACAATGAAGGAAAGGGTGCGCTGGCATGGAGCGTGGCCTTCTCTTCAACGATGATTAACAGTCAGTCACGTTAACATGTAGTTGTTACTTCTACAAAAACCATTATTTCAGAGCAATCTGTAATGCTACTCATAAATCTACTGCACTATGGCAATAAATCCTTAATTAGGTCCTTTCCAAACATTTTAAAACACATGTTTTTTTTAATGATTTTTCCTAGACACCTGGGTGCTTTTCTTGCTAGTACCATAAATGTCTTTGGCATCATACTCATTACAGAGTTATCAGAACCCTCTAAACAGATAAGCTCTGGTATCTACAATCTGCACACTCTCACTACTCAAATTCTTGCAGTCACTCAAACTAGTGATATGCCATAAAAGTTGAGATGAGAATACTCTTTAAAGCTGCCTTATGCATTTAAATATACACACATTTGGACAATATGTTTATTACTTTATAATGAAGGTGAAGGAAAGCATTTGTAAAGGACTTCTGAAATTAAATTTGTGAAACAGAAATTCAAATGTGGACTACAAATAAGAATACAGACCATGTGAAAAAAAGGCTGTAAAGCAATGGATGAATTACATAAGTACAGATGACTAATTCATTAATCCCACTTTGTCTTTCCATCTGCCTGATTATCCAGTGCTTTTATTTATTTACCTTCTCAGAGGAACACTTAATCTGTTCTACGCGCTCGCCACATCAACGATGTCCAAATTAATGATATGCTGAGAAAGAGGAATTAAGTGAAGGACGACAGCAAAGTAAGCACTGACACTAAACTAGTGTTACTTGTGTATAGCCAGGAATTCCATATTTGACATGGATTCTTGGGAATTGTGTACAATAGTATTTCTCTCACTGTCAACATAAAGAGTATGTACTGTAGTTGTAACACCCTGACACCGAGTGTACACCCTCACTTGCAGAGTAGATCAGACTGGCACTCTCGCAACTTCCTCCACATTGTCCACACACCCGGAGCCTTGTGGTGCTCTACATTCAAAGTCCAAAACTAATTATATGAAGCAGCAGAAAAACATGGCACTCGCTCTCCTGTAAAAATAATCCTTTATTATCAAAAATGGATATATAAGAAGTGGATGTAAGAGGCAATGGCCGTTTGGTGCACACAGCACATACTCTGGCCTCAAAGTGCCGTGTTCACAAAACGGCTGTCGCCTGCTACAGTACATCCATTTCTAAAAAGGAGTGTTTTCACCCAAGGTTGAATTCCACATTTTTCTGCTGCTTTATCTGATTAGCACAGCCTTTGATTGGGCTTCCATGCAAGATACAACATTACTTACGGACTTTTCACAGGAAGGCACAATACGGTGCTTGAGAAATGTTTCAAATTATATATTTTCAAAGAAACAGTGTTAGCATGAAACATGTTCGCTTGGCTGGAACTGGCTGGTGGCTCTCACTCCGTTGACACCTATAACAGGCAAGACTTAATTTCCACAATACCGCCTCTCTCTTTTACCAAGAACTACAAGTCAATCCTGGTGGCTGAGGTCTTGAATTGCAGATCTTACTAGGGCCTCTTGCACACGACCGTATGGCTTTCTCAGTATTTTGCGGTCTGCAAAAAATACGGATGACGTCTGTGTGCATTCCGTTTTTTGCGGAACGGAACAGCTGGCCCCTGATAGAACAGTACTATCCTTGTCCGTTATGCGGACAATAATAGGACATGTTCTATCTTTGAACGGAACGGAAAAATAGGAAACAAAAAGCAAACGGAGTACCTTCTGTTTTTTTGTGTGGATCCATTGAAATGAATGGTTCCGTATATGGTCCGTATACAAAACGCAAAATAATTTAATGTAAACGGAAGGCCTCATTCTCTCTCTCTCTCTTTAAACTAGAACCTTAAAAGGGTTATTCCATGACTAGTGTAGAAATGTAGATATAACATCATATAGTACATGATAGTTTCTATCTAACAAAGCTAGAACCAGCCCTGTACCTCACAGGGATCCAGAGTCACCCCCATAAATTGCTCCAGTTGCTCTGCTAGATTTATTTCAGGCTGGCAGAACAGGGAACATGTCCTTTCTGCTTCAGCTTTCTCTGTATCAAAGCTCAGGGGATGTGTCCTTTCTGCTGCAGCTCTCTCCTTATCACAGTTCAGAAGGCATGTCCTTTCTCTGAAGCTGTTGCCCTATCACAGCTAGGGGGCCATGCAGCCTTTCTAGATGTGACCTTCCAGCAGTCTATAGTTGTAATCTTTCAGCAGTCTCACTTAGGCTAAGCAACGATGCACCGCAACCTCTGCTATTGCTACCCCACTACTTTGATCAAATCTGAATCTCTTCTCAGCCAGTCACTCACTGGCAGCCAATCCATAGCCTGGAGGATGTCACCACAAGAACAAGCATATACTCAACAAGTGCCAAAGGCCCTCCCATAAATGTCTTGGCACACTCTCCAGCACCCTTCACATTTACCCATCATGGTGGGATACTAACGACCCTTCATCAACATGCCGTCCAGGGCCGCGTCTCGCCATCGACATGTTGCTACAGGTATGTGGGCCAGACGCAAAGGCAATAAATGGAGAGTGTAAGCGCTCAGCTGTATGGTAAATACACATACTGGCGAGTAGAAGTTCCACCATATTATATAATCAAATTAAATAGCACCAGTAAGGATCTGCTCCATTCTTGAGATTATTACTGCTCCAAAAAATATAAAACTGTTCAAAAAGAGTAAAGGTTTTCATCCATAACAGCTATGCCAGATCTGTTTTTTAAATGTATGAATTTTAGCAGATCTCATTGCCTCATAACATGGTTCATCAGATTTCCAGTATTTTTGAAGGCAAGAATATTGCACCTGCCACATGCTCCTCGACACCACGCCATGGACATGCTTGAGGTTTAACCCCATTGAATGCTGCTGAACTGTTTCCATTATCAACCGGCCGCCACAGTCATGCCTAGAACCCGTGGCTGCATAAAGTGCCACACGGCATCCTATTGATAACAATAGGAGGGAGATTCAGCGAGTTGCCGGCAGCTTTTTGGGGTGGTGCCTGCACCAATTTCGCCAGCAAAAAAACATATCAGAGGAAGTGTGGCTCAATCGTGATAGGGAAAAGAACACATTTTACATTCCTCCTTATTACTGATTTACAGCATACTTAATAGTAGATATATTATGAATACGCCTGCAGTCCTAGCTACAAAGCATGTAAGGCATATCATAAAACAACAGTAAATTATATTTAAAAAGAAGACTTGAGAATCCTCAGATGATCTCCTGGCAGATTCAGTCTTTCTTGATGGCCAAAAGGAGATTATTACTATTATAACAACAATCTCATTTTGGCAGACCTACCATCAGGGGAATAAACATTAGTTACAAGAAATGAAATATCTATATTATATTGTCTTTGTGTTTATACACATAAGAACAAGAGCTCTTAGGATAAGCTATCCTAAAATGTCAAAAACAAAATACAGCGCACTAATGGGACGAGATCAGATAATTATCACATTGGCCATTTAGTAATGGTTCAGTTATTCCAATACTAACTAATATATTTTATTAACTTTTTTTGTTTTTAGTTCATGTTTTAGTGTGATTTGGGGTCACACAAGTCAATGTCTTGAGGGTTCTACATTCACAGTTAGTACAAAATAAAAAGTACACATTTCATAAAGGGGGTGCTCCCAATCAGTGGCTTTGAAGTTACATGTGGCCCCCTGGATGTGGCTCTCCAAGCTGTTGGCAGGTGTAGAAATTAGTGTCACCGGGGAGTTTATAGCTTTGCTAGAACTCACTATGGTTAAAACCACATCACTTTTCTTCATATCTAACTTTTTTCTCCCTTGCTATACATAAGGTGGCCATGCACACTAGATGAATGATGACTGCACTCAGATTTTGGAGGGACTGGCCGAACATTTTATGTACAAGGGGTTATCCTTATTCTTTCCTGAGGGTAGATGTCAGAAGAAAGATAGATCAGGCAGTTGAATATCCACATGCACAATTCTTTTGTTCCCAAGGAAGATTAGCCACCACCAGGCGATGTGCACTGGCTTATGCACCTCTCCCTTCTGAGAACACATGCAGGCACGGCTGGGCCAAATGTGCATAGGTATGGGTGTGGGGTGTGGGGGGGAGGAATGAATTTTCCAGCCAGGAGGTGGTTGGACTGTGTCTCATCTCACCTTAGTAAAGGTGAGATGAGACTAGAGTTGCAACGGGTATCAAAGTATTGATACCCAATAGATACCTTTAGACCTGGATCGATCCAATACCGGGTTTTACTATTTAAAAATACTAGGCTGCGCTGCTGGGCAGCCTAGTATCTGTTAGGGTACTTTCACACTAGCGTTATTCTTTTCCGGCATTGAGTTCTGCCCTAGGGGCTCAATACAGGAAAAGAACTGATCAGTTTTATCCTAATGCATTCTTAATAGAGAACAATCCGTTCAGGATGCATCAGGATGTCTTCAGTTCAGTCTTTTTGCCTTTTCAGGACGGAGATAATACTGCAGCATGCTGTGGTTTTATCTCCGTCCAAAATTCCGGAACACTTGCCGGAATGCCAGATCTGGCATTTTTTCCCATTGAAATGCATTATTGCCGGATCCGTTTTTCCAGATGACACCGGAGAGACAGTCCCAGCACTTCAATGCATTTGTCAGGCGGATCAGGATCCTGATCCGTCTGACAAATGCTATCAGTTTGCATACGTTTTGACGGATCCGACAGGCAGTTCCAGCGACGGAATCCTCTGACGCAAGTATGAAAGTACCCTTAGAGAACCTGGCATGCGCTGCTCTCAGTGCGCACCATGTTCTCTTCAGCAGCACAGTGGAGAAGGAGGGAGTCCCTCCCCACTGTGCCGCTGCCCCCAATGGAAACTTAGTTCTGAGGAGGAGGGGAGGAACTGTGGCCATTTCGCCACCAATGAATCTAATTAACACATTCATTTAAGTGCAGGCAGGACACAGCGATCCCGCGAACGGCAGCAGTTAACCCCTCAGGTGCCACACATACCAAAAACGCTGTCTTCAACGAGAGTTAGGCGCTGGCTAAATCCACTGTAACCATGAAACAAATCCCTTGTTAATAGATTTATTGTATATTGTTTATTGTATAATTTTTTGTAGGTTACAAATCTGGTCAGATCTTTCAGGTTTATGATCGCTTTTCTCTTGATCTGACGGTACTGGAATCAAGACATTTTTCTGTATAAGTAGAATAATCTGAGATTCCAACAGATGCTGTCTTTCTGGCAGTAGTTTTTTGTTTATTATAAAACTCTCTGGGGGGAAGGAGTCGAACTCTATTTTGTACCCTGATCTTATTAAAGATAGAATCCATGGGGAGAAAGATATTTCTTCCTAGGCAGACACAAAATCTTTTAGTCTCCCCCCCCCCCCCCCTCCCCCCAATGAACAGCTGGCATCATTTACTAAACTGTCTAGCAGCATTATCCTGGTTACTAACTGGAGGAGGTAAATATGAGGGGGCTTTTAAAATGTTGGTCTCCATGTTGTTTCCTGTCCCTGGGAGGTGGGATATCGTCCGCTGGTGCCGTTGGGGAGACATGTGGAAAATAGGCAATTTCCAGATGACAAATTACTTTTAAGGCTGCCATGTTCTTGTCCTTAAAGGTAACCTGTCACCTAAAAAATGCCTCCCAAACCACAGGCATTACCTTAAAGTAGCCAGCAGTATGTTCCTAGAGATCCTTTTCTTCCTGCGGCCAGAAGCACCAAAATCTTGAAAAACGAACTTTAATCCCCTGCACGCGCTATGTACCAGCAGAGTTTGAAGTCAAGGGGGCAGCGGCCTCCTTGCTTCAAGTCAAGATAACCACGCCCCATTTCCCTGTCCCTTCGCTTTTGATTGACAGCCGATAGCTTTCGGCTGTTCAGCAAAGCTGTCCGAGTGTAAGTGTGGTCAGACGTTCACGTGCACAGCTGTCAATCATAGGTGAAGGGGCAGGGAAAGGGTATGTGGTTATCTTGACTTGAATCGAGGAGGCCAGACTGGCTACTTTAAGATTTTTCAGGTGACAGGTTCCCTTTAAATGGCATCTACTCTTTTCTTTTGGACTAGGCGGAAGAGGTCAATAGAAAAAAGGTCTTGAAACTCCCCAGATTTAGTGCACTAGCTGGCCATCTGAGGTAACGGTTCAGGTCTAGTTATATCTCTCTATATATTGCTAATCATCTGGACGTATAAAGAAAGAGCAAATTGTAAGTGTAAGTTACATTTAATGAGTGTTTTATTAAAATAAACTTTCCATGCTTCACTTGTGAGGGTAGAAATTAGTCGTAAGTGAAATGTTATTGTACTTTCAGAAGTCATGCTTGGGAATAGATACCTTGTCATGAAAAGAATAAAAAGCGGCACAATTATCCCTTTGATGGAATCTGAAAATCTAAACACTGGGCCCTCAGTTGATTTAATAATGGATCGAGAAGTTGGCTCTCTCAAGTACTATGATGTCTATTAGCTGGCATGTCACAGTTAATCAGTTTATCCACTCCATTTCATGGCGAAACCCACATTAAGGCGAAACTATTGTCAGAAACGTACCCACTCAAGCTCCTATTTTAAACATGTCTTTTTTAATTGTTGGCAGCGCTTTTTTATTTTCCATGTCTCTATATTAAATGTAGATCATGATATATTGTAGTTTTCACATTGGTCACAGAACCTCAAAGTAGGCTGACAATTTTAATTCTGTAGCAATGATTTCATTATCATCACAGGCAGGAAAACAATAAAAGATAACAAATCATTTATTAAGCTGGGGGGGGGGGGGGGGGCAGGTAAAGGAGGACCACACCACTGAACCATAGGTGATAGACACAGCTTAGGTATAACCTACGTGCAGGTCACAGAGCACGTCCAGATAACTCTTAAAAGTAAATGAGTTTCTTACGTCCGTTGTACAGTACATTTTTGAAACTGTTCTTCATGGCTCCGAGCAGAGGTTAAAGGCTCATGACACCTTTAGGGCAATTTTTTAACATTGCATTTGACTAATTTTGGTCTTTATTAATAATGTTCAACAGTTTTCCCTTCAGCTTTTACTTTCTGTGACTCTGCAGACTGTTGCTTTCTGCTACACAGTGAATCCATCAGATCGATAGGAATCCAGCTTAAATTAGTGTTTATTAGCTGTCAGGAGTTCAGAGATAATGGCTACAATCAAGTCAATCACTGAGTAATAGGATATTACAGCAGACAGTCGCTATTTTAGAACATATATCACTAAGAACAACTTCTAAAACGTAACCTTTATTCTACATATATAAAATAAAAAAAATATTTTACTTGGTCCATACAGGACCCTAATAACCATAGTACAAAAAGCTGTCAAAACAATGGACGATTAGCAACCATAAAGGTACGGACAAAGGATTGGGTTATATTAAGCCCTATTCTTGCCCTTACAGAATTTGCTCAGCCCAGAGATACACCTTGAAGGTAGGTGCACTCTGTCCACGATCATGGGCTAGCCTGTCCTTATGTAGCCCTATCACTTTCTGACACGACATATAATGTCAAACATGGATACAGTCAGCGATTTAGCGGAAATTTGGACAGTGTTTTGCAATGGGGACAGACTTGGCTTAAAAAAACTGCTCAGCCCAGTCTAGTCCAATCAAGTCTTCAGGGTAGCCCTCTGATGGATTCATTAAGAATAGGGAAGCAACAGTCTGCAGATGCACAGAAAGTGAAAAGCTGTAGGGGAAAAACTGTTCACAAATGTAATAATAACCAATTGAAAAAACTATTTTAGTCATATAAATGAACCAAATGCAATGATAAAAAAAAAAAACCTTCGAGCAAACTTGCTAACCTTACAATCATATAAAAAAAAAAAATAGAATAAAAAATATACACATCAGAAAATAAAACAAACTGCTGCATGGCAGAAAGACCAGGCAGTGGCAGTTTGTAGATGTAATCTTTAACAGGCTTCTGATCTGATCTAACATCACAAGGAATAACGTATATGCTGTCAGAATGAGAACAGATCGTTAACATGACAGGTCTTTTCACTATGACCTCCGGGTCCTTTCCTAAAAATGATAATAATGAGAAAGCTACATTACAGCAAACATCTAAGCTTTACACTCTTCACTCATTGAAAATACTGATACATTGGTTTCAATCTGTTGTGTCTCCTCAAATGGTACACATCTGTCATACTGGTTTCCATGCTTGACATATTGGGTCCCCCAAAAAATAAAATTTATATAAAAGTACAAAAGTGAATAACTTGTCATGACATAAATGTAACACGATAAAACAAAGCTTACAGTAACCACATACAAATCTAGCATTTATCTGCTATTAAGGTGTACATGCTAAGGCCCCTTTCACACGAGCAAGTTTTCCGCGCGGGTGCAATGTGTGACGTGAATGCATAGCACCTGCACTGAATCCTGACCCATTCATTTCAATGGGTCTGTGTGCATGAGAGTTGTTTTTTAAGCCTCAGTTCCGCGTTGTGTGAAAAACGCAGCATGTTTTATATTCTGCGTTTTTCACGCAGCCCTGGCCGATCCGTATCATTCGTGTGAATGAGGCCTTAAACATTTGGATATGCAGACAGATTGAGGCAGACACTGATGGATAATGGTGTTGCCAGGGGGTGATTTCATGGCGATGAGCTTGCCATAGGGCAGGGCTTGTCTTTATGCAAGCTGATAGAATCACATGATACTAGGAGATCAAGGCACCTGGTTTTATCACAGGACTTGCCTGACATAATTAATTGCTAGTAATAAAGTATCACTGCACTCTCCAGGGCATGATGCAATTAAAGTGTTCAATTTTATTTTAGCTCCACAAGGAAACGAGTAAATATGAGTAGATTCTGACTTTTCGTTCCTCTGGCAGACCTTGGTTCGAGTCACTAAAGCGAGAAAAAAATAACAATACATGACAATGTTGTCTAATTGAACACATGAGATAAACAGAACCATAGCAATGACATTGTCATCACATGCTGCTTTCATTCTCATATCACTCTTTTCAATTACATTTTTTTCATCCTTTCTCTCCCAATTCCTCCTCTCATCTGCGTCCATTATTAGGCTCACTTCACTCTTTACTCACACAGCCACTCAGGCACATTGTCCTTTCTTGAAAGGGTTGTTACACTTCAACAAATAGCATCTATCATGTAGAGAAGGTTAACACAAGGCACTTACTAATGTATTATTATGCATATTGCCTCCTTTGCTGGCTGGGTTCATTTTTCCATCATGTTCTACACTGCTCTTTTCCATGGTTACGACCACCCTGCAACCAGAAGCGTGGCCGTGCTTGCACATTATAGGAAATAGCACCAGCCAGGGTGCGCTCCTACGATCACGGCCAACACTTTTTCCTATAAAGTGCAAACACAACCACCACTGATGGATATCAGGGTGGTCGTAACCATGGAAACAAGCAGTGTATAATGCAATGGAAAAATGAATACAGCCAGCAAAGGAAGCAATATGGGCAATCACAATACATTAGTAAGTGCCTTGTGTTAGCTTTCTCTGCATGATAAATACCACTTGCTGAAGTGAGACAACCCCTTTAGGCTCCGAGTGCCCTACAAACAGCTTTTTCCCTCAGCGGGAAGCTGTTCCTTGGGAACACAGCACACTTTTGCCTTCTTTCTCTCTGGTAAGCCTCCACAGTGTTATGCACTGTTATACCCACTGACTGGGAATACTCAGGAGGGGCGTAACTAAGCAGCTACCTGGTATTCACTAGAGCCCCTGATGGTGGGGATAGGCTTGGGCCGTAGGGTAGCTGCCAGGTGCCACTCCAGAGTAGTCCCCAAGTCAGTGGCAGCTGACCAGGGGGGTCAGAGTGCTTGGTGCAAGCACCAAGGGGACGTACGAGGCCTGGAGGTATGGGTCAGGACAGGCGGCAATCCAGCGAAGTCAGCAAACAAGATTCGAGGTAGGTCAGGGGCAGGCGGCAAACAGGCAAAGTCCATAAACGAAGTCCGAGGTCAGAGGCAGGCGGCAGAAAGCAAAGTCCAGGAGTACAATAGAAGGTACACAGGAAGGCAGACAAGATAAACACCTTTGCACAGGGACTAGACAAGCTAGACACTGAGGTTGCTCAGGCAACTTCCTGCAGTAGGAAGTGCCTTTAAATACCTGCTGCGATCCAGCCATAGGCAGCTGAGACAGAGGGCGTGTGTGTTGCCTCTTAGGTGAAGAGAGAAACACCCATGCAAGCTTCAACACTAATGCAAGTCTCCAGCAGGAAGGAAACTCTGTCATGGAACATATGTAGCAGTGTTAAGTTAGTTACTGCCCGTATTTGTCAACTGGGCGGCAGGAGGGAAAAGAGGGAGCCCGGCGCCCGTGCCTGCTGATAGGGGCAGCGGCGCCGGCACAGGCCGCTGGGTTAACACACAGCCAGTATCTAGGGTTGCCCCAACCGCCCCCCCCCAGCCTCCCCCCCGATAACAACCTTCAACAATACTTGCTATTACACTTATACCTGCAGCCTCATTCCACCATGGTACATACTGTCATACAGCAAGCACGCCATTTATTCACATTATGCCAGCTGCCGATGTCCAGGGTTTTACTGTACAGTCGTATATGTCTGTAATGTTACACTAGGATCGTACAACACATCCTCAATATGTTTTCCTAATTTTTTAGTTGTGGAATATGTCATTGCTGTGGTTCTGGTTATCTTGTATGAACAATTAGACAAGATTGTCATGTATTTTTATTTTTTTTCTCTTTAGTAACTAGAGGACCGAAACGTCAGAAACTAGTCAATTTGTTTTTGCTACTTATCTCATTGTGGATCTAAAATAAAGTTGAACACTTCAATTGCGACATACCCCAGAGAGTACAGTGGTACTTTACTACAAGTGTTCTGGACAAAGTCCATTCCACTTTGCATCCCACCAACCAGGACATTGAGTGCAACCCAACATTACTCTATAATCAATTTCTAGTGCAGCTCAAAACTGAAGAGGATGCAGTGCTCGCAGGAGTACCACAGCCCCTTCAAACTGCTGAACGATGAGGGTGCCAGTAGTCGGACCCCCACTGATCTGATATTGATGACCTTTCCTGAGGACTGGAACAAGATTAGACAGCATGTTTAAGTACCAAACTAAACTGTGTCCTTAAAGGAAACCTGTCATGGTGATCACTGTGTCTGAACTGCAGGCAGCATGTCATAGAGCAGGAGGAGCTGAGCAGATTGATATATACAGGGAGTGCAGAATTATTAGGCAAGTTGTATTTTTGAGGATTTATTTTATTATTGAACAGCAACCATGTTCTCAATGAACCCAAAAAA
The DNA here is from genome assembly GCF_014858855.1 of Bufo gargarizans. NCBI lineage: Eukaryota > Metazoa > Chordata > Amphibia > Anura > Bufonidae > Bufo > Bufo gargarizans. The sequence continues at coordinate 434,085,420 of NC_058083.1, read as the reverse complement.
CTCATTAATATCAAAGCTGAATATTTTTGGAAGTAGTTTTTAGTTTGTTTTTAGTTTTAGCTATTTTAGGGGGATATCTGTGTGTGCAGGTGACTATTACTGTGCATAATTATTAGGCAACTTAACAAAAAACAAATATATACCCATTTCAATTATTTATTTTTACCAGTGAAACCAATATAACATCTCAACATTCACAAATATACATTTCTGACATTCAAAAACAAAACAAAAACAAAATCAGTGACCAATATATCTACCTTTCTTTGCAAGGACACTCAAAAGCCTGCCATCCATGGATTCTGTCAGTGTTTTGATCTGTTCACCATCAACATTGCGTGCAGCAGCAACCACAGCCTCCCAGACACTGTTCAGAGAGGTGTACTGTTTTCCCTCCTTGTAAATCTCACATTTGATGATGGACCACAGGTTCTCAATGGGGTTCAGATCAGGTGAACAAGGAGGCCATGTCATTAGATTTTCTTCTTTTATACCCTTTCTTGCCAGCCACGCTGTGGAGTACTTGGACGCGTGTGATGGAGCATTGTCCTGCATGAAAATCATGTTTTTCTTGAAGGATGCAGACTTCTTCCTGTACCACTGCTTGAAGAAGGTGTCTTCCAGAAACTGGCAGTAGGACTGGGAGTTGAGCTTGACTCCATCCTCAACCCGAAAAGGCCCCACAAGCTCATCTTTGATGATACCAGCCGAAACCAGTACTCCACCTCCACCTTGCTGGCGTCTGAGTCGGACTGGAGCTCTCTGCCCTTTACCAATCCAGCCACGGGCCCATCCATCTGGCCCATCAAGACTCACTCTCATTTCATCAGTCCATAAAACCTTAGAAAAATCAGTCTTGAGATATTTCTTGGCCCAGTCTTGACGTATCAGCTTGTGTGTCTTGTTCAGTGGTGGTCGTCTTTCAGCCTTTCTTACCTTGGCCATGTCTCTGAGTATTGCACACCTTGTGCTTTTGGGCACTCCAGTGATGTTGCAGCTCTGAAATATGGCCAAACTGGTGGCAAGTGGCATCTTGGCAGCTGCACGCTTGACTTTTCTCAGTTCATGGGCAGTTATTTTGCGCCTTGGTTTTTCCACACGCTTCTTATGACCCTGTTGACTATTTTGAATGAAACGCTTGATTGTTCGATGATCACGCTTCAGAAGCTTTGCAATTTTAAGTGTGCTGCATCCCTCTGCAAGATATCTCACTATTTTTGACTTTTCTGAGCCTGTCAAGTCCTTCTTTTGACCCATTTTGCCAAAGGAAAGGAAGTTGCCTAATAATTATGCACACTTGATATAGGGTGTTGATGTCATTAGACCACACCCCTTCTCATTACAGAGATGCACATCACCTAATATGCTTAATTGGTAGTAGGCTTTCGAGCCTATACAGCTTGGAGTAAGACAACATGCATAAAGAGGATGATGTGGCCAAAATACTCATTTGCCTAATAATTCTGCACTCCCTGTAGTTCTGTGGGAAAATATTCTGTATAAATTGCATTTTATACATTTAAATTCCTGCTCATTCTGGGCTTTATAGTCCAGGATTCGGTCCCATCAGTGATTGACAGCTATTTCTGTATACACAGTCATAGAGGGAAGGCTGTCAATCACTCATAGGACCGACTCCTGGACTTCAAAGCCCAGAATGAGCAGAAATGTAAACAAATAAATTACAAGTTATATTAAATCTTTTCCTATAAAATTATATATCAATCTGCTCAGCTCCTCCTGCTCTATAACCTGGTGACTGTGGCTTACATTGAATTTTCATAGCGAATATTGAAAGAATTCAAAACCAAAAGAATCTGGTAAACTGCTTTGTTTTTGTGCAACGTATGGCCAGAGCTTCCTGCACTACTTTGAATGCTTTATGTTTCATGTAAGCCCTGCTTTGGTGCCTGACATGTCTATCTTCCACAGTCTATGCTCAGTTTTACTTATCTGTAATTTCTTAAGCTTGAGATTATGCAAAGTACAGTGATTGTGTAATTCAGTGTTATAATTGACTGATGTGCTTTGCTTGAGTCAACTTCAAATGTAATTCTCCAGAATAAATGAAATGCAACATATTTGCAGTGCTCCATGTAAACAGGGCATTTAATCTAGAAAGCTGACAGTTGCTGTAAAATATAAAATAGAGGATTTTAAAAAGTGCACAAAAAAAACCATTCTTGGGATTCTTAGGCATACTCCATCGGCTTTTCTAATTACAGATACACATCTATTATGCCATAAATAGTGATTAGCGAAGCAAGCTTTGGATGCTACATCCGAAGTCTCTTCACTCAAAACTTCGAATTAATCCTGTACGGAGACCAGTATCTGTACAGCATTAAAATGCATGGGCTCCGATGAGCCGAAGTCAGTTGCTCTCGAAGTCGCGGGAGACTTCGTTTAATTACTTCGGTAGTTGATTTTTAAAGTGGAAACAGAACTTGGCTTTGGTTCCACAGTACCAGTCTTGCGCAACTTTGCGAATAACTGACTTTGGCTCATCAGGGCCTATACATTTTGATGCTGTATGGAGACGGATCTCCGTACAGCATTAGCCTGCAGTTTTGAGCGAAACGACTTCGGATGTAGCATCCGAAGCTCACTACCATCACTCAAGAGCATTTCTTGAGAAAGAAGTTATAAGCGCCATGGAATTGTGGATATTTTTGATCGATACGCTCAACACTATTCATAACGCTTGGGAACAATGTATAATGTGATGGAAAAATTAATCCAGCCAGCAAGGAAGCAATATGGAAAATCACAATACATTAGTAAGTGCCTTGTACATGCTATTTGCTGAAGTGAGACAACCCCTTTAATTTCTATAACTTTTCCCCTGAGTTAAATTCTCTCCATCAGAACTAGCCTCATCAGTATGCTCATCAGATGCTGCTCTTGCAGTTATTTGAGGCCACCTTCACCTCCGCTGCCTTGTTTGTCCTGTCACAGCGTTTTATATAAACCTTCCTCTTAAGCTTCAGCAATTTTATAATCAGCATGTGAACGTGTGGCATATCATCTGTGAATTCATGGGAGGTTATAGAAGATGAGAGGTCTGTTTGTCAGTATATCCTGCTGTTTATCCTGACAGGTTTGATGGAAATTTTACCTTAATTTACCAGCCGAGTTGGTTACCTTCAAAAATACTTGTATTTCTTAAAGGAGCCAAATCCTGAAATATCAGTATCTTGACCTGCCAAAAAAATAAGTAATCAAACCTATTTTTTTAATATAAAATAGGAGTGGACAGGCACTCCTATATTTGGCGTCTTGGTTAATACCAATCACAATTTATTACATTAAAAAAACGTAAGTATACATAAAAAGTAATGATAAAAAAATTGATATGGGATCGAAATCAATAAAATAGACAATATAAATAGAGTAAATAGTATAAAAATGCATAATACCAGCAGTTAGGGCACTTTAACATAAGCACATATGGATCAAATTGATAACATTATTCATTCCAATGATAATAGTCCACTCTTGGCTTCCTTAATATATATTTGCTGTTAGTTGAAAAAAATCCCCAAAAAACCAACTGGGTATAATCAGTGGCGTCGCCAGAGGGGGCGACGCCCCCCCCCCCCTCTAACGTCATGCTGTGCCCCCCAACTAAAATGCCCCCCCCCCCAAGTGAGACGCCGCCGCCGGGTACAGGGAGATGAGCGCTTCTATTGTGCTCATCTCCTTAGTAATCTGCCTGTGCCAGCGGCGGTGCAGGGGAGGGAGAGGGCACTAGGCCGGCAGCCTATCAGAGGCCGCCTGAGCCATACAGGGTGGGACACAGGCCAGAAGAGGCCTGCATCGCATCGCTGACACTGAGGTAAGTATAAGTGTTTTTTTTTTTACAATAGTGATACTGGCACATTGGGGGGGGGGGGACTTAATACTGGCACATGATGGGGGGGACTTAATACTGGCACATGATGGGGGGCATAATACTGGCACATGATGGGGGGGCCTTAATACTGGCACATGATGGGGGGGACTTAATACTGGCACATGATGGGGGGGCCTTAATACTGGCACATGATGGGGGGCATAATACTGGCACATGATGGGGGGCCTTAATACTGGCACATGATGGGGGGGCTTAATACTGGCACATGATGGGGGGGCTTAATACTGGCACATGATGGGGGGGCTTAATACTGGCACATGATGGGGGCTAATACTGCAATCTAATACTGGCACATGATTGGGGGGCCTAATACTGGCACATGATGGGGGGGACCTAATACTGCCACATGATGGGGGGGGCTTAATACTGCCACATTATGGGGGGGCTTAATACTGGCACATGATGGGGGGCTTAATACTGGCACATGATGGGGGGGCTTAATACTAGCACATGATGGGGGGGTTTATTACTGGCACGTAATGGGAGGGCTTATTACTGGCACATAATGGGGGGCTTATTACTGGCACGTAATGGGGGTCTTATTACTGGCACGTAATGGGGGTCTTATTACTGGCACGTAATGGGGGGTCTTATTACTGGCACGTAATGTGGGGCTTATTATTGGCACGTAATGGGGGGGGGGGCTTATTACTGGCACCTAATGGGGGTACTATGGGGAAGGGGGGGGAGGAGTACTATGGAGTCATCTACGGGGGCACTAAGAAGGGGTAATTTATACTTGCAAATTATGGGGGACACTGAGGGCATCTACTGGGGCATTTTATACTGGTACATTATGGGGAGCGCTAGGAGGAAGGTGGGAGAGACATTTACTGGGGGCACTATATAGGGGTATTTTATACTGGCACATTATGGGGGACATTAGCTCAACTGGGGGTATTAGCTCAACTGGGGGCATTATAAGGAGAATTTCTTCTACTGGGGGGCATTATGGTGGGTTTTATTACTCCCCCATGGTATGACCCCCTAGTAGCAGCACCATCCTCTCCCTACTCTGCTATCCCTCTGCCCCTTCTCCAAATCCTTATTATGAAATCTTTCTCATTAGGATAAAACACATCAGCTCCGCCGAGCCCCCGGCCAAAGTGTGGAAGTGGCGTCCGAGATCCCCAAGGGTCAAGCCAAGTAACTGTAAGTGTTCATGTGAAATATGTTTATGTTATAGACATATAGCCTACATTGTGCCCCACAATATACAGTATACCTCTATACTGTGCCACACAATATACAGCATACCTCTACACTGTGCCACACAATATACCTCTACACTGTGCCACACAATATACAGTATACCTCTACACTGTGCCACACAGTATACCGCTACACTGTGCCACACAGTATACCTCTACACTGTGCCACACAGTATACCTCTACACTGTGCCACACAGTATACCTCTACACTGTGCCACACAGTATACCTCTACACTGTGCCACACAGTATACCTCTACACTGTGCCACACAATATACAGTATACCTCTACACTGTGCCACACAATATACAGTATACCTCTACACTGTGTCACACAATATACAGTATACCTCTACACTGTGCCACACAATATACAGTATACCGCTACACTGTGCCACACAATATACAGTATACCTCTACACTGTGCCACACAATATGCAGTATACCTCTACACTGTGTAGTCTGTTCTATAAGCACCCTTGTTCTGTGGCGGCGGACAGAAAATAATCTGGAAGTGCCCCTCCCGAGTCCAGCCTCTGGATCCGCCACTGTACCGCTCACAGGAGTGTACTTCTAAACTGTAATCCGTATGCTCTGACCTGCAGAAATCAGCACTCGCTCGATAACAACTAACAGGCAGTACCTGAAGGCTGTAGCCTGGCCCTGTTACCGAAGCTAGCCGAGTGGTGTAAGGTTAAGGTACTAGTAGAGATAAGCGGCCGCTGAATGCGGATTTAAAGTTAAAGTTACTGCAGGATATGGATTACAGTTTAGAAATGTCAAATGTACACTTCTGTGAGAGGCGGGGAGGGAGATCTGTGGATGACACTGTTATGGTCGGGGAAATGGGGATGACACAGATCCCCCTCTCTATAAAAGTGTCATCCACAGACAGCTGGACTTTTCTTCCCTGTTGCGGTTTTAGGTATTGGGTAAAGTATCGCAGCATTTCTAAGCGTACTTGTGTAAATGTATCGTTGTTATAGCTGCCCCCCCTACTTTTGTCCTGGCCCCCAGTGTGCCCCCCCAAAATTTGAAAGCTAGAGACGCCACTGGGTATAATCAATGTCACTAGAAATATTGATAGGTCCAAACCCTATATTAGAGGCTAGTAAGAGATTAATGGTCTCTTGGTACTTCCAGGTTTTGTAAAGGTAAGTGCATATAGTGTTACTTCTGTTAGTACACCCTCTGCGTATGTAGTAATGTACACAAGTAATGCACTTTTGGTTGTCCGTACTCACAATTGGAAGTTACCGGCTGTTTGCTGAGCATCCCTCGTGTGGGCGCTTGGTCCTTTTTACTGCAGATGGAGCGGTTGCAGGACGGCCGGCTTGTGTGCTTGGCGTCTCATCTATTTCATTTTCTGTTCCCGCCACTGGATCTCGCGAGATGAGAGGACGTAACGTTGTCAATCCTGCAATCGCTCCTACAGCTGCAGAGGTATTATAGATGTAGAGTCTCTTATTTTACAGCCTTGTAATCCTTTTTAGTGCATGGCCATGCTTTTTAAGGTTGAAATATAACAGCGAGTGGACAATTAAACACCAGATGCGTTTCAAAGTAAATCACTACTTCTTCCTCAGTGGTTTCACTCGCATTGTATGAGTACGGTCTTTTATACCCAAGTTGGTTATTCCAAAAAAAGGGGTGGATAATTTAGTTCAGGATTGGGCTATTGAGTTCAGAATTGAACTATTTTCTCTATTGCGATATTTGTGCGTTTTAGATGCATTTTTTATATTCGCATCTGATTATATAATTCTTACAAACAATGATTCCCTCTAAAAGGATAACTAAAGATGTTGTTAATTCATGAAGTTATTCTAAACATATTTTAGAAAAATAAAAAGAAAGACAAATAAAGTAAAATGAGCAATGGATAAAACCAAGGTGAATCTATAGTATTAAAGCTGGTTGTCCCAAGGTCATGGGGCAAATCTGTGGCGGTTTCATCCATTGCGTTATTTCTGCGTTTTTGATGCGTTATTTCATACATAGTAATTTAAGAGATCCACACAACATGTTGTTTTACATAGGACGACACAACATGTTGTTTAACATAGGATTGTTGCAGAAAATATTCTTAACCACCTCCCGTCCGCCCATAGACTAAAAATGTCCGGGAGGTGGTTCTATATTTCTGAATGGACATTCCTGAACATCGATTCAGAAACTGCAACTGCACGCTAATCGTGCAGCTGCAGATTGGGTTGCACGCTGTTAGTGACAGCAGGGCAACCCAGAGAGAAGGCAGGGACAGTGCCCAGGTGTCCCTGCCTTCTAGATCGCTGTATACACAGCGCTCACCGAGCGCTGTGTATACAGGACAGGAAGTGCTATGCTCTTCCTGTTCCGGCCCGGCGGTCATGTGATCGCCAGTGCCGGGAGAGTGCAGGAGCTGTTGAGGTCTTTCACAGACCTCGATCAACCCGGCAGTGAGGCTGTACAGCGCTGTATAGTGCTGTACAGCCTCCCTGGGGGGTTTATTTTTCCTGTAACTGAGGCTACTATGTCAGCCCCAGTTACAAGGAGAAATCAAGTGGAAAAAAAAAAAATATGTGATGGTCAGCTCTATAAATATATCACATGATCGACCCAGTGAGAGAAACACCATAAAAAAAAAAAAATGTAAAAAAAAAGCTATTTTTGTTACCTTACATCACAAAAAGTGCAACACCAAGTGATAAAAAGGCGTATGTCCCACAAAATGGTACCAATAAAACCATCACCTCATTCTGTAAAAAAGCCCCTACATAAGAAAATTGCTCAAAAAATAAAATAACTATAGCTCTCAGAACATGGAGACACTAAAACATCATTTTTTGGGTTTCAAAAATGCTATTATTGTGTTAAAGTGAAAAAAAAAAAGTATACATATTAGGTATTGCCGCATCCGTAACAACCAGCTCTATAAAAATATCACATGACCCAACCCCTCGGGTGAACACCATAAAAAAAAAAATGAATGTGTCAAAAAAAGCCATTTTTGTCACCTTACATCACAGAAAGTGCAACACCAAGTGATCAAAAAGGCGTATGTCCCACAAAAAAGTAACAATAAAACCGTCACCTCATTTTGGCAAAAATGAGCCCCTACATAAGAAAATCGCTCCAAAAATTAAAAAAACTATAGCTCTCAGAACCTGGACACATTAAAACATATTTTTTTTTGTTTCAAAAATGCTATTATGGCGTAAAACTTAAATAAATAAGAAAAAGTATACATATTTGGTATTGCCACGTCCGTAACGATCTGCTCTATAAAAATGGCACTTGACCAAACTCCTCAGGGAACGCTATAAAAATAAATAAATTAAAACTGTGCAAAAACAACAGATTTTTTGGTCACCTTGCCCCATAAAGTGTTATAATGAATGATCAAAAAAAATCATATGTACCCAAAAATAGTACCAATGAAACTGGCACCTTATCCCCTAGTTTCCAAAATGGGGTCACTTCTTGGGAGTTTCTACTGTAAATATGCATCAGGGGGGCTTCAAATAGGACATGGCATCTAAAAACCATGTGGCACTCCTTTTCTTCTGCGCCCTGCCGTGTGCCCATACAGCAGTTTATAAGCACATGTGGGGTGTTTCTGTAAACCGCAGAATCTGGGTAATAAATATTGATTTTTGTTTGGCTGTTAACCATCGATGTGTTAATGAAAAAATTGGATTAAAATGGAAATCTGCCCAAAAATTTAATTCTTGTGGACCGCCTAAAGGGTTTACAAAGTTTGTAAAATCGGTTTTAAGTAACTTGAGAGGTGTAGTTTTTACAATAGGGTCATTTATGGGGGTATCCACTATGTAGGCCCCACAAAGTGACTTCAGACCTGAACTGGTCCTTAAAAAGTGGGTTTTGGCAATTTTATTAAAAATTTTAAGAATTGCTTCTAAACTTCTAAGCCTTCTAACATCCTAAAAAAATAAAATGGCATTTCCAAAATGATGCCAACATAAAGTAGACATATGGGGAATGTTAAGTAATAAATATTTTATGAGGTATCACTTTCTGTTTTAAAAGCAGAGAAATTGAAATTTAGAAAATGTTGTAAATTTGGGATTTTTTCATAAATAAAGGTGAAATATATTGACTCAAATTTATGACTAGCATGAAGTACAATGTGTCACGAGTAGAGTTGAGCGAACACCTGGATGTTCGGGTTCGAGAAGTTCGGCCGAACATCCCGGAAATGTTCGGGTTCGGGATCCGAACCCGATCCGAACTTCGTCCCGAACCCGAACCCCATTGAAGTCAATGGGGACCCGAACTTTTCGGCACTAAAAAGGCTGTAAAACAGCCCAGGAAAGAGCTAGAGGGCTGCAAAAGGCAGCAACATGTAGGTAAATCCCCTGCAAACAAATGTGGATAGGGAAATGAATTAAAATAAAAATTAAATAAATAAAAATTAACCAAAATCAATTGGAGAGAGGTCCCATAGCAGAGAATCTGGCTTCACGTCAGCCACCACTGCAACAGTCCATTGGCATATATTTAGGCCCAGCACCCAGGCAGAGGAGGGAGGTCCCGTAACAGAGAATCTGGCTTCATGTCAGCAGAGAATCAGTCTGCATGTCATAGCAGAGAATGAGGCTTCACGTCAGCCACCACTGCAACAGTCCATTGGCATATATTTAGGCCCAGCACACACACAGGCAGAGGAGAGAGGTCCCGTAACAGACAATCTGGCTTCATGTCAGCAGAGAATCAGTCTGCATGTCATAGCAGAGAATGAGGCTTCACGTCAGCCACCACTGCAACAGTCCATTGGCATATATTTAGGCCCAGCACCCAGGCAGAGGAGGGAGGTCCCGTAACAGAGAATCTGTCTTCATGTCAGCAGAGAATCAGTCTGCATGTCATAGCAGAGAATGAGGCTTCACGTCAGCCACCACTGCAACAGTCCATTGGCATATATTTAGGCCCAGCACACACACAGGCAGAGGAGAGAGGTCCCGTAACAGAGAATCTGTCTTCATGTCAGCAGAGAATTAGTCTGCATGTCATAGCAGAGAATGAGGCTTCACGTCAGCCACCACTGCAACAGTCCATTGGCATATATTTAGGCCCAGCACCCAGGCAGAGGAGGGAGGTCCCGTAACAGAGAATCTGTCTTCATGTCAGCAGAGAATCAGTCTGCATGTCATAGCAGAGAATGAGGCTTCACGTCAGCCACCACTGCAACAGTCCATTGGCATATATTTAGGCCCAGCACCCAGGCAGAGGAGGGAGGTCCCGTAACAGAGAATCTGTCTTCATGTCAGCAGAGAATCAGTCTGCATGTCATAGCAGAGAATGAGGCTTCACGTCAGCCACCACTGCAACAGTCCATTGGCATATATTTAGGCCCAGCACACAGGCAGAGGAGAGAGGTCCCGTAACAGACAATCTGGCTTCATGTCAGCAGAGAATCAGTCTGCATGTCATAGCAGAGAATGAGGCTTCACGTCAGCCACCACTGCAACAGTCCATTGGCATATATTTAGGCCCAGCACACACACAGGCAGAGGAGAGAGGTCCCGTAACAGAGAATCTGGCTTCATGTCAGCAGAGAATCAGTCTGCATGTCATAGCAGAGAATGAGGCTTCACGTCAGCCACCACTGCAACAGTCCATTGGCATATATTTAGGCCCAGCACACACACAGGCAGAGGAGAGAGGTCCCGTAACAGAGAATCTGGCTTCATGTCAGCAGAGAATCAGTCTGCATGTCATAGCAGAGAATGAGGCTTCACGTCAGCCACCACTGCAACAGTCCATTGGCATATATTTAGGCCCAGCACACCACAGGCAGAGGAGAGAGGTCCCGTAACAGACAATCTGTCTTCATGTCAGCAGAGAATTAGTCTGCATGTCATAGCAGAGAATGAGGCTTCACGTCAGCCACCACTGCAACAGTCCATTGGCATATATTTAGGCCCAGCACACACAGGCAGAGGAGAGAGGTCCCGTAACAGAGAATCTGTCTTCATGTCAGCAGAGAATCAGTCTGCATGTCATAGCAGAGAATGAGGCTTCACGTCAGCCACCACTGCAACAGTCCATTGGCATATATTTAGGCCCAGCACACACACAGGCAGAGGAGAGAGGTCCCGTAACAGAGAATCTGGCTTCATGTCAGCAGAGAATCAGTCTGCATGTCATAGCAGAGAATGAGGCTTCACGTCAGCCACCACTGCAACAGTCCATTGGCATATATTTAGGCCCAGCACACACACAGGCAGAGGAGAGAGGTCCCGTAACAGAGCAATCTGGCTTCATGTCAGCAGAGAATCAGTCTGCATGTCATAGCAGAGAATGAGGCTTCACGTCAGCCACCACTGCAACAGTCCATTGGCATATATTTAGGCCCAGCACACACACAGGCAGAGGAGAGAGGTCCCGTAACAGACAATCTGGCTTCATGTCAGCAGAGAATCAGTCTGCATGTCATAGCAGAGAATGAGGCTTCACGTCAGCCACCACTGCAACAGTCCATTGGCATATATTTAGGCCCAGCACACACAGGCAGAGGAGAGAGGTCCCGTAACAGACAATCTGGCTTCATGTCAGCAGAGAATCAGTCTGCATGTCATAGCAGAGAATGAGGCTTCACGTCAGCCACCACTGCAACAGTCCATTGGCATATATTTAGGACCCGGAACACACACAGGCAGAGGAGAGAGGTCCCGTAACAGAGAATCTGGCTTCATGTCAGCAGAGAATCAGTCTGCATGTCATAGCAGAGAATGAGGCTTCACGTCAGCCACCACTGCAACAGTCCATTGGCATATATTTAGGCCCAGCACACACACAGGCAGAGGAGAGAGGTCCCGTAACAGAGAATCTGGCTTCATGTCAGCAGAGAATCAGTCTGCATGTCATAGCAGAGAATGAGGCTTCACGTCAGCCACCACTGCAACAGTCCATTGGCATATATTTAGGCCCAGCACACACAGGCAGAGGAGAGAGGTCCCGTAACAGACAATCTGTCTTCATGTCAGCAGAGAATTAGTCTGCATGTCATAGCAGAGAATGAGGCTTCACGTCAGCCACCACTGCAACAGTCCATTGGCATATATTTAGGCCCAGCACACACACAGGCAGAGGAGAGAGGTCCCGTAACAGAGAATCTGTCTTCATGTCAGCAGAGAATCAGTCTGCATGTCATAGCAGAGAATGAGGCTTCACGTCAGCCACCACTGCAACAGTCCATTGGCATATATTTAGGCCCAGCACACACACAGGCAGAGGAGAGAGGTCCCGTAACAGAGAATCTGGCTTCATGTCAGCAGAGAATCAGTCTGCATGTCATAGCAGAGAATGAGGCTTCACGTCAGCCACCACTGCAACAGTCCATTGGCATATATTTAGGCCCAGCACACACACAGGCAGAGGAGAGAGGTCCCGTAACAGACAATCTGGCTTCATGTCAGCAGAGAATCAGTCTGCATGTCATAGCAGAGAATGAGGCTTCACGTCAGCCACCACTGCAACAGTCCATTGGCATATATTTAGGCCCAGCACACACACAGGCAGAGGAGAGAGGTCCCGTAACAGACAATCTGGCTTCATGTCAGCAGAGAATCAGTCTGCATGTCATAGCAGAGAATGAGGCTTCACGTCAGCCACCACTGCAACAGTCCATTGGCATATATTTAGGCCCAGCACACACACAGGCAGAGGAGAGAGGTCCCGTAACAGAGAATCTGTCTTCATGTCAGCAGAGAATTAGTCTGCATGTCATAGCAGAGAATGAGGCTTCACGTCAGCCACCACTGCAACAGTCCATTGGCATATATTTAGGACCCGGAACACACACAGGCAGAGGAGAGAGGTCCCGTAACAGAGAATCTGTCTTCATGTCAGCAGAGAATTAGTCTGCATGTCATAGCAGAGAATGAGGCTTCACGTCAGCCACCACTGCAACAGTCCATTGGCATATATTTAGGCCCAACACACAGGCAGAGGAGAGAGGTCCCGTAACAGACAATCTGGCTTCATGTCAGCAGAGAATCAGGCTTCACGTCACCCAACATTGGAACAGTCCATTGGCATATATTTAGGCCCCGGCACCCAGACACAGGAGAGGTTCATTCAACTTTGGGTAGCCTCGCAATATAATGGTAAAATGAAAATAAAAATAGGATTGAATGAGGAAGTGCCCTGGAGTCCAATAATATATGGTTAAGGGGAGGTAGTTAATGTCTAATCTGGACAAGGGACGGACAGATCCTGTGGGATCCATGCCTGGTTCATTTTTATGAACGTCAGCTTGTCCACATTGGCTGTAGACAGGCGGCTGCGTTTGTCTGTAATGACGCCCCCTGCCGTGCTGAATACACGTTCAGACAAAACGCTGGCCGCCGGGCAGGCCAGCACCTCCAAGGCATAAAAGGCTAGCTCTGGCCACGTGGACAATTTAGAGACCCAGAAGTTGAATGGGGCCGAACCATCAGTCAGTACGTGGAGGGGTGTGCACACGTACTGTTCCACCATGTTAGTGAAATGTTGCCTCCTGCTAACACGTTGCGTATCAGGTGGTGGTGCAGTTAGCTGTGGCGTGTTGACAAAAGTTTTCCACATCTCTGCCATGCTAACCCTGCCCTCAGAGGAGCTGGCAGTGACACAGCTGCCTTGGCGACCTCTTGCTCCTCCTCTGCCTTGGCCTTGGGCTTCCACTTGTTCCCCTGTGACATTTGGGAATGCTCTCAGTAGCGCGTCTACCAACGTGCGCTTGTACTCGCGCATCTTCCTATCACGCTCCAGTGCAGGAAGTAAGGTGGGCACATTGTCTTTGTAGCGTGGATCCAGCAGGGTGGCAACCCAGTAGTCCGCACAGGTTAAAATGTGGGCAACTCTGCTGTCGTTGCGCAGGCACTGCAGCATGTAGTCGCTCATGTGTGCCAGGCTGCCCAGGGGTAAGGACAAGCTGTCCTCTGTGGGAGGCGTATCGTCATCGTCCTGCCTTTCCCCCCAGCCACGCACCAGTGATGGACCCGAGCTGCGTTGGGTGCCACCCCGCTGTGACCATGCTTCATCCTCCTCCACCTCCTCCTCATCCTCGTCCTCCTCGTCCTCCAGTAGTGGGCCCTGTCTGGCCACATTTGTACCTGGCCTCTGCTGTTGCCAAAAACCTCCCTCTGAGTCACTTCGAAGAGACTGGCCTGAAAGTGCTAAAAATGACCCCTCTTCCTCCTCCTCCTCCTCCTCCTGGGCCACCTCCTCTTGCATCATCGCCCTAAGTGTTTTCTCAAGGAGACATAGAAGTGGTATTGTAACGCTGATAACGGCGTCATCGCCACTGGCCATGTTGGTGGAGTACTCGAAACAGCGCAACAGGGCACACAGGTCTCGCATGGAGGCCCAGTCATTGGTGGTGAAGTGGTGCTGTTCTGTAGTGCGACTGACCCGTGCGTGCTGCAGCTGAAACTCCACTATGGCCTGCTGCTGCTCGCACAGTCTGTCCAGCATGTGCAAGGTGGAGTTCCACCTGGTGGGCACGTCGCATATGAGGCGGTGAGCGGGAAGGCCGAAGTTACGCTGTAGCGCAGACAGGCGAGCAGCAGCAGGATGTGAACGCCGGAAGCGCGAACAGACGGCCCGCACTTTATGCAGCAGCTCTGACATGTCGGGGTAGTTGTGAATGAACTTCTGCACCACCAAATTCAGCACATGCGCCAAGCAAAGGATGTGCGTCAAATTGGCTAGTCCCAGAGCTGCAACGAGATTTCGCCCATTATCGCACACCACCAGGCCGGGCTTGAGGCTCACCGGCAGCAACCACTCGTCGGTCTGTTGTTCTATACCCCGCCACAACTCCTGTGCGGTGTGGGGCCTGTCCCCCAAACATATGAGTTTCAGAATGGCCTGCTGACGTTTACCCCGGGCTGTGCTGAAGTTGGTGGTGAAGGTGTATGGCTGACTGGATGAGCAGGTGGAAGAAGAGGAGGAGGAAGCCGAGAAGGAGGAGGTGGCAACAGGAGGCAAAGAATGTTGCCCTGCGATCCTTGGCGGCGGAAGGACGTGCGCCAAACAGCTCTCCGCCTGGGGCCCAGCTGCCACTACATTTACCCAGTGTGCAGTTAGGGAGATATAGCGTCCCTGGCCGTGCTTACTGGTCCACGTATCTGTGGTTAGGTGGACCTTGCCACAGATGGCGTTGCGCAGTGCACACTTGATTTTATCGGATACTTGGTTGTGCAGGGAAGGCACGGCTCTCTTGGAGAAGTAGTGGCGGCTGGGAACAACATACTGTGGGACAGCAAGCGACATGAGCTGTTTGAAGCTGTCTGTGTCCACCAGCCTAAATGACAGCATTTCATAGGCCAGTAGTTTAGAAATGCTGGCATTCAGGGCCAGGGATCGAGGGTGGCTAGGTGGGAATTTACGCTTTCTCTCAAATGTTTGTGAGATGGAGAGCTGAACGCTGCCGTGTGACATGGTTGAGACGCTTGGTGACGGAGGTGGTGGTGGTGGTGTTGGTGGTACATCCCCTGTTTGCTGGGCGGCAGGTGCCAACGTTCCTCCAGAGGCGGAGGAAGAGGCCGAGGCGGCAGCAGCAGAAGAGGCCGAGGCGGCAGCAGCAGAAGAGGTAGCAGGGGGAGCCTGAGTGACTTCCTTGGTTTTAAGGTGTTTACTCCACTGCAGTTCATGCTTTGCATGCAGGTGCCTGGTCATGCAGGTTGTGCTCAGGTTCAGAACGTTAATGCCTCGCTTAAGGCTCTGATGGCACAGCGTGCAAACCACTCGGGTCTTGTCGTCAGCACATTGTTTGAAGAAGTGCCATGCCAGGGAACTCCTTGAAGCTGCCTTTGGGGTGCTCGGTCCCAGATGGCGGCGGGCAGTAGCAGGCGGAGTCTCTTGGCGGCGGGTGTTCTGCTTTTGCCCACTGCTCCCTCTTTTGCTACGCTGTTGGCTCGGTCTCACCACTGCCTCTTCCTCCGAACTGTGAAAGTCAGTGGCACGACCTTCATTCCATGTGGGGTCTAGGACCTCATCATCCCCTGCATCGTCTTCCACCCAGTCTTGATCCCTGACCTCCTGTTCAGTCTGCACACTGCAGAAAGACGCAGCAGTTGGCACCTGTGTTTCGTCATCATCAGAGACATGCTGAGGTGGTATTCCCATGTCCTCATCATCAGGAAACATAAGTGGTTGTGCGTCAGTGCATTCTATATCTTTCACCGCTGGGGAAGGGCTAGGTGGATGCCCTTGGGAAACCCTGCCAGCGGAGTCTTCAAACAGCATAAGAGACTGCTGCATAACTTGAGGCTGAGACAGTTTCCCTGGTATGCATGGGGGTGATGTGACAGACTGATGGGGTTGGTTTTCAGGCGCCATCTGTGCGCTTTCTGCAGAAGACTGGGTGGGAGATAATGTGAACGTGCTGGATCCACTGTCGGCCACCCAATTGACTAATGCCTGTACCTGCTCAGGCCTTACCATCCTTAGAACGGCATTGGGCCCCACCATATATCGCTGTAAATTCTGGCGGCTACTGGGACCTGAGGTAGTTGGTACACTAGGACGTGTGGATGTGGCAGAACGGCCACGTCCTCTCCCAGCACCAGAGGGTCCACTAACACCACCACGACCATGTCCACGTCCGCGTCCCTTACTAGATGTTTTTCTCATTGTTATGGTTCACCACAACAACAAAAATATTATTTGGCCCAATGTATTGTATTCAAATTCAGCGGGATATAAATTTGAGGCCTAGTATTTAGGCGCTGGGTGACCGGTATGGATTTACTAACAGAATTAGACTTGGAAATGCACAGTAGCGTGTGTGTGAAGTTATTCTGAATGACCCTATGTGCACCTTGAATATTATATACCCTTTTAGGGACAGATTTCAAATAGCTCTGATACAGCAGAAACCACTAAATTATGAAATTGCTAAATTGGGAATTGTATTTCAACCCAGAACAAAAAATGTGCTTTGACGGACACTAAATAACTTTCCCAGCCACAACAGGACAGCGGTAACGAGAGATTTAGCGGGATATAAATTTGAGGCCTAGTATTTAGGCGCTGGGTGACAGGTATGGGTTTAGTGACAGAATTAGACTTGGAAATGCACAGTAGCGGGTGTGTGTGAAGTTATTCTGAATGACCCTATGTGCACCTTGAATATTATATACCCTTTTAGGGATAGATTTCAAATAGCTCTGATATAGCAGGAACCACTAAATTATGAAATTGCTAAATTGGGAATTGTACTTCAACCCAGAACAAAAAATGTGCTTTGACGGACACTAAATAACTTTCCCAGCCACAACAGGACAGCGGTAACGAGAGATTTAGCGGGATATAAATTTGAGGCCTAGTATTTAGGCGCTGGGTGACCGGTATGGATTTAGTGACAGAATTAGACTGGGATATGGCCAAAAAATAACCACACTATTGCTGGTTAAATGCATATGGTGACGGGCGCAGCTTGCCCCTGATGTAGTATATGGCCAAAAAATGAACAGACTATTGCTGGTTAAATGCACTTGGTGTGACAGCTTCACCCTGATGTAGGCTTTAGCCAAAAAACAACCACACCATTGAGGGTTAAATGCACTTGGTGACAGGCGCAGCTTGCCCCTGATTTAGTATATGGCCAAAAAATGAACAGACTATTGCTGGTTAAATGCACTTGGTGTGACAGCTTCACCCTGATGTATGCTTTAGCCAAAAAACAACCACACCATTGAGGGTTAAATGCACTTGGTGACAGGCGCAGCTTGCCCCTGATTTAGTATATGGCCAAAAAATGAACAGACTATTGCTGGTTAAATGCACTTGGTGTGACAGCTTCACCCTGATGTAGGCTTTAGCCAAAAAACAACCACACCATTGAGGGTTAAATTCACTTGGTGACAGGCGCAGCTTGCCCCTGATTTAGTATATGGCCAAAAAATGAACAGACTATTGCTGGTTAAATGCACTTGGTGTGACAGCTTCACCCTGATGTAGGCTTTAGCCAAAAAACAACCACACCATTGAGGGTTAAATGCACTTGGTCGCAGCTTGGATGCACTTGGTCGCAGCACCGCACAAGACACAAAATGGCCGCCGATCACCCCAGAAAAAAGTGACTGACAAACGGTCTGGGCAGCCTAAAAACAGTGAGTGAGCATTTGAATTTCAGCAGCTCAATGATGCACAGCTGCAGATCGATCGATTAATCAAGTGAAGTCCTTTGGAGGAGTTAATCTGCCTAATCTCGCCCTACTGTCGCATCCGCAACCTCTCCCTACGCTAATCAGAGCAGAGTGACGGGCGGCGCTATGTGACTCCAGCTTAAATAGAGGCTGGGTCACATGGTGCTCTGGCCAATCACAGCCATGCCAATAGTAGGCATGGCTGTGACGGCCTCTTGGGGCAAGTAGTATGACGCTTGTTGATTGGCTGCTTTGCAGCCTTTCAAAAAGCGCCAAGAAAGCGTCACAAAAGCGCCAAGAAAGCGACGAACACCGAACCCGAACTTTTACGAAAATGTCCGGGTTCGGGTCCGTGTCACGGACACCCCAAAATTCGGTACGAACCCGAACTATACAGTTCGAGTTCGCTCATCCCTACGAGCAAACAATCTCTGAATGGCTTGGATAAGTAAAAGCGTTCCAAAGTTATTACCACATAAAATGAGATATGTCAGATTTGCAAAATTAGGCCTGGTCAGGAAGGGGGCAAATGGCCCAGGTGTGAAGTGCTTAATAAGAATATAGTAAAATAAAAATAAAATATGAAATATAGAATATAAAAGATAGAATATAAAACATTAAAAATAAAATAAGGTGGAGGACAGATTCATCCATCTATTCCATTCTCAATCATAGGTAATATTGAGGTGAAGATTGGGGTCGGGGCCCCCCCGCTATGGAGAGATCGCAGTGCTGATAGAAAGCCGGACATCTGATCTCTCGTAGGAGAGGGGCACCTTCCCAAATCATAAGAAACCAAAAATCTCAAGTTCTGCGTTCAAACCCGCCGGTGAAAGACTCCCAAATTCATATATGTGTCTTGACTCTAGGGTTGGGCGATATACCGGTATCACGATATACCGCGGTATTAAAAAAACAGCAATATGGCGATATCGCTGTTTCCTAATTACCGCAGTATTTTGTGACATCATAGAAGCGGTCATGTGCGCTGACCGCTTCAAAATCTGCATCCGCGGCCGCCCGCCCCAGCATGATTCTATACCAATTGAACCTCCATGCAGGCTCTCATAATGCTACTGACGTCTGAATCAGATGACAGGCGAGGATTGCGGCAGCGCTCTCAGCAGTTCGGTGTGGGGGAAGGAATTCTGTGACTCGCATTCCCGGCACCCAACCTCTGAGAGGACGCTGTGATCTGCGCAATTAACCCCTTCCTCCCCAGTATTAATCATTGGTGGCAGTGGTCACAGGGTCCCCCTCCTCCCCCCCATCATTGGTGGCAGTGGGCATTGCGCCACCCCTCCCCAGTATTAATCATTGGTGGCAGTGGCCACAGGGTCCCCCTCCCCCCCATCATTGGTGGCAGTGGGCAGTTCCGATCAGAGTTCCAGCAGTGTAATGCTGGGGCTCCGATTGGTTACCATGGCAGCTAGGACGCTACTGAAGTCCTGGCTGCCATGGTATGTCAGTGAGCAGCATTATACTCGGGTGCGCCGTGGCCGCCGGGCACTCCTTCTTTTTATAGGTCTGGGCATTTATAGGTCTGTGGCTATAAGCATTAGCAATGCGCCGCACAGACAGAAGAAGGAGCCCCCGGCGGCCACGACGCACGTGAGTATAATGCTGCTCACTAACATACCATGGCAGCCAGGACTTCAGTAGCGTCCTGGCTGCCATGGTAACCAATCGGAGCCCCAGCATTACACTGCTGGGACTCCGATCGGAACTGCCCACTGCCACCAATGATGGTGGGGGAGGGGGACCCTGTGGCCACTGCCACCAATGATTAATACTGGTGGGGGGTTGAGTTACCAGAGGGGGCTGATAAGAGAGAGAGGCTGGGGGGCACATGAGAGGCCGGGGGGCTGATCAGAGGCTGGGGGCCACATGAGAGGCTGGGGGGCTGATCAGAGGCTGGGGGCCGCATGAGAGGCTGGGGGCTGATAAGAGGCTGGGGGCTGATAAGAGGCTGGGGGGCTGATGAGAGGCTGGGGGCTGATGAGAGGCTGGGGGGCACATGAGAGGCTGGGGGGCACATGAGAGGCTGGGGGGCACATGAGAGGCTGGGGGCTGATCAGAGGCTGGGGACTGTTTTTTGGACTTTTGGTTGGTCAGTGGTCACAAAATTAAATGTGTTATTTTTTTAATTGTTATAATTGGTATCGGTAATTGGTATCGATGAGTACTTAAATAAAAGTATCGGTACTCGGTCTAAAAAGTATGGCATCGGGACATCCCTACTATAAAGTTTAAACCACTTGTTCTGGTACAGAATTAACCATGTAATGTTTTTGTTGTTACTAAAAGTCAGTTGACTAGTTACAGATACCAGAAATGGTGAAAAATGACATATAAAAGTATGAACAATTAACGTCTCCTTGTGGCTGCCTGGCTGTCCCCATACAGTATAACGTCTCCTTGTGGCCCCCATACAGTATAGTGTCTCCTTGTGGCTATCCCCATACAGTATAATGTCTCCTTGTGGTTGTCTGGCTGTCCCCATACAGTATAATGTCTCCTTGTGGCTGTCCCCATACAGTATACGTCTCCTTGTGGCTGCCTGGCTGTCCCCATACAGTGTAACATCTCCTTGTGGCTGTCCCCATACAGTATACGCCTCCTTGTGGCTGCCCCCATACAGTGTAATGTCTCCTTCTGGCTGCCCCATACAGTATAATGTCTCCAAGAGTTTTTTTTCTTCTAAATGGGCATTTATCGCAATATATATCGTTATCGCGATAAATTTCTTAATATCGTTATCGTGGGAATATTTTTGATATCGTCCAACCCTACTTAACTCTGCTCTGGACATTTTTGGGATATGGTCTCCTCTTCTCCAGTTTTTATCTACCTTCTCCAATGCCGCAAAAGTAAAATTTTGACACTCTTTGTCATGATACTCTTTAAGGTTTTTGGGCAAAGGGATATGTTTGTCATATCCCTTTCTGATGTTATTAATATGCTCTGCTATTCTTATTTTTAATAGTCTTTTTGTTCTTCCAATATATTGTTTGCGGCATGGGCATTGTGTATAATGTAGACCACACTGGAGGAGTTGCATGATAAGCAGTCTTTGATTTCCCAAGAAAAGGAATTCTGTGTAGATTCTATTTTCTTTGTCTTTTTTGGGAATGTTGTGTTTTTACATCCCATATATCTACCGCACCTATAAAATCAGTTAATGTTGGTCCATTTCTGTATTAATCGTATAATGTAGTATCAATCATTTGCTGTGCACTATGAAGAGGCATTAGTATACAGTTTGATCAAAGAGCATAGGCCCACTTACCACGACAAGGTTGCCTCTTGTTAAGTGGGAACCTACTCTAACCATAGCGCGGCGCCGTGCGGCGACCACCGCGCCTCCACACCGCTCCAGTAGGCAACGGGATCCGGCAGCCATGCCGCGGCCCCACCGTGAGGCAGAGCCACTTAGGCCTCGGATCCCATCACTCCACCAGCACGGCACAGAAGCAGCGATGGCCACCGTCCAGCGCCGCATGTGAACTGGTGCAAAGGGATCACCCGTTCACAGCAACCTTGTCGCGGTAAGTGGGCCTATGCTCTTTGATCAAACTGTATACTAATGCCTCTTTTAGTGCACAGCAAATGATTGATACTAGTGCTGTATAGCCATGTTTATCAATAGAAATGCTTCTAATTACGTACAGTAGTCATAAGTATAGGAATGAGGATGTGCGATTTAGATTCTCTCTACAAACCACATTTCTGTATTAATGTTTCCCTTTTGTGATCTTTTATTGTGGGGGCCACTTTTAGACCCAAGTTTGGTGCCTTTGTGAATGTGATCAATGGTAATGGGGATATTGTGGGGCATATAATTTTGTCCTGTAATATATGGTGCCAATGTTTGTTTATAATGTATTGGATTTTTTAAAAATTGTGTGTTATATGGCAAAATCAATCTTAATTCTGTTTCTTTTTATGCTTTACTGTTCGGATCAGTTTCATATTTAAAAAAAAGTCTTTCTTTTCATACTCCTCACTTTTCCTAGTGCATCCTCTATACGGTAATTTTTTTGGGATAATTTTTCTCCTTAAACTGCTCTTTTATTTTAACTGCTTCCTCTTCGAATTTCTCATCCTTTGTGCAATTCCTTTTAATGCGGCGGAACTGTCCTACTGGAATATTAAGCAATCACCTTGGTAAGTGGCAGCTTGAAAATAATATAAAACTATTTTTAGAAATAGGTGTTGCAAATATATTTACTTCCTTCTGTAGTAATCTGTAGGTCCAGAAATTCAATATGTTCTTTATTAATATTTGATGAAAATACTAGATTATTTTGATTGGCATTTATCTCTTCCAAAAATAAATGCAGTCTTGTTTCTTTGTTTTTCTCACAAAAGGAGTCCATGAAGAATCCTCTTCCAGGTGAAGGATGACATTATAGGCGCATGCACAGTAATCATCTTAGCAGGGTCAGGCAACAGGATAATGATAATGCCTGGCTCTGTCAGTCAAGGAAAGGTGCTGAAATGCACCAAGAGGCTGGGGCTGTCCCTTTGTGCTCTTGAGCCCTAATTTGCACATGGAATAAAATTATTTTCTCTTGAGGATGGTGCAGTAGATTTTCACAAGACAGGTATTTTAAATTAGCAGAATCAGTTGATATACTTAGGTGAATTTCTTGTGGACTGCCATTTAGGACCTCAATGCATTACACTGCGTACAGAAGTATAATTTCTGTCTTGCTCAGATATGTTGTACGTTATTAATAATTCTGCCACATTTTTGGTCAGATTGTCTTGCCCATGCCACACTGCTTTTCTATATACATGCTCATACACGGGAAGCTGTCAATCATAGTGTGTGTGTGTGGAAGAAGCCAGGCTCAATCTGTAAATTCGGGCAGGATTTACTCTGCTTTTCACCAAAAACACCACACCAAGTGATAAACTCTACATCACTGAGCTCTGCCTTAAAATAGTTGTCCAGGTTCAGAGCTGAATCTGGACATATCCCCATCTTCAACCCTCTGACCCCCCTGATATGAGCATTGGATGATTCCATGCTGTGATGCTCTCCTTTGCTCTGTTTGGAATCGTGTAGACCAAAGGCATTTTTTGAAGATCCTGTGCCGAACAGAGTTCTCCATAGGGACTGCTAGGCGGAGACTTCTGCCCAGCAGTGAGTCCAGTTACGTTACCAGCACTAATGGGCTGGCTTTAGCGCTGACCTAACCTGTAAAACGGCTAGGCCAGTGCTAAAGCCTGCCCATCAGCAACGGTGACATCACCGGCGACACTGCTGGGCGGAAGCCCCTGTCTAGTAGTGTCAAAAACATAAACAAAGAAGCCCTTGACCTGCGAGATCCAGCGCAGGGCAAGGGAGAGCATCGGAGGGGGGGTGTCTGTGTGAAAACAGGGGGTATCTGAACCCAGACAATCCCTTTAAAAGGGTTGGTCACTTCGTTATAATTATGGTTATTTACCCGTTTAATGTCCCTGCTCCTGATACCCACTGGCATTCTTTGCTCAAGTGGCGCACGCCCGAGTCTCATGGACACTGCAGGCATAAATAATTTCTACTGCGCAGAAGCGGATTGCAGGATGTGGAGTCTGCGCAGTAGAAGGGGAGCGTGCACAGCTGGCAGGATGGTGTTTGGGACTGTAGCTATTTTGCTTGACGTCAATTAGAGGGCCAGTTATGTCAAATTAGTGGAAAGACACTGTACACAGGAGCGGCAGCTGTCCCCCTACAACTACTGAGCAGAATCACTGTGGAAAAAATGTACAGAAGATAACAGGAGCGGAGACATTAAATGAGTAAGTAAGCTAGAATTATGACAAAGTGGCCAACAAGGTGTCGGTATCACGGTTTCTGAAAGCGTGACTGAAAAATGTAAAAGCATCTTAACACAATATGCAAAGAGGGGCATGCAGCGTATTTTGATATATGGGGTTGCACAGCATAAAGTATGAAGGGCTTCAGTAATATTCTGACATAAAGCATATAAAAAACCATTCTGGTCCTCTAAAGTATAGATTAATTATTGGTGGGGGGTTTTAATACTTGGCCCCTTTTCCATCATGTCGCTTCACAACAGAGTGGGCAGACGAACACTGGTAAGTAGCATTACCCGCTTTGCCTAACTACTCCATTTAGTCACACAGTATGGACATCTCAACATGCCATGCTATTTTAATTTCCTTAATGAATGAATATCAAAATGATTTTGAAAGAAGATGTTACTTCAGATTCTGCTGCTTGGCAACTTTTTAGCTTTTAGTTGTATTAGGGCAGAGCAGTTATCTGGGACTACACTTTGGCTACAGTGCCTACAAGGAGTCTAAGACACCTCCCTGTGTCATCATTGGTGCAGGCAGCTGCTATCATCTCCTCCTCAGGCATGTATGGCCTATAAGTCTCCTCACACAGATTAAGGCGCTCTCTCCCTAAGGAGAGTTAGTTCCCCCCTTACCTGGACACTGGTCTCTCACCCAGTTGAGCCAGTACTCTCTGCTCTGCACTAATGAGGGGCTATCACCCCAAAACAGCTGTCTGCAGATGAGGTGCTGGCTTATTTAAAATCCAAGTCATGTCTCCAGGCTTATTTTAAGAGCTGAACATTGACTTATAGGATAGCTGCGTTACATCTGGTGGCATTAGAGGGAGAGCTTGCTAAGAGCTCATTTGCATTCCTTCCCTCCCAGAATTCCAGAGAAGCATGTATGGCCTATAAGTCTCCTCACACTGATTAAGGTGCTCTCTCCCTATAAGGAGAGTTAGTTCCCCCCTTACTTGAGAAGAGTCATGGTTATTCATAATCTCCTGGTCTCCCCACCCATCTGCTGATGATTGGCAGTTCTCTCCTAGAGACAAAAGGGAGAAAACTAGACAGAAGACTGTCAATCACCAGCAGGTGGGCAGGGAGAGCAAGAATTTATAAAAGACCATGACCCTTCTCAGGTGGCCATGACTCTTTTCCAGGCCCAGTCTGCAATGATTGTGATGTTGGTTCTCGGCAACCACTTACTTTTAACTTTTAAATGACAAACTGCTAAAATCAACTTACCTGTCTCTACTGTATGCTGCCGTTAGTATGAGCAGCATAAAGTTGATGACAGGTTCCCTTTGAGTTAGGGAGTTGTGTCCCCAACGGTCTGAATTAAAAACATGACTTACTTTTACAATATAAATAAAATGTTTTTAACAAGCAAGATGCCTTGGGATGGCTTTTTTCAGGTGTTTGTGGTTTCCCCTCTCATAGTGAGCATGTGATGGGAACACTTAGCTGTGGTCCAACACATGCTTAAAAGGAATATTGTTTTTTTTTTTTACTTTTATATCTCATGATGAAGGACCGGTATACAGAGGTCCGAAACACGTAGACTGTACAAGTGTTTGATCTCTGGATTTTACCGCAAGTAAATAAAGATCATTTTTTATATGAGAAGCTGGATTTTACAACTTTTTTTTAAATTTGCTGTACGGCGGTGTCCATGCCTTCTCCGTGCCTCCCAACAAAGTACACAGGTGAGCGCTGCAGTTTTGTTGCATTGTGAAGAGTATTTAGCTAGACTACAGTTATAGGGGTGGCTTTAGACTGCTGTAATAAGAGATAGTCGTCACTACAAAGCCAGACTGCTGTTGCAAGGTGCAAAATTACACAACCTACCTGCTGTTATAAGGTGTCCTGTAGACTACACAGCAGGACTGCTGTTAGCTTTGATTGTTTTAGAAGGTCACAGGGACAGAGGCCCTAAAGCAGTTGCCCATAAGAAGCACTATACTCTGCTGTCACAGCCACCAATAAAAAAGGGGTTTTCCAGACCAAAAAATAAATAACTAGGGTGAAAAAATGAAATAACATACCTCACGAACCCCTTTAACATTCAACAGCACAGTAAAGAAAGATGAGGAACTAAAGGTTTAAGCTCTAAAAAATAGTAAAATAATAATAATAATGTATTTTACATTAAAACACTTGGGAGTTCTCAATCAAGGTCCAAAATATCCATGATTCTATAAAAGGGGTTAAAAAGAGATGAAAATATTTTTAATGAATCTAAAATGATAAATTTATAATCCAGAAATATGTGTGGTTGTAATGAGGAGCATTAAACGCTGATATTTGATCAAGGTACTCTCAAAGAAACAGATGGGTCACATACCAAAGCACATTAATAAGGGGATTATGCAAAGCTGAACAGACTCAATGAGAGACAACACAGTGTTGATGACGGGGACAATTTCATTAACTTTTTCATCCGCTCCTCAATTAAGCATTTCACAATGGGACAGGCTGGGTACAATCCTAATTGCAGCGCGCAATTTATCAGTTTGAGTAACATTTGATGACACGCAAGTTATAACCTCATATGGCACAGTCAGCTCTGGGTCATACTAGCTGTGTGTTATGTACATTATCTCTGTGCGTTGCTCCTCCTCATTCATTCTATTACATCTATATGTCCTAACAGAGTTTATAAAATATGCTGCCACATTAGATGAACATGCCAACCATCTAATGTGTATGGGGGACTCCCGACTCTCCCCCATTGACAGTTACGGGGGGAATGAAGCGTCGGGCATATTGGAGTTCCACATTACCGATATTGTTGTTCACAAGGGAGAGAAGCTGCCACCTGAGGTATTCGAGCACTACGTATTGAGTACACATGCACTCTAAGCTGACTGCATGTTTATGGGGGTCGGAAGGAATATCTGTTGGCTAAGTGAAAGTTTGTCCGACAGCTATCTAAAGTGAAAGGCTACATGACAGCACTGCAATAATGGGATAAGTTGCATTTGATGCTGACAAAGGAACAATATATTTGAAGGCTGGGTTCAAATCACGTTTTCCCCCAAAAAATGTATACGTTAAATAGACACCTCAGACTGATGCGATACAGTGTCACCCTGTCACGGATGAAGTTGCAGATAGCTGGAACTTATAAATAAACGACCGACTGGCTTGATCCCAAACTAAGGAGCATATAGGTGAGCCCTATAAAACCCTAAGAGCTCTCCCTGACTGCTATGCACATGCAAGGGTCTCAATGGTAGACGATTGCATGCCCATGTACCTAAGACTGTGTGACACCTAAAAACCCTATAATAGTGAGGGGACATGACCACCGGCTCCCTGCACTTAATACGGACGGAGTCAGGGTCACCTAGAATCAAGCCAGCAAGGAAACACAATAAAGTAAAAGACTTATCTGAGCAAACAGCAGCAGCAGCCTCCAGCAGTGAACACTTCATCCAGGAAGTAGTATAAACCGCAAAGTGAGGCAGTATGGGAGGGAATATAAAAGAAGACGATTAGTCTAAATAAGTGACACCTGGCAGAAGGAAAGGAGATGACAAAGTGAAACCAAAACAAAAAACATCATACAAGAGGTAGAGAAGAACGTCTGCCAGACCTTCTCACAGAACTGGCGGTGACAGTACCCCTCCCTCTACGGGTGGACTCTGGACACTCAGAACCCACCTTCTTCAGATGAGACCCATGGAAAGCCCTGATGAGACGAGTGGCCTTAATGTCCGCCACTGGGACCCACATCCTCTCCTCAGGACCATAACCCTCCCAATGAACGAGGTACTGAAGAGAACCGTGGATAATGCGAGAATCCACAATCCTAAAGACCTGAAATTCAAGATTACCATCAACAAAAATCAGAGGAGGAGGCAAAGAGGAGGGTAGAGTGGGTTGGACATAAGGTTTTAATAGGGACTTGTGAAATACATTATGGATCTTCCAATTCTGAGGAAGATCAAGACGGAAGGCAACGGGATTGATGACGGACAAGATCTTGAAAGGCCCAAAAAAACTTAGGACCCAACTTCCAGGAGGGAACCTTCAGTTTGATCTTCTTTGTAGACAACCACACCAGATCACTCACAGGTCCGGACCAGGCACACGTCTCTTATCCACCACACGCTTATATCTCTCACTCATCCTCTTCAGATTACCCTGAATCTTTTGCCAAATAAATGACAAAGACAAGGAAAATCTCTCCTCATCAGGTAAACCAGAAGACCCCTCTCCAGAGAATGTCCCAAACTGCAGATGAAACCCATATGCACCAAAAAATGCTGACTTATCAGAGGACTCCTGGCGACGGTTATTTAAAGCAAACTCAGCAAGGGACAAAAAAGAATACCAATCCTCCTGATTCTCCGCCACGAGCTGAGCGCTGTGATTGGCCAGAGCTACAGCATGGGAGAATGAGACGCCGGCAGGTTCCCCTGGGTGGAGCCTAACTATGAAGATACCGGAGGCTATAACGGGAGAACGGAGCGGCGCCCAGGTATAACAGTAAGTGCAGGGAGGTCCCTGGGCGCCGCTCTACATGTCTGTATAGTTAGTTTAGAAGTTTTATTCTGGTGAAAGGTCCTCTTTAAAGAAGCATCTTTTTTTCTTACCCCAAAAAAAAAACAGCGGAAACAGGTGACTTCGAGGGTCGGATGTGTCCCTTTCTCAGGCTCTCAGAGATATAAGTACGCATTCAGGTTGGGAGAGATTGTATAGTCATGATTTAGGCAGCTTGGCCCCTGGGATGAGATTATTAGGGCAGTCGTACTCCCGGTGAGGTGGCAACTCCTGGACACCACTCTCGGAAAACACATCCAAAAATTCAGAGAGAAAACATGGCACAGTCTTGGTAGAAACCTCTGAAAGAGATGCCGTGAGGCAATTCTCTCTGCAAAACTCACTCCAACCATTTATTTGCCTTGCTTGCCAATCAATGGTGGGGTTATGTTTAGTGAGCCTGGGTAGCCCCAACACTAGAGGAGTAGGTAATCCTCTTAAGACGAAACATGACATATCCTCAAAATGAGCATCACCCACAGTCAAACGAATATTGTGAACTATGCCCTTTAACGATCTTTGAGAAAGTGGAGCAGAATCGATAGCAAAAACAGGTATATCCTTTTCCAAAGTGCATACCTGGAAACCATGCGTTGTTGCAAATTGATTATCAATGAGATAGACAGCTGCTCCACTATATACAAAAATCTCACAAACAATGTTCTTGCTGTCTAGCGCCACCCTGGCAGGTAGGAGAAAACGGGAACGACAAGCAAACAGCAAACCTTCAACTTCCGCATCAACCTTGCCAATAGTAGCAAATGGAAAGTTTTGAGAGGGTTTTTTTTTTATTACCCTCAGAAAACTTCATGAATCTCCTAGAGGGGCAAACATTAGCCAAATGATTTATACCCCCACAACAGAAACAAACCCTCCTCTGAGAGCTGAATCCTCTATCAGAGGCAAGCAAACCCAGCTGCATGGCCTCCTCCTCAGAGGGGATTGAGACAGACTGAGACCCCTGCGCACTGTCTTTGGGCTGAATATGACAGGAAAGAGTAGTCTCCTCTATCTCTCTAAGATGCCTGTCAGTACGAACAGCTAGAGACGTGCAGACTCATTTTTATTTTTTTTATCTGTTATATAAGAGACATATACAAAATCAGACCATCAAAAGATCCGTATTACAAAAATCAACGATATAATAACATTTTACCCCAAATTCTCTCTCCAAAGGGTGGGGGGGGGGGTGAGAGAGGGAGGAAAAAAAAAACACATCCAGCCCTAATTCAACCATTTTTTTCCATATTTTATACATTTTTTCAACTCTGTCAGTATATCTCTCGGATACCTGTTCCAATTTAATCAGATTAACAACTGCTTCTTGCCACTGTCCCACTGTAGGGGAATCTTCATTTAACCGTTTCCAAAGTATGAGAAGTCTAGCTTGAAATAGTACTTTGCCTAAAACCAATCGTATATCTCTTTATTTAATTTAAGATGTTCTGTGGCCCCTAGAATACAAACTACTGGGTCTTCAAAAACTTGAACACCCAGAAATATTAATAGAATCTCTGCAATCTCTTTCCAATACCTAAAAAGTTTAGGACATCTCCAAAAGCAATGTATAAGATCCGCCTTCCCTCCCCCTTCCACCCATATATATTCGATTAAATTCAATATTCTATTTTCTGTAATATTATTCCCCAGTGTTCCTGACTTCAAAACCTCTAAGTGATTAATTTCCCCACTCCAGCCCAATTTTGTTAATTCCTCTTTCCCCACTAAACCATTTAAACTTTTTTTTTATCTGACTATGTTGTGTTATTAAATAATAAGCACTTCTCTCCTTAACCTAGGAATGGCACCTTTCCAAATAAAATCCCCCATTAAATTATCTAATAACCTAAAAATAAAAATTGGCAACCTCATTGGGGCATTTTGTAAAACATACAATATTTTTGGGAGAAAAATCATTTTTGTTAAGTTAACCCGACCCTGAATTGACAACGGTAATCTTTTCCAGATATGTATTTTAGTTCTAAGTTCTTTTATTAAGGGGAGTACATTTAACTTTTCATATTCTTCTATATTTCTAGAAATCTGTATACCTAAATATTTAAAACTCTCATGTTGCTCAAGCACATGCACCCTTGAGCGATTCTGTGATTGCCCCTTCCCTAATAACATCATATGGGATTTCCCCCAATTAATGTTTAAACCAGAAAAAACTTTTTTTTAATCTATTATATCTATTACTCTATTAAACTCATCCCCACTGTTGTGCATAAATAATAAAATATCATCGGCATACATTAATAATTTTTCATTTCCTTCCCCATATTGAAAACCTTTACACTCCCTATCGTTTCTTATCATACATGCCAAGGGTTCTATTGCAATAGCAAATAATAATGGGGAGAGAGGGCATCCCTGCCTAGTGCCCCTATAGAGGGCAAAAGGCAGGGACAAGCTCCCATCCACCATCACCCTAGACCTCGGATTAGAATATATAGGTTGAATCCATCTTATAAATCCCTCCCCTATACCAACCCTTTTCAAAACTGCCCATAAATACTCCCACTCAATACAATCAAATGCCTTTTGGGAATCCAATGAGAGTATGGCTTTCTCACCGATTTGTGTTTTATTAGCTTCAATATTAAGGTACAGCCTTCTTATATTTGAATATATCGTTCTTCCGGGTATAAAACCTGTCTGATCTTCATGAATGATACCTTTAATCACCTTAGAAAGCCTACCTGCCAAAACCTTTGCCAGAATTTTAACGACCGTATTTAACAAAGATATTGGTCTATATGAATCGGGGTCTAGTTGTTCTTTACCCTTTTTTGGAATCAATGTAATAATTGCTTCTTTCATTGAGTCTGGTAGATCACCTATTTTTTGGGCCTCACACAATGTCTCTCTTAATTCTGGTATTAACACCTGCGCAAAGGTCTTATATATTTCGAAAGGGAGTCCATCACACCCTGGTGTTTTTACTGGTTTCACCATACCCAAAACCTCTTCTATAGATATTTATTTTTCCAGGTATTCCTTTTGGGCTTTAGATATCTCAGGCAGGACAATCTGATCTAAATATTGGTCCAGGCCTTTTTTTGTATATTGTACTCTAGACTGATAAAATAGTCCACAAAAACTTTTTTAATTCCTTCAGGTAAACTATTTCATCCCTATTATCTCTAATCGCCCCTATCCATGATTTCCCTTTCTAATTTTTTACTATACCTGCTAAAATTTTCCCAACCTTTTCTCCCTCTGAGGCGAGCTGAAACCCTTGGAAGAACAATTCTTTCCTAGTTCTCTCCATATAATATATTTTTAACTTTTCATGTTCCTCCTCCTATTTCTTCTTATTATTTCCAGTAGGGTTCGTTATACATACTAATCTTGCTTCTTCTAAGTTATTTTCCAATAATTTCCCTTTTTCTTACAGAGATCGTCTTAAGTATGCTTTTGCAGTATCCCAAACTATAAATCTATTAGCAGAGTTATTATTCTCCTAAAAGAAATGTTTTAACTCCACCAATATACTTTCTTTGTCCGGGATTAACGATAACCAATGAGGATTAAACTTAAACATTGGCAAATTTTGCTTTCTGTTCAAGTCCAATTCCATTACAATGGCACTATGATCGGATAAGGCCATGGGCAAATACTTTATCTTAATCCTATTTTGGGTCATTAAGTTTTTATTTCCCAAAACCATATCTATTCTAGACCACGTTTGATGTGATTTAGAATAACAAGAGTACATGGTTTCTTCCGGGTTCAAATAACGCCAGACATCAGTCCAGTTAAACTCCAAACAGATCTACATTTTAAACAGATCTACATTTTGTATTCTTCCTCCTCTGCTAGACATTCTATCCCTGAGTGGATCCATTACAGCATTATAATCTCCAATCGCAATCATTATACATTCCTGTCTATTCAACATGAATCTATACAACTCATACAACACATCTGGCTTATATGGTGGTGGAATATATATATTTGCGAATACCATTTTAACCTTCTACATTACATTGTAAGAAGAGGTACCTACCACAGTCGTCCTCCTCATATGCAATACATTCAAATTTTATCTTATCATGTACCAAAATTGAAACCCCTCTAGAATAAGTAGTGTATACTGAATGGTACCCTTCCACAATCCATCTTTTCTCCAAACACCTTAAGGAATCTTTAACTAAGTGTGTCTCTTGGAGGCAAACGATGGCTGGCAGAAACCTCTTCATCCACTCAAAGATAGCATATCTCTTTATCCTTTCTCCCAGACCTCTTACATTTAACGAAAGAATCTTAATCATCTAGCAGAGGGGGAAGAGAAAGAGAAAGGAAAAAAAAAAAAAAAGGGAAAACCCCCCACCCCTCTCTCTTCTCCAAAATACCTCCCCCCCCCACTCTTCTGAATAGCTCCCCCTCTGCTAATTAGAAGTCGAGGCAGCATCATTACTTATACCTTATACCCCTCCCCCTCAAAAACCCATCCTGTCTGCCCATTCATTAGCTTCTATTGGTGTCTGGAAAATATATTCCACCCTTAGCTTTGCAGGAAAGAGTAAGCTATACTTCAAGCCTGCTTCCCTTAATCTCTTTTTTGGGGTTATAAACTCCTTCCTACGTGCATTAGTATCTGCTGAATAATCTGGAAAAAGTCTTCTTTTTACCCCATGTATCTGATATTTTTCAGAGGTTCTAGCATCAGACAGTATTGGATTTCGATCCTTGGAAAGTAAACATTTCACCAACATGGGTCTAGGGTAATCCCCTGGGACCCTCTTTTTCGTGGGAACCCTGTGTGCTCTTTCGATAGCAAACAGGGGAGAGAGGATACCCTCCTTACAATTCTTCTTTATCCATCGCTCCATAAATTCTATACAATTATCCTCTTCTTCCTGTTCTGGAATCCCTACACATCTTATTTTTCTTCTTCTCGATCTATCTTGTTGATTTATCAATTTTTGTTCCATCTTATTATTTATCTCTTTTAGAGAAACAACCTCCTTTTCTAATTTCTCAACAGAGTGCTCCAGGGACGGGATCCTTTTTTCCATCTCGTGTCTTATTTTCTCCAGCTCACCACATATTACACTACACTACATCAGCTTACACTACCCCAATCTGTGTCATTATACTCCCCATTACATTTTACATTCTAGAGACGGTGTGAAATATATCTTTCATCATTTTTACATCCATCTCTGCAGCTACTACAGGGGTTCCTTGTTCCCCCGTGGTACCCGCAATCCCATTCTCCTGTGTCAAGATATGTGTCTCTATATCTATAGTTTTTTCTTTCTGTAAAGAAGTAGAGACTGCGGAATTGGGGATCAAATATTTATTTAAGCTATGCTGTTTTTGCCCAGTCTCTAACCCTGTTGCTGATCTCCTTCCGCTAGCGCCGGTAAGGCCGCGCTGTTCCTCTTTTTTCTTTGGGGGCATTTTTGTACTTTTCTTTTTCTTTTCCCCTCCTTTCTTCTTTCCCTCCTCTCCTTCCCTTCCCCCTCTCACAATTGTTGCGACTATTACCCAGCAATTATCACAAAACTACAGTATTCTCTATCACCAACACTGAACCAAATAAAAACACTGTTTGCAATATATGAATGTATTTTCGACGAATAGTCCAATAAAAGAAAACCATAAACTGCACCTTAGTCCCAAAAAAAAAAGTAATTTTTGTAATGTTAATGAGCGAGAGAAAAGAGAAAAAAAAAAAAAAAAGAGTCCAGCTAGCGAATGGTTAATACAGTTCCTGCTATTAACAGCTAATCAAGTAAAACATCTCCAGGAACACTTTCTTGGTCTGAGCGTATTTAGTCGAGGAGGAAGAGAGAGGAAATCACAAATCCGCAATACTTAAGGCGACAGAAGAGGTACCGGCATAGTACCTTTGTAGGAGGGGGTTAGATTAGGAATAGTTAATCCATGGTTAATTGGTTAATCCAGAGAGTTAGAAGGGAGTTAGAAAGGATTAGTCCAGCAAGGGAAATTCCGGAGGGGGTTAAGGTCGAGGTCAGGACTGTATTATATAGATACCTATAAATCAGTTCACTGTATCAAACGCTCCACCGCCATCAGTATATCTTCACCCCCCCTTTTTCTTCCCCTTCCCTCTTCTCTCACTTTCCTTCAACAAGGGATGAGGGGTAACCAATCCCCACAAATATATTTTATATGCTGCAAAGTATCCAACTGCCCTCAATTTCCACTCTCCAACTTTCCAACCCCACTCCTTTCTTGCCTCTGCGTCTGTAACACGGCTTCCCTAGCTATCCAGCGAAACACCCTCTTCTCCTCTGAGCAGCGGTCACTGGCAATGACCACCTTCAGCAGTCAGCAGTCTTGGCTCCCACTCACACACCGGACCGCACAGGGGGAGCAACTTCACAAATCAACATTTGCCTTTTCTGCACACCGGACCCCCGACATCAACCTCGCACCAACTCCCATCAACACCACGCGGTAACTACACTGAGACCCTCCACTCCTCCACACAAGGGATCTCATCACCCTGGTATCAGCATCCTCAGCAAACCTCAGTCCTCAGCAGATGCGGCTTTCTCATCAGAGACACTGCGACGGCAGCAGCAACAGGCGAGCGAGCGGGGCGGGGGGCGGAGCCTAGCGTCAGACGCTCACATGCCTCACTGGACATGGCAGACTCTAACCACGCTGGTCTCTCATTAAAAGCGAATGCATCTTTCAATCTTTCCAAAAGACCATTGCAAAATTGACTTCGGAGTGCAGCATCATTCCAACCAGTATCAGCTGCCCATCTCCAAAATTCTGAACAATATATCTCTGCGGACTGTTTACCCTGGCATAAAAGACGCAGTTTAGATTCAGCCAGAGCAATATGATCCGGGTCATCATATATCTGCCCCAGGGCGACAAAAAATTCATTTAACGATCGGAGGGGCCGTGCCCCCACCAGCAGCGGAAAGGCCCAAGACTGAGCCTTATCCCTGAGCACCGAGATGATGATCCCCACCCCCTGCTCCTCATCACCAGAGGAATGGGGAAGTAGGCGAAAATGGGGTTTGCAAGCCTCTCTAAAGCGAACAAAATTCTCACTACCCCCGGAGAACGTATCCGGAAGGTTTGGAACAAACTCCATGAATGCCAGCAGAACCGGTCACCTGAAACGGAGACACAGTTTTACGGAGATCTGCTACCGCCTTTGCATGCGGTCAATTAAGGATGAAACCGGATCCATGCTTAAGACTGTTATGGCGGTTTATAATGTCAAGGATAAAGTTGCAGATAGCTGGAACTTATAAATATCCAACCGACTGGCTTGATCCCAAACTAAGGAGCATATAGGTGAGCCCTATAAAACCCTTAGAGCTCTCCCTGGCTGCTAAGCAAATACAAGGGTCTCAATGGTAGACGATTGCATGCCCATGTACCCAAGACTGTGTGACACCTGAAAACCCAATAATAGTGAGGGGACACGACCACCGTCTCCCTGCACTTAATACTGATGGAGTCAGGCTCACCTAGAATCAAGCCAGCAAGTAAACACAATAAAGTAAAAGACTTATCTGAGCAAACAGAAGCAGCAGCCTCCAGCAGTAAACACTTCATTCAGGAAATAGTATAAACCGCAAAGTGAGGCAGTATGGGAGGGAATATAAAGGAAGACGATTAGTCTAAATAAGTGACATCTGGCAGAAGGAAAGGATATTACAAAGTGAAACCAAAACAAAGAACATCATACAAGAGGTAGAGAAGAACGTCTGCCAGACCTTCTCACAGAACTGGCTGTGACATACCCATTCACCATAGAGTTCCATTGTAAAAAAATAAAAAATAAAAAAAGAACATTTTTTTTACAGGACTCAAAAGCTTGGGTACTTAATCAGTAGGACTACATTTGTGTCACAACCAAGTTGTTAGTTGTGTCGCAGCCAGAAGTCAATGAGGTGCAATTCTTTGGACATAAAAAGATGTAAACCAAACACATTCTGTTACTTTCTGTAATATAATCTGACAATTTTACAAAAAAGACAATTTGTTGCAGGAGAAATGCTCAAATTGATTCTCCTGTAGTCAAAAGAATACTAGATTATGAAAAATAACGTGTGCCACTTCTGCCCTCTGCTGGTAACTAGATTGTAATGCATGGAGAATACACTAGAAAAAGGTAATCCAGCTTCTTATGGAATAAAAAAAGGTTCTTTATTGGCTCATCATATAAAATCCACCAAAGTCACAGGAAAATTACATCAAAGTGACGCGTTTCGGGCGACAAAATCCAGCCCTTCGTCAAGACATAACAAATGTATTAAAACCATTCCTTTTATACAGCACAGGGTCCAACCCCTTCTAATTAGCAAGGTGTCCGCACCTGGAACCTAGAATGAGAACCATTCAGCGATCCAGGGGAGGAGATCCAGCATCACAGGTGGTGCATACATATACATAATAAGAACATCTTAACTGTATTGCAGAGTAAGATCATGTTTTCTGTTTAATCCTTTTGGCATACAGGTATCAAGTAAAAAACATCCACAAAGTTTCCCTGCTAAGGAGTTTTTGTCTATGGTCCTCTCCTCTCATAGGCAATGACACCACTTCAATCCCCTGTGCACAAAACGCAGATGTGTCTACTTTGTGAACAGTGGCGAAGTGGAAAGTCACTGCCGATACATTACGAGTCTGAAAATAAGGGATGTCACTAAGATGTTTTCTAATACGTATTTTCAACTCTTTTATGTCCATCCAACATACTGAAGTTTACATATTTTACATGTGATAACATACACAACAAATT
This sequence comes from Bufo gargarizans, assembly GCF_014858855.1. Lineage (NCBI taxonomy): Eukaryota > Metazoa > Chordata > Amphibia > Anura > Bufonidae > Bufo > Bufo gargarizans. The sequence goes on along the minus strand of NC_058083.1, from coordinate 434,048,063 downwards.
CCATGTTACAATTAATATCTTGTTTTAAAGTGTGTCTGTTATTATTCACTGTGGATGTAACCTCCTTAGTAACGCACATATATCAGCAGCATATACATCTCCTACTTCCACATTTATAGTTACCAATGGTTTTTGGCCAGGAGCATGCCCGAGGGATAGTATCAGTAAACAAACTGGGACTAAGTTTTTGTCCCACCGTGGGTGCTTTTTTAGGTATACACCTGATGCCTGCAGATACCACATCCCTCCATTCCTCCTCATAATAGAGGACAGGGAGATGTTTTTTCGGATAATTTTGCATATGTGTGGATATTCTCTACTGTAATTAGTGATAAAAGCAATAGGTTTTTTATCCTCCTGAGCAAAATTTGGTTCTTCACTTATTGACATCTATAGGATTATTTCATAGTCTGAGGAAAGATCAAAGACTCCCTATTTTTTAATCTGGCAAATTCGATGCCTTTATTAATATTTTGAAGTGTGTAGCCTCTACTGAGAAGTCTGTCCCACACAAGATGATTGGCAGAAAAATTTAAAAATTATTTTTAAAATAAATTTGTATATAAAATTGGTATCTCTGGATGTAAACAGAAGTTTACATCCACATTTATGGCATTTCAATAACCAGCAGTACCCACCTAACAAATAAAGGGTGTGAGTCTCGGATGGCATGAGCCGGTATATTGGGCACAAAAATGCCATATCTGTGGAAAACAATTTGCACTATGCACGGTCCACTGCGCATTCGTTTTTGCAAAGTATCTGTGGCATCAAGTGTAGTTTGCAAAATAGGATCACTTCTTGCGGGTTCCATTTATTATTTCATCCCAGAGTCTGTCAGCATAAAATGTGTAAATCACCACAATGTGCCTCTTTCTCTTCTGAAGCCTGCAGTGTGCTCATACAGCACTTTACTATCACATACGGGGTGCTGTTCTATCCAGAATAGATTCATTGTGAGATTTTTTTTCTCTTGTAACCCCTTTAAAAAATGGAAAATCTGGGCCTAAAGCAAGATTTTCTTGCAAAAAATGTAATATATCATGTTCACAGCCAAGTGTATCTAAATTTTATTAAACCCCTGTTGTGCCAAAGTGCTTACTATGCTCCTTGAAAAATTAATTGGGTGTAGTTTCCAAAATGGGGTCACTTTTTTGGGGTTTCTACTGTAGGAGTACTTCAGGGTGTCTTCAAATGTGACATGGCGCCTGAAAACCATTCCAGCAAAATCTGCCCTCCAAAAACATATGACACTCCTTCCCTTCTGAGACCTGCAGTGTGTATGGTCCTTTTCTCATGTTACCCCTTGTAATAATTAGAAATGTGGGTTTACAGCAACATTTTATTCAAATATTTTTTATTTTTACAGCCAAGTATTTCTATATTCAATAAAACGCATGTGGGATCAAATCATTCACTAAACCCTTCAAAAAATTCCTTGAAAGGTGTAGTTTTCAAAATGGAGTCACTTTTTGGGGGGTTGCACTCTATAGGTACCTCAGGGTCTCTTTGAAAGTGACATTTCACCTGAAAAAAAACATTACACAAAAATCTTCCATATGGCACTCCTTCTCTTCTGATCCCTGCCGTGTGCCCAAACAGCAGTTTACGACCACACATGGGGTGCTGCTGTGTTCAGGAGAAAATGTTTAACAAAACTTAGGGTGCTTTTTCTTCTGTTGCCCCTTGTAAAACTGGGGGCTTACGCCATATTTTATTTAAGGAGATGACATTTTTCATTTTCACAGCCAAATGTTTCTAAATTCCATTAAAACGCCTGTGGGGTCAAAGCTGTCAATACACCCCTTAATAAATTCTTTAGAGATGTAGATTCCAAAATGGGGTTTCTACTGTAGGGGTACCTTAGTGTCCCTTCAAATTTAAAATGGTGCCCAAAAACAATTCCAGCAAAATGTGCCCTCCAAAAACTATATGTGTCACGCTCTAGTGTGGGAGGGAACCCCACACCGAACATAGGAGGGAAAGGGGAAAGGAAATAAGGCCTGAAAACTAGGGAAGGACACCTCCTTCTAAAAACTCTAATCAAAGCCCCGACTGACTACTAGTATGAACAGACCCCAGAGTGAGGTGAGTTCATACACAGGAATACCTAAAGTCTTATCTAACCCTAAAGTACCCTGGTACTAGTGACATGAATGAGACATCCTGTTTTTCCAAAAGGAAGGATGAACAGGAGACTCCCTAAGGCCTAATACAAAAATTACAAAGAAATGCAACACATAGAAGCCAAAATACAAAGGGAAAGGGTAGCACAACTTCCAAGAAGCTATGGCAGCAACAGGAACTCAGCCGAGATCCAAACACTAGCTATCCACAGGTCCAACTGAAGCTATAAACCACACAGCATTGTGGGAGAAACAACTAAAAAAAAATACTGAACGTTAAATGACCACAATAGCAACACCTGGAGGTTAAGGCCAGTATCAGAAACAACACAGACGTCTATTATTCCACAAGGTAAACATGTCAAATCAAACCATGTGTTGCCAGTCTCAAAGATCTACTGCCACTCACTGTCATGGTGACATCCGTAATTTGAAATAAATGGATGAGAGGCTCAACACCTATATGGATAGATGACGGTGGGTGCACTGCTCATTGGGTCACCTAACCAGTATAAAAGAGAGGAACTAGTATAAGGCAAAAAGCAGGCACAACCACCTTCTGGAGAATATAACAGCAATTTAATTAGATGATAAAATTATAAAATATTGTGAATTAAAATAACATATCAGCAATACTAAAATATCATATCAGCAATTAAATAATAAAAACAGCAATTGAATCCAATAGTAAAATGAGTGGAGGATCCAGTATTCAAAACCAGCAACAATTTGATCCAATAATAAATAATAGCAGCATTGATGAAAACTAGCAGCAATGATGTGAACTGGCAGCAATGAAATGCATATATATACTCAATATTCAGTCCATAACAAATGCTCAGTAAACTCTAGATGAATAAAAACACGCAGATGAAAGTCACATAAAAGGATGGTGTCTTTGATTATATGTATATCAAAGGCTACTGAGGAAGAGGCAAGTCGCCTTGAAACGCGTATAGCGAATAACTGCTGCTTTGACATTACTACTATCGGCCCGGTACTCCAAATACAGAAGAATTGTGCGCACAAAAGAAATTTTCAATACAGCTTTTTACCACATATAGGACCTGTGATACACAGGACCTACGGATCACCTAACTATAACAGCAAACCAGCTGACTTGATCACCTGACCTGTCCATCAGGAACATCTGAACTGCAGAGTCACCAGACACACCTACCAAGCTTTACAGCGGAGCGCTCAGAACACGTGAAGTCAGTGTCCTGGTAAATGGGTCTCCGCTTCCTGGATTGTGCCCGATTATACACGCGAGTAGGCAGCACCTGCCAATACTACTAATAGACACTCCAGTTGCCATCAAGCGGTAAGAGTCCCATCGAGACGTGTCAAAACGTTGAACACAGTATAATATTATGTGACTCCATACACTGGGCTGTATTATAACTGGCGGAGATCCCCTTCTTTATCACAACCCTATATATATATATATATATATATATATATATATAAAGTGGGACTTACTTTATATGTTCCTATAAGGAGACCTTCTACTCAAGATGAGAAATATGGGCCTTTGATATACATATAATCAAAGACACCATCCTTTTATGTCTTCCAGATTCTGGATTCTGGAGTCCCACAATCCGAAACCACATCAGAGGGAATGCCATGGAGTTTCAAAATGTTACCAACAAACACTTGAGCAAGTGTTTTTTCGCATTAGGTAGGCCAGACAACGCTATAAATTGCACCATTTTACTAAAACGATCAACCATCACCAAAATAACTGTCGTTACTAATGAATTAGGCGGATCAGTTATAAGATCTATAGATAAATAAGTCCATGGTCTGGATGGGTTAGGCAACGGAAGCAGGGATCTGGAAGGCCGAGTATGTGTCACCTCAGCGCGTGCACAGACACTATAGGCTGACACATAGTCCTCAACACACTTACGCAACCCTGGCCACGAGAATCTAGGAGAGATGAGGTCGGCAGTGGATCTGCTCCTAGGGTGTTCCGTAAGAACCGTAGAGTGATGTTTCTCAAACACCTTGTAATGCAATTTCACAACAATTTCCAAGATGGGCAGGAATAAGGTGCATCTCCCTGGGCCTCTAACATCTTCATTTCTAGGTCAGGGTATAGGGCGGATATCACCACCCCTTCCAGATTTTCAAAATCACCACCTCCAGGAAAACTATGTGACAAGGCATCTGCCTTGACGTTCTTAACGCCAGGATGATAAGTGACAGTGAAATTAAATCTGGTTAAAAACAAGGACCATCCGGCCTGCCTCGGGTTTAGTCGTTTAGCTGACTCCAGGTATGCCAGGTTTTTGTGATTTGTGAACACCGTGATCGGATGAATCGCCCCTTCCAACCAATGACACCCATCAGGTGTGGTACCTTAGGGATTAACTGCAGCGGATCGCAGCTCCCTGTCATAGAGGTCGGGTGCCGGCTATTTGATTCCTGCACCCGCCTCCTGTATTTGTATTAACAGGTCAGTTATCTTCATTGGTGGCGCAGTGCGCCCCCCCCAACACCCTAGTATAATAAACATTGGTGGCGCAGTGCCAATGAGGGTTAAAAAATAAATTAACTTACCTCCTCCAATTGATCGCGTAGCTGCTGGTCTCCTGTTCTTTCTTTAGGACCTGTCAAAGGACCTGTGGTGACGTCACTGAGCTCATCACATGGTCCATTACCATGTTGATGGATCATGTGATGTACCATGTGATAAGCACAGTGATGTCACCACAGGTCCTTTGACAGGTCCTGAAGAAAGAACAGGAGACCAGCAGCTACGCGATCAATTGGAGGAGGTGAGTTCTTTTTTTTTATTTTTTAACCCTCAATTGACCTTCTACTAAGCATTCTGTATTAAAGAATGCTTTTATTTTCCCTCATAACCATGTTATAAGGGAAAATAACACAGTGAATAGACTGTCATCTTAGCAACCATGTGTCAAAATCGCACCGCATCCACACTTGCTTGTGGATGCTTGCGATTTTCACGCAGCCCTATTAACTTCTATGGGGCCTGCGTTGAAAAACGCACAACATAGAGCATACTGCGATTTTCACGCAACGCACAAGTGATGCGTGAAAATCACCGCTCATGTGCACAGCCCCATAGAAGTGAATGAGTCCGGATTCAGTGCGGGTGCAATGCGTTCACCTCACGCATTGCACCCGCGCAGAAATCTTGACCATGTGAAAGGGGTCTAAGGGTAAATAGGAAAAGGGTTCCAGCCCCTAAGGGGGCTAATAGTAAGTAAAAAAATAAAAATAAACACAAACACTAAGGCTACTTTCACACTAAAGCAGTGTGATCCATCCAGATCTAACAATCTGGATGTGACTGAAAGCATTTGTGAGACGGATGCGGATCCATCTCACAAATGCATTGCAAGAACTAATCCATCTCTCCACTTGTCATGCGGACAGACGGATCCGTCTTGTATCTTTTTACACATTTTTACCGGTCTTTTTACACATTTTTACCGGAAGGACAGATCCGGCATTCCGGTATTTTGAATGCCGGATCCGGCACTAATACATTCCTATGGGGAAAAATGCCGGATCCGGCATTCAGGCAAGTCTTTAGTTTTTTTCCGCTGGAGATAAAACTGTAGCATGCTACGGTTTTATCTTTTGCCTGATCAGTCAAAATGACTTAACTGAAGGCATCCTGAACAGATTACTCTCAGAATGCATGGGGATATGCCTGATCAGTTCTTTTCCGGTATAGAGCCCCTGTGATGGAACTCTATGCCGGAAATGAAAAACGCTAGTGTGAAAGTACCCTAAAATAATAAGTTTAAATTCTCCCTTTCCCAATTTTACATTCAAAATATATAAACAATAAATAAATAAACATATTACATAGCGCTGTGTCCGAAAAGTCCAAACGGTGAGCACCGTAACAGAAATAAATAAATAAAAACCATGCGATTCGCCATTTTTTTGTCACCCTGTCACCCCAAAAAATAGTATAGGACTGTTCTATTATGGACCGAACGTTTCATAAAATGCAAAATGCACGCTGCCTTTTTTGGTATTTTTTATTTATTTATACTGTTTTTATGGTGGCGAAAGCAAATCAAAATTTTGGTATCGAAACAACCTTACGCCGATCTGATCAGCGTAGCGTTGTCACGATACCAAAATTTTGATTCGGTTCCGATTTGGCGACTAAAAATTTATTTGGCTCCTAAGTTTTTCAGTTCAGGAGCCAATGGCTACTAGGTATTTTTTTTTAGTCTGGAGCACTGCCACCTTCTAAACTCAGAGCAATAAATCTCAGCAGAACGATCTCCCTGATGATATCTGATCCGGATCGTCATAGATAAAACCCAAAACCTCGAAAAATTCATCCACTGACCGGAGAGACTTTGATCCGGTCGGCAGAGAAAAAGCCCATGACTGCGCATCCCCCTTAAGCAATGAAATACCCACACGACTCACTGTTTAGCATCCCCAGATGAGTGTGGACGTAGCCTAAAATATAGTTTGCACGCCTCCCTAAACAAAATGAAATTATCACGTCCCTCAGAAAATCTGTCTGGGAGGGCAACTTTAGGCTCCAGATAGGCCTGGTTTCCACCACCAGGACCAACAGCCTGTGGTCTCTGAATCTGCGAGACGGTCATGCGGAGATCGGCTACTTCTAAAGACAGCCCTTGCAAATGTCCTGCCAGTGCAGCAATTGGATCCATGGCCGCACTCGAACAAAAAAAAAAAAACTATGGTTTGGGCAGTTTATGTCATGCTCTAGTGTGGGAGGGAAACCCCACACCAAATATAAGAGGGAAAGGGGAAAGGCAATAAGGCCTGAAAACTAGGGAAGGAAGATGGACACTTCCTAGTGAAAACCCTAATCAAACCCCTGACTCACTACCAGTATGAACAGACCCCAGAGGTAGGTGAGTTCATACACAGGAATACCTAAAGTCCTATCTAACCCTAAAAGATCCTGGTACTAGTGAGAGGAATGAGACATCCTGTTCCACCAAAAGGAAGGATGAACGGGAGTCTCATTAAGGCCTAATACAAAAACAACAAAGAAATACAACACACAGAAAAGCCAAAATACAAAGGGAAAGGTAACACAACTTCCAAGAAGCTATGGCAGCACCAGGAACTCAGCCGAGATCCAAACAACAGCTATCCACAGGTCCTATAAACCGTACAGCATTGTGGAACAAACAACTATAAATAGGGGAAGTTAAATGACCACAATAGCAACGCCTGGAGGTTAAGGCTGTGGCCAGTACCAGAAACAACACAGACGCCTATTGATCCACAAGGTAAACATGTCAAATCAAACCACGTGTTGCAAGTCTCAAAGATCTCCTACCACTCAATGTCACAGGGAGGTCGGTATGTCTCTGACAATATGGCCTTTCGTTGTCTTCTGATTCCTGTCGTATGCCCATACAGCAGTTTACGACCACATATGGGGTGTTTCTGTAAAATAATTATTGATGTTTGTTTTGCTGTTAACCCTTGCTGTCTTACGGTAAAAAATTGATTAAAATGGAAAATCTGCAAAAAAAGTGAAATTTTGAAGTTTCACCTCCATTTTCCATTAATTCTTCTGAAACAAGTAAAGGATTAACAAAGTTTTTAAAATCAGTTTTTATTACTTTGGTGTAATTTCTAAAATTGGGTCATTTATGGTTGGCTTCTACTACGTTAGCTGCACAAAGTGACTTCATAACTGAAGAGGTAATTAAAAAAGTGGGTTTTGGAAATTTTCTTAAAAATTGCTTCAAAAATTCTAAGCTTTCTAAATTCATAAACAATTAAAATGACATTTACAAAATGATGCCAACATAAAGAAGACATATGGTAAATGATAATTAATAACTATTTTATGAGGTATCACCATCTGTGTTAAAAGCAGAGAAATTCAAATTAGGAAAATAAATAGGCGAATTTTTCAAAATTTTCCATGAATTATTATTTTTTAAACAAAAGGTAAAACATATCGACTCAAATTTACCACTAACATCAAGTGCAATGTGTCACGAGAAGGGTTTAAACCCATACAACAGCATTATATCAATACACAATTTACAAAGATAAAATAAATATGGAAAGACTTAATTAAAACCATTAAGACTGAAGCGAAGCTGTGCAGTCTTGTTTTATACAATAAGGGGGTAATTTACTAAGCTGTAATACACCTAAATTTGGTGCATTTCAGGCGGAGATGGCAGCACAAGTTATAATAAATGACCTCCTAAGTACCACTGTGTCTATAAATACCGCTAGACGTCATACTTTATTTAGGAGACGAAGCTTGCACGTAGATACAGTGATATTTATTAGCAATAGTCACTTCCTAGATGCAGATCTCAATCAGTTAATCAAGATGAAAGAGACACAAGTAATACAAGGACACGTCTGCTGCTCCCAACTGAGCCAGTGACGATCCTCCGTAATGCAATTATATTAGTAACAGCTCTTCTATGTCTAGGAGTTTCCAGGTCATTTGTGTCATCTTGTCTGTCTGTTACTCCTCACATTGTACAGCAATAACCACATGGAAACTGATTTATAACCCATCCATTATACAAAAGACAAAAAAAAAAAAAAAACACACACATTCTCAATTCTTTTTTTAAGTACAAAGTTGCATTAGACACCACTGAGCACACACCAGATTTGCACGAAATACTGCAGTGCAAACATTCTGCAGACAAAGTGAAAGTGAAAGCTCTGGACGAAAAATAGAAAATGTTTCATAAAGAGCAAATTAAAAAATGTTTTTTGTTTTTTTTTTACTGACAGATGTGTCCGAATTTAAAATTACTACTTAAACAAGGCTTGATAATGAGGGACCTGACTTGGTTTGAACAGCTGATTTCTTCTGTAATACCAAAAAAGGTCACCACCTTAATATACAGTTGATTTCATATAGATCCTCCCCTATGCTTGGCCTGGAAGAAGGAACTGGGGGAAAATTTCAATGCATCTGAGCGTCAGCTGATTTACACACATTGCTATGGCCATTCCAGGTTCATAATCCTGCAAGAAACTACTGTACCTACAAACTCCAGTACTCCTACTTCTTACAAAAAGCATATCTTAGACACCTACAGATGATGCCTTAAACATCAGAGCTGTGTGAATCCATCAAACCATATATGCCCTGGTTCCCTACCAATAACTTCACTGTCTTCAAAACTTCATTGCCCAACCCAACTCAAATTCATATAAACCACTTTGGCTCCAATTGGTTCTTGAGACCTAGGCTATGATTCCATTACACTGGCTTCTGTCACCTCCATATGGCCATATACAGTGCTTACATTGGCTCTGTAGCACACCTATACAGGATTGTAACGGTACCTTTGTTCTTTTCTTTAGACTTGCACCAGCAGGAAAAACGTAGTTTAATTCATATGCAAATGAGCACTTGCAAGTGCCCAGGGGCGGCGTTCAGTGTGTAGGTGCCCAGGCTGCTCTGCCTTCTTTTCACTTTACTCCTCCCCAGGCTCTGCCTTTGCCCGCCCTCCAAGTCTCTTGCCTCATCGATAGGTCCGGACTTGGAGGGCGGGCAAAGGAAGAGACTGGGGAGAACTAAGGTGAAAAGAAGGCAGAGCAGCCTGGGCACCTACACACTGAACGCTGCCCCTGGGCACTTGCAAGTGCTCATTTGCATATGAATTAAACGACGTTTTTCGTGCTGGTGCAAGTCTAAAGAAAAGAACAAAGGTACCGTTACAGTCCTGTATACGTGTGCTACAGAGCCAATGTAAGCACTGTATATGGCCATATGGAGGTGACAGACTCCCTTTAAAGCTGTCCCCTACTTATTCCCACTGGATACATAAGGTAGCCCAAATTGCAAAATTTGAGGAAATGTTTTCATCTGAACTAAGAAGCCACCACACAATTCTTAAAACCTGGTCCCTCTGGTTATCTTACTTCAATACCAAGATCTAATAGTCCAGCCAACATCATCAACGCATTCCCCTATGAACTCTACACTCTTAGCAACAGAGCATCAGAGGAGGGATAGATCGGTGACTAGAACTTCATTACACATGTTAGTCTTACGCCATATGGGAAATATTAAATGCTTACCTCTGAAACAGTTGCTCTGCTCTATTGTGATCTCTGGACCATATATTTATATCATGCACTCATATACTGCTAAGAGTTTATGTACCTGTGTTGAAATGTAACTGATATTTGTGCCTATGTACTATGCCTTTGCTAAATGCATCTTTGCTAAATTATATTGTTCTCACATTCTGCTATTTGGAGATGAACAACTGTGGAGATGTTATTTTGTTTGCTCTGTTTTTGAAAACCGAAATAAAAAAATGTTTAATGAAAAAAAAAAAGATTTTAGCCCAAAATGAGCAAAATGTAATGATAAAAAAGTCCCGAAAGTGAGAGAATAAAATGTAATAATAGAAGATGACCATATTTTTTGTACTGTACACCACAACCCTTACCAACCCACAACACTTTATTTTTATTTTTTCTGAAGTGCATTGCCTTGGATCAGCATTTCTTTTCATACATCTGTAGTCAGTTACTCACATGTTTTGGGTCAGCTGTTGAGGCTGGGGGCTCCAACTCTATTGTAACAGGGCCATCATTTTGTATGTGTACTTGCATATAGGCTCCAAACTTGCCATCTGAAAAATAATACAAATTGTTATAAGTTCCCAGAAAGGCAGCCGTTAACTCACATTGCCTTTTAGGCCTCATGTACACGGCCATGTTCTGCTGTCTACAAACTGCGGATCTGCAAAACACGGATACTGGCCTTGTGTGCCATTCTGCACTCTCCATGTGTTGCAAAACAGACACTCGGATGTGGACAGCACACAGTCTTTTGCGGTCTCATAGAAATGAATGGATCTGCATCTGATCCGCAAAAATTGCGGATCGGATGTGGACAGAAAATACAGTCTTGTACATTAGGCCCAATGAAAAGTGAAGGAGCATTTTATTTTTCAGTTTCAAAGTGTTTTATTGTGAGAAGCTGGTATCCCAGCCACATCACAAATAGATAGTACACAGGACATAACAAAGCAATCCCATACAGGAGGCTATAGAACAAACTGTAAGATAAAGATACAAGTGGATAGCTGATGGCAAAAGGGAAAAAAATATATAGGGGAAGATTTACTAATCTATAGATGCTGTAAATTTAGACACTTTTGTCTAAATCTATACATGCCAGTTTGGCTTAGGCCTCATGCACACGACAGTTTATTTTCACGGTCCGCAAAAACGGGGTCCGTGACCGTTTTTTCGTCCGTGGGTCTTTCTTGATTTTTGGAGGATCCACGGACATGAAAAAACTGTCGTTTTGGTGTCCGCCTAGCCGTGCGGAGCCAAACGGATCCGTCCTGAATTACAATGCAAGTCAATGGGGACGGATCCGTTTGATGTTGACACAATATGGTGCCATTTCAAACGGATCCGTCCCCATTGACTTTCAATGTAAAGTCTGGAGTTCTTTTATACCATCGGATTGGAGTTTTCTCCAATCCGATGGTATATTTTAACTTGAAGCGTCCCCATCACCATATGAACGCCTCTATGTTAGAATATACTGTCGGATATGAGCTACTTCGTGAAACTCAGATCCGACAGTATATTCTAACACAGAGGCGTTCCCATGGTGATGGGGACGCTTCAGGTTAGAATACACTGCAAACTTTGTACAAGACTGCCCCCTGCTGCCTGGCAGCACCCGATCTCTTACAGGGGGATATGATAGCACAATTAACCCCTTCAGGTGCGGCACCTAAAGGGGTTAATTGTACTATCATATTCCCCTGTAAGAGATCAGGGCTGCCAGGCAGCAGGGGGCAGACCCCCCCCCCTCCCCAGTTTGAATATCGTTGGTGGCACAGTGTGCGCCCCCCATCGGGCCCCCCCTTCCTCCCTCTAATGTTAGAAATCGTTGGTGGCACAGTGTGCGCCCACCATCGCCCCCCCCTCCCTCCCTCTATTGTAATAAATCGTTGGTGGCACAGTGTGCGCCCACCATCGCCCCCCCTCCCTCCCTCTATTGTAATAAATCGTTGGTGGCACAGTGTGCCAACCACCATCGGCCCCCCCTCCCTCTATAGCAGTAACAACATTGGTGGCAGTGTGCGGCCTCCCATTCCCCCCCCCCCCATCATTGGTGGCAGCGGAGTTCCGATCGGAGTCCCAGTTTAATCGCTGGGGCTCCGATCGGTAACCATGGCAACCAGGACGCTACTGCAGTCCTGGTTGCCATGGTTACTTAGCAATAGTACAACAGTAGAAGATTCATACTTACCTGCTTGCTGCTGCGATGTCTGTGTCCGGCCGGGAGCTCCACCTACTGGTAAGTGAAAGGTATGTGCGGCGCATTGCTAAAGAACTGTCACTTACCAGTAGGAGGAGCTCCCGGCCGTTCACAGACATCGCAGCAGCAAGCAGGTAAGTAGCTTCCTGCAGTAGCTTCCTGGTTGCCATGGTTACCGATCGGAGCCCCAGCGATTAAACTTGGACTCCGATCGGAACTCCGCTGCCACCAATGATGGGGAGGGGGGGGGGGGAAATGGGAGGCCGCACACTGCCACCAACGATTTATTACAATAGAGGGAGGGAGGGGGGGGCGATGGTGGGCGCACACTGTGCCACCAACGATTTCTAACATTAGAGGGAGGAAGGGGGGGCCCGATGGGGGGCGATATTCAAACTGGGGAGGGGGGGGGCTGCCCCCTGCTGCCTGGCAGCCCTGATCTCTTACAGGGGGATATGATAGTACAATTAACCCCTTTAGGTGCCGCACCTGAAGGGGTTAATTGTGCTATCATATCCCCCTGTAAGAGATCGGGTGCTGCCAGGAAGCAGGGGGCAGTCTTGTACAAAATTTGCAGTGTATTCTAACTAGAAGCGTCCCCATCACCATGGGAACGCTTCTGTGTTAGAATATACTGTCAGATATGAGTTTTCACGAAGTGAAAACTTAGATCAGAAAAAGCTTTTATGCAGACGGATCTTCGGATCCGTCTGTATGAAAGCAACCTACGGCCACGGATCACGGACACGGATGCCAATCTTGTGTGCATCCGTGTTCTTTCACGGACCCATTGACTTGAATGGGTCCGTGAACCGTTGTCCGTCAAAAAAATAGGACAGGTCATATTTTTTTGACGGACAGGATACACGGATCACTGCCTCGGCTGCAAAACGGTGCATTTTCCGATTTTTCCACGGACCCATTGAAAGTCAATGGGTCAGCGAAAAAAAAACTGAAAACGGCACAACGGCCACGGATGCACACAACGGTCGTGTGCATGAGGCCTTAGTCTGAGACATAATCTTACGCCAGAACTACTAAGCCTAAATAACAGGTGTGGGGGGCACACTTCAAGAGGAAACACTAAGTAGGATAGTGATAATACACTTTATTATATAAAATTATTTAAGAACATACCCCTAAAACATACATAAAATATGGTACATCAGTATGAACCAGGTTTATGCACACTCAGTATCAATGAAAAATGCAATACAACCGCCAGGTAGCTGTTGGTTTTAAACCTCTATTGTTATTCACAATCAGCGGTGCTGTCCACGATAATATCCAGCAGATGTCCAGCAACTGTGACCAGTTGAAATCAATTGTGTCCCACAAGTGTCCAACAAAATTATTATGCTAAAATCAATTATATAGAGCAGATGTATAAGTTTACGTCCACTAGCCCACCAAGCTGTAAATGGGCCAGTTCAGTCCAGTGCACTTCTGGTATAATGCTCGTGGTTATGAGCTCAATACCGCTTTTTGTGTAATAATATTTGTGCTCCAAAACGAGCCTGGTCGCCACTGAGGAAGGGGCTTGAGACCCCGAAACGCGTCTGACGGGCTGTTAGAGTGAGCGTTGATCCACCTAATACCAAAGAAAAGGAGTAAAGCCGGCAAGGAAAGAAAGAGAAGCAGATAAAGCAGGACCGATTGAAAGTGGGCGCACAGGACTGACGTCACACGAGCGTGCATCCGGTCCTCTTGGTTACCAGGTCACGTGGGACGCCGCGTACAGGAAGAAGCACACCGCGTGGGACGCTGTGGGTGTGCGGCCTCCTGGACCAACGCTACAGCAGCTGAGACGGGTAAGACCGGGCTCGTTTTGGAGCACAAATATTATTACACAAAAAGCGGTACTGAGCTCATAACCACGAGCATTATACCAGAAGTGCACTGGACTGAACTGGCCCATTTACAGCTTGGTGGGCTAGTGGACGTAAACTTATACATCTGCTCTATATAATTGATTTTAGCATAATAATTTTGTTGGACACTTGTGGGACACAATTGATTTCAACTGGTCACAATTGCTGGACATCTGCTGGATATTATCGTGCACATCATCGCTGATTGTGAATAACAATAGAGGTTTAAAACCAACAGCTACCTGGCGGTTGTATTGCATTTTTCATTGATACTGAGTGTGCATCAACCTGGTTCATACTGATGTACCAAATTTTATGTATGTTTTAGGGGTATGTTCTTAAATAATTTTATATAATAAAGTGTATTATCACTATCCTACTTAGTGTTTCCTCTTGAAGTGTGCCCCCCCACACCTGTTATTTAGACGCATTTTTTCACTTGGTCCTGAGGGTGGGACCAGGGGGTGTGCACCTTATTCATATAGGAAGGGTGTGAACCGCTGTATTTCTTATATTTTCACTTTCGCAGAACTACTAAGCCACCTCCCTTTTCGTAAAGACACCCCCCCTTTGTGGTAAGCCACACACCCTTGTCGACATTGGTGTAGAGGATTTCTCAATAGGTAGATGCGCCAAATTGCACCATATTGTACCAGTTTGCGCCAAATCGCACTCATCTGAACCAAAACTTGGAACACAGTGTCTAGGTGTACTGACATTAGTAAATGTGAGTCATGAGATATAAAGAAGGTGGTCATAATTGTAAAGTGTAGCATATCTTAAGTCAAAACTGCAGGCCATCCTCATGCCCTGCCCAATTCATACACCTGACTCACAAAGAGGACAGCTAAGGCTTGTTGGAGGCCTGGTGATGCCATATAGTCTAGCCATGGCATTGAATTGCTTTGTGGCATTGCTTCTGGAGGCTTCAATTTTTTTCAAATTAAGTTTATTCTATGTTTAATGATTTGAAAGGAGAGTGAATTCTCCATTTGGCAGCCATATGTATACTAGCTGCAAGTGTAAA